>NC_062564.1:186827422-187452422 GCF_022837055.1 Prionailurus viverrinus
TGTCTTTGGGTTTCCCACATGGAAACTCTGGCCCTCCCCAGGGGGGTGAAACGTCAAGAGTTTTGCTACAGGAAACATTTTGAATGTTGTAGGAAAATTTTAACTCTGAGATCTGGGATCACCTTTTAGAAATCCGTGATACTCTGTATGAGTTTGCATGTATTTTTAGATTGGAAAATACCGACAAGTGGTGTTTTACAACATAGAAGCCCCTCCTTGGCTTTGTTTTGGTTTCTGTATGCCTGCGCTCAATGCTGGGTTCCTTTGCTCCAGCATTTGCCTTAGCGCGTTCCTCAGTGACTTATCTGTGTTTGCCATCCCATAGCGGTTCCCAGCTTCCAAAACACTCGAAAAGCCAGTGTCAACACTGCAAGCAAAAAAGGTTAAAATATGGACTGCAGACTTATTTGCTATTTGCAGTGGCAAATTCTGACCCAGTCTCCTAGAAAGCATGGTCTCATGGATGGTTAACCCACCAGATTTTCACTTGGTCTCTTCTTAAAAACACGGCTCTTTTTTTTTTTTTTTTTGATGTCTTAATCTTTGCGTCCTCGCCCCCACCCCCACCACATGCCTCTTCACTTCATGTCCCTCTCCTTCATTTATACACTTGTGGGACATGCTTCATTTATTCCTTTCACTTTTTTTCCGTGATACTAAAAGACATTCGTATTCATTATAGATTTGTAATTTACAGACATGTGTATTGAAGAGACTAGAAATGCCCCACAAGTTTACGACCTAGAGGCAACCCGTATTAACATTTTAGCATGCTTCCTGCTGGTGTTTTTCCTGTGCCTATGTAGGCGTGGATAGGGGACAGCGAATTTTTAAGAGCAACCTTACTTACAGCAGTGCTGAACGTTTCACTGGCTGCTTATTCTCAGTGGTCTGAGACATTCATTTCATGGCCCTGCCAAAGCTGGAAAGGGCAAATATCTTTTATTTTTCTCATCCTTTCCCTCTTCCATCTGTTGTAGACGGCTCTTTGCCTGAGTATCACTAGACTCCACTGTTTCCTCATTAGGTTCCTTTGACCGTTTGCCTGTCTCTTCCTGTGCTTTTGGCTGCAGGAGTCCAGGACTGGCCTACTTATCTCGTGGCCTGCAGTTCTGTTAGCTCCCACTTGTAGCTTCTGCCTTCCAGGGCACAGGACTGGATTGTATCTGTGCTTCTCTGCAGCCGATGGGCAGGGAGGTCGCTGCTGCTCATGGCGGGGAGGCAGAGCTTTGAAGCTCTGAGTGTCTCTCTGGCTGGCGTTGATCGGCTCAGCCCAAGACTGCTCTTGGGGTTCTCGAAATTCAGACTGGCCTTCCTCCAGCTCTTTCTTCTGTGAGCACAGAACCCCGTGGTAGCCTCCACATTGTAGAAAGAGAGTGGTAATTAACATGTATTCAGCATTTGCATACGGCCGCGTTCTTTACATATATTCACTCCTCTCACAGTGACCCGTGAAATAGGCGTTATCCTCATTTTGGACTTGGGAAGGCTGGGGCTTACAGGGATTAAGAGGCTTACTCAAGGCCACCACCCGAGGATCCCACACCAGGTCTGCAGTAGCTACACGGCTTGTGCTTTTCCTCGAACTACGAAGTGCCCTTTGGTAGAAGAATAAACTTCAGCTCTTTGGTGCAGGAAGCTCTCCCGATAAGGCTATGAACTGCAGTTGAGGCAAAGGCAAAAGTGTTTGCTGGTAAAGACTGGGTGGAGCAGGTGGGAATAAGAGAAGGCCTTCGGCCCTAAGTGAGGGTCAGAGACGTCAAGAATGTCGGAAGTGGACAGGCTCTTAGACATAATCTATGCCGGGGATCCCCCAACCTGGCTGTGTTTTAGAGCTACCCGGGAAAGGTTAAAAACACAAATGCCTGGCATGTGCTGACCCATTAAAGAATTTCTAGGTGTGGGGCCGGACCTGGCCATGGTTATAAAGGTGACTTGATTCTAACGTGGAGCCAGCCGTTTGAGAGTCACTGATTTAGGCCAACCCCCTCATTTGGCACTTAAGGAAACCTAAAGCCATCAAGTTCAGTGGCATGCCCAAAGTCACAGAGTAGGTTGGGAAAGACTGGGAGGGGGATTATCGCTCATGGTCCTTAGTGTAGCTGCTGCCTCAGGGTGAGTGGAATGAGCCTGGAGTTTGTATTAAAACTTGTATTAGAACTTGATCAAATCGGGGGCCCCTGGGTGGCATAGTCGGTTAAGCATTCAACTCTTGATTTCAGCTCAGGTCACTCTATCACAGTTCATGGGTTCAAGCCCCGCACCAGGCTCTCTGCTGGCAATCTGGGGCCTGCTTAGGATCCTCTCTCTCTTCCCCTCCCTGCCTTCGCAAAAATAAATAACTAGACATTACCAAAAAAAAAACAAAAAAAAAAAACAAAAAAAACCTTGATCAAATCTGAAATGCACATCCTTCTCCCAAATTCCAAAGGCCAAGAGAGAGCTGTATCTATGTTAAGTGTCTGTTCCACAAGCAGCACCGGCCACTTTCCGAAGAGAGGCAACCTTACAATGAAATGAACCCGCTTTACCGACCTCCCATTGAGACCAGTTCTCTCCCCACCCCTGTCTTTTCCTTCTCCTCACAGGCTTTTAGAATTCCTTTTCCAGAGGTGTTCTGTCAGCTCTCCTTTGGAGCAGGCAGGGTGGGGGGTTAGGGGTAGAACAGTCACCCCTCTAATCTGTCAGCAACTTGCCTATTCTGGAGGAAGTGTGCCAGAGACAGGAAGGGGTGTCAGTTTTGGAGGCAGGATGAAGTTGTTTCTGACAGATTCAAGGTGGTTTGTGTAAAGGTGTCATATGTGGTCTAGCATAATTTACATAAGGGAGGTGAGCAAAGGCGAGAGGAAGGGGATGAGAGGGAGTGGAGTGGGGGTCCTGTGGTCTTGTTTCTGCGTAGTGAACTGGGGCCCATGCTTCTCCCTGGTGACTGGCCCTGGGCCACAGTGAGGCCCACTCTGAATGAAGCCAGGATGCCCTTGACCGGATCAAGAGTCAGCTCATCAAGGAGGAAGGGTATCACTATTGAAGAATGAGTTTCCAGCTTGATACTACGACTGTCCTAGTAACAAGGCTTCTCCGATGAAAGTCGCTCATCTACTATCATTTTGGGGGCATCATATCTAAATACGTCTCTATATAAATGTATCAATGTGTTTTGTCATATCTATATACTATCGCTGTCGTTTACTACCCATCTATCATGCATCTATCCATCAGGCCAGATCACGAACATGGGAATTTCGGACTATTTTTGATCTAAGAAAAAATACCACCTGTGGTTTCATACAGTTCCATGTAATATATTTATCTCCCCCCCCGCTTTTTTTTTTTTAACATCCAGAAATTTATTCAGAGAAGACATTTTGTTATTTTAGGTATATCACTTGCTATAAATAGAAAGATATCTAAACAAAGTTAAAAGAAGTCCAAAAAGTTACTAGATGTGGCTAGAAACTGTTGCTGGCTTGAGGCTGTGAGCCTGAAACCTGTTTTTCTCTTGTTAAAGGAGCATTAACTAGTCCTGGTGGGCTAAGGGAGGTGGTAAAGGTTTATTATCTCCAAGCCATGGCTTTCTCGTTGATGGAATCACAGTGATGGAAAACAGGATTGGAGAGGAGGCATCCTGTTATTTAATGCTGAGTTTGCCTACCTAACATCATCCACTTTCTGCCGGGGGAGTCATCAGACACAATGAGTGACACGGAGCCAAAGGACGTGACGGGGTGCTTCGCTAAGTCCCTGCGGATTTTGTGGGGGAGTGGGCGGGGGAAGTTTTGGCTGCCTTTCTTCATTGTGATTGAGTTGAATGTGTTGACGGGGCACTTGTGCCTTCTTGAATAATTATGCAACAGCAAATATGCCAAAATTCTTCTGGCTGCATTTATAGCTACAGCTTTGCAGGGTGTTAAAAAAGCATGGCGCGCTACCAGTCAGGATGCTTTTAAAAAGTGAATGAGTTTGATGTGTCTTCTTTCTTCCTCCGTGTGACCCTGAGCCACTTTTCTGTCCCCTCTGAGCTTCTCATGTGTGATTTGGGGATTGTACGGCTTCTCTTTCCCAACTTCATGGGATTATAGTAAGGACAAATGAGATAGTGACGGGAAAGTGCGTGCGTTCGGGATGTAAGGTATTGCTGTTATTCTAATTCCAATTAATTTCTTTGTAGCTTCTGCGTCACTGAGAATATTCCTCCCCTTTCCCCACCCTTATCAGTGAAAATGAACTGTGAGACGGAAAACGTTTCCTTCATCCCTGATCTCAGAGTTTGAACATGAGGCGGAAAGCTAGTAGGTTTTGGCTCAATTTTTAAAAAAATAATTCCGATGGCTTTTTGGTCTGAGGGTAAAAATGATATGCATATTCAGTTACAACATTTACAAAACAGAAATATGCAGATAGAAGGAAATAGTGATCACCCGTGTTCTCACCGCATCCTTCCGGCCTTCTTTCTCTGTCAATGTTGGTATCGCCTTACATAGATCTTTAAATTCAGTGGCTTTGGGAAGATGGAATCGGCTTGCCCAGACTCCAGGCCTCTTCTGAAATGGCGCTTGTCAGAGCCAGCTGGGGTGCCAGCGGGAGGCTGAGGATCCTGCAGCGGGAGGACCAGGGATAAAGCCTTGTCTCCATCCCCTTGTCAGGAGAGCTTGAGTGTCTTCTCATTTCAAAGGAGAGGATAAAACTGCTCCAGAGAAACCCTTAACAGGGTTAAGAAAATGGACATCTTCTGACTGATCCCTCTCGATTTCCTGTGCATCTCCTGGCGGATATGCCCCCTTCGCGTTCATTTTCCAGGGCAAGTTCTGCCTTTCGAATTGTAGATTTCACCTACCTCCCTTTGGCATAAATCTCGAGGAATTAATTAAAATACTGATCAGTTTCTTGTACAGCGTGTTGGGAACGGAACACTTAAAGGCCCCTTTTCACGTTTCGTGTGGTGTGAATTGTGGGATACAAATGTGTAGAGTAACAGGGGCACCTGGGTGGCTCACTCAGCTAAGCGTCCGGCTTCGGCTTAGGTCATGATCTCACGGGTCCCGGTTCCGGGGTTCGAGCCCCATGACGGGCTCCGTGCTGACAGCTCAGAGCCTGGAGCCTGTTTTGGATTCTGTGTCTCCCTCTCTCTCTGCTCCTCCCCTGCTCATGCTCTGTCTCACTCTCTCTCTCTGTCTCTCTCAAAAATAAATAAACATTAAAAAATTTACAAATGCATAGACTACCATATTGGTATCTTAAAGCTCTTGATCAGAAGATTTGCCTTAAAATTACTAAGTTCCGTCTTGAAGAGAGAAAACCCCCAAATTAGGCTCCATTGTTGTTGGAATCTTAGTTACGCAGCTTTAGATAAGAATATCGAAAGAAGAAAACTAGAAGTTGGTATCAGGAGAAAGGGGAGAGATTTTTTTTTTTTTTTTTTTTTTTTTTTAGTGTTCTAAATTTGCATGCAGGTTACCATGACTACAACATATCTTTATCACTTATTGATAGTATCTGTTAACCTTCTGCGGCTGTCCCGTCCGTGGCTGTATTTCAGGATTGCTACCCTAACATTGCACAGCACTTTAAAATTGCCCCTTTAACAGATGGCAGAGTCTGAGTTGGAGTCTTCCAATTTTTATGCAAATTCAGCTGAGAACTCCCTTCTTGCTGCAGCCCTAGCTCACATTTGACCCAGCTGGTTAAGACGATTCACATCTGACATCTTAACATACAGCAACGCGCTTCGGTTTCTGTGACTTGGGAATGAATTAGAAATATCTCAGTCATTTTGGCAAGTTGTGCAAAGGTATTTTTAGAAAACCTTCCTTATATGATTTTGATGTCTTTTGCTTTCTCTCTTCTCCAGGGAGAGACCATAGGTGAGTGTTCGGAAGTGAGGCATTTTGGAGAGCAAAGATATTTGTGTCCCTTGAATAAAAGGGTTGAAATTCCTAGCCACACTCCTGGAAGGACTGGAATATGATTGCAGTGATTGTCCCTGGTTATTGGAGCGTTTTAGAGTTTCTGGTCATGCTGGGTTGTTCCAAAGCACCACCTACCTCTTCAAGCACAAAAGGAGCCTGAAAGTGGCTAGATTTGCTTTTTTTTTTTTTTCTTCTTTTCCTATGGCAGCAAAGAAATGGCAATACCCTTATCAAGGCAGTATAGATGTTAATACATGTCTACTCAATAGGGATGTTTATAGAGATTAACTTCTATTTTGAAGCAAGCAAGAGAGGAGAAGGCTTTTTTAGACATTTTAAGATGCCCCTGAAATCTCTCCACTGTGTGCTCTAAATTGCTTATTATTGCTTTAATCTGCAATTACTCTTTTCTTTCATAATTGAAACCCCTGGAGTTGTTTGGAGTTAGGCGTGGCTTCACTGACCAGATTCCTGAGATATCTGCCTACTGCAAGGCCCATTTCATTTAGAATTTCCTAGTATGTGAACCTGTTCTACTTAAGGTTTTCACTAAGTGCTTTTTTAGATAATTTTTAAAATGTTTTTATTTGAGAGAGAACGAGAGAGAGAGAGAGAGAGAGACAGGGCATGAGTGGGGGAGGGGCAGAGAGAGAGGGAGAGGGAGCCACAGAATCTGAAGGAGGCTCCAGGCCCTGAGCTGTCAGCGCAGAGCCCGATGTGGGGCTCAAACTCGTGAACCGCAAGGTCGTGACCTGAGCTGACGTCTGATGCCTAACCGACTGAGCCACCCAGGCGCCCCTTCAATGAGTGCTTTTTAAGTTAAGATGGATGTTGAGGATCAAAACCTTTCTTTCTGTGTCTGTTCTTTCAACCTGATTCTGCACTAAACCATTTGATTCTTGTGACTAATTTGGCCCAATTATGGCCAGTTGGTTTATGTTTCCCTGATGATGGAAATTTGGGGTTATCCTCTGTCTGGAGGACCCCCCCCCCCAGTTCTTCCTTGGGTACCTACTTTTCCTTCTACAAAGTGGTTATTGACCCTTGGGCTCCTACCATCGATTACCAACCATTAACCCAAATGCTTCTTCTTGACAGCCAATGCTCTCCAAGGGACGAAAGGCACATTTCGACCATTTTATCCATTATGACCTATTTTGAACATATACACCAGAAGAGAACAGGAGGCTAAAAACATACAGCCTTGTGGCTTCTCCAGAAGTGTGCACATCAAATAACGATCCCTCAGGCACTTATATCTCCCCTCCTAAAATGTTCCTGGATGGGATCCCAGCCCAGTTGTCATCTTGTGAGCATGATCGGAGTTGGAAGGTAGCAGAACAGGAAGAAAATACTTATTTTTATTTCAGAGAACAAAACGTCCTACCCATGCCTGGTATCAGTGGAATTCTCCCACGAAGGCCCTCGAAGAGGGTGTACTAAGTTAGGTTTTGTTGGCTCTTAATTCATCACAATGGGGTGTTGACTGAAAATAGCGTTAGAATTTAGGTCTTGGGGAGGGCAGAGTAGACTGCCTTGAACCAGGGTCAGGTCTTCTGAGTAGCATCTGTTTAGGTAGGCATGGCCTTTGCACTTCCAGAACATTAAATGCTGCCAGTTTAATTGTTAGGAGTTTCGTGTCACCCAGTTCTGAAACAGGAGGAAAATATTTGTTGCTGGTCGTGGTGTGAGGAGACTTAAAAATAGAAGATAAAGGCAAGAAAAACGCCAAACAAACTCCCTGTTTTAGCTAGATCACCGGTAGTTGAGTCAGATATAGTTGAAAGTCATCAATCAATCCTTTCCAGAATGGAAAGGCTTCAGGTAAATATCAGCTCTCACATAAATTGTACAGAGTCAATAAAAATTGGCCTAATCGTTTCAATAAACATGACATGATTTCTTTTCTCACTAAAAATTTAAGGAGTAATGCTACATAAACGATAACTCTCTTCAATGAATGAAACTGAATAAAAGACGTGCAAAGACTATTTTGGCTGGCTGGAGGAAGGAGAGGCTGGTGTTTTGGTTTAAATACCAAAGAATCCTGTTTTCGACTTACTATTTTGATGGTGTGCATTTCAGTGCTTGGTTAGGCGATTTCTGACCGATGACTCTTTCAGGCTGGTTCAAGCCCAGAGGTTTTCACGAGGGAGATCAGAGAGTAAGGAAATGTTCAGATCCTTTCTCTCCCTACTTGCCTCTCCCTCCCAAGTTGATGATTATGAGAGAAGCCAAAATTGGAAAAGTGTAGCATACTGAGTGATCTGGCTGTTCTGAAATTTTCACTGTATATTCTCTAATTTTGAACCTGTCAAGTATTATCTGTCAATCATCTGTGTATAGCTTGTTAAGATTACAGAGTCGTGAATGTGCATGGGAGTCTGACTAAATCCTGTGATTAGCAACAAAATTTATAAGAAGAAATGTTGAAGCATACATTAAAAAAAATTAAAAAAAGCCTATTGCTAATAAAATCCTCGATGTTTACTTATGAAAAATAGTAAGTGGTTGGAGGGAGAAAGGTATTTTGGAGCACGAAACGCAACTGGCATTTATCTGATGTACATTTAATAATATAATAACAATGCTGGTGTACCCGCGATTCCTAAGAACAAGAGGGATTATTAGATTTGTGCATGGAAGGCAAAATTACTGCAAAGAATTGCTTTGGGGAATATACAACATACAGGAAATGAAATGAAATAAAATAAATAGAAGGCAGATGACTGGTTTCTCTGCATTTCGGGGTATATTTAATTAATTGCTAATATAGCACTGAGCCATGAATTACTCAGTCATTGCCACTGTTTCAGTTTTGGAATTTTCCTCTGAAATACAGATTCATTAGGAGAGAAGAAAATGTCACTGGGCAGGGAATAAGTTTATGATTCTGAATGTTAACTTTTCATAGTCAGCCGTTGAATATGGAGAAATCTTATGAAGATACTTTTAAATAATTTGGAAGGTTCCCCCCCCCCCTTTATTTTGGTGCGAGGCTTTATTGTCTTTACAAGTCCCATTGAAATCTGAAATAAATCAATGAACTCTTCAATTATTCAATGCCCTCTCTGCATTAGCCTGTTATTGTAGGTTTTTGAGAATCAGCAGGATGTGATGAATAAGGCCAGGGTTTTCCACTCAAACAGATCTGGTTCAAATCCTAGATTTAGCGTTTGTTAGAAGTGTGACCCTGGAAAAGCTACATAATTTTTCTGGGCCTTAGTCTTCTGTTATGTACAGGCATATTTTGAGGATTCGTAATAATTCATTTACCTGCTGTTGTTGAATGCTGACAATGTCACAAGCACTGTGCCAAATGCTCTAGATGTAACCCAATGATCATAATTGTACCTAACATTGACTGAGAGCTTATTAGATATTGGATATTGCTGTAATCATTTCATGTACATTATGGAAGTCAGTCCTCATAGCAAACCTGTCATGTATTTATAATACATAGAAATCATGTAATACATATGTGATACATATATACATTGATAATACATATACCCTTTATTTACACACACACACACACACACACACACACACACACACAATTACATAATAGGAGTGGAATACTTTGCTTTCCAGAAAGACCAGTTTCCTTATCGGAAGCAAGTTTAAAATTCATCTTTGGTTTTTTTCTTTTTGTGTGATTCTTAGAAGAAAGTCTCAAACGTTACTAACCTGAACAATTAGAGAAAAACACGAATGTAAGAACATGATGTCATGAGAGTGGAGGAGAAGCCCAAGATCTTTACCTCTTGCAGAGCTGGAGGTTGGGAGGCTTGAGGCAACCTCCCTGGAAGGAACATGACCGGAATATATGGTTTCAGGGCTTGCAACTTTACACGTAGCACTTTGTGTCTGGACATCGCTTCTGCTGAGGGTTCTGCCATTTGAAATGTCACGCAAACCAAAGTTTGCCATGTATTAATTCGTAGAGAAAAGGGACGGTGTAATGGCCCACAGGAAATCCCTCCATGAGTTTGAATGTCTCTGTTATAAATAAGCCTCAAGCACCTTAACTGGAAACACTTTACATTCATCGGAACGGCCTGCTTCTCTTTCTGTTCCTGAAAGCTAGGAATGATGGATCATACACTGTTGATATTTGCGAGCCGTTTATTTTGCAGCTGACACGGTTTCTTAAAAGAGGGGGACTTGTTCCGGCGATCTTGGGCCTCGAAAGCTTAATCTCCTAAGAAAATCTTTAGCCAAGTCAGGTTTTTAATCGCTGTGTTAGTCATCCTACTGATTACATAAGGAACACTGTAGGAGCATTTCAAATGCCATCAGCTCTTGGCAGAGGAATGACAATGAGGATGAAGTATTAAAACCGAGGTACCCATCAAGACAGACGTGGAGAGAGGGCCTCCAAGTCCCCGCTCCTGAATATGCCTCCACATTAATTCTGCTCCTTTATAAGAGAACTCACTGGAAGAAAAGCATAATTTGAATTAATTATTTGCACATATGGTGTGCTCCTGATGTCAGCAAATGCTACATTAAGGACAGACATGCTGGGCACCCATTAAATAATCAAGTAAATATTTGTATTGTTTATGATAAACTGATTCCTTCTGTGGGTATTTTCTGTGCCTTCGTAAACATTCGTTTAGGAGGCCGGCTCTGTTTGTCGGGCTTCCTACCAGGCTTAAATCTGACAAAGAGCGTTGTTTAAATTCCAAATCCGACCAAGAAACCTCACACCCACTGTGTTTTTTGGAGCTAAGTGAATATTTAGTAACACTGTAATATAATAGCCGGATCATTATTTTATATTACTGAACTGAATGCCATGTTAATAACATTAATCATATGGACTCCTTCTTGTCCTAGCCTGAATGTTATAAGTACTTCTATACGATTTCCACTAGAATTCAATGGTAATTAGTGATACAATTACTTCAAGCTGGCCCCAAATGTTTATATTGAACCAACATGAATGTTGGGTCTCAACATATACGCGAGCCCAGCCTCTGAATAAAAGGCTGGGGCCGAGGTAAGTCAACCCAGTTTTTCTTTGGCCCACTATGTTACATAACGGCAGCATAGCCAGGGTTTATAAATGCTCGGAGTACGCGAAGGAGACTGACTTTTCTCATTGTTCGCCGAAGGTCACAGTGTCGCAGGAAACATGTAAAGGGACCCTCTCTGGGTACATTTTCCTGCAAAGAATCCGGTGTTTGAGAAACCTGGAAGACGTCAGGTTGGAGAGGCACCTTGGGACCTGGACTCGGCAGTGGTCTGACTATGGATTCCTGATGCTTGTTGGGACCTTTCGGAGTAAGGTTCTTACGATGGTTCTTTTTCAGTGAACTCTAGGACATCTTGATTTTGTTTGTTTTCGCAGGCTTGATAATTCAAAGGGGCCTCTGTATGCGCTCTCAGATGCCTCTTTTTGTCTCATAAAAAGAGGGTCATTATACACGTGGCATCGTTCTATTTAAATCCAAGCGTGGAAGCCAGGGGCAGTGCTTTACCAGGTTCTGGGATCCCATGGTGCCTGACCACGTCAGCCCCTAGAGACTGGTGTACGTGGGTGAACAGACCTGCAAAAACAAAACAAAACAAAACAAAACAACCCTCTAGACATTTCTTGGAAAGTTAGAAGGAGGGATCTCATCCCTTTTGCAAAAGTGAGGACAACGGGCCCGTATGTACTTTTATTTCCTTTAGGGCAATGTGGCTTGTAATTGACTACTTCTTAGCTGTGGCCTTTAATTTGTGGAGGGAAAACCGAATCGTTTTATCTCCCCCTGCACTCTGCTCTAAAAAAACAAACCCTTTAAGTTAAGTTACCTCTATAATTTCACGGGCGGATCTCTGATGTCTCAAATAAATCTATTCATTCATTCATTCACTCATTCATTCACTTGTTCAACAGACTTTTACTGATTGCCCTCCAGGCCTGGGAATTGTACTTCATGCTGGAATCGGCACAGGAATCAGGAACCTCACTTTTGGGGGCACTGAAATGAGAGAGTGGGAGATGTATATTCAAAAAAGAAGAAGACGGTCATATGTCGTATCTGCAGTGGGTGAGCTTCGGAAAAGGCAGGCACTAGGGAGCGGGGACCCGTGCCTTGAGTCGCTTCAGAATAGGACACCAGGGACAGGAAGGTGAAGCAGATCCTGGATAAATTGCAACACGGAAGGATTATAGGTTTTGCACAGGACTTGGTGTTGCTTTTCTTAAAGCTCTGTTATTTATTATGACAGAAAAACTCCCTCAGAATGTCAGGGTTGGGCTGAAGTCCAGTTTGTCTTTCTGTCTTTATTCCCCACATGGGAAGCCTTTCTGGACGGTGCATTTGTGTTTGAGGGGACTGCGTGGTCTCAGGAAAGGAACATGCTTTATGCTCTTCGTGCCTGAAGCCTGCCCCTTTCCCCTTGCTGCCTTCTGGACTTTCTAGATGCCAGAAAGCGATTTCTTTAGCTGATCCTGCAGTCTTTGCTTGCTCACCAGCAGAATGTGGACATTGTCGTGTTGTTCCTTTCTTTGTGCTTGGGGTCCTGAGTATACGTTTCTCTAGCCTTCGCCTGGGTGCCTTGCTTTTAAAAAATAACTCTAGATTTATCTCCTTGATATTTGTAAGCCAGAAAGCTAAAATAGAGGCATGCCAACAGTAGGTGTTCAAACTCAGGTTATTACATATACAGCCTATCTATAGAAAAAGATATTGAGAGGGGGAGAGAGACAGAGACAGGAACAGACACACACACACACACACACACACACACAGAGAATGAATTAATCTCTTTTGGGGAAAGCTTGTGAAATTTTTGCTCCTACTGGTTGTGAAAGGAAAAAAAGTCTCCATTTCAGGCTGTACTGGCTATATTATTGCTGTAGGAACTTAGCATTTCAGCTCTCAGACGTGAACCGGGGAGTTTTAGGTTCTCAGTGAATTCCTGATGTATTGCACGTGTGCTCCGTTCCCGTTTGCCATTTAGATCAGATCCCATCTTTCCACCCCCTGGAAAGCCTTTTGGGATCTGACCTCTGCCATGTCTCTTGTCTGTCTTCGGCTGCCCCCTGACTCCTCTTCCTTGCCACTCTGCAGCTACCACATTCGTTTGTGTTCCAGCCCCACCGACCACCGGCAAATGGTTGCCTGCGTACCTCTCGTAAGTGCCCGCCTCATCCCCTGCTCTCATCTGCCCGTGGTTCCCGTTCTCTTCATCTGCCAAGAGCTAGTTCAAGGGACACCTCCTTTGTGAAGGCTTCGCATTGTTTTCTGAATTCCTCTCGTGCATGAGACACTGCATACTAGACACTCCTTGTCTTTAAGCTCGATGTGGTGTATATATATATATATATATATTCATCACTGACTTAAACTACATTATAGCCTCTGCTAGATATAAGCATTGCATTGTCCCAGGGGATAGATGTTATTATTATTCCCCTTTTAGAGATGAAAAGAAAAACTGAGCTGTAAGATAGAATTAGGGAGTGCCCCTGCAACACCACAGCTGCTCTGTCTATGCTCTCTCCGGCACCTCTGTGCTTCAACAGAGGTACCCAAGGTCTTTGATGATCTGGGTCCTGTTCTAGGACAGTTTGCCTTGCAAAGAGTGGTGCTGAAACGCCGTACCCTTGTTCTCAGGAAGCTCCTATCCTAGGGAGGGAGACAGACGATCTGTAAGCACGTATGTAATATGCTGGGCGGTGTTGGCAGTGAACTGCTAAGAGGACAGATAAACAAGATGAGGGACGGAGATTGAGGGAGGGGGGTGCTGTTCAGACAGATGGATCAGACGGGACGTCAGCATGGCTGGAGCAGAGTGAGGGGTGGACGGAGGTCAGGGATGGGTTCAGAGAAGAGGGTGGTCAGAGCCACACGGGAAGGGCTTCCGAGCTATGGCACGGAGTTTGGATTTTATTCTGGCTCATAGGCTGGTTGCGCGAAGAGTGCAGTAATCCGATCTGTGTTTTGGAAAAGACATTCCAGCAGTTGTGTGGAGAATGGTCTGTGGCTGGCTAAGAGTGGCAGCGGGGAGACCTGTGAGAAGGGGTCTTGCTTCAATCCGGGGGAGAGTTGATGGTGGCTTGAAGGAAGAGTAGCTGCACAGGTGGCAAGAAGTTGTCACATTCAGGGTGTGTTTGAACGTGGAGCTGGTGACATTTCCTGATGGGTTAGACGTGAGCTGTACGAGTGAAAAAGTGCAGAATTGGTCCCATCAATGGGGAGCGTAGAGTTGCCTTCCATTCAGATGGGAGGTGTGGGTTTTTTTAGGGGTTGCGATCATTTCTTAGGGCTACGGTAACAAATGGCCACAAACTGAGGTGCCTAAAACAACAGGAGTGTATTGGTTCATAGTTCTAGAGGCTTAAAGTTTAAAATTCAGATGGCAGCAAAGCTATCGTTCTCTGAAGACTCTAGGGAGGGATCGCTCCTAGCTTCTTCTGCCTTCCAGTGGTTGCAATCCTTGGCTTAGAGACCTATCACTCCAGTCTCTGCTTTCTAGTCGTGTGGCACTCTTGTGTCTAATTTCCTCCTTCTTGTAAGGATGGAAGCCATTGGATGAGGGCCACCCTGATGGTCATGTGCACAAGGACTGGGAATTAGGATTTTAACCCATCATTTTGGAGGGCAAAATCCAACCCCTACACACACACAGTGGATCAGGACTTTGGTTTTAGACAGGTTAAATTTAAGATGCTATTTGATATCCAGGGAGAGACGGTATGTGAGCCGTCGGACAGGGGGGCATTGAGTCAGGGCAGGTCTGGGCCGGAGGTGCAAAGTGGGGTGGCGTCTGTATAGACGTAGTAGTTCAAGCCGGGGGACCAGAAGGGCTCTCTGCAGAATGCTGGATGTTCCGAAGAGATAAAGTATAGGCCTGAGTCTGGAACGCTCCAGTGTTTCGAGGTCAGGAGATGGTGAGGGTGGGGAGGATCTGGATGTAGCTTATTCGGTTGTGCCTGTCCTGCTTACAAGCTCGGAGCTCCTGGAGAGCGGCAACCATTGTTTCATTCCCAGCCCCCAGCACCGCCCGGACGCAGAGAGGCTCTCCATAAATGTTTGCTAAATAAATGGACGGTGACATTTCTGTTGGTTTTTCTTGTTTTGTACTCTCCGTACCCAACACGGAGCTCGACTCATGACCCCAAGATTAAGCGCCGCCTGCTCTTCCGACTGAGCCAGCCAGGTGCCCCAACATTTCTCTGTTTTGAAGCCACAAATGACCACCCAACGTCGGTGTGAAGACAATACCAAGAGAAACGAGAGCGTTGGCCCCAGCATGTTTGCAGCTGTCCCTGCTCTTCGGTGCGGTCTGCCTGGTATGGAAGAAGGACATATGTGTGAAAATGGGGGTGGTGGAACTGAGGACAGCATCTCCTCTTTGCTGAGCCTCTCCGTGGGACCCAGCTGCTAAAAAAGGCCCAGCCCTCAGGCGTCGCTAATCCAAGCCCTGCACTGGGGCATGGGAAGCCAACTCCATTATTGTGAGGGGCAGGGGTCCCGCCACACCTGGAGGACCTCAGCTCTGAGAAGGACTCTCCCCTGGGGCGGAGAGTTTCCACAGGGCCTGGATGATTTGGCAAAGGATTTCCAAGAAAAGCGTTGTTAGAGAAGGGAGGCCATGGGAGAAAAGACAGGATCGCCATCTTTGAACATTTCTAGTTTTATTAAGGGAAGGGAGAGGAGGCTACTTTTGCATTCTGGATGCCGAAGCTAAGGGCAATGGGCAGAAGTGACAGTGAGGACATTTAAATGGACCCTAAGAGTTTGTGTCAATACAGAGTATCATGGTTAAGAGGGTTAGCAACAAGCAGTGTTTGAAAACTAGAAGCCAGAGTGCCTGGGTTTGAATCTGGCCTCGGCCATTAACTGTGTGGCCTTGGCGAGTTACTTCACCTCTCTGTGCCTCAATGATCACATCTATAAATGAGGATAGCAACGGTACCTATTTTATAGGGTCATTTTAAAGATTAAGTGAATTAGTGTTGTAAGATTTTGGAACAGTACCTGGCACGTGTAAGCACTATTTGTTGCATGAAAAGAGCTTGGGTTCTGGGGTTAGAGAGATGTGAATTTTCATTCTGACTCTGCAGCATATTAATTGCATGACATTGAGGAGGTTGCTAGCCTCAGTTTACTCCTCTGTGAAATGGAGATATTAACACCCGCTAAGGGATATTGTGAGGATTCCCGAGATGATACGTTCGCTACCCCTGGAACATTGCCTGGCATACCATTAATACTCACAAATGTTAGCTCTCTACTCACAGGAAGGACTCAACCCTCTCTAGAGATAGCTCAAATGATAGGCAGGATGGCAGTATGTCAGAGATGAAGCAATGAAGTGGTTGCTTCATTGGAAGCAAGGAAGGTCAGAGTTCATGCCTTTTGTAGCCTCTAACCAGAGTATTTAAGCCAGTAGAGTTGTTGGAAGCAACATGGGCAGGAAAACATATAACAAAAGTGTGGAAAAGTCTAATTCTAATTCATTACTCGAACACATTGATTAAACATGACGCCAGATACGGGAAGGTGCATTTTTGGTAAAGACGCCAGGCGGCCATGGAAGGAAAGCAGTATAATCTAAGGGGTAAGAGTGTGGACCATCAGCCAGCCTGGGTTTGCTCTCAGCTGTGCCATTTGTTGGTGATGCGGTCTGAGGCAAATGTCGTAGGTCGGCCTCTCCAGAAGCTGACTCCGAGTCTTACACTTGAGCTGAAGTTATTTATTTGGGTGCAGACTTATTTGGATGCTCCTGGTAATCTTGAGGTAGAGGGTGAGGAAGTCAGTATAAGATGTGTTAGTGAGCAGGTGACTGTTGTGGGCAACTGGAACCCAGGTCTGCCGAGTCCTCCGGATGACCAGGTAGACCTGCGTTAGCCTCGTCCTCCTCAAGGGGAGAGGAAGCTCAAGTATTATCCATAATCACATCTGCCATTATTTGAGGGATGCTCCTGGGACAGGGGACCTCAGCATCTTGGCACTTCCATACTGCCCTCCTCAGTGGACCCAGGGGCATGGCGAGCAGAGAAAGCCCTCAGGCAAAGGGCCTGGGCTTGTATAAAGAATCTAAGTATGCTTATCAGTGGTCACAGAGGGTCTCTTAGCTTGGGCTGCTATACCGAAAGTATCATAGGCTAGTGGCTTATAAACAACAGACACTTTCTTCTCACAGTTCTGGAAGCTGGAAGTCTGTGATCGGGGGCCAGGACGGTCAGGCTCTGGTGAGGGTCGTCTTCCGGTTTCAAACTTCTCATATCCTGTCATGGCCGAAAGAGGCAGAGAGAGCTCTCTGGGGTCCAATTTATAAAGATACTAATCCCGTTCATGTCGGCTCCAACCTCATGACCTAATCACCTCCAAAAGACCCCACCTGCTAATATCATCACCTTGGAGGTTAGGATTTCAACATATGCATTTTGGGGGAGATACAAATGTTCAGTCCGTTGTCGAGGGGGATATACTCATATATGGTCATCAACAGTACTTTCTAAGACAAGTTACTTGAACTCTCTAAACTTCGTTTCTTCCTCTATCAGATGGGCATAAAAGTAACATATACCTCCCAGGTCTTTTTGGGGAATAAGGTAGATAAGGACCATACGATGTTTAGCTTAGACTGCTTGGCCTGTGGAAAGCCAGCAAGGGTAGCTATTACAACAGAGAAATGTAAGAACAAGGAGACCGTGCCTTTCAAAGAGTAATGCCCACAGACTCTACTGAGGAAATAAATTATTAGAGGGAGTTTGTGTCCATTTAATTTGCTTGGAGAAGTGCCCATAATAGAATCTTGTACACTTGGTCACTTTAAAGAATTATGTGTGGCTGACACATTGAAGTCACATTTATCCACTAGGACAGAAGGTTCATCTTGAGTATAGAGCCTGTAATTTACTTACAGGTGTATATGGTGGGATAACTCAGGTTAATGTCCGTGAACAGAGACCAACAATTAGCAAGTTAATTAGGGTCCTGATTTTAGTAGCGAAGGATAATCATTTATTAGCTTAGGTCACACCCTGGGCCTTCCCGTGAAGTGACTTTCTATGAAAATATTGACTGAGAGGGACTCCCTGTCGCTTCCTTAGTACAATTCACACAGGCTTGGGAAACTCAATATCTTACAGAGATAGTAGTGAGGATTACAATAAGTTTAGGAGGCCTGGCTTCAGCTGGCCTATTTTAAGTTGATGGCTGAAATATAAATAGGATTCTAACATAACAATAGGAGTGTCCCTCCTTCCCCACCCCACTTGAGCTCTTTGAATGGTCCTCTGCTAGTTTGTGACTGCTGTGCCCTGGCACTTTGCTTTCTTCCAGCCACTAAGCTCAGATAAATTAACATTATCATTTCATTTGAGGCTTTTGCTAAAAAGAAAAAAAAAAAAAATATATATATATATATATATATACACACACACACATATACATATATATATGGAAAGGGTACTATTGTGCCTTGGGGCTAAAAGGCATTAGGAAGTGGTAAGCTTTTCTTTTTTTTCTTGTTTTTCACAGTCACAGCCATTGACCTGTACCTGGGATTCTGTATAAGGGGCTGGAGATTATAAATCCAATTTAGAGAAGGAGAGAGGGCACAGATTGAGGGGGCATCTTGCCATAGGTGAAGATACGAGTGGCAGGAACACCGCTTCTCTTTTTGGCAGTAAGAGGCAGGGGGTCCATTGTGCTGGATTTTTCTTCTCACTTGACTCTTCTTGCCTTGGGGCCTATTTAGCTTGGTTAGAGAGTTACTTAGAATGTTACTCGCCTAATAAGGCAGAGGCTTGGCCATGCCTCAGAAGCTATAGAAAGGATGATGGACAAGTCTTCTAAAATCTGTTTGGCTCCTGTTTCCTATGCCATCAGTCATGACTTGTAAGAGTGAGTTGTTTCTGTTTGTAAAATAGCAGAGAAGAGGTCGTGACAAGTGTAGCTTCGGTAAGTCGCTTCAGCTCTCTGATGGAAGCTGACTCCGGGAGATGAAAACATTCCCTGGCTTCTCTTTGCTGGGGACAGATGTCTCAACACTTTTTTCCCATCTTGGTTGAAATAGCCGAATTCAAGTCCAAGCCAACAACAGAGGGACAGTTTCAAATGATATGTCACCGTGGTTTTGTTTTCACACTACCTGGGTAAAAACTTAATTTTGGTTAATAACAGATAACTAAATGGTGGAAGTAAACCCACGACTAATTTTCCATGGCCCAGGTCCCAGCGTCCTGGGTGTAAAATGGCGCACGTTTTAATGAGTGGTTATTGTTCAACAAGTACTCTTGGGTGGTAGACAACATAATGCTTTCGTCGCCCCAGAATGTCTGCGTTCTGATCCCCCAGGGGCCATGATTGTTCCCTGACGTGGCGAAAGGAACTTTTTGGTCTTGAGATGGAGAGAGTCTCTTGGATTATCCGAGTGTACCAATGTAATCACGAGTCTTTAAAATCAGAGGGCTTTTCCTGGCCATGGCATGAGAGAAATGGTAGCTTGAGGGGGAGTTGGTGCCCTGTTGCCGACTCGGGTTCCAGGGGCCGTGTGCAAGGAACTATGTGCCAACCACCTTAAGGACTGGGGAAACGGTCCTCCTCTAGAGCCCCCAGAAAGCAAGTGAGCCCTGCCAGGGCCTTGATTTAGCCCTGTGAGACCCGTATCAGAGTCCTGACTGACAGAACTGTGAGATATTAAATTGGCATTGCCTTCAACCACGGAGTCTGAGGAAATTTGTTGCATTAGCAAGAGGTAACAGATACATCTCGGCTTCTCCTGTCTAGAGTTTTTCTGATGACAAAGTGGTTTTTGAACCCAGCGTGTACCCTGCAATCAGGTAGGGCTGAATCGCTTCCCATCAAAATGGCTCCAGTGTTTCTAAGAATTCAATCTATGGTCCTGGAGTGTTAGAATGTCAGATGACTTGAGTGGGTCCTGAGGAAGCATCCCCATGTTCCAGGGATATTCGTGATCTTACTTAACACTGTAGCAACCTCAGGGGTAGATATCATTGTACCTCACACACAAGACACTGGTCCTGAGAGGCCCAGTGATTTTGCGGAGTTCACAGAAGTAGTAAGTGAACTTAGTAAGGTTCTGGACCTCTAAAGAATTTGTTCTTTCTATCTTCTGCCCCACTCTTGAAAATCCTTAGCAAGCCTTGGGAGTTAAGAAATCAAAAGGCCAAGCCTTCTGCCACAGAAAACAAGAACGTGGAATCACTTGCCATCTCTCCGTAATGTTTCTTCAGTTGATAAAATATTGATGAAAATGGAAGATATTGTCCCTGACTTTTTTTTTCCAAAACCCACGCTGGGGGCGGTGGGTAGGGGGAAGGACAGACGAACTGGCTCATCTGTCAGTCTGTGCTCAACTTCCCTTCTGTGTACTCGACTTCCCTGATTACTAATCAGCAGTGCTTTGTGGCTTGCAGAATAAGCACCTAGTTTGTTAGCAAAGGAATCAGGTTGGTATTTAAGACGAAGGAGGATTTGAGGAAAATGATTGATTATTTTAAAGGGTCACTTGGGACTGGCTTTGCAGATCTTACTGCATTAAACCAGATTTTGGTTCGATCGCTGGCAATGCCAGTTGGATTAGATGTGTGCAACATGCCGCTGAAATCCCAAATTCCTCTCCCAGCCCTTGAACGGTCCCACATGTTCTCCGGAGACACCGACTATCAGCTAAGGAACCCCAGCCTGCCTGGCAAGATGGGCTTCTTTAAATTCAGTGGTAATGCTGACCAAGGCCTCCAGACAGGATTTGTTTAATGGGTGGTTTTAAAGCACTCACTCCAGAGCATTAAGTTCCATGAGAGTGGGAAAGAAGCATAAAAAGTGCTACCTGCTTCTGAGAAGCATCTGGTCTGGAGGGAGAGAGAAGGCTGCTTAAAAAGACAAACGGGTTTTTTAAACAAATAATCCTGTGCCTCCCGGGTGGGGAAGAAACTCAGAGGTCACCTGGGTACATGTCAAGGTTTGGGGCGGGCGGTCGGATGTTGGCTTGTCTGCTCTTGGGTTGGCCAGGCTAAAGCAGCCCCAGCACTTTCGGTGGCTTGAGAATTAAGTCCTCAGACCTTGGTCAGGCCTTGATGCTGGATCTAGGTAGGTTGCTCAAGAGCTCTGGGTCTGGCGTGACCCCACCTCTGAGATCTTGAGGAGGGGGTGAACGGGGCTCCTTGTGAATACCCTCACCCACAGAATAGTGAATGCTAGCTAGGTCCATTAGCCCTTTCAAATTCCCTTCCCTGGAGCTGGACTGAGCTTCATGCTTCTAGAACCTTCTCTTCTGTCAACTGCTAGGGTACTGCCTACCTGTGTTGCCCATTTGTGTCCTAGCTGCCCCCTCACCTAGCTTCTGGCAGGGGCCAGTGCCTGATATCACTGTGTGTGCTGTTGGATTGATGTCTTTGTGCTATCTACCTCAGCTTGCAACTTGCTTTTCAGATTCATCCCTGCCTCTGGGTCAGCTTCTATCTCCCGTGTTCCTAATATCCCAGGCTTCTCCCGGCCTCTCGCCTCCCACTCTCTGGTGGCTCTGTATTGGTAATGTCCGGGCGTGCTGCATTTGGGAGTTGGAATAGCAACAGAATGGACCCAAAATTCAACCCTCTCGGGCCTCCTTGATTTACACCCATCAGGTTTATCACTCCCTTTCGGGTCCTTTAGCTGCAACCCTAGGGCCCAACCAACGTAGTACCCAGCTCTGCAACTTTTCATAGAAACTGCTGCACAGGATAGAATAAAATTCATGCTGAAATAATAAAAAAAAAAAAAGTGAAAACCTCTCTCTTCTTTGTTGACTACAGGAGGCCTTTTTTAAGAAGACCATATTTTTAAAAAAAACCTGTGATTTTTGGGTTAGAAAATAGTCTCACAGTACACTATGTCCCAAATCCAGATGCTGTATATTTTCTGTACCATGAAAGTTTCTCCCCCTTCAGCTGAACTTGTAAAATAAAATAATTTTAAATACTTAGAATACTTAGGAGTAAATACTTCTCACACTGGGTCGTGTCTTTTTGGAAAGGGTTTTGGGTTATATCTGGGTTTAATTTTGTGAACTATTTTTTTTAAATATATTGAGTTCTTTAATGTCCGCTGTCATTTTAAAAAAATTTTTTTAAAGTTTATTTATTTTTGAGAGACAGGGTACAAATGGGGGAGGGGCAGAGAGAGAGGGAGACAGAATCTGAAGCAGGCTCCAGGCCCTGAGCTGTCAGTGCAGAGCCTGATGTGGGGCTCGAGATCAAGACCTGAGCCGAAGTCGGATGCTTAACCTATTGAGACACCCAGGCGCCCCCTAAAGGTTTTTTTTTTGTTTTTTGTTTTTTGTTTTTTTAATAAATACCCCACATCAAGCAAAGCATCCATAGCCAGAGTAATCTGCCTTAAACACTGCTTTCAATATATCACAACTGTTGTTTCCTAATCTCTTTTCGCCTAACGTAAATTTCAGCATCTGACTTTCCGGGTCTGTCAGCGCCCGATCCCACCTGACCTTTTCTTTCCCTACATTAGTTTTTGTTGTGCTTCCTCCACATTCTGCTCGTAATGAATACAAAGCCGTGTTCTAGTTAGTGACAAAGACCCTGAAGTTATGTATATTAGCTGTGTGACTTTGGCAAATTGCCTAACTTCCTTGCTTCGGTTTCCTCATCTGTAAAATGTGACTTGTGTTGTAGGGTTGACATGAAGGTTAAATATGTTTTCTAGCATGCAGTAAGTATTCTATAGGTGTGGGCTATTATTTTATATCCTCTCATGAAAGGATTGGTGATTTGGATAAGGGGGGGGGTATAATGTCCCCTTTCCTCACTTTTTCTTTACATCTTGAGTGTAAGTATCCTTGCACTTGGTTTAACCTGACGTTGGTGTAACATTTGGCTCATTTAATTGTTTTTCTTTCTTGCTTTGTTTTTCAAATACAGGGCAGCTTTGCTTGCTCAAAATATATTAACTAAAGAGTCTTCCTAAAAGTAACACACATACCACATCTCTACACTCAGCCCTAACTATTAGGACAGGCCTATAAGGTATTTGGATCACTTTTTTTTTTTTTTTTGTATTTACTGCCATATCATTGAGACTAGCTTGGGAAGTATGCAGACAGGGTAATGCATCTGTAAGGGTTTGGCCTGAACCAAGAGAGTGTAGAAGCAGAATGCTTTAGTGGTGGTTTTTGCTATTTTGAAACGTTCTATTCTGGGTCTCCAGTCCCCTCCCTCCAAATAAATCCCACAAGACAACTGACCTTCAGAGCTAAGTTTGAAGCTCATTGAGCTCATCAGAAAACGAGAATGTCACAGTGGGTCGGATTTCTACTTTCTAGACCAGTTTCTGTCACCAATATGGGAGGGCCTGTTGGTTTTAGGAAAACGTCACAGATGTGCCACAAAATTATCTTCAGGATGTCAGAGGCTTACCCTAGCACCAAAGCAAAGCATTCCAGTGGACCACACTGGCTTTGGATGCCCATGATGGAACCTGAAGACATCAAAGGCTCAAAGTCAGACTCAGTAAAGTTTTTGTATTTTCCCCAAATGTAGTTTAATTAAAAGAAAGTAGTTTTGTTTTCGATTACTTTATCCATCTTCTTTAAAGCACAACACTCTTTAATTTTACTATACCCTAACGAAAGAAAACACATTTTCCAACATGAATTTAAGTCTTGGTAGTATAATAGAGGAACGACTTACTTATATATCATATGGTAGCCATTATATGTATTTTTGTCTAAAAGAGGAATCAGTGGGGTTCTTACCTTTATAGTTTAGTTGAAAGAGGCAGCGTACTGTAATAAAAGAATAGATACTAGGGGCAAAAGATTTGGTCATTGTTAGCAACAGGATCTTGGGCAGGTTCTCTGATCTCCATAAGCCTTCATTTTCTCGTGTGTAATTGGAAACAAAAATCATGAAAATTGTGCTTTCTTTCTCTCACGCACATGCGCACGCTCCCATGCACACACACACATACACGCCTACATTTATTGCAGATTTTTTTTTTTTTTTTGGAAACTTGAGTGAATCAATGCATACCAAGTGCTTAGAACACTACCTGGCCCATACTAAGGACTCGATAAATGGAACTTCAGTCAATAAGTACTCAAGTGCCTTTTTATTCCTTGCATGTGAAAGGCACAGGGCCATAAAAATGAGAAAGAAATGGCCTCTGCCTTTGAGAATCTTACAACAAAGATACAAAGCATAGGAAGCCTGTGGGTTTAGTCAGTAGAAGAGGAAACAAGTTGGTGGTGGGTGTGTTGGGCGTTGTGGTGAGATACTAGAACCATCTTCAACATGGTGGCAGGGCCCTCCATGTTATGACTTCTGCCTGTGTGAACAGATTCATTTTAGGCTGCTTTTCTTCTTCTTCTTCACTAAACTCCAGCTACACCGGCCACATCTACTCACTCAACAATTTAACGCATATTTAGTGAATGCCCTCTGTGAGCAAGACATTTCTGTGAGCAAGACACTATGAGCAGGTGGTAAATGAAGCAGATCGGAACCCTGCTTGCTTGGAATGTACATACTGCCAGTGTCTCAACTGTGCTCAGCTCCTTCTCACCTCAGGGCCTTTAATTGTGTGTCCCCTCTGCTCGAATGTGCTTTCTTTGACACTTCTGCAGATTAACTTCCACACATCCCTCATATCTTCAATTTTGTCTTCTCGGACAGCCCATGCTGATCTTCTGTCCTAAATCCAATCTAAGATTTTTTTTTGTTGTTAACGTTTATTTATTTTGAGACAGAGAGAGACAGAGCATGAACGGGGGAGGGGCAGAGAGAGAGGGAGACACAGAATCCCAAGCAGGCTCCAGGCTCCGAGGCATCAGCACGGAGCCCGGTGCGGGGCTTTAACTCACGGAGCGCGAGATCGTGACCTGAGCCGAAGTCGGACGCTTAACCGACTGAGCCACCCAGGCGCCCCTGTCCTGAATCCAATCTAAATTTAATTCTGCGGTTAGCTTTCCTCAACGTATCTGTAACTTTTCTTTCAAGACAATGATCACCGTTGATTTGTATCGTTGTTTGTTTATTGCCTCCTCCACTAGACTGTCAGCTTCATGAAGTCACAGACTGTGTTGATTTTATTGTTTTCTCTACCACATCTAGGACTTAGCTAGTTCGCTATAGGTTCCTGTTTTGTTTTGTTTTGTTTTGTTTTTAATTACGATTCCAGTATAGTTAACATATAGTGTCCTATGAGTTTCAGGTGTAGAACACGCAACAGGTACTTAAAATATATTTGCTGATCTAATAAAAGAATGGACTTAGTATTAAAAGATATTTTCATTTTACAAGCACTGATGGAAAATTTGTGCAGATTTTTAGTGATGATAATGCATTTAGATCGGTAGGTTTATTTTGGTTCTGCTAGCTGACTCTATGTGTAGATGTATATATAATTTTTTTAATTGCTAAATTATAATCCTGGGGAGCTCTTCTTTATATTTGAAAAGCTTTCGAATGGTTTTCTTTTCCTCCCCACACGATTAGCTTTTAGAATGAATTTTTCCTGGGATTCTGTCATGTTCTTTCATCTTTATAATAGCATGGGTCACTCAGTATGAAAGTCCTTGGGTGTTTCGGAGGGTCATTCTTCAGATGGAAAATGTAAATCTGCTGCCTTGATCATCTGTTCTGTCAGTATCAACTCAAATCTCCGGAGATAACGTTCAGAAGAAAATGAAGAAATGGATAATGTGCTTACCTCAAGAGGAGGTAGTGAGGGTGGTCATTGGGCTTAAGTGTCTACAGCTGGTATTAGCTTGCAACATTGGTCAAACAGAAACTTCTAGCAAAGTGGACTCAGCCAGCCCCCTGTGTTCCCATTTTTTTTTTTTTTGAAAAGTAGTAGTTCAAGTTTCAGTGCCGCTGTGAAAAAAAAAAAAAAAAAGAGAGAGAGAGAAATCTGCCATCATGGCAAATGGTGCTGTTGGATGTGGATGGAAATCCCATAAAATTGTATGGGTGATATTAATTTAGTCACCTAGGGCTTAATAGTCATTTTATGAACATTAAAGAAAAGTTTTGTAGCCATAATGTTTTATCTGTCTTTATGGTCTCTTATGCTGTGTTTAATCAGTGTAATTATGGGAGAAGATAATTAAATATAGTACTATACAGTTCTTAAGATGTTAATGCTGTTATTACTAATTTAACTACAAAAAAGATACATAAAATCCAAGCCATTGCAAATCTTAAAGAGAAATATCCAGTCAGAATTTTAAGTGAGCAGTTTAATTAATAGAGGTGTAGTTGTGTCTACTTTCTTTCTTTTTTTTTTTTTGCCAGTGTTTATGCCACTTAATATACTTTATAACTGAGAAGGAAAATCAAGAGAATATGTGCCCTACTCTTTGGACTAAAGTGATGTTTATCTTTAGTTCAGAGGGTTCCATCAGAAATAGTCCACTGCCCCAAAAGGCTATTCATTTTAAACTGAGATCACACACGCAATATACTTTATTGTATATGTGTACTCAGGACATATTAGCCATATTATTTTTTTCCCTGGGCAGAGATTAAAAAAAATGTTTCTATTTTTAAATTTTAATGAAAACAGGAATTGTCAAAGAATTGACAAATGTGTTCTGAACTGTCTTGCTTTAGGGAAGACAGGACTTGAGTTTCCATTTGTTGGTATGAAAGCACACGCTTTACAGGTGGTCTGACTGTAATTGAATGGTGTCCTGAACATAGAGGGTGCTTAAGGGATCTCTCTTTTTTTTTAAATGTTTACTTATTTATTTTGAGAGAGAGAGACAGAAAGAGAGCGTGAGTAGGAGAGGGGCAGAGAGAGAGGGAGAGAGAGAATCCCAAGCAGGCTCTGCACTGTCAGCACAGAGCCCAGTGGGGGGAGGGCTCCATCTCACGAAGTCTGAGATCGTGACCTGAGCCAAAATCAAGGGTTGGACGCTTAACCTACTGAGCCACCTGGGTGCCCCAAGGGATCTCTTTTTTTTTTTTTATAATTTATTTATTTTTGGGACAGAGAGAGACAGAGCATGAACGGGGGGGGGGGGCAGAGACAGAGGGAGACATAGAATCGGAAACAGGCTCCAGGCTCTGAGCCATCAGCCCAGAGCCTGACGCGGGGCTCGAACTCCCGGACCGCGAGATCGTGACCTGGCTGAAGTCGGACGCTCAACCGACTGCGCCACCCAGGCGCCCCCCCCCAAGGGATCTCTTTTGATCTGTGCTCCCATGGATCTCTGTGGTGGAGTAGGCATTGAGTGGAGCTAAGAGAACAAGTAGGATTTAGGTGAGAGAAAGCAGGGTGGAGGGTGTGCTGGGTGGGATCAGGAACCGGCATGAGCAAAAGTGGAAAGGTTTGAAAATTCCTGGGGAATAGACAAGGAACTCCTGGATCATCTCTGCCCTGGGACCGGCAGAACTATGTAATAAAAAATAAGTTAGGGAAAGAAAAATAGAAATCAGGCAAGGATTTGGAGGGTTAAAATGTCACGCAAAGAAGTACTGGCCTGAATACGATGGAATATTATTTAGCCTTGAAAAGGAATGACATTCTGATACCTGCATGACAGGGGTGAAACTTGAAGACATTAAGCTAAGTGAAAGAAGCCAGGCACAGAAGGACAAAGGTGGCATGGCTCCACTTACGGGAGGGACCTAGAATAATCAAATTCATAGACACAGGAAGTAGAATGGAAGTTCCCAGGAGCTGGAGGGAGCCGGCATGAAGAGTTACTTTTCAGTGAGTACAGTATACAGGTATATATATACTCTACACCAATATGAATGTACTAAATGCCACTGAACCGCACACGTCAGAGTGGTTAAATGGTAAATTTTATGTCGTGTATGTGTGTCTTTTACTACCATAAGAAAAACATGAAAAGTATTGGGCTGAATTCGGTGAACAACGAAAGGCATTGGAGATTCCTGTGGAGGGGCGGAAACGATCCAAGTGGTGTCTTTGGAGTTAAGCTGTTGCCTTTTTTTTCGGCCAATAGCTTCGTCCTTTTGTTGACAGGCCGTGTTTGAAATCATCTTTGTGGCGACCACTTAGGAAGATGAGTTCTCAGTACCTGTACGTTTCATGAGAAAACTAACAGGGTTGATGGATGGACGCTTCTAATGGAAAATGTATAGCTGAGAGTAGACTGGGGCAGCAAAATATGACTTGAAGCCGGAGTTGGTGTCCCCTATTTGAAAGACTTCCTGGCAAAGCCAAAGACATTTTGATTTGCTTGTGTGCTTCTAGGAAGCGGGAGTTGGACGAAGCACCGAATGTGGAAAGTTGTCAGCCTGGAATTAATGAAAAATGTGAGACCAGACCCTTAGGTGTTAGAGTGGTTTTCCGCACTAAATTGATGTTGTGTTCTTTTTCATTTTCCAGCAAATATATTCTCGTCACGTGCTCTGAGGAAATGATTAAAAAACATCATTAAAATACTTCTTGTCCTTTCTTCTCCATCGAAAGAGGCCACGAGTGTCTGCTTTTTCAATTGGACACAAACCCTTGGTTTGCCATTCAGATGGCAGTGCTCAATGCGGATGGTTCAGTGGCTCGTGGGTGGGATTTTATGCCACGAGCCTTGCAAAGGGGCTTACTTACTGTCCTTTCTGATCTCCTTGCTTTGGAGACAGAGAGGCTGGGACACTGAGAGTCGTCGCTGGCCCTTGTCTAATTCCATCAGTTTTCTGGCAATTTGGACCAATTTATACCTGAATGCCAAGGCTCTGGGAATGTCAGGTGCACCAAGCTCAAGAGAAAGGGAAGGCACGGGCTGGGTGACAAAGGAGCTCAGGGGTGAAGCCACCGCTTGCAGGTCGAAGCAAGGGAGGTTGCCTGGGAGGAGGTGGGTTCGAGGGGAAGGCACCTCTCTGTCCTCACAGCTAGAACTGGGGAGTCAGAGCTCAAGCCTTGGGGAGCCTGATTTGGGCTGATGGGTCCTCGTCGTGGCCCTGGGAGAAGCTTGATGTAGAGCTTTGAAGGTAGATCTGGCTTACATTTGGCTTTACCCTTTATGAGCTCTGTGATCCTGGACAAGTCATTTCTTTCTCTAAACCTCAGGTTTCTCACTTACGAAAGAGTTAGTAGTATCTCCCGAATGGAGGTGTTCTGAGGATAAATAAAGCAGTGCTTGTAAGTGCAGAGCAAGTACTCAGAAGGACTATTTATTTATTTAACTTTTATTTTTTAATTTTTTAAAGTTTATCTCTTTATTTTGAGAGAAAGAGTGAACACGAGTCGGGGAAGGACAGGGAGAGGGAGGGAGAGAATCCCAAGCGCTGACAGTGTGGGGCCCGACGCAGGGCTTGAACTCATGAACTGGGAGATCACGACCCAAGTCGAAATGAAGAGTTGGACTCTTACCTGAGTGAGCCAGCCAGGTGCTCCAGAAAGAGTGACTATTATTATTTATTATTTGATCCTCAGGGGAAGGGTCAAGTATCATCCCCCCTGGGCGGTCTTTCTGGCTCCCCCTCTTGACCCCTCCTCTACAGATTCTCTTCTAGGAGCACCTGGAACATGTGGAACACCAGCACTCCCTCCGTAGAGCTCTTGTCTCCTGGTGCTGTCATGTACTTACTTGCCTGCCCCACAAAACCATTGTTCCTATCGGTTAGAGACAACGTCCTGCTCAACTTTATATCCTCAGCACCCGACATAGGGCCTGGCAAATAATTTCTCAGCAACTGTTCAACTGTGGGTTGGATGCATGAATAAGAGAATGGCATTAGTGGACTTGTCTTGCAAAAGAGGGGCATAAAGCCAAGAGGGCATAAGCTCTTGACCCTCTGTGGGCGGCGTGGGGAGACAGGGTGGTGAGGATCAGAGTAAAGAAGGACCTCGATTTTTCTGGCCTTTTCACAAATGACAAATCAGGAGGTGATTGTTTGCTTTGTAAAACTTTTTAATAAAACTTAAAAAAAAGTTCTTTGCTTGGTAAGGGATTTGGAGAGAGCACACGCTTTTTGGAATGCAATTTAGCAACATAAAGAACCTTAAGGTGCTTATAACCTTGATCCAACAGTTCTGTTTTTGGAATAATTTTCTAAGGCAATTAGTTGAAAATTACAGAATGAACTTTTTGCACAAAGTTGTTCATGGTAGCATTATTTATAACGGCAAAAAATTGAAAAAGAAAAGCCAACTATTTACCAAAGGAGTATGATTCAGTGTATTTGGGTATAATCACACATTGGAATAAGATTCGGCCGTTAAACGTGATGTTGATGAGAACTGTAATAATATGGACAATGGGTGTACGTATGTAAAATTAGTGATATACACGAATTTATGATATACGTTAAAATATAGGCATACAACACATGTGGATTTAACAGCAATCACTTCCGTACTGCAAAATAATGGGTGATTACTTTCTTCTTTTATATTTTCCTATATCTTCCATAAATATTTACTAGTCTTGTGATCAGGAAAAAAAAAAAAAAACCCAGAAAAAAATCCCTTTTCCATAATCCATTTAAAAAGAGACACTGGGCACAATTTTTAGTAGGGATTTCTGGAGGAAATTACCGCCGCCTCCTCCCCCCACCCCCTCCTACCGAGGTCCACGGGTACTGGCATCATCTCTGTCTCCTCCCAGGAGCAGGGGACACTGATAGATCAGCGCCTCCGGAGTGACTCAGTGACACCAAGCTCTTGCCCACAAGGAGGTACGAGTTCTACCACTGTGGTGTCTCCTCTTGGAAGCAGACAGAAGATAATCAGGGAGGAGTTGCTCAGGAGATGAAGGACCAAAGAGTCCTTGAAGAGAGGGCCAAAAAGAGACGTCGAAAGGAAGGACGCGTAAAGCAGAACAAATTAGGAGGAAAGAGGTGTGGAGACGTAGGAATGGGGGAAAAATAAGAAACAGTGGAAGAGAAAGACAACTGGTGTTTTGGGGGATGTAACGAAAGCCCTCAATTAGTTCCCTTTATTGCTCTGGGCCTCCGGTATATTCTGAAGAAATAATAAATCAAGATGCTTCACTTTTACTTATTCACTTATTTTTCTGTAGCAGTGGTATCATTAGGCGATAAACAAATGGGCATATCCACCTGACTTGTCTCCAGGAAGCATTTGTAATTCAAATGGGAAGCAAGACCATTTTTGCCTCCCATGTATCTCTGTCGTCTTGAGCAGCTGGTTCATACTGTGCTGGGAATCTCAGCCCTGGGTGATGGACTGTCCTGTGACTGTTGTCTACACACAAACACTTTGTTTTCCTACATAAAAGATCCTTTGAAACGTACCCTGGTGCTTACAGCTGAGGACTGAGGGATAGGATTCAGAAACACACTCCATATTTTATTCTGAGACCTTTTAGAGGTGGCTCTGAAGGATCACTCTTTCCTACCATGAACTGATCCATAAAATGGGAATACCTTGTTGACGTCTGTCCTCGGCTGGCATTTAAATGACTTCTGATATCTGTGAAAGGAACGTGATAGAGGAGGGGAGGCAAACAGGAAGGAAGGAACGAAGCAAGGAAGGAAACAGCTGAGCGTAGTGAGAGAAAATTGCTTTTGGCATCAAGCACCTGTGGGCTGGCATCTTGACTCACCTACTTACTTAATGATCTGGTACACATCACGGAACTTTTATGAGTCTCAGTTTCCTCATCCATAAATGAGGATAGTCATACCTCATTCAGGGGTTATTATGAATGAAGACTAAGTGGCATAATATGTGCAAACACCTAACACTTACTAGGTGGTCATTTACCTGACTCCCCGGCCCATTTATTGACTGCCTACCTTATGCCAAGAATTATGCTGAGTGATTTCCAGGGCCCCTGCCTAGTAATTTAGACAGACAACTCCCATTATTTCCTCCGAATGCAATAAAGTTGTTTTGAGTATATCCTGATAAGTAATTGCTTCCCTTAATGATACTCTAGCGGAATACAATATGGAAACCTCTGAAGGTTCTTATTCTTGAAACTAATTTTTAAGTACAAGTGCTTACAATTAGTCTTGCCTCGGCATGATTTGTAGCATACCAAAAAGCCCCGGGTTTCTAAATATAGAAATCAAAATGCCTTGAATCTTCTGAAAGCCAAATCAGAAAAGCTTGCACCAAAGGAGGATACGCTTACGCTATTATCCCACATAACTATGTACAACAACACAGGGAACACTGTCTCTTCAGTTAATAAGTGTTTTAGAAAAGGGAGCGTTCAATTTGTTAATAACTAACCGCCTATGTGTCACTGCCCTCCCCACACCCATTGCAGCACATAAGAGAATTTCTTGGAAAAACAAAGTCAGTAATTAAAAAACAAAACAAACAAACAAACAAACAAACAACCCAAACGAGCAATAACAACCAAAACTTGTGGTTAGTCACGCTTGGATGGTAGAGTACTTTGCTAAGATAGCGGTTAGAAATTTTCCACGTGGAAAGAAAAATGACAAAAATAAGAGTGCGCTGAGTGTGAATCCTGGAATTCTACCTTAGTTTTTCTCCAGCGTGTTGAGTCCTGTGGTAGATAAGCTTTCAGGGGCTGCTTTTGTCTTTGCTAGGCATCTCTCAGACATTGCGTTCTTTGAATCCTCACTAGATGTCTGACGATATTTTTTCGCTAATTGAAGACAACGGCCACAGAGGGGTTAATTGACCTTCTGAAGGCTACAGTGATTTGGTTCATCAGCTAGAATTAGGGCAAGCTTATACTTTGGGTCTCAGTTTCCCAATATATAAAATGGGTATAATAATATTTACTTTCACAGAGTTCTTGGGGTGGGGGCTGGAGAGTCCAAAGAATTCATACGTGAGAAGGTGGAGCTCTTGGCTCTCAGTGTGTGGTCTTTAGACCAGCAACATGAGTGTTACCTGGGCACCTGTTAGTAACGCAGAATCCTAGGCCGCATCGCAGATCTCCTGAATCAGAAAGTCTGCGGGTGAAGTGCGGCAGGCAGTGTGTGTTTTTTGAGCCTTCCGGGTGATGCTGATGCCTCCTTCCCCCACAAATTTGACGACCATTAGGCCAGTTTCTTTTGCGCTAACTTCTCTCCTGGTGACTATTTTGTGGGCCTGGTGGCTCTACAATATGATCCACAGATTACAGGCTCGAGAGTTCTGATCCTGGTTTTTCTCTTCTGACTCATCCTCTGCTTCTGGTAGGATTGAGAAGCTCTCCATACCATGGGATCCTTGGCTAAAAAATGGGGAGAACGGAAGCAAAATATTAGTGAAGAATTATAAAATGACTAGGAAAAATTTTGCAGGTGGAATATTTGGAACAAACGTGTAACAGCCATTTGAGACTTAAAGATTGTAAAAAATAGATCTAATAGATTTTTAAAATTTCAAATGTATTTTAGGTCTTTGGAAATGTCAAAAGGATGGGAAGATAGCAAATGCCAATTAGCTCATATTCCTGCCATACTTTTAAGCCTTTATAGTGTTTGCTCATCTATTAATTTATTTTAGACTCATTATGAATGTTTCTGGTTGGTAGATAGGCAAGAGATTGTCTTCAGTGTACAGATGAGGAAATTGAGGTTCAGTGAAACTGAGACAGTTTCTGAAGTTTGCACTTGAGAAAATCAATTGATGTCACATCCACTAGCCTCCTCAGCCTACGGACTTCCCTTTATAGACTTCAGTGCTTGCACATTATGTATTTCGGGGAGCATAGATGTTCTTTTACATTTCAGTTTTGCCTTGTGCCGATTAGCATGAATGATTTTACAACTCTTTAGCTGCTATTTTTGGTAAGTTTCACATTCACAAAATGAGAGATGTGCTCTGGGTTCTTGTCCATATCGAAATAATAAGGGGCTAAGTGATAAGACAGAAGGTAGGTAAAGATGTTTCATTCATTCATTCCACAAATGTTTGTGGAGGGTTCTAGATACTGAGTTGAACCTCTGTGTTTACAGTAGTGAGCGAAACTGACCTCCACTCGATTTAATACTGTCATCTCGTCACGTATAGCTATGTGGCCTTTATTAATGCATGAAGTGCCGTGAAGTAGGTCTGCTCAGCCTCCCTCTCTCCTTGGAATCATCCTAGAAACAGCTCAGAGAATCAGCTTTAAAGGCACCGACCTCCAGAGAAACGCAGTCATAAAGGAGGGTGATAAGCAATGGTTTGGACAACAAACCAACACGTGAGCTACTGTCCAACAGCATCGACACGTGGCTAAATATGGAGTTTACCTGAAAACTCCGTGTAGGTGCTTTTCCACGAGAAATGGAAGGTTGTATATTGTAGAGATGCAACTGACACGTTAGGGGAAAATGCTTTATATATACATTAAGAAGCCTGCTCCATGGTGGAGCTTTATGAAATGAAGATTCAATAAACAAAGGATTCATTCATTTATTCAGTAGGTAGTTTTCAAAAAGCTACTGTAGGCCAGAAGCTGCCTAGGGACTGGGATGACCAATGAGCAAATGGGTAAGTTCACTATCCTTGTTGAACTGGCTTCCCGGATAAGGAAGTGAAGAAACAAGTCACTACATGATACAACGGAGGGCACAGAGATGGTGAATGGCTGTCTAGGAGTGCGGAGGGGTGGCTCTTTTAGACAGGGGAGGCCACTTGGAGGAGGGGAGAGATGAGCTGAGATTGGGATGCTGTGTGTGAAGGAGCAGCTCAGGCTGACAGCTAAGCAGGAACATTCCAGAGAGAGGGAACTGTGAATGCGGAGGCTCCAGGAAGGGAATGGGCTTGGCCAGTGTGGCCGAAGAAGGTGTTTACTGAAAGCACAGCCTTGTGCTGGGTGAGGTTCTGTTGAAAGGTAGACAAAAACAAAATAAAAGATTTGGTTTCAGCCTTCAAGAAGAGAGTATGTGGCATGAGGAGTAATACCAGAATAATTAAAGGCAAGACTATATGCCTACCTTTAAATGCACCGAGGCATTTGGAGGAAGGGGGCGTCAGTGGAGAATTCAGAGAGGAGCTGACCGGGGTAAGGAATTAGATTGCGGTGGGGCAGATAGACAGGGAGAGAATCCCAAGCAGGCTCCGCGTCAGCCTGATGTGGCGCTCAAAGCCAGGAAACCGTGAGATCATGACCCGAGCGGAAACCAAGAGTCGGACGCTTGACTGACTGAGCCACCCAGGTGCCCCCCTGGTGTGTACACATTTGAAATGAAGATTCTGTTCCGTTGGTTTTGCTTTTCTAGGTTCTCTCCTAGACAGTCAATATCTCTTGCGCGCCTACTTCATTCATTCATCCGTCCTCGGCAGGCATTCCCATCTCAGGCACTCAGTACTTGGCATTGTACTGAGTGCTAGGTGAATAGAACACAGTCCCTGCCAGCGGGGGAGCAAAATTTTAAAGCAACAGTCACCAACAGTTAATTATTTGTGATTGTGTTAAGGACCGGGAAGAATGAATGCATAGGGCCCCAGGAGATCATAACGGGGGACCTAGCCAAGTCTCTGCAGATGACATTCCACCTGGACCAAGAAAGATAAGGAGGACTCACCAGCCAAAGTGCCCCAGGAAGAGGGCCCGACACAAGAAAAGGCTGCAGGTAGAGAGGAGCTCCGGGTACTCAGACTCTGAGTGGTGGCCCTTGTGGGTGAGAGTGGCAGATTGTGGCAGCAGCTGGGGCTGGTGATGCAGGTGGGACCCCATCACCCAGGGCCGTGAAGGCTAGTTAAAGATTGCAGATTTTATCCCAAGGGTAATGGGGTTCACTGGAATGGTGGTATTTGAAGAGTTCCCAAAATTGCTAAGTCTTTTTGCTTGAAGAAGAAGAAGAAGAAGAAGAAAAAAAATTCTTACAGAGATGGGAGATGGTGTTGAGGGATGAACTTGGCTGGTTTCACTTGAACAAATAAATCACCGGTTGCCATTTATCCCCAATCAGCAATAATCCTAGCATTCTCACCCTGGGTCAGTCTGGACAAAAGCTGCCCACTCTGCTCCTTTCCACATTTGTCAGCCTGTAATAGCATCCTTATCTTAGGAAATCTCTAGATTGCTCCCCAACGTAAACTGTTTGCTGGGCAGCCAGGGTCAGGCGTGTCTGCTAAGCTTGCAGACTGACCCAGGTGCCCTGTTTGAACTGCAGAGGGTTCAACGGAATTGGAGCGGCCAGTCCGAGATGGTGGTGTTTAGTGATACAGGTTTGGGTCTGGAACTGTAATTTCCTGGCGCCCCTGCAAACCACCTGCAGTAACCAGTTCACGGGCTGAATGGCCAAGCGATGCATATAGGCAAAGAGGACATTGCTTCCCCTCCCCCCCCCCCCCCCCCCCCCGCCCCCCGCCGCCGCCGTCCCCACACCGTCCTCAAAGAATCGGACCAGTTTGCAAACAAGTTCCATTCATGCGAGGAGCAGGATTTCTCGTAGGTTTGGGGATGGGTGGTGCGTGGAAGAAACTCCCTCAAATTGCACAACACAACGAAACAAAACACGCACATGGCCCTCACTTTATTTGCGCCAACAACGAAACGAAAATAGCCTCCCAGAGGAGGAGGAGAGGTGAGTTCCGTGGGTAAACTGTGACTCTCCGCCAGGTGGGGTTTAAATGCTCTAGATATTTCGGATGAGAAATGTGGGCTGAGAAAGGCCTCCTTGCCCAAAGGGGTTAAAAATGTGAAACGTGTGTCCTAGCGCCTCTTTTCTTTTGTTAATGGGAACTGACATTCCCTACAATCAAATAGGACTGAGCCTAATCATATTCTCCATGACAGAAGAAATTAAGGTCTGTGGTAGAAGACATTATAATCCTGACAGAATTTTCATGCTCTCCCAAAGCCCAAATGACTCTGTTTACTAAAATCACATGTTGGCGGATCTTTGTTTCAATGCTCTGATTTGGGGGCCTGCTAATTTCCATTTTGTGGGGAGGGGCTGGCCTTCAGTGTTGTCCGCAGCCTGCCATCATTTACCCTTAAGATGTGCTCGAGCAGATAAGTGGCTCCATTCTGTCATCCTCTGGCTGAAAAATCTCCCCCCATGCAGGATGACTTCAGGGTTTGGGCTGGCCAAAGGCAGCAGTGAGAACTGACTCATTTTGTTTTTCTCTGAGGCCCAGCATGGTTTCTTCCTTCCCAAATGATCTGTTCCGGGATCTACCAGCACAGGGGCTGTAGAATTTGTTCAGCAGAGTACCTGAGGTCCAACCACATGCTCAGACAAAAAAAAGAAAAAAAAAAAAAATATATATATATATTTGTGATGATGGATGGATGATAGATGGCACAATAGTATGTACTATCCAAAGATAAAGTACACCTTGCAACTACATTATTTGGATACATGTGTTTGAAGGTGATATTCAAGATGTTGCACGTGACCAGTCAAAGTGGACACTGCAGCCAATCAGGATGGACGTTTGTAAACAGCCGGTACCACCCCCCCCCCCCCAAAAAAAAAGAAAATCATAAGCCCTGGCTCATAGTGCGTGCTGGTTTATGTGATGTGAATACTCCCGGCACGCTTAATTTCCAGCCACCAATGTGATGTCAATTGGCTTGCAAAATTCTTGCAAATTTAATAATCCACTCCCGCGAAGCCAGTATAAGCCAGTTCTAGCACACTCCTGTCTGTAGCAGGTACATACCCCTTTAATATTATTCTTGCACATACACACGCAGGCAGAGACACATGCATCCGAGACATACACTTCTCCCTGCAAAAAAAATGTGACGTTAAAAATGACATATAGGAACAACTCAGCTGGGAATAAAGTGTCTGAAGTGTTACCAGATGAGCCATCAGGGTTGTCAAGAGGACAGCTACAGTTTGATTATTTTCTGCTTCTCCATTGTAGCAAAGCTACAACTCAAGCTTCATTTTCCAAATGCATCTCTCACCAAATATATATATATATATACATATATATATATATATACATATATATTTTAAATATACTTCATCCGAGGGGAGGGAATAATTTTGTACCCCGGCCACCAGTGAAGCTCGCTCCAAAGTCACCAATTTAAAGCACCATTTTCAGATTTGGTGTGTGGACAAAACGAGCAGAGGCTATAATCGGGAAATTCTGCATGAGACCAGATGGATGTGAGCTGATTTTAAGTCGGTGGGTAATGAATTCTACAGCATTATAGCCGGAGTAACTCTTTTCAAGTCTTCTTGGGGCAGCTATGTTCTAAAAATGGTTGATTCTTCTATTAGGTCAGTGTTCTCCACTAATCCATGATCTATTTTAGAAGGAAAACAATCCCCAACAGCCGGTGAGCTTTCTGATTTGAGCACCTTGGTCAGAGGCCGATTATTTCTCTCTTACGGACAAGTCCAGAGTTGCTCCTTACAAGGGCAGTCCTTACAAAGAATTCTAATAGGCTTCCTGCTGGGTGTTGTCTGTTCTTAAGTCTCTTTTCATTTGAATTGGAGAGAAATAGCGGCCAGTTGAAATACTGGACTCTTTGGCAGCGGCCTTTGCAAAGCTGAACAATACGCACCAATGTCCGCGATCATGCATTATGGCTAAATCATTTCAGTCAGGTTGTGTGGCAGATAGATGGTGATTTTTGCATTGTGCGGCTTCTGACAAATATTGTCCTCCCCATCCATACACATCCCTATTGGTGCCTCTCTGGGTTCTGGAAAGGTGGTTCCAACAGGGTATTGCTGCGAAGAAATTAAAGTCAGAGAAGTACTCGTATCGTCCCTTTTGCCTTGATTTCTTTACATATTAAGATTAGTTTCTCATTTCCACTTGGGAGAAAATAATACAGTAGCTCCTAGTGGAAAACTTGTCTTCAGTTATATTTAGCAGGGAAATGAGTCAATCTATTGAGGGACTGCCAGCTTCATCATTATAGGATTATGCATTTTAATGGGACACAAGTTCAAAGGCCTTTGGACTTGATAGTTTTTTGTCACACACATTTTATTTTTCCAGGCATTCTGAGGCCTGGAATCTACCTAGTTTTTAAAAGCCAGGTGTTGGGTGACCTCTGTTTCTTTTTGCTTCATTTTGATCTCTTGATCCTTCTTACATGGTATCGTTTAGGATGAGGGAATCAACACCAGCAAATTTAATTTGAAGGGCACCTCTATTTTGGAAGCTTTACATGATGACTTAGCAGAGAAATGAATTTCCTCTTCTCTGAGCTTGCTTAGGTAATTCAGGCTTGCACAAAAGAGTCAGGCCCTACATTTGGCAACTCTTGGTTAATACAGCTGGGACTAGGTGGAAAAAATGAGGGCCTGGGTGTCTTCATGGCCTTGGGAGGCTGATTTCTGGCAACTACTGGAATAGTGTAATTTCAGAGGATATTAAGGCCGGCTTTGGGGGTCATTTTCTGGCTACCGATCTTGTTTGCACAAGTGCAGTTGTTGTCAAAATAACAAACGGGCGTGCTGAAGTTTATTACCTAGCTTCTGGGGTTGTCTATGGGTGTTTCTCTTGGCTGAAATCTGTAAATCTGGATGATCTCCATGATACGCTGAGAGGCTGTTCTAATGTAAAGCCTTTACACAGATTCTCAGGAGCTTCCCTGAGCTTTTTGCTAAGGAGACACCTGTTTACCGGTTTGGGCATCAAAGTGTTATCTCTCTGTTTTAATGCAAGAGTGCCCGTGGCTTTCAAAGGACGTTCATTACCTGGCAAAATATTTTCAAGTTCCTAACGCTTAAGTGTATTTGGAAAATGTCAAAAAGAGCGAAAACCAAGTTTTCATTTTAAATGCATTGCTGTATGGCAAAAAGCAAGGGAGGAAGGAATGTGTATATATCGTGAGTAATACTGAATGCTAAGTTTGTTCACTTTCCTTTGGACTTGACTAAGTAAATGAAATCTAGCAGGATGGCATCTATGAGGCATATTACTAATGGTGCTATATTTATTTTCTGTGAAGAAACGATATTATTTATCCTAGAGTAAAAAAAAAAAAAGATGCATCGTCTTCTTTCTGCCTTCCTTTTTATGATGTAGAAGATACAGGATGGAGGATAATTTTAGAAAACCTCGCTTAAACCCGCAGGAAGCAAAGTGCCTCAAGAAGGTTTAAGAGAGATTGTGGTAGTAAAAGTTTTCTAAGGAAACCCACTGGTTAGAAATTTAAGTTTACCAAATGAAGGCAAAGAAATCCTCACTTGTGTTCCTCTGAATTGTGTCTCGGCGTTAGTCATTCTGTTGTCTTAATGTTGGTATTTTCTGGGCGTCTTGCTTTATATAATGTTAGACACACCCGTGCCCAGAACGGCTCTTACCGAGTAATTGTCTCGTTTTTTTCGATGGCCCGGTTTTTTGGACAACAGACATGAGGAAGTGACAACAACAACAAAATTACTATGAAATCAGAGATGTTTCTGTGGCTAGTACTTTAAGGAAAAGTAGCCTATCTTCTTTTGTGCATTCAACTCATGCTGGAACAATATAACGGGAGGAAAAATATTCTTCTCCACCCCAAACGTCTGGCTTGAGTTATGAGTATCAATAACGTTAGCCATAACTGCGGATGGAACCGTTACTTGTATGAACATATAATTCTATTAAAATAAAGCTCACTAAGCTACTTGGGAAAATAGTATCTACAAGCAGTGAATCCCAAAAGCTAATTGTGTTATGTTAAAAGCCCTTCCTCCACCCATTTATTTTTTTCTCTCTCTTTAATTTCATGGAGTGTTTCCTTGGTCTTGCATTGTGGCACAAGGTAACTAAGAGTATCCATCTGGCAGACTCATGAATCCTCATTTATTAATTACTTCATTTGTACTTTTCACCTTTCTGGACGCTACTCTCTTTTCCCAATGAAGAAACTCTCATCTCGGGACAAACCAGGCCTGTTCGTAAACGAATGACTTCATTTCTGACCCCCCCTTTTTTTTTTCTACTTCTCTGCGCCCAATTGATTTTTTTTTTTTTTTTTTTGAATGTGGAATGATCTCCCGATTTCTCTCCATCCACAGAAATAGTATTTTTCTTGAATGCGATGCTTACATCCTATCTTGTCTGGGAAGTTCTGCAAGTGCCATTGGCCGGGTTATTAATGTGGCACAGCCAGTGATACTGAGTTCTCTCTCTTCTGTGTGTGTAAGTTCACCAGTCAGATTGCAGAGTCTCCGGAGAAAGGATTCAGGGGCTCCCCAGGTGACACACCCTTGGCTTACTCAGTCTTTGTTGTCTGACTTAATAAAGGCCATTCGGATGATAGCAGAGACAAAGACATGAGGCTGATTTAGGCCAGAGCCTAATAATACTTGACTGTGTGTTTTTCCGTGCTTTTCAGAAAAGGCTGCCGCCGGTTTATGGGCACTTTTGATGACGCCAGACTAAGAGTAGGGGTTCTCGTGACGCTGGCCATGGGGATGCCAATAGCTTGCTCCGAAGAAGTCATCGCTTGTTTGGAGCCAATCAAGACTCACAAAAACAGCAGGGCAAAAACGTTTCCTTTGCCTTTTCTGGTCTTCTTGATTCTGGATGGTTGCATTTTACTCATTCTTTTTCTGCCTTCTGGTGCTAACGTCACTTCGAGTCGAGGCCCACTTTCCCAGAAGGTCTGAGACCCCTTAGACTGTCTGGGGTACAGCCTCATCGTGTCGCAGCTAAAGAAAGGCAGGCACTGAGGAAGGTTCTCGCACGTTCAGGCCAGGCCAGGCTCCCTAAATCCCCGCCAGCCCCGCGCTTTGTCTCCTCTACCGCGCGGTCTCCTGTCATCAGCTACCTGCATTTTTCTATTTACTGTACTTCATTTGACAAATCATTAAAAATAGATAGCACAACACTGGCCTCAGGACTAATCTTTGAGCGGCCCATTATTTTTAGCTTCCCATGTGGAGAATTGGCTCTTTCTTCCCGTGCTTTGTTTCCTCTCAGTTAAGAAGCCTTTAATCACGACACAACTTTACCTTTCACCCTGTCGTTACCGACTTGTCTGCCTGGCCTTAATAGCCTCCTGTGAGAGAGACCTTCTCAACAGCCTTTAGAAAGTCTAAATAAATTATGCCCACAGATTCCTTTTTATCTGCTGTTTTTAGCACGCAATTTTCCCAAACAAAAAACCAGGCCAGAGTGCACGTTCGTCTTGGTAGGTGCTCTGAAATGCCTTTCTGTGGAATTTATTCTTTTTTGTGCTCGGTAAAGGCGGATGCTTGTCGGTGTCCAGAGCATGCCAGCCAGCTCTGAAGTGAGAAGTCCACAAACAACCGGTTTCTCCAGGTCTGTGAGAGGCCGCGCGGCCAGTCCGACTGGGTAGGTTTGAGGGACAGTCGGTTCCCTTTTGGTGTTGGTTGTCTCCTCTTTTGCTTGCGCCCTCCTAAAACTGGACTCCTCCAAGTCACCTCTGCTATGAAGCCCTTTTGGGTCTCTGTCCTTTCATCCCTGTCCCTCTGTCAGTCCCCAGAGCCAGTAGGACCTCACCTACCTTGGGCTGCCCAGGTTTCCTCTCCAAACTTCTATCATAGAGCCACAGCATGTTGATATTCCTTTAGTCACCTGTTGGATTCGGACCACCGGCCTGGCCATCATGGCAGCTGAAGGCCAGTGCCTAGGGCGGCGTGACAAATAGTCAGCGCTCAGTCAGTGCCTGCTGGATGAACGACTACCGTATCCCCAGTGCCTAGCGTGGAGTTCGACTACAGCTGGAATTCAGTAAATGTTTCTTAGTGAATGAATGAGTGAACGAATGCCTGCGTAGCCACGGGGAAGGTGGATGCTCCCCAACCAGTTGAGTAACGATGGGTGTGCTACTTAGCTAACTTTCTTTCTTTTTCCCCAATTAGATGAAAGTGTAGTATTCAAAAGAATTGTGCAGACCTAAGGGATAAGACGCAGATGAAAAGAACGCAGGCTCCTTTAGAGTCAGATGGAAAAATACACGGTTATATGCCTTATGGGTCAAATAAATGCAGAGTCAGGGAGGGCCCTGGCTGGGGGTGAACGGACCGGACTCTGCTTTAGAAAGTAGCGCATGCCTACCGAAGGGAGTGATGTCCTCAGCAGCCTCCGGCTTTTTAAGAATTGAAAGAAAACTTTTTTGAGGCGTAGGTGACGCACAATGACTTCCTCACGTTCGCGACGTTAGCTCCAGGCGTACGACACGATGATAGGGACTCTGTAGCTTCTACGATGCTGCCCGCAACGGTAGCTGCCGTCTGTCACCACATAGGGCTGCTACAGTACCATTTACTGTATTTCCTCTGCTGTGCCTTCCACCCCCATGACCCATTTTACCTACCCTTTTGAGGCCTCATTTTCCTCATCTGTATAATGGGGAATATAAGACGGCCCGTGACCCAGGACGGCAGCTAGCATAAAGCCATAGGTGCTTAGCACCCTGACCAGTTGATGTCTTTATTTTTATTTGTTGTTTCTGAACCCAAACGGAGCAGTTTGCTTCTCCCTCCCACATGTGCACCCAGCGGAAACGAACGTGGGCTTTGCTGAAGGGTTGTGGGAACAGTAGGGATGTCTGCAGTCATAACTGTAGTTAATTAGCTCGAGACACGGTGGCTTAATGAAGGCCTGCCCTTGCAGATGACTGTTAAAAACGAACGGCCGCTTTTGGAGTTCTTACAATGGGCCCGGTACGTTCCGTCTGTGATCTCATTTACGTCTCAAGACCAGCCCATTAAGGGCAGGCGTTATTTCCATTTCGCAGGGGATGGGGTGGAAGCGGAGGGAGGTCCAAGGCAGGACCTTGCGTGACTGGAATGACACAGCCCGGCGTGGACCGAGGGTCCTGCCGCTTCCCTGCGGGACTTAGAGCCAGATCTGTCTGATGGGAAGACGCGGCCATAAAACAGACACACGGAGGGTTTAGAAAACACTTTTCGGGTAGCGTGTCAGGAACAAGTTCCCTTGCAGCTAAAACCCCTCGTGAGTATAATCATGCCTTTTTTAAAATTTGTGCTTCAAGAGGCCGATAGGACTTCAGGTTATGGAATTGCAGCCCATTAAATAAGCGCTGAAAGGAAAACGTTTGGATTCGGTGCTAACTGGTTTAGAATCTTGAGGATCCCCCTATGCTGACTCAGCAGCTAAAGAGATGTGGTTGCTTCATTTGACCTGGGGACCGGTCTCTCCTTAGCCCTGGTATATCTGCCCATCCAAGATAGAATGTGCTGTGGCAGACACATTTTGGTTTTCACAGATGCAGCGTTACTTTGGCTGGCCCCTTAACACCGAGAGAAATTGTGATCTTCCTGCTAGACCAAGATAGATGAAAGCATTAATGACACAGAAACTCATTCTGGAATCCAAGAGAAGAGACAAATTGAGCAGAGCTTCCAGACACAAAGTCAGAATGGGAAGTGCTGGGCTCAGACGCCGCCCTCTTGGCCTGGCCTCTGTGGGCGCATGTCAGCCCGGGGCTCGTCATTTAGGCCGGAGCCCTTGGATGTGAAGTGTCCTTTCTGAAGAGCAGGTCTAGAACGGAACCTTGAGATCTGTCTCATGGGCTCCAAGTCTGACCTTAAATACCCAAGAAAGCCCTGGAAGCCTTAACCTACAGGGAAGAGTTGCCCAGCTGTGGCTCTATGGACATTTGGGGCTGGATAATTCCTTTGGGGGCTGTCCCGTGCATTGCATTGTAAGATATTTAGCAGAATCCCTGGCCTCTACCCACTGGATGCCAGGAGTATCTCCCTAGTTGTGACACCTGAAATGACCCCAGGCATTGCTCAATGTCCCATGGGAATGCAGCAAAACTGGTCCTGGTGGAGAACCAATGTTGCAGGGTCATTGGCATGCGAAGTCTTGGCCTGGGCACAGCTAGTCAGTGAGGACACGATTCATTGACGTATCTTATATTCCAGGTGTGCGTTTGAATGTTTAACAGCTAAGGCTGTCTGGTCCTCTTGGGTGGAATTCTTTAGATGTTTGGAGCCTAATACCATCAAAAGCCAAGCATTTGCAGTTTTTGCATATCAAAGAAGGTCATTTTCTTCAAGTGGTTAAACCTGGGGTCCAGCCCCACCCCACCCCAACCCCACCCCCACACTCCTGTGCTCCAGGCAGACGGTGCAAATCCGTCCTGACCCTGGTTCCTACCAACTTTAGCGGCTCTCGCTTCCTTTCAACTTAGGCTCCAGGAATCTATCACTGTTTAGAATTAGTAAGCAAGTTGTAACCTGTTTTGTCACCTCTGGGCTAGACCCTATGAAATCAATTAAAAGAGAACTGCCAGATATTAAGACGGCACCAGGAAGAGGGTCTGCTTGAAATAAGAGGGTCTGGACCTTTGATCTCAAATTTATCTTGATTTCTTTTCTTTTTTTTTTTTTTTTTAATTTTTTTTCAACATTTATTTATTTTTGGGACAGAGAGAGACAGAGCATGAACGGGGGAGGGGCAGAGAGAGAGGGAGACACAGAATCGGAAACAGGCTCCAGGCTCCGAGCCATCAGCCCAGAGCCCGACATGGGGCTCGAACTCACGGACCGCGAGATCGTGACCTGGCTGAAGTCGGACGCTTAACCGACTGCGCCACCCAGGCGCCCCTTGATTTCTTTTCTTAACATCCAAGGTCTCAGTTGTTTGTTCTGTAAAATAGAATCAAACTTTTCTGGCTGAATGCCACGAGAGCTATTCTTTTTTTTTTTTTTTTTTTTTTTTTAAAGTAGGCTCCCCGCCCAACATGGGGCTTGAACTCAGGACCCTGAGGTCAAGAGTTGCATGCTCTACTGACCGAGCCAGCTGGGTGCCCCAGAGCTGTTATTCTTCGTGGATTCTTGGATGATGGAAAGCAGGCAGGTTTAGGGACTGAGGTCATGCTGTCTCTGGCATCATGATCTAAGCAGAAGACACTATTTCTGCCACCACTCTGGATTTCCAAGGCAAATTTTGAGTTTGGGTTAATAATAGCTCTCAGTACATTCGAGATAGTAATCGGTTTAATGAAGTTAAGCCTTGTCTCCAGGTGATGGAAAGAACATTTTTCTTTTTAAAACAAAAAACAAATAGGAAAATGAACTACTACAACAGAAACTCTGTCACCACCACCCAGAATGGCTAATTGCTACTATTTTGTCATATTTACCTCCAATCATTTTTTTTTTTTAATTGGAGAAATAGATCTTCACGGAAAAAGTGAAATATTTAATCCATCTCTAATTCCAGCCCCCTCTCAGTCCTTCTGGAGGCATCCCTGTATTACGAATTTGTCTTACATCTTACTAGGATATTTTTTACTCGTTTATTTACCTACACGTGAATCTGTAAAACAAAAAAATGTATTCTGTGATTTTAGTTATTTAAAAAAAAAAATCTTTTTTAACGTTTATTCATTTTTTTGAGACAGAGAGAGACAGCATGAATGGGGGAAAGTCAGAGAGAGAGGGAGACACAGAGTCGGAAACAGGCTCCAGGCTCTGAGCTGTCAGCACAGAGCCCGACACGGGGCTCGAACTCACAGACCGCGACCTGAGCCGAAGTCGGATGCCCAACCGACTGAGCCACCCAGGTGCCCCGATTTTAGTTGTTTAAAAAGTTGTACATAAGTTTTGTCATGTTGTTTGTATCTTTCTGTCGACTTGCTTTTTTTCACCCCGTGTTATGATTTTGAAGCCTGTCGAAGTTGACACGGCTAGATCTACTTAATTAGGAGTAAAAAAGCTAGCCAGGTTTGTCGGGTACCTGGCTGGCTCAGTCCAAAGGGCGTGCAACTCTTAGCCTTGGGGTTGTAAATTCGAGCCCCACGTTGGGTGTAGAGATTTCTTAAAAATAAAGTCTTGAACAAAAAAACCTTTTTGTATTTCCTTGCGTGAACATATTTGGTTTATCCATCCCTCTATTTGTGGACGTTTACGTCGTCACTGATTTTTCACCTCTTGCAGTGGACAATTTTGTACTTTCTCCTAGAGTTTCTTTCGTCTACGTACCTAGCAGGGAACCTGGTGGGTTCATTTGGCATACACGGTTTGTGCTTTACTAGGTGCTACAAGCATTCTCTAGGGCTGGTGGTACCAGGTTGTTTTCCCACTAACAGTGCATGAGAATTTCCATTTTCATACATTGCCGGATGGGCTGTGTCAAAGCTTCCTTCTCGGTGTTTGACTGTTGGTCAACCGGCCAGTTGGGTTATAACACACCGGCTGGGTATTTTGCAGTATGGAGATCATTCTAGCATAGAAACCCAGCACACTTTTCAACCACGGGGGAATATAACTTGCTTTCCAGTTTACCACAGTAGGGAGCCTTTTAAATGGCACATGATAAAGCTATGGGGAATCAGAGATTAGAGGCATCCTGAGCTTCTGGATTTTCTGGTGAATGCCTCCTGCTTTGGCTGAAACCTGGCGATCCTTGTACTGTTTCATTGACTCATGGTTCCCTTTGATGTCTCAATCTGCGCGGGGCCTCTCTTGCACATAATAAGGTTTTCCCTCCCTTTTCTCCATCGCTTTATTCTCCAGTGTGAAAACTGATGCAAATACATTATGTAGTTTCCCTGCAATCTCCTTATCCTTTTGAATATCTCCTTTGTGGATTGCTTGTCTAGCCGATTCACTGATCCCTCTGCAGCGGTCTTATTTCTGATGTACTTAAAGAATTTAATATTATTTGTTGTGTTATCATTGGCTGTTTGTTTTCAAACACCATTTTTAATCCTCTCTAATCTGTGCTTTACATCTCACCTGCTAAAGTTTATTCTTCCGTAAGCCTCACACTGGAATGGATTTCAATTTTTTGAAAGATCCTTTTTCTTTGGTCTCAATAAGCTTCTGAACCTTGCTGGTTTTCTGGGTGTTTTGTTTTGTTTTTTTTTGTTGTTGTTGTTTGTTTCGCTTTGTTGCCACTGGTCTAATTTTTTGTTCTGATTTTTTTTTCTTCTGATTATGGATTAAAATTTGGAATCTCTCTTTTTCAGGGGACTTCTCATAATAGAATTCCTGGAAAAATGTTATACATAGTTTCATCTTGGGATGAGGCTGTAAACAAAACACAAAACTTCTAGGAGGGTGAATCACTTCTAGGAAGTGAGTTTAACAAACCCCTGCACCTCAGTACTGCTGGTTAGTTCCTAGTAACAGAGAAAAAAACAGAGGTGTTTGCTAATACCCACTGTTGTGGGTCAGTAAGCTGCAACTTTATTTTTTGTAGGAGATGAAAGTTCCACACCTTCCCCCACCCCACCTTTTTTGGTGCCTGGATTTGCAGAAATTAGACAAAGAGAAAAACAAACCATCAGAGTTGATTTTCTGATGAAGAAAATTAAATGATTTCTTCTCCATCTTCTTTGTTGATTCTTCCTTCGATGGACCTCTCTGAATATTGCAGTGCCCGGGGACACAGTCCTTGACCCCTCCTCTTCTCTGTCCACCGAGGTGATCTTATCTGACACTTCTAATTATATATATGCTAGACTTTTTGATATTGTCCCACAGGTCACTGAAGCTCTGAACATTTTTTTTCTCAATCTTTATTCTGTGTTCATCAGATAGCATAGTATCTATTGATCTATATTCAAACTCATTGAATCTTGCCTCTGTTATATCTCTACTCTGCTGTTAAGCCCATCCAAAGATGACTGTTTTAAAAAGAATTTCAGATATTTTATTTTTCAGTTCTAGACATTTCATTGGGTTCTTTTTCTGGGGGAGGTGGTATTTACTTTTCTTTGGGAAATGTCCTATCTTCTAATTCATTACAAGCATGTTTTCTTTTACCGCGCTGGTAAATTTTTAATAGCTGCTCTAAGATCATAGTCTGTTAATTCCAACATCTGGGTCATCTTGTAGTTGGCCTCCTTGTAGTTGTCTTTCTTTTAATACTGGGGCTTACTTGCCCAGATTTTGTATGTTGAGTAATCTTATATTGTATGCCAGACGTTGCAAATTTTATATCATGGAACTTTTGGATTCTGTTACAGTCCTCAAAGAGTGTTGAGGTACAAATATATATTTCAGGAGGGGTCAAGGACTAGGTCAAGAAGAGGAGGGGTCAAGGACTATGTCCCCGGGCACTGCAATATTCAGAGAGATCCATTGAAGGAAATATCAACAAAGATGGAGAAGAAATCATTTTATTTTCTTTACACACACACACACACACACACACACACACACACACACACACATTTGTTTTAGTAGGCAGTTGGTTAAACTTAGACAGAAAATTCTATTTCTTGGGTGTTAGCAGCTGAAGTCTCAGTTCAGGTATTTTATATTTACCTATGCTGCTTGCAGTTGGCCCCATGCGGTTGTGGTTCATGGCCACAGAGATTTGTTCTCCTCTGATTCTTCAGGTCAGAAAGACAGATTTTGTTCCTAAATAAGCTAAAAGCCATAAAAATGGGAAACTCGCCTATGACAATCTTTTTCCAGGTATCAGCCCCTCTCCAGAATCTTCTTGCTTTTATTTACTTTTCAGAGCCTTCATGGAGTTGGGTTTGGTATTTTGTCCAGAGTTTATAGTTGTCATCTGTGGAATGGTCCATCTGATAGAGCGTTTTCAGCCATACTGGAAGTGAAACTTCCCAAGTTCATGGTTTCAAATACCATCTCCATGTTACAAATGCCACATTCTCCACTCTAGCCCTGAACACTCTTGAGCTCCAAGTGTGCATCATCAGTGGCTTACTCAGCATCTCCATTTGGATATCTAATAGCCATCCCAAACACAATATACCTAAAAAGTTTTTTTTTTTTTTTCTTGGTTTCTGTATGCAAAATATCCCTACCCCATTCCCAATAAATGGAATCCCATCCTCCTTGATGTTTAGCCCGGAGTTATTCTTGACACACTTCCCCTCACTACTCTTCCCTATTCATTTATCAGCAAATCCTATTGGCTTTACATGCAACATATCCTTTGGAATAATCCACTTTGCTCCATCCCTGATATCATCACCTTTATCACCATTATCTTTTTCCTCGACTAATACAAAAGCCTGTCCATATTGGTCTTTATTGCATCTAACCCTTATTCCTTACAAATTGGGCATCACATGCCAGCCAGAGTATGGTATTCCTCAAATATAAATCAGATCATGTGACTCTCTGGCTAAAAACATTCAGTGATTTAGATTCTTTGCTCTTAGAATAAAACCCAAGTTTCTTACCATGGTCCGCATGGCCGTGTGTGATCTGGTTCTTGTCCATAGTTCAACCTCATCTTGGCCACTCTCTCTACCAGGTTCCAGCCATACGGTACTCTTTTTTTGTTTCTTGAATCGATCTCAATTTCTCTTGCTTCTGCGATGTTGTACTTTGAGTTCTTTTTATCTGTAATGCTCTGGCTATCCTTTCTGCATGACTGTCTCCTTCTCTTCCTTTTGCTTAAATTCAAAGACTACCTCTTTTAAGCGACCTTTCCCATCTGTAGAGTTATTGCCTATCTCATTACCTTGTTTATTTCCTTTATGGTGTGTATTACATGATCACATCTGTAACTGTTTTGCTTATTCATTGGCTTGTAATTTTTTTTTTCTTCCACGTTGGAGTCTGAGCTCTCTGAAAGCAAAATCCTTTTCTATCATAATTGGTGTTCTTCCTCAGTGCTTGGCATAGCATCTGGTGTACAGAAAGTACATAATAATATTTGTTGAGTGGATGAATGAAACCATGAGTTCTGAGATGTTTCCAAGGCTGAAAAAAAAGCCACTGATATGACTGTGAGTTTTCTCTATTAGTATCAGTTTTCTTTGAGATTTCACCCTCATTCCATCACCAATTAACTGAATGATCTTGGGTAAGTCTTCTGTCTCCTTGGGGCCCAGGGTTTTCCATCTGAGAAAAGAGAAAGTAAAGTGAGAATCAGTGGTTTACAGGTTTTTCAAGCAGCAGAAAACCTACCCCTCTTTTTTTTTTTTTATTTTTTATTAAAAAAATTTTTTTTTAACGTTTATTTATTTTTGAGACAGAGAGAGACAGAGCATGAATGGGGGAGGGTCAGAGAGAGGGACACACAGAATCTGAAACAGGCTCCAGGCTCCGAGCTGTCAGCACAGAACCCGATGTGGGGCTCGAACTCACGGACCACGAGATCATGACCTGAGCCGAAGTCGGCCGCTCAACCGACTGAGCCACCCAGGCGCCCCTCTACCCCTCTTTGATTTCCAGTGAAATCTCATGCAGAACCTCAAGTAGCTCCCCTTGAAGTGAGATGGGGGGGCCTACAGTTTCCTGTTATTCTTACACTTGACCCTGACGTGCCTCTGTAGAGCCTGAGGTCTTCAGAATGCCGCCTGGAAACCATTGTCCGTTGAGCTCAAGCAGCCTCCGACTCTATAACGTGATCAATTTTTCTGAGATGAACTGTAGGTCAATAAATCCCTTACTGTCCACTGTGGTAAAGAGTATAATTAATCCCTCTGTACTACACACACCAAAAAAAACCATTTGCACTTGTTAAAAAATTAAGGCAAGCAAATCTGACCCCAAATCCAGCAAACTAAATAAAAGTTAACCTGATTTAAATGTACCTCAGAGAAGCTAGGCTTTCGAAGATGCTGGGTTTTTTGTTTTTTGTTTTTGCCCCCCCCTCCCCCCCCCTCCCCCCCCCCTCCCCCCCCCCCCCCCCCCCCCCGTCCTCCTGAGGGAATTAATACTTCCTGTTATTTGGGAAAGGCAGGGAATTTGTGCATCAGAGAGCTCTGGAGCAGGGACTTGTGTCCCTGCCCCTTCTCTAAAGGATGAGGCGGAGAATATTGTTTTTTACAGTACTATCTTGGGTATTCATTAAAAAGGGTAGGGCAAGCTAGTGGAAAGAGCCAGGACCGACATGTGGGCATATGGGTAGGCTTATGAGTCAGCTGGGACTCCAGTTACTGTTAATTACTGGTTCAAACAACTTGGTTTTCTGAGCCAGCCCCTCTGCTGGGGCTATATTATATATATAGCATAAAAATATACTTATATATAATATATATATTTATCTCAGAGAATCTGCCATTAGCAACTCACACTACCTTTTTCGTGCTTTACGTTGACTCCTCGCAGTGACTCTTAGTTTTCCTGATTCTTTTGAACCATGTCCAGTAACAGAACGCAATTGCCTCCCCTCGTTTGGGGACAAAGTTTAAGCTTCTTGAGGCCAAAGAAGGCATTAGAACTCCCTCAAATTCGCAAGAATGCGTAGCATAACACCAGGCATGTAGCACATGCCTCTGATACTATTCAGTTCAAACACGTGTGTAGAAAAGCGTATTTTTCTCTTTAGAAAAGCAATGTATATTTAATGTAGAGAATTTAATATAGGCAGAAAGAGAGAAGTGTATCCAAGTGTCAGCTGGGGAGAGCTGCTTCCAGGGTCTTCATAGGTTAGATGAAACCCCAATATACAACTTGTGGGAACCTGTTGTTCCCACAACAAATCCTACAAACCATCTTTTTGTGATGCCTCTCCCCCCAGGCCATGAACATGGCCTCATGGGTGTATTCCTATTCTGGACTTCATTGACCTGGAAGTGAACCTGTTGTTCCTTGACTCAATTTTCTCTACCCTTTTCTTTCTTCCCTTTTTTTAATTAAAAAATTTGTTTGACATTTATTTATTTTGAAGGAGAGAGAGAGCATGAGCAGGGAGGGACAGAGAGAGAGGGAGACAGAGGATCCGAAGCAGGCTCCAGGGTCTGAGCTGTGAGCACAGAGCCTGACACGGGGCTCGAACGCACAAGCTGTGAGATCACGACCTGAGCCGAAGTCGGACGCTCAACCGACTGAGCCACGCAGGTGCCCCTTCTCTACCCTCTTCAACAAACAAACAAACAAACAAACCCAGCTCCATGCATGTAAGACATTTGTATTTACAGCAAACTTTACTGAAGGTTTGGGAGATGGAAGAAATTGAAGTTAGAGCAAAACCACCTCAAACTGAATATTAGACATACCTATTCTTCAGAGCCATTGGACAGCCTTGCGATATTGCTTGGCTGTTTTCTTTTTTCTCCTCTACCCAACCTCCCCGCCTAATCTCCACCTTTTCTTTCCTCCTCATGCCCAAATTCCTGTTTTTGTTTTTGTTTCTCAATACAGGGCATATTTAATGCAGGGGAAGGCATGGCAGAGTAGAAAGTTTTCTTGAAACTTTTGCTTCAGGTGTGTGCGTGTGTGTGTGTGTGTGTGTGTGTGCACGTGTGTGCTTGTATATGTACTAGGTCACTGTACCTGTACCAGTCATGGTCCCAGGATGAAACAGAGGATGCACTTAAGTTAGAGTCAAATAGAGAGACTGTTTACAAAGGTGGGAAATAGGGAAACCACTGGTGTAGGTCCCAGGCTGGCAGGAGCAGAGCTATTATTAACCAGTTCTTTCGATTTTTTGGGGTCTTGCTGGTACATCCTCTCTGTCTCCTCTCTGCCCTTAGACACTTATCTAGGAATAGTCCCAAATGAAAACAACACCATTTCTAAAGGGGATCTTGAAAATATTTTTTTCTACCTTGCTACAAAAGAAAATAAAAACCACACAGCATATCACCGCTAGGATAACTGCTGTTAACATTTTGGCGTAAGCCTTTTTTGTTCTTCTATAGTCCTTTTTTTTTTTTAAAAGAAAAAACAACAAAAAAAAAACATTCAGTGTAAGTCGCTGAAGTGTTTGTTTCACAGTATGGACAGGTGAGTAAGGCAGTGCTTGAAAGCAGCTTTGATGTGCATAACCGGGTAGAAATAATGACAGCATAAACCTGACAATCATTCAGTAGCTATTAGTTTCCTATTGCTGCCACACAAATTACCATAAACTCGATGGCTTAGAGCAACTCGAATTTAGTATCTCACAGTTGTGGAGGCCAGAGGTCTGAGAAGGGTCTCCCGGGGCTAAAATCAAGGTGTTGGCAGAACTGCTTTCCTTCTGGGGGCTCTGGCAAAGAATCTGTTCCCTCGCCTTTTCGAGCTCCTAGAAATTGTCTGCATTCCTTGGCTCGTGGCCTCTTTCATCTTCAAGTCCAGCAATATGGAGCTGAGTCCTCATGCTGCCATTTTTTTTGGTTCTCTCTTCCGACTCCTCCTTCCGCTATGATTCTTGAGTAAGCACACCTGGATAATCCAGGCTAATGTCCCTATTTTAAGGTTAGCTGATTAGCACCCTAATTCCATCTGTAACTCGATTTCTCTTTGCCAAGTAGCCTAACATATTCACAGGTTCTGGGGATTAGGAAGTAGGCCGCTTTGGGGGCCCATTTTTCATCCACCACGGCCACAGTCAGAGGTTTTGAACAAGACTCTAAGGGCTACCTCTTGGATGCTACAACAACCAGAAAGTACCATGTGCTGTGACCAGTAAGCATCAGTTGGGGGAGGGGGTGGTTCTTAAAAGGGAAAGCAATAGAATTTGAACCCTGGGCCGACATCTTGATTTGCATAGGCATAATGATGAAAGAATAGACTTACTGGTTGGGGCAGGTCGTGTGCATAGAGGAAGCCAATCCTCACTTCCATTTATTGTGGCCATCAAAGGCGATGGCCTTCAAATTGAAACTGGTTTATCAATGATGGCGAACTTGGGGTAGGCGGTGGATGTGACCCAGCCACTGAGCCACCCCACAGTCCTGCAGGGACATGGCTACACATTGCAAGACCACTGTGGGTGGTTCCAGGTGTATCCCATGGAAAGGGAGCCAGGCCAGAGGCCTGGAAATTTATAGACGACTTAATTTTTTGAAAAGAAAAATCAAGTGGATTTTGGAAATCCTACAAACCAGTGACTATCCTATCAATCTTCAGAAAACTCCTAGGAAAATTCTGGAGAATTAAGTAGTTGGTTATTGAACATCGAAAAAAAAAGATCGCTGAAGTCAATGAAAAGGAAGCCACGCTAACCTCATCTCTTTTCTGGTGGACTGTTAGACTGATAAATCAGGACATGCTGTAGATAGTGTGAATATTGATTTCATCAGTGTGCTTGACCAAGACTCTTAAGGTTATTTTTCTTTCGGTTGGGAGGGAGTAGCCAAGGTGACGAACTGGAGGGCAATACCGAGAAGAATTTATTGCTGATCTACGGCTGTGTTACAGGTTGTGATGTGTCAGACCTAACTTAGCCCACTGGTTGTTATCTGCCACTCCTTAAGCCTCCTCTGGATGATGTCGTCATTGTCCTTCTCGGTGCTAACACTTAGCATCACAGCAGCGTCATGAGGGTAAAGTCCCTTCCTATTGTCTATATGAAATCCTGTCAATTCTAATTCCGAAATGTTTGGACTCTGTACTCTGTACTCACTGCCACTATCCTGGGTTAGGCTCCTGTTCCTTTTTACCTAGATTAGTGGTCTCCTTGTCTCCTGGGAGGCTTGCTTACCTCCTGTATTTTACCTGTGAGTATTCTCTCCTTAATACTGATCTGATCATCTAAACACCCTTTCTTGAAAACATTTGCTAGTGTCCCACTCCCTATAGTCTGGCTCACATTCACCTTTCCATTTATTCAATGAGTTTTACTGAGCACTGGGTTAGGTGTTGGAGAGATAATGATGCCAGTAAGACATAGTTGTAGTTTTCAGACATGCTGCAGCCAGATATTAAGTTTATTGTCTTTGACTGCTTTTGTGCTCTAATGACAGAGCTGAGTAGCTGCAACAGAGACTGTGTGGCTTGCAAAGACGAGGCTATTAACTATTAAGCCCTTTTCAGAAGAAGTTTGCCGTCATCTGGCCTGGATCATCACTCAGAATTTGCAGACAAGAGAGCTAACATCTGGATGTTCACTATGTTGATCATGGTCTTGGGGTAAATCTGTGACCCCGCCAAGAACCCAATGAGCATGGTGGCCTTGTTTCCTTCTTAGTCATCTGTTCCTGTGGATTCTTTTTTCTTGACTTACGGGCACTGACCCTTCCTCACCTTCTCCGTGTGTTTGGTGTCATTCAGATTTCTTCCATAGGATGAAGAGATAGCCCTGGTATCACCGTGCTTATCTCCTTCAGGTCACCTTTAAATGTTGTACAAATTCAGCCAGCTAACTATCCTTTAAATTTTATACACCTGTTGGGTTGTGAATCTACCCAGGGCATGAGGCCCCAGACATCCCAATAATGATAACGGCCACCATTTTAAGCAATGACAAATGTTGTGCTAGGCATGTAGCGTACGTTATGTGGCATTCTCACTACCATTTTGCAATGAAGACATTCACATTTTATAGGTGGAGAAGTGGAGACTCAGAGTGCTTAATTAATGTGCCAAAGTCACACAAATATTAGAATCGCCGTCTATTTCACTCCCAGATTTGTATACTTTCCATCGAAATGCCCTTCTTCTTAGTGACAGTATGATGTCCATGCATTCCACTCTAGAGTGCTCTCAAACAACCATTCTTATGTATATTATCTCATTTAATTGGTTTTGAGCCTCACAACAACCTACTCCAGTGAAATCTTCAGGAGGGCAAGGGCATGGTCTGACTTATTCTGAGCCACAATTTTAGCACCTGGCACAGTATTTGACATACAGCAGGTGTTGAATAATACTTTCTTGACTGAGTGGCCCTGCTCACTATCCCTCTCTACCCTTTTTTAAAAGCCAATAATGCGTGACTTTTACTTAGGTTTTCCTTTCTCATTCAAACATTATAACATGTACATCTTTACAGTTAAGGGGACCGTGTTTTCCTGTTCGCCAAAGACAGTTCCAGTTTGCTTCTGATTTTTGGCACAGTTATGAACAGGATCCCCTCTCACTCTCAAAAGTATTCCGATTTAGTCAATGAATCAAATGGTCACCTACACATAACGCTTAGCACTGCTGAGCCCAGGAGGGTTGAATTTGGAAGCCTGGTGGAGAACGGATTGTAAGGACAGACTCTAAAGCCAGGCCGCCCGGGTTTGAATACCAGCTCAACCATGTACTTGCTGTGCATGTTGAGGAAGTAACATAACTTCTCTGTGCCTCCATTCCCTTATGGAGATAAGACTAAGACCCGCCTCACAGGGTTGCTGGTAAGGATTAAAGAAAAACAATTGCACGGTGCTTACAGTAGTGCCTGGGTCATAGTTATTAGGAGTACTAAGTCCGGGAACAAGTTATAATAAGTTTGGGGGCTCATTGTTGGGAGTCCGTATCCTTCAGCATTCGCCAAAAGTCAAACGAGAGGTCTAAGCTCTCTTCCAAAAGGCTGCCCCATTGCTACAAGCCGGTCACCAGCAAGTATTTATTAGATCAAAATGCCTTGTAGTGTGTGAGCAATTTACTTCAAGCTCTCCCAGTCAACATGGATTTGTCAGCTTGTTCTCTGGTTGACCGAATCTTCTAGAATGGAAACTTGTCTTTCCAGATTCTCCTTCCATTTCAAGGGAGTTAGGGTGGGAACTTGTGGAAGGGTGTTCCCCTTTCAAGGTCTACCACTAAATTGGATTCGTATTCCTATACCCATTTCTTACTGGGACGAACTCCATGGCAGGAAGAATTCCCCTTGTGTATTTTCCCCCCTTTCTGGCATTAGCTTTTCAAAGTGAAAGCATCTGAGCACTGCAGAGTTCAGTTAAGTCGGACATGAAGAGTATCCAGTTTAAAAGGCACCAGCAATGAACAGCACCCAATTTCTGCTTTCCCCCCATTTTTCTGTACAACACTGTTTATTAGACCAGATGATGTACTCGACTCCAAAACATTCATAAGGAAAAAAAAAAAATTGAAGAATTGTGATTAAAATTGATTTTTTCCCTTTGGGAAGTTGGAATCAAAAATGGTTACCTGCTCATTTATGAAACAGATTTATTCTGTTGACATGAAGGCTTGTTTGAAATGTAATTGAATTTCTGTTACCTAATGGAAAGTGACAGTTAACAGTATTTATTTTCCATTTGTGTCTCAGCAGATAACATAACACAATTTTGATTTGTAGTTAGCTTCGGAATCTGAGATTGTTCTATCTCTGTAATTGAAAAGATGGGAGTGTGATGGCCCCAATACAATCCTTTTTTGTTTTTATACAACCAGTAAAGGTAGCTTTAATACGGTAAACAGCCTCTCTTCCATGCTGCTAATGGTTATATTCAGAGGTACTGCGTGCAGCATGACTTTCTTATTAGGCTTTAACACATCTTTCTATGTTGATAATCTTTCCATTTAGAGTCATATTTTTTTTTTCTCTCTGCAACTAATTTCTGTAAATAACCTCTCCTCTGTCTTCTCCCCCTCCCTGTTGGGAAAAAATAACTTCTATCTTAGAAATAAAGTGAATATTCTCCACGCAGATTTCAACTGTTCCCGTCTAGCTGACATTTCTGGGTGACTTGTGTACGGGAGATGGGTGTCGTGGGGAAGGGTGACTTTTGAATGTGGCAGTCGTTCAACACAGGGGGCCGGGGCTTTCGTGTCGGCGAACGGAATGCTTCCTTTGACCTGATGTTACATTTCTTCCTTATCTGAGTCTAGACTGAGAGGCACAAGAATACAATGACTTTTAAAATAGACTGAGAATGGGAAAGAATGTTCATTAAGATGGTTTTCTTCTTCATTTAGAGAAGTTGGAATCAAATCTTGAGGCTGCCTCCTCAACAGAGATTCATTTGTCTTCCCATAACTGTATTCCTCAGACCCCTGCTTTCCCAGAAACCTCTTTGGATGGATAATTCCTGACTGCCATTTGAGAAACACTGAATGTGCATGACAAATGGCAGAAAAGGAGGTTTCACGGCCATTGGACTTGATTATGGAATGCCCTGCCTGGCCCTTGACTCGCTAAGTGACCATGGGAAGTTCACTTCATCCACCTGCTGTAAACGAGGGCCTCGAAGGCCTTCAACGGTGGTTGGATGAAAGGTCTTCAGCAAAGCTATAGCATTTTGATTCAATAAAACCAGCCTTTTGCCTCAGGGCCACCTCCATCAAACACCCTGTCAAAGTGCCCAAGTTTAAGACAAGTAGCCAAGATGGCCTGGAGGGCAGGGGCAAAGAAGAGATGACCAGATGCTGACCATTCATAACAACAGCCTGCAAGGGGAGAACAGACATTTTGGCTTTTGCTAATTTAAAAGTTGCCCATCAGTCTCCGCGGGCAGTGCAGCTCTCTTCTGGAAACAGAGTATTCTAGCAAGGACATTCATTACTCAGGACATTTTTTTTTTTTTTTATGTGGTGTTTTGTAAACAGTTATGCAGCCATGAAATCAAACCTTTTATACAACATCAGATATCGTAACCATCAATTATTATTCTATCATCAAACCATTTCCTTGTTCATGCTGAAAAATGAATCAGGTCGGGAAGATGGATTTTCAGAGGTGGCCTGAATCTAGAGTGGCAAAAGTCTCATGAGCATGCGAAGCGTCTGCCTCGAGAGGGACAACGTTGGGGGCATAATAGAGAGAATGGGAATCAGCTGCTCCCAGTGCGGGAATAATCGTGTTGCTTCGAAGCGAATGTTGAGTTTCGGCAGCAGCGTGGCCCACACGATGGCTCTAGAAAATGGCTCTTCATTTAGCAAACACGGGCCCCATGCTGTGCTGGATTAATGGGCGAACGGCAAAAACAAACTTCGGACAGGATCTTTGCATTCGAGGGGCTCACTGGTTCTAAGAACCAAGAAGCCTAGGCTGCTTGCTTCAAAACACGTGCACCCCCCCCTTTTTTTTGATGATGATGAGGGTGAGGAGGGTGCGTCGTAAACTTTCCATTAAACGCTGACCCTTAAAGAATCCTCGTTGACGGCCTTAGAAACTCACAGCAATCTCCACTGATGTTGTTATTCACTAAATAGACCCCAGGCTATTTAATGACTTGATGACTCAGTTTCTCTGTCGGTAAAATTATGTCAGTAATTTTGTCCACCCCACGGGGCTATTTGCGATTTGCTACAAATTTTAGGGATGGAAGGCTCTAAATCACTACTGGTGTTATTATTTACTTAACAGCTAGGGTTCAATTCTCATCACCACGAACCTCATTAACCCCGGACTTGGATGGTTTTGCCAGATAAGGGTCTGAAAGATACTGTGCTTCTTGTTATGATAAATATTGAAGGCAAATAAACTTTTATTAACACAAAATCAGACTTGTATTCATTGCTTCGCTATTAGTGAGCTCATCAATGATTATTTTGACTTTTAATGCTGTGTCCTTTATGCATACTAAATTAGGTAGTGGATACGCAAATTAGGGGTTGTTTTTTCTCTAAGACAGGCCCCCTTAAAATGGGTATGGTATGCCCAAAATGGTATGGTAGCCACCCCCCCCTTTATTAGGGACCCAGGTCTTTTCTGTCTTTCTGTTCTTTCATTTGTAGTGAATGGGCTTTCATCTCCAAGATGAAAGACAGTCGGTGAATCTCCAGCCATTATTTCCATGTTTCAGACAGGAAGAAGAGGGGCACGGGGCAAGCAGAGGTGAGTTCCAGTCCTCCGTCACTGTTTCGGGGTTCTTGGACATCCTCCAGTCAATGGCTTCTGCTTTCATGTCAGTGGCCAGAGCTCACTGACCTCTCCTCACATAGCTGCAAGGGAAGCTATGGCATATGGAATCAACTAGGCACATTGGTACTTCCAATGAAATTGGGGCTTTATAATTAAGGAGGAGAGGAGAATGCGTATTCAACAGGCAGCCTACCAAATAGACGTTAGGCGGACATTCGTGGTGGTATCCATGTTCCAGTTTATAAGCCGATGGGTCAATTTAATAACAAGTTTATTGCAATGTCAGCTTACTGCCAGATGCCAAAGGCAAATAAATTTATCTAGCTGGAAACTACATTATGCATCTGTAGGAGCGTGTGTGTGCGCGCGCGCGTGTGCGTGTGCGTGTGTGTGTGTGTACATACTTATTTTTACACAGTCATGTATTTCGCTATGTGCTTTTGCAGCACTTTACCACACAAGTTGGATATGACCTATGCCAAGATGACTATATGATGTTTGTTTTTAATACTATAGTTTATGGGGCGCCTGGGTGGCGCAGTCGGTTAAGCGTCCGACTTCAGCCAGGTCACGATCTCACAGTCTGTGAGTTCGAGCCCCGCGTCAGGCTCTGGGCTGATGGCTCGGAGCCTGGAGCCTGTTTCCGATTCTGTGTCTCCCTCTCTCTCTGCCCCTCCCCCGTTCATGCTCTGTCTCTCTCTGTCCCAAAAATAAATAAACGTTGAAAAAAAAAATTTAAAATACTACAGTTTGGGAAGATACTGTTGCTTAAAGGAAAAAAAAAAAAGCCCGTAGTAAAGTGGTTTTGCCCGATTTCTAGATAATGAGGTCCTAGATATCAAAACGTGGCAAATCGAACAATGGTACCAAAATATGAGGAAGATACAAATAATGGAGGCAAACGGCTCCGTAAAGGAAGCTGAGGGTAGAAACTGAAGTCAGGAAAGCCAGAATCCTCGCATTTATTTCACGCTGCTCCCACCTAATCAGACCTGACCTTTAGAAGGCCTCGATGCGAGGGACCCTCATCAGGTGGGAAATGATGAATTAAGTAAAAGCTTAAATTGCAAATATGGAAATGTTTAATTTGCACATCACAAATAAAAAGCCACATGATTTTTGATGCAGGCTATAATTGCAACAGACGCGGCTTTTATAGATGAGGTTGACTAATACACAATTAACATACAAAAATTTTATATTTCTTAAAAAGGTGCTTTCTTGCCTAACATTTCTGGTTTGGATCTTGACTCTAGTGACGCTATTCATAATTCAGTGCAAGGTGGGCCTTCCTACAGGATCCAAACAGCCTAATTAAATGTTCTTCTGGTGACAGTCCCTAAGGCCAAAGTTATCTGTTAGTTAGTTGGGATGCCCTTAGTTTGTCATGTTCTGTGCCGTCGAGATTGGACTGGATACCGATCCCTGTCTACATGGTCCTTTAAACAAGAGGCATGTTTTGGCTTACTCGGAGAAGAGCTAACTTGAAATAGCCCATGTATTCCCGACTCCAAACAGGAAGCTGGGTCTTCAACCCCACCAGATCTGAGCAAGGTGACTAAACATTTCAGCCCCCAGAAGAGGCCTGATTTTGTACCTTACTGCTAAAGAGCACTCTGCAACCTTAAAAGGCCTGTATACTCACTTCTGTGTGCAATCGTACGCCCCAGAGGAAACTCAGTCCCTATGTCACAACTGCTTAGGCAACAATGCTGATGCCCAAGATGTAGACCTTTCACGTTGCAATGTCAATATATTTTTTATTGCGCTGGAAACCAGGGCTTTAGTGAATACTTTTTAATAGCAAAAGTCCCATTCGTCAGCTAGGATCCACGGTCGGCTGTGGCGATCCGGGCTGACAAATGAGGAAATCAGTGACTGAATTTAAAACCGGGTCCTTAGAGGAGTTGTGTAATAAAGAGCATAAAATTTTCACCGCAGCTGTGTTCTTTGTGTTCAATCTGTGTATTTGGCTGTGACTTTTGGCAGCATTTGTGCGTTGGTTTTGGTATAGAATATTTTATCCCCTTCTTGGTAATGAGACCTATGGATTTAGTTGACTCAACCCTGTACTTCTCTTTACTGCTCCGTCCACCAGTGGCCTATTAGCTGTTATATGACTGTAGTGAGAGGAGTTGTTTAGATTCTTATCATTAAACATTTAGGAAGCACATTTATTAAACACATATGTAGTATAAATGCTGTTTCACAGAGGGGAGGCGTAGGTGCTTCTAGATGTTTATATTTTGAGAAGAGTAAATTCGTGCGACAGATAACCAGTAAACCCCAAGAACTTTATAGGGACGATGCCTCTTGGACGTCTGTTTCTAGGTTTTGTCTTTGGTGTGGCACTGAGCATCGTAAAAGCCATGTTTTATAGAGACACTATAAATTTTCTACCACATTTTAAGCCCAGGCAATGCCTTTTCTGTGACTGTTCAATGCCTAACTCAGAATCGGGTACCTATAGGTGATTCTTGATGTGTTGGCTGAAATGAACTAAACCGCTTTGAAGGTCAAATACCATATCCGTCAGGATAGGGGAAGTTATGCTGCATTAACAAACAATCCGCACATCATGGTGGAAAATGGAGATCGTACGTAGCAGTAAGAATGACGACCGACATTTCTTGAGTAGTTACAACGTTGTAGACACTATCGTAGATAGTTCACATGGATTCATTCTTTTAATCCTCACAACTGACCTGTGTGCTACTATTATTTCTGTTTTGCAAACGAGGATGCAGAGGTACAGAGGAGTTAAGATGACTTATCCAAGGTTACACACTGAATCTCAGAGCCAGTATCTTACCCTTGGAAATCTGGTTTCAGAATCTAAGCCTGTAACCACCCTGTGATATTTTTGTAACCATTTAATGCTTTTGTCTGCTGCAACATCCATCCTCCAACTACCCCCTGCTCTCTCTTCTCTCTCTCTCTCTCTCTCTCTCTCTCTCTCTCTCTCTCTTTTCAGTGGTAGAGCCTGAATTTTGCTGGCTTTGTAACTGAGATTAGACCAATCAGAATTTCTCTCCCAGGAATTGGAATAATGACCTATAATTGGAGCTAAAATATGTCTCCATGGAGGTGGCTGGTAAAAAGGTCTATTAATTCCTGTTATCTAGATCCTCTGTTATTGAAGTCCCTGTTCTTTGTGAAGCCTGGCTGTACAGCCTTTCTCTGGTACTAAGGGTTAGCACATGTCTGCCCATTTTCTCTTTGTAAAAATTATTTGGCCTTATAGTAGCCAAAGACCGTTTTTGTTGCTTACAACCAAAGAACCCTGATTGACCCAGAGCATAGCTGACAGGAGAGTTGTTGCATCTTAGTGACACGTTTCTCTTTGGTCTCCTTTCTGGGCATGGAATAGTAGAGGGTTTGGACAGAGGCAAACTGGCCTGTTACAGCTACTTTGGTCTGTGTACAAATGGGATACTCGTTCGATGGTGATTGAATTGACTCAGAATGTGAGGGGGGATCTCACTTCCACTTTCCTCAAAGCTCACGATGAGCTCCAAGCGTTAGTTATTTTCTCACTCCGGGGATGGAAACAAATAGGTGAGGTTGTTTTTTTTTTGACCTTATGGTAATGAATCCTTTCTTTTTCTTTTTTTTTTTTCTTTTTTTTTTTTTTTCTTTTTTTTTTTTTTTTTGCAGCGGCCCTTTTTGTCTAGATATAAAGATTACATATGGATGAATGAAATCCGTTCTTAGGCTTTGTTGGAGTATTATACACCCCCTTGGTGGCCCGTGCAGGCAAATTTTGCATTTGTATTTTGAGGTGAATTGAAGGCTGCGAGAAGTTCATGGGCATAAAGGGGATGCTTTTAAAAGTACATTTCTGAGAAGAACAGATATCCAAGCATCACAACCTATTGGTTTAGAGTGTGGGATTTGGGAAAGAGGGATCATGGGGATGTGGGCTCAATTCTCCGAGCTCTATCACTTGGCGTCTCTGGGAAAGCGAGTTCGCCTCTGTGTCATTACCCCATTGTACTAGGAAGGTTGTCATGCTTACTGTGTGCCTGGTATATAGTAGGTGCCTATTACATGATGCTCAATATTAATGACATTGATTTGATGTCCAGAACCCTTTCTAGTTTCAAGTGAGAGTAACTTTGACACTTCTTTGCTACCTTTTATTTATTTATTTCAATGCATTTGTCTTGTCTCCTCAACAAGACACAAATCCCTTGTCTTTTGTCTTTTTCCACCATCAACCTGGATCTGTCCTCAGTGTCCAGCAACCCTTTCGCACATCAGATGTTTCTGATTGGAAAGAAAAATGCTGTGTTGATTTGAATGGTGAGATTGGAGGACATATGCTTGAGGGCAGGACAGACATTGATATCTATCCTGGCACCTCCATCTACCAATTGTGTGGCCCTGGACAGGTTTCGGCAACTCGTCAAGTGGTAGGTAATACCAGCTTCACACGGAGACCCAAGGGTTAAGTGGGCTAGAGTTAGAAGAGCCTGGCACCGAGGCTGGGTGCAAAAATAGAGACCTTCCTGATGATAAGATTATTTTCCGTTTAAAATGTGATGGTTCACCACTGTAAAGGATATACTACAGGTATACACAGCCAGAATTGCTGAAATAGTAAAATTTACAAAGGTGATGGCCACTGACCATGTTGTCGTGAAGGCTATGTCCTGAACTTGTGTATAATTCAAGCAAACTCTCTGCCAGCCTAATTGATTTAGATGAAGAGGCTGACCTTTGAGTGAGCTCACCAACAGGACTTAACTCCTTGTCTCCTTAGGATCAACTTAAATTCTTTGGGGATGGGGCTACTAGGTAAACTACAGGGCAACCAGTTAATTTAAGTTCCAGATAAACAATGAGTAATTTTTAGTGCATGACTTACCTCCGCTACGTAATATTTGGGACATACTGATACTAAGCAATTGTTATTTATTTGTCATTGAAATTCAACGGGACATCCCATATTTGTATTTTCTAAATCTGGCAACCTTGTGCGGGGGCCATATGGCAACTACTTCTCTTATCTTGCCACTGAAGTCAAGAATAGGCCTTTTGGGATAAAGCTAGGTTTCTCTCTCTCTACTGTCTGCTGCCCTGGGTCCTAGCACAAGGCTTACTCTGATGCTTTTCCCACAAACTCCAGGAGAACCCTGTCTTACCTCAATTTTGTGCTCATCTATTTTAATTCATTTCATCATATGAATAGCATTAACTCATCCTATTTATATATAATCTATTTGTAAGCACTGCACAAGAGAGGGTGTATTTGGCAGGAAAAATAACTCCGATTTAGCAATTGGCAAACGTCAAGAGAGGTTTGGCTTCGATAAACATCTCCAAAAGTTGTGATGGAGGGAAGGAGATTATTACCATCCTCTTCCTTTTTGGGTAAACCTAAAAAATGAAAACAAACACATGAAAACATCTCGTGATAAGGAATGGAAAAAGCTTTTGCTTTTATCCTTATAGAATATTCTTTGAGGCAGCTTCTCGGTCCCAACTCTCAAGGCGCTAACTAAACAGCTTTGCATTAATTGGAGAGGCAGCTGGGTTGAGAGCTACGCCTGACGCCTCTGATTGACCACCGCGTGGCTAGTCGCCCATGAAACTGCTTCTCACAAGCCTTCCCGTGGGCTTGCTGGCTCAGGGGGCGCCGGGGGACGGCGCAGGGAGGGCAAGGGGCCCAGGGTTGTGCTGTGTCCCTGGGCCGGCGTTGTCCTAAGAGCCGCCACCCCCAAGAAGCCTAATGGGCATCATCCTAGAGTTACTGGCATGATCGGTGCCAAAGAACTGGGAGCTCCTTCTTGTCTCGTCCTTGCATTTTCAGACGATCATAGTGAAAGAAAAAAAAAAAAAACAAGTAAGAGGAAAGCCTTTGCCCGGTTTCTTACCTTTCAAAGGGAGCGATTAAAACGTGACTGCGCAATGATCTGCTATCCACGGATGAGGCGATCCACATGAACGCCAACTCTTGTGGGAAGTCTCCAGCGGCCAGAGAGTGTCCCCTCCCAGAACGTTTGTTCTGGGGGAGGGGTGGGGTTTAGAGCCTACTAGGCTTTTTTTGGTGGCAACTCAGCTGGGTTAGGCCCAGTTTCACTTTTTTTTTAATGTGTGACCTAACTATACTTCTGAATTGCTTCCTATTTATTTTAGAAAAGAGAGAATTTATAGCAATAGATACAGACTGTTTATTCCCAGGGACGTTAGATATGAAAGCTCATAAAAATTAAGCCTTCTGGAGAAGCTATAATATGCATTTTAGGGGCATTACCTACGTATTAATGGGCATTGAAGCAGCATTCAAGTCCTGTTTTCTGAGCATCAACTATGACCCAGGCAAGGCACTGTAGCTATTAAGATAATAATAATAAAACAACAACCAGCACGTATATAGTTTGCCTACCTGCCCAATTCCAGTCTAAAAAATTGTCTGCATTTATATATCTATCTGCGTTTATAGATTTATAGATAAAAGTTTTCTGCATCTATGTCTACTCACGCACACCATGAAAATAGCCTCCCTCAGCTTTGGCCCAGGCCTGCTCTAAGAAAATGTAGTAGAGAAGAAAGAGAACAAGTATAATTTCTATACGCAAAGGCCTGGATTTAAGTTCGAAAGAGAAGGGAAGGGATCTGTGCCTGCAACAATGAAAAAGCAACTGAATGTGACGCGTCATCCCGGCGTTCCTGGCAAGGAGAAGGGAGTTGTGGAATCAGATCATCTGAGAAGGCACTGAGGAACACCGTAATCTTCAGAGTCGGGCCCTGAAGGAAGGTGGGGGTCTGATGGGAGAGCAAGGATAGGAGGACATAGCACGTGGGGGTGGTGGGTGGAAGGGTGTGCCCCGGGAAGGAAGCAAGACAGGCGTGATGGGGTGACACTTCTGAAGCTTCTCTGGGCGAGGGTGTATCTAGCAGTTGGTACATCGGGTCTCGCCACTTATTTGTAACTGACATTTTCCATAGAAGAGCGGGCAGCTCTCCTGATCTCTCATCTCTCTGCAGTTCTTCCTTCCTTTCTTTTTTTAATGTTTATTATTATTTTTATTTTGAGAGAGAGAGAGAGAGAGAGAGAGCACACATGAGAGCACCAGCAGGGGAGGGGCAGGGAGAAGAGAGAGACAGAGAGAGGGAGACCGAGAATCCCAGGCAGGCTCCACGCTGTCAGCACAGAGCCCCACAAGGGGCTCAGATTCACGAACCGTGAAATCATGACCTGAGTTGAAATCAGGAGTGGGCTGCTTAACCGACTGAGCCACCCGGGCGCCCGCGGAGTCCTTCCTTTCTTGAAGGCAGCCGGCGTCAACATCATTAGGCCACTCAGCGCAAGTCCTAACAGTCCCCTCGTCCGGCGCGGGAAGTGTCTGTGGAGCGGCTGTTTTGTGCCTGGAGCCTTATGTGGTCTCCGGGGGATCCTCTGTATGCAGGGGTGAGATTAGGGGCTCAGTCCGTAGGACGGTCCTCATGCAGGAGGGAAGTCTTAGAGAAGGCCACGTGCTGATGTGTCTGCCTCATCACCCCAGCCCCGTGTCCTCCTTTTGGCCTGTCTCCGTCTGCCTTCCTCCTCCTCTTCTTCCCCCACTTCGGTCTCTGAGGAAACACAGCCCCTCTCATCAGATTTCTGCATGCTACTGCTGCGGGGCCTCCCGAGTGATAACCCTTTTTGTTCTGCTTCCCCAGGAGACCTGGCTGTTTTCTTCGAGCCGCTGTAGCCATTTGCTGCTCAGACTCACTTCTGTCTTCATTTCTCATATTCTCCAATGAATTCCCTCTCCAGCTCCTTCACTCCTCGCTGATTTCCTACCAGATGTTTCTCTCTGACTTACTGCTTTCTTCCTGTTCCTTTTCTCTTTTAGTTAATTTATTTATGCCTCATGTCTGCTGGTCTCCACCCCAGGCACTCTGGCCCCTGAGCTCAGCAGAAACATTCAGTCTGGTCAAACGCACAGGCTTTGGGATCAGCTGGTCTTGGGATAGAAGCCAGTCCTACTGCTTCAGTGGCTGTGTGTTTGGGGACGAGTTGTTTTGCCCTCTGAGCCTCAGGATTCTCATACTTGGGGACAAAACTCCCTAGCTTTTGGGAGGGGGGGGTTGTGAGGATTAAATGTGATGCTGCGGGATTTCAGCGTCATGCCTGGCAGAAAGCAAGAGCCCAAAGAATGGCAGTCACAGCTGTTATTTACCATTTAATGCCATCCCAGCTCGAGTTCAAGGAATGCTTTTTAACAGTTATCTTGTACATGCATTGACATAGAATGGCTGCATATGACCTCTTGTTGACTACAAAACCAGGACGGGGCAGATGATGGGAAGAAGTTAATTTACTATGTCACTTAGAGGGATTGAGAGAGAGAGAGAGAGAGAGAATTTGAAATAGGCAGTTTTGTCAGGCTTAGAGGTTTGGACTTGTTATAAAAAGCAAAGGGAACAAACTTCTTAAACAAGGAGTGATGCTGGGCACCCATTTCCAGGGGATTCATTTGGCAATTGGGTGGAATGCTTTAGGGAGATGGGAGACAGGGAAACCACTTAGGAGGCCACAGTGATGATTTGAGAGGCAGAAAATGGGATAAAGACCCAGAAGTAAGTGACAGTAAGAGGGAGGATGAATGGGGTACACGAGAGAGTAAGAGAGAGTAAAATGCCAACCAGGATTTTGTCCATAAGATACTGTGAAAATGATTGTTTCAAATTAATAAAAATGAGAACTTTGCAAAGAGGAATCAGTAGGGAAAGAAACACTGAATTCAATTTTAGGCAGACTGTAGCTCTAATGTCATTTCAAACGGATGTCAAAATCAGAATCAAATCGAGTCTGAAATAAGGAGACTTTGATTTTGGAATCACTCATTGAACCATTAATTGAAATGTTTTTTTTTTTTGTTTTAATTTTTTTTTTAACGTTTATTTATTTTTGAGACAGAGAGAGACAGAGCGTGAACGAGGGAGGGGCAGAGAGAGAGGGAGACACAGAATCAGAAGCAGGCTCCAGGCTCTGAGCCATCAGCCCAGAGCCCGATGCGGGGCTCGAACTCGCGGACCGCGAGATCGTGACCTGAGCTGAAGTCGGACGCTTAACCGACTGAGCCACCCAGGCGCCCCGAAATGTTTTTTTTTTTTGATGTCATTAGTTCAACACACAGTTAGGTTCAACATTAAGTACCTAGTATGTGCAGGCATGATTCTATGAGCTGGAAATATAAGGGGGAACAAAACACAGTCCCGGCCCTCCTGCCACTTACGTTCCAGCGTTGGGACTGAAGAGGACGCTCAAGGAAGTCATCATAAGTCACATGAACTTGCAGATGGCACCATGCTTAGCCCTTTACTTGGACTATTTATGTGATTTATTTCTCCAGACAATGAGATAGATACTCCTGTGATCTTACTTTATAGATGAGGAAATAGAGGTGAAGGGAGGCTAATGCAGGAGGAAAAGCAGAAGGTTCAAGACCATGCTTTGTAGGCTGTTGACCAATGAAGCTCAGAGGGAAGAAGGAGAAGTGAGGAAGAAGATAAAGAAAGGGTGAGAAAAATGGGAGAGAAACCAGAAGTGGCCGGTAGCAGCGATCCATGTCAAGTGCCCTGGTAAGTTAAGCGGATGAAGAAATGAGAACAGATCTCAGGATTTAGCTGGAAAGATACTACCGACTCCCCAGGGGTCACTTTCCCCAGGCAGTACAAACAGAGCCGGATATCAGATTTCTCCCCAGACCGAGGAATGTCTCGTGAGAAGGTGAGCATAGACCACTCATCCCAGGAGTTAGAGAGAGACAAAAGCAACATAAGATAGCAGTTAACAGCCGCGACCACAGCAAGTAATTTTCTACACGGAGACAGCTTCCTCAGAGGGTAGGTGTGGAAGAGTGAATAAGATATTGGTGAAGTAAAGAAAAAAAAAAGTGGCCCCAGGTGGCTGGAGGAGATGGAATTGAGAGGGACGGTGGACGAGCCAGCCTTTGATGTGAGGGCTCAGCTCTTGAAGAGCGCAGGAAGGATAAGAAAGGCATGGGTTTATGGAAATGGAGCCGTGTAAGGATAGGTGGGACTCTTGCTTCCAACTTTTTCTTCCAACAGAAGATTCCATGTTATCAGGCACAAGTCTTGGTCAGCAGAAAGGACTGGGGACTAACACGAGGGAGGAATATTCTTAGCAGTCCCTCGGGGAAACTCATCAAATGGGACTAACTATTCAAGCCGGTTGTATTGTTGATGTCTACTGCTGTTTTATTATTTATTTTGGATTTTTAAAATAGCCGTTCCTCTTATCCTGTTGGCGCATGTCTTGTTCTTGTAGAAAAATACCGGCGATATTAAAAGGAAATTTGTATTTGCACTTTCGCTAGTCTTTCACATCCTCTTCCTGTCAACTTTATTAGTGTGAAATGCCATTAATCATTACAGTGTCATAAAACACATTTTACAATAATGTTATTTCCCCCCAAGGTTTATGTCTACCATTCTAAGAGATATTTGTGTTGGAAATAGCTTTCGTTTTGAGCCTTTCATCTTGAACTCCAGAGTTATTCCTGGGACTACTGGCCCTTAGTTGATAATTGGTTTTGGATGCCTGTTACAGACTTTGTAATCTCCCAAGGGGACTCTGTAAACGGATGGGTTAGTCCAGTAAAAAACCCCTTAGTTTTTTAAACAAAAATCACCGTACGGTCTTTTCCTGGGATCATGTGTTCAAAGCCTGGGAGGTTGAGAAGCCCGGCCAGGGTCATCATAAAGTAGAAAGGAGCTTTTGGGCCCTGGGACACTGAAGAGTGGCCAGCTCCTGAAGGATCTGAAGAGGGAAAAGCAGAGTTGTTGGTAAGGGGAATGGGTTCCTATAGTTCAGATTTGCGTAGAGCAGTAAGGTTAGCCAGAGAAGTGGAATGGGTTGAATTTCTAGGTCCTTAAAGATATTTCCGTTGGAGGCCACCCAGAAACCGTGGGTGTATGTGTGTGGTGAATGGACACAAATGTGAGAAAAGGTGTGACAGGATCCCCTGATTGGCATTCTCCTTTGCTATTCACTCAACTCCTCAGTCTTCCCCATTTCAACTTCAAGTCCAGGTAGACCGGGAACAGTCTTGCCCTGAGCATGTGGCATTTCCTAAGGGCTTAGAGAATCCCAGTTGGTATAATACGGTCATTCCTTTTTGGAAGTGGTAACATTTTATTTGTATTGCTATCTTTTACATTCTGACTTTTGTATCTCTCCATCCAGTGAAAATGCACAAGAAGGGGGCAGTTGATGTCTTTCCTTTAGAAACGTGTGTGTGCACGCGCACGTGTGTGTGTGTGTGTGGTGGTGGTATTTTATTGCTCTGAAATGGAAGATACTGGTTCTTTCCCAGGACACTAGTGTTGAATCATTTCACCGGGAAGTATATGCTTTGCTTGACTTTTTACTTAACACTCTCAAAAGATGGGAAAAATAACAGTCGTATTAATGAGTGAATTAAGTGGCTAGTCTTTTTGTATTACTTGGGGAGATCTTGGCTTCAAATAACCAAAGGACAACTTTAAATGACTTAGTCTTAAAGAAGTTGGTTATCTTATAAAGCAAGATCAGGTATGCAGGCTCAAAGATGAGTCCCAATGATACTGCTTCTTGGCATTCATGCCTTGGTATAATCCTCTCCCCTGGGTGTGGGCTAGTTTTGTGACTTACTATAAATCAGTGGTTCTCAACTGGGAGCAATTGTTACCCAGAGGACACTTGACAATGTCTGGTGACTTCTTCCTTTGTTACAACTGGGAGTGTTGGTGGTAATGTTGGCATTTGTTGGGCAGAAGCCAGGAATGCTGCTAAACATTCTATAATACACAGAACAGCCCTCACAGCGAGGAATTATCCAACCCTCAAATGTCAATGGTGTCAAGGCTGAGACCCTCTGCATTAAAAGAATGCAATATAAGGGAGTAATAAGACGTCATTTCCAGTATTAGGTTATGGAAAAGACTGTGGGTTCCTTGATGTGTACTCTCCCTCACACTCCCTCGATTACTTATTCTGGAAGAAGCCAGCTGCCATGTTGTAAGGCAGCCTAGGGGAATAGCCTCTATGAGTGAGCTTGGAAGTCGATCTTCTGAGGCCTGCCAACTGCCACGTGAGTGAGTCTGGAAGCAGATCCTTCCCTGGTGGAGTCCTGAGGTGGCTGAAACCCTGACCAGCACCCTGAGTGTAACCTTCCGGAAGAACCCCCAAGACACAATCTCTTACCGGCACCACTCTTAGATTCCTCATCCACTGAGGTTGTGAGATAATGTTTGCTATTTTAAGCCACTAAACTTTGGGGGGTAATTTGTTACCCAGCAATAGGTAACTGATACACAAGAGGTCTGGAGGCAAAGTGTTTCTGGGGTTGGATCCGAGATTCAGTGACATCGTTCAGACGCAGCTTCTCTCTGTGCCTGCACTCAGCCATCTTCTCTGTATTGGCTGCTCCTTGGGCTTTTCCTTTAGCTTCGTGAGATGGTGTTCTAGGCACCACACACGTTCAAATCCAAAGGCAAGAAGGAAAGTCACTTCTAAGGCTCTTCTTTTTATTAAGGATGAAAGCTTTTCTCGGGAGCCACCTGTAGGACTTTCCCCTCAGATGCCTGCGGTTATGATTAAGATGTATACTGATGTAGTTGTAAGGCAGGCTGGGAAAATACGTATTCGGCATTTGCAGCTTCGAAGATGGGAAGTGGTCTGTATCAGCAAAAAAAAAAAAAAAAAAAAAAAAAAGAAGAGCGAGCCTGCGGAAGAGACGATTCCATACCTTTCCCTCTGGGAGTAGAAGCCTGTAGCTTTAGGCCACTTGCCTGTGGTGGCGATAGCCATATCGTCAGTCCAGGACTCTATTTAGGTCTCTGGGCACTGACTACTTAGGCAATTATATGTCCCATTCATCCCTTCCCTTTTTGTAGTCGATCTCTTCCCACTGAGATATGCTTGCATGCAGGGAATTGGTAAGGAGGGAGAGAAGGCATGGTTTGGCTCAGGTATTTTACTCTTGGCGCTGGTTGAATCTCAGGGGACCGCCGCTGTAATAGGAAGCATTGTTTCCTTTCAAAGTTCGGGCAGAGTTATTGAAGAGGGATGGACTGTGGTTTAATAGTTTTGCTTTTCCTTAAGCTTTAGTGCCACCCCTGCTGCTTTTGACTATGACCATAGCCTTCTAGAAGAGAAATTATGGAGAGAAACAAAATCACATATTTTATCCTCATGACTGCATCGGAAGCGGTGGGGAGAGGAAGAATACAGATGAGGGGGAAAAGTTTGTAAACACGAGGCCCTGCTGGGGAGGGGTGGAGCACAAATTCTGGTTTAGAAGCAGACTCACGGCCCCATCTGAGTTGCAAGAGCAGGGAGTGTAATACAGAGAGGCAGAGGGTAGGGGGGTGACAGGTTTGGAGGCACACATATTCACATCTCAGTTCTGCCCGTTGTGTGATCTCGGACAAGTTGCTTAACCTCCCTGAGGCTCAGTGCCAGAATCCGTAGTACATGAAAGCGTCCGAGGTTGTACACACCATACTTCTCTTGTTTTGTTTCCTCCCCCAGCCTCTCATTCAGAGCCCCTTCCTCATCCCTCCCGGAGATCATCGATGTGCTTATGGTGTCTCACCATGTGGCAAATGGACCCAGGGAATACTAGCACCTTTGGGGGCAAGAACCGAATTTTTTTTACCCATTGTAGGCATATTTGCTGGATGCCTATGGGCTGGATGAATAGGGGCTACGTGTGAAAGCTCATATGGATGCCAGAGCATCAGTGGGTAAACATTTTGGGGGGAGGCTGTGTCTTTCTATGGCATCTTCAATCCCCCCATTTAGGCGACAGCCTCCCCCCACCCAAGACTGACATTACAAGTGCGAGGTTCCCGATGGAAGAAGAGGGCTGCCCCCAACGCTGGATCACCCCCAATTCGCTTCAATGGGTGATTTGTGTCTCCTTCTTTTCTTTCTGAGAGGGTTTAACGATTCCATCCCCTCCCATTCCATCCCATCCTGCTTCAAGGCAGGAAGACTTGGAGAGTTTGTTCATTCTTTGTAAAGGGTCAGAGGAGACGGAGCAGAGCGTCGCTGTTTCGGGAGCACTTCGGGGCAACACCGTGTCTGCTGGCTGTTTGAGACACCAGGAATCACACCCCCCATTCTTGTCATGGCTTTGGGCGGCCCTTGTGGGGTCATTCCCCCTTCAAAATGCTCATCTTTGGTTCACAAGGCTAAGAAAGGCTATGGGACCGGAAACTCACCGCTGAGAACTGATGCCAGGAAGAAACTAATCGAGTGGTTAAGAACTTGGGCTTTGAAATTAGACTCCCTGGTTCAAATCCCCACACGTCCAATCTGTAGTCATCATCTTGAGCATGTCATTTATTATTTTTTTAATGTTTTATTTATTTTTAAGAGAGAGAGAGAGAGAGACAGAGTATGAGTGGGGGAGGGGCAGAAAGAGAGGAAGACACGGAATCCCAAGCAGGCTCCAGACTCTGAGCCGGCAGCACAGAGCCCGACGTGGGGCTCGAACTCTGACCTGAGCTGAAGTTGGACGCTTAACTGACTGAGCCACCCAGGCACCCCAAGCATGTCATTTAATAAACCTCCTTAAGCCTCATTTTCCTTCTCTATGGAACTGGATTAATATAGTAATAATATACGGTGCTTCCTGGAGCATGTTTCCTGTGCCCAGACCTATTCCAGCACTATGCATTGTCTCATTTAATCCTTACAGCAATCTTAAAAGCTGAGCGTCATTATCCCCCATTCTGTGTGTATGGAGCTGAGCCAAGGAAGCTTAAATGACTTGCCCAAGGTCACACAGCCAGTCAGTGAAGAAATGAATAGTGTGGGTCCAGAGCCCCTGCTCCTGGCCACCCCACTGCCTTGATTTCATAGGAAACCTTTGAGGACTCATTGAGATGATGTAGGCAAAGTGGTACAATGGCTTCTAGGCTGTTGTTGCTGTTGTTGTCATTTTCTGTTTAGTGGGTTACTTTGCAGAGAAAATCTAAAGTGTGGATGATACACTCTAGTTCCATTGCATATATACACCACATCTTCTTTATCCATTAGTCAGTCGATGGACGTGTGGGCTCTTCCCATAATTTGGCTACTGTCGACAGTGCTGCTATAAACATTGGGGCGCACGTGCCCTTTTGAATCAGCATTTTTGTATCCTTTGGATAAATACCTAGTAGTGCAATCGCTGGGTCAAAAAGTCGTTCTATTTTTGATTTTTTGAGGAACCTCCGTACTGTTTTCCAGAGTGGCCGCGCCAGTTTGCGTTCCCACCAGCAGTGCAAAAGGATTCCTCTTTCTCCGCCTCCTCACCAATGTCGGTCGTCGCCTGAGTTGTTAATGTGAACCATTCTGACAGGTGTGAGGTGGGATCTCATAGTGGTTTCGATTTGTATTTCCCTGATGGTGAGTGATGTTGAGCGTCTTTTCATGTGTCTGTTCGCCATCTGGATGTCTTCTCTGGAAAAGATTCTATTCATGTCTTCTGCCCATTTCTTCACTGGATTGTTTTGGTATTTTGGGGTGTTGAGTTTGAAAAGTTCTTTATAGATTTTGGATACTAACCCTGTATCTGAGCTGTCATTTGCAAATATCTTCTCTCACTCATTCCGTCAGTTGCCTTTTACTTTGGTTGATTGTTTCCTTTGCTGTGTAGAAGCTTTTTATCTTGATGGGGTCCCAATGGTTCATCTTTGCTTTTATTTCCCTCGCCGCTAGAGACATGTCCAGTAAGAAGTTGCTGTGGCCCAGATCAAAGAGGTTGCTGCCTGTTTTCTCCTGTAGGATCTTGATGGTTTCCTGTCTCGCATTTAGGTCTTTCATCCATTTTGAATTTATTTTTGTGTTGGTGTAAGAAAGTGGTCTAGTTTCGTTCTTCTGCATGTGGCTGTCCAGTTCTCCCAGTACCATTTGCTGAAGAGACCGTCTTTTTTTTCCATTGGATACTCTTTCCTGCTTTGTCAAAGATTAGTTGGAATGGGTTAAGTGGGTGGTAGGCATTAAGGAGGGCACTTGGGATGAGCACCGGGTGATATGTAAGTGATGAATCACCGGGTTCTACTCCTGAAACCAGTATTATACTGTATGTTAATTAACTTGAATTTAAATAAATAAATGAATAAATAAAATAAAGTGTGGGTGAGATTAAAGAATTATCTATTATTATTATTATTTAAAATGTTTTCTTGATTTTTTGAGAGACAGAGAGAGTGGGGAGGGGCAGAGGGAGAAGAGGGCAGAGAATCTGAAGAGGGCTCCGTGCTGACAGACAGCAGTGAGCCCAACGTGGGGCCTGAACTCATGAACGACTATGAGATCATGACCTGAGCCGAAGTCAGATGCTAAGCCCACGGAGCCACCCAGGTGCCCCAAGAACGATCTATTATTGATCCTTAGAAATTGCCAGAAAAAAGACTTAACGGAGTCCTTTTTCTTCTTTTGTTTCCTCTTTCAAGTTCCAATCCTACCAGTTAAAAGGAGAGCTTTAATGTTTTAAATATCAGAAAGGTTGGCAGGTAGGCTTTATGACCGCCATTTTGAACACGAGAAAAGAGGAAGCAGTGACAGATGGCATGACAAGTTAGTGGTGCAGCAAGGAATGCCATCCAGGTAGCCTCTGGCTGGGCCCCGGGGGTGGGGGGGGGGGGCTGACTGGGATCTGGTGGGAGAGTAACCAACAGGGAACCTCAGTGGTTGAGAACAGTCATGTCTGATGTCAGATCGCGATCGTTTTGGGTCCAATACCTGCACCGTGACTTTGTCACTGCGTAACGCGTCACAAAAGGGTGGCCTGCGGTGGAGTCGGCCATACGTCTCGGCCTTAAAATTGTTGCAGAGGAGAAGTGAAGGCCAATGACCAAGTTGGTTTGTTAGGACCATGGGAAGTAGCGGCCGTATTACTGAGGCTGACCTTCTGCTTAAACCTGTAGCCATTTCATCAATCACCCACTGGTTGGGTCTCCTGAAGGTCAGTCAAATGGTTCTGTTAATCACCCGCTCATTCTCGGGTTCTCGCTTCAGGAGTAATACATTTTTAAAACTTTTTAAAAAATGGAAAGTTGGGTGACAGGTGTGCATGGAAGAAAAATAATCAGATGGAAGAGTAGCCATTTAGGAGCAAGCGGTCAGAGCAGACGCTGGAAAAAGGTAAAAGTTTTCCCCAGCTGGGAAAGACCTCGCTGACTCCCACGACTGTGCCTGGATGGAAGAGAGATCCTTGGTTTAGCCAAAGAGTGTCACCAGTTGCCAGTGCGCTGCGTATTGCTTGGTATTGAGTGTTTCCATCAGAGGCCAGGGTGGGGACTGGTCCTTGTCAAATTCCCCACACAGAGAAGGTCCTCGCCAGTGGCAAGCTCCGAGGCGCAGGCTCACTTGAAATCAAAGAGCTTCCTGGTCCCCCACTCACTTGTCATCTGAAACATCAGCCTTTCTTTTGTGATGCGGTTTCCTGGGGAAAACAAACAAAGAACACACAGACCCAGGAAGAGAACAATCTGCTTTATTGTCAACAGGTTTCTTTGTGCACAAAAAAGATGTGACCGGAAACAAATGGGGAAAACGGAACCTGTGACTGGAAGCACTGAGCGGGGAGTTGCTTGGCCATGTGGTTTAAAATACTCCAGGTGTTTCAAGATCACGGGCCTCCATGTCGAGAAGACCTGAGTAGAGGCCTCGTCCTGTACAATTAGCTGTGTGACTTTAGGCAGGTTACTTACCCCGTCTGAGTCTCAGTTTCCTCCTTTGCAGGCAAGGGTAGTCATATTTATCCCCTGAAGTTCCTTTAATGCTTACATGAGCGCTTCATTCAAAAAATGTAGATTGATGCAATAAACAGCCTGCGATAGCGTAGATCCTGGAAGGAGCACACCTGTGTTTGAATTCTGGTTTCACCACTTCCTCGGACAAACGACTCACAGCCTCCGAGACTCAGTTTTTGCATCTCTACGAAATGGGGATAACAAGATCCTTTGATTAGAGTATCTGCCTCATAGAGTTATTGTGAGGACTTGGTGGATTTTCATACACGCTCCTCTTAGAGCAGTGTCTGGTGGTTAGTGCTGTGTCAGTGTTAGTCATTCTGCGGTGGGGACAGCGGTGAAGAAAAAGGAAAACGGAAGAAAAAAACGACGGAGGTAAGTGAGACCTCTGCCCTTCGTGGGACTCCCGGGTTTACTGGGAGAAGACAAGTATCCGAAGGATCATGGCGGAGAGCCTGGCATTTAGGTATTCAGTAGACGGTAGCTGTAAGTATCGTTATTGGTACTTGATTTACTTGGCTGGAATCATCAGCTGAATTTGAAAGGCAGAGATGAGCTGTAAATCACGTTTCATCCATCCGTCATGTCTGCCCTTACAACTAGTTCCTCTTCTTGCATATGGGATGGATGTATCCTTTGAGATAGGCAAGGAAATGGGGGTGGCCGCCTGATAGCCCGCTCATAAAATGTATTTTTACCCGTGATGAGAAATGGTGGGCTTCTCCATCTTTCGTTGGTTGATGCAGTTGTGCATTACCTGCGCTGGAGAGAACACAGATTGCAACATGCCCGAGTATCTTGAATGATTAACTCCATAATCCTTCAGCAAGGAGTTGCTGTTGAGAAACATGACCCATGAGGCCAAAGGACCAGGAGCAATAAAAAGGCCCGACCAGCGATGTCTTCATAGAGGCAATGGATACATGCCTGCAAAGTGGAGGGTCAGGTGCAGTGAAACCTGTTTTCTCATGAATTCATTGCATGATTGGAGATTCAGTCCATTGAAAAAAATAGACTCCAAAATCTCTAATTTCCATAGAAATGTGTGCTATAAGAAATAACAAGGCTGGGTATTGTCTTCCTAGCCAACGTTTTCTGTTCATTAATTGGGGGACAAATAATAGGAAAGGCTTTTCTGTTTCCCTGTCCCTCTCCCATTCATTTCTTTTTTCCTTCCTCTCTCCCTCCCTCCCTCCCTTCTTCCTTCCTTCCTTCCTTCCTTCCTTCCCTCCCTCTCTTCTTCCCTACCCCCTTTCCTTCCTTCCCTCCTTCCTTCCTCCTCCCCCACCAGAGGAAAAAGAGCATTCAAGACACAAGAGAACAGAGAGACACCTAAGCCGCCAGGATGCGATGCTGAAGCAGGTCACAGCATATTTCTGAGAACAAAAACTGTGATCTCCTGCCCTTTCTGCTTCCTGGGAAGTTGGGTTCTTTATTTGGCATTTGTTTAGCATTTATTTACAAAGTTTAGGCAGCAGCTGTGACTTCAGCAGGTACACAGAGAGACGAGTTAGCAGGTTGCCAAACTGCACGAGGACAAATCAAATGTACTGCCACGTTCTGTGAGTTCTTGGTATTATGTGAAATTAAACTTGGGACTCTCAAGTTGCTGTGCGAGAAGGGACGCTTCCACTGATCTCTGCAAGCCAGTGGTCAGCATTAAAGATGAGATGTGCGTCTGGCTGGGATGCATCAGGGCAGTCCTGCTTGAAAGGGGGCGGGATGTGTGGGGCATTGTTGCAGGGGGAGAGCCGATGGGCTAGATATTGGCTTTCTGGCTGAATTGGGCTGGGTCTCTCTAATAATAGCTCTCGGAGGGAAAGGCCAATTTGCTCTCCTGCTGGTTTCTAGAATGCTTAAATTCCTTTTTCTCAGTGGCCCAGTTATGTACCTTAAGCATATGGGGACTCCAGCAACTATCTGCCCCAAATCACACATCCGGAGCACATTTCTAACAGTGTGCCATTTTGATGGCGGGGGGAGAGAAGGGGAAGGGGAGACAGAGACTCCCCCCCGCCCCCCCGTGGCAGCTGAGAGCAGGAGCAGCCGGCCACCCTCGCAGAGGGACGGCGGGGGACGTTTCAGGGCCTCAGGGCGCTGCGTGTGGCAGTGGAGCTTTGCCACCATCTGTGGCAAGAGTGAGGAGCGAGGAGACCATGTGTGAATCAAGGCGGGAGAGTCTGCCCGGTTCTGGCTGGTGAATTCTTTGTTTGTTTGATTTTACTTTTTTTTGATTTGAAGAGCTAGACACAACGATAACAAATGCTTGCACTGACTAAACAGGATGGAGCATGTTTTTCCTCTCCCCTCTCGCCGTCCCTCCGTTACCTGCTCCGCCATCTTAAACACGTCCACATCTTCTTTCTCACCTGCAAACTTACCACCCCCCCCGACCCCGTGACCCAAGAATGGGATTACAAGGACCACTCAGTAGCTTCATACCTGTCTTTCTCGAGATGCCTGTGAAATCACTAAACCTTACTTTTGCTCTTTGCACAATATTTGGTCAACTTCAGTCTTCTTGGTCCTCTACACCGTGTATTTATAGGGAGAAAAGCAAACCCAACAGACTATTGGCTCAGTCAAGCCAAAGCCCATTTTATTGTTGCAGCATGTTGGAAGGGAGCAGAATGTGGTCTTTCGCCGCATGGTCAGACCACGGAAGTGGAGGGTTGAAAGGCGGAAAGGATCGGATGGGGAAAAGCCATGGCAAATTTTGCCGGCCGGTTGAAGTCAGAATGCTAACGCCAACATTTTTCTCAGCCCTGTAAGGTTTCTTCTTGTTCTAGGAACAGTTTCTTTTGTCTTGGTTGCTGTGGGAAAGATGTATCTGGAGCTCAGCTGCTTAAGCTCAAGAACTGACTTTCTGATCATCAGGAGCGGCCTCGGGGAGGATGTTTGGTCACCAGGAGTGGCCTAGGGGTGGTGAGGCTTTCTGTTCTGGAAGCAGAGGCTCAGAGGTATGGCTTGACTGCTACAAGCAGAACTTTTCTGATGAGGGAAGGAAGTAAAAACAAACAAAACAAAACAAAACAAAACAAAACAAAACAAACAAGACCCCAAACACTAACAGGACTTTGTCGCTTTCCTGATAAAGCTCACAGTGTAGGGATTTGTTACTTTGTTAAATCAAGATTGCAACACAGTGTGGAAAATTAGAGACTGCCCCTCAGTGGGGAGCTGAGAGAACCTAGGGGAGGAGCTGGCCTCTGAAGGCTTTGGAGGGGATGGACACAACTTCTTCAAGATTTGTTAATGGCATAGAGGACTGGGCCCTTATGCAGTGTTGGGATTTTTGCAAAAAAAAAAAAAAAAAAAAAAAAGATTCTTCCCATTACCTGTTTTTTTTCTTGTGTATCATCTTAAATATTGGTATTACACCCTTTTGAAGTTAGAGGTCGAGTCTGGACGATTCCCAGAACCAAGGACAAAGCCCAACACATGGTTGGTGCTCAACTGAATGAAGGAAGAGATCTTAACGGGCTCTCTCTTGGACTTGTGGGGAGCAAGGGCGGATTTGGGTGGGAGGGGTGGCTAATTCTTTTGTTTCCCTTTCTGTATGAAAAAGAATTTTAAATGAAGACAGGGGTTGCGTGCAATAGCTACCATTTCGAACTCCCAACGCATGCGTGGTACCTTCTCGTTCATCCAATTTGTTGTCATAGCTCCTGTGCAAGGGATTTCCTTATACGTATTTTAGAGATGACAAAACTGAGGCTCAGAGGGGATACGTCGCTTGCCGGTGACACATAACAAGGGAGTGTTGCCGGGAGCGTTTGCTGTCCTGGCTGTCTGACCCCTGACCTGTGCTCTGTCCCTGTTGCTTCTGTCATCTCATGTTAAAGTTCATAACTGATTGGAAAGTCAGTCTTTAAACAAGGGAATAAATGAAATGGGGGAATTTTATTTCCCATCAGATTTCATCTCTCTTAGAGAGATTTACGTCCCCGGATTGTATTTCATGGAACCTTTTTACGCGTCGCTAGATTTATAGGTAATAATCAATAGAGTGCTGAGCTGGGTTTCTGTTGCATATGTATACCTTCCACAAAGAGCAGGTAAAATGGCTTGGGGAGGGGGGAGCCTTCCCACTTCCCAGGCATCCGAACGGAGCGGACACTAGTGGAGTGAGGGAGGGAGGCTGAATCGACACGAGGAGGGACGCTGGGGAAGTAATGGGGCTCCAGCTCTACATCCGGAGAAGGCTGACCCTCAGAGGAGGCCCCTCTGTCAGGAGAGGGCACACCCTCACACCAAAGACTTCGTGTGTATGCTTCTGAAAGTGGATACCGTGAAGTAATGCCCGTTGGGAGCTGAATACATCCTGGAATACCTTAGGATCTGAGTGTGAATTCCTTTTGAGGTCAGACTGTGCTCAGCAGAACTGGACGAAGCCGGGATGCCGACCCCTGTTACCCGTGCGTTTCTCGGAGGTGACATGTGATCACATAACCCCAGTGTGTGTGTTTATCTGTACAGGAGCGAGTCTATTCCCGTGTCTTCGGTCCCTTCCTTTTGCGGGTCACATTCTTGCCCTTTTGGGGAAGCTTTGTTTAATTCCTGCAGGGCTTTAGTATCTAACCTGTCATCAGCTAGTAAGAGGACTTAAGCTGTTTCTTCTCGTAGGTGTATTTGAGTTCAATTTCAGTACCCTGGGAGACCAGGAAACCTTTAAAAGGCAAAAGAATGAATCACTAATTATGAGATTCCTGGATACTGAGAGAGCAGCGTTACAATAGTTTCCGGGGCAAAAGGCTCTTCCCTGATGTCTTCCAAAAAGGATCACAGAGGCCACTGGTTCCTAAACGTTGAAGTGCATCAGAATAACCTGGGCACCTTATTGAAAATACAGGAGGCCTAGAGTAAGGCTCGCAATGCAGACACGCGGGTTTGGAGTAGGACTCGAGGCCTTCAGTATTTGAGGCTCTGCAGTGTAGACGGCTGGCTGCTGCTTCTGCCTTCTTGGCGAGGATTGGAAGTCACCCCTGTGAGGGTGGCCACGCATGTGTTTGTGTGGGCGTGCACCCGGGTGCACGTGTCCTTGAAGGCTGAGGCCAGGGGGACTGTGAGCTGCTACCTAAGCTCTACACGTGGCTTCTATCTCAGGAAAAAGCAAGCAGCAGGCGTTTCTCTTACTGCACAGATTCAGGTGCTGCTGCCCTTTTTCTGAGTCTTGAGAACTTTCCTGGATATGCACGGTTGAGCCTCACTAAACTTTGTCAAGCCATCCCCCGGTTCCTGGATGGCCAGGAGGGTCCAGGAGTAGGATGCAGTTATGGCCTGGCGGTATTTTTATATTTATGCTTTCTACAGTTTGACTTCTTCAGATGTTGTAGCATCTTCATTTGCTCCTTTCCTTCTAGCCTTCTTCCCTCTCTTCTCTTTCTTCCTCCCTCCCTCCTTCTCTCCCTCCCTTCTTTCTGTCCTCACCTCTTCTTTCTTTCCCTTCCTTCCTTCCTTCCTCCCTTCCTTCCTTCCTTCCTTCCTTCCTTCCTTCCTTCCATCCTTCCTTCCTTCCATTTTAAGATCAGGAAATCAGCATGAGACTTAGTATTCTGAGAAGCATCTCCATAGTTCTTTCCATTAGCCTGTGTGTATTATATACATGCCCATCACTTGTGCATTTGTATTGGCAGTGCGTGCTTATAAATGCTGTCATAAACTCCGTTCTTCCATCCAGGATGGGAATGGAGTTGTTAAAGACAGTTGATGAGGTGGCATCTGTTGGCCAACGGTTTTATGCTGCAGTAGCTCTGAGCAGATAACATTAATAGGAATCACATTTTAAAGTTGTAAATTTGATGTAAAATACTAAATTTGACAATAATTGCATTATAAAGCAAAAATTCTATTTATTAAAGGGCTCCCATCTCTCCTGCGTGTGAAGGGCTCTGAAATTCTTGCTCATACCTGCCCCTAGCAATTATCATGCCTTCTCTAAAATTCTGTTTTATTTTTCCATTTTCATCACAACTACATTATGATGTGACATATTTTTTTCCAGATATTTTGCTTGAATAAATAAATAGGATATTAAATTCAACTGGGGTATTAGATTATAAATTAGTTCTGTAATAGGCGTCATAATGTTATTTAGATTTTCAGTTTACACAGACCTTGTAGCAACTCCCCAGAGCTATGCTACAGAATTAGAAGTAGATAGAAGTTGATGTAAGAAAATTGGTTTTTGTAATATGCTGATGCCAGTGGAGTTGTGTTGTGTGGAAAGGTATTTACATGGAGAGTTCCTCCTTCCTGCCTCGTACAGACAAAAGATTGATAACGATTTCCGTGACTGCTTTGTTGGTGCTGATATTGACCCCACGTGAAACTAAAATATTTCTTTCCAAAATTAAAGCACTATTTACACACAAAGGCTAAAAATCCATTAGCAGAACTCATGTCAACTGTCCCAGGGACAGATGTTTCTTCATCCGATGGGTATAATAATGACATCATCTCACAACTGCTTCTTGGTGGCCAATTAGTACGTTCAGTTATATTTCACATCAAGGAAGATACCACACCCAGGAACATCATATGATTATTGAAGTTTCCAACCTTATCGAACTAACCTGTTTTTGCGCACCAATGGAAAAGCATGCACGTTTAATAGAAAAATGTGGATTCTCCAGGTGAGTGCCAATAGCGAGTTAGAAAGAGAGCAGCTGAGTAGGAAAAGGGGTTTGTCTCTGTAGTGAGCCATACCCCTAAACCAAGGGTTAGCAAATCAAGGCAGGAGTGAGACTGATCTGGCCCATTGCCTGCTCTCATGAGCTGAGAGCAGTTTTTGCATTTTTAAATAGTTGAATAAAGGGGCGCTTCGGTGGCTTAGTCAGTCAAGCATCCGACCCTTGATTTTGGCTCAGGTCGTGATCTCATGGTTCGTGGGCTCGAGCCCTGCGTCCGGCTTTGCGCCGACAGCGTGCAGCCTGCTTAGGATTCTCTCTCTGTCCCTCTCCCCCTGCCCCTCCCTGGCTCATGCTCTCTCTCTCTCTCTTTCTCTCTTTCAAAATAAGTAAATAAACATTAAAAAAAAATAAATGGTTGAATAAAAATCAAAAGAAGAATAATGCTTCATGACACATGAACGCTGTATGAAATTCAGTTTCAACGTAGATAAATAAAGTTTTATCAGAATGTGGCCATACTCATTGGTCTATGTTATGTCCATGGCTGCTTTTGCGATACAGTGGTAGAATTGAGGAGTTCAGAGACCACATGGCCTGCAAAGCCTAAAATAGTCAGTGTCCAGTCCTTTACAGAAAAAGCATGCTGACTCCTGCCTTAAACGAAAACCAGGGTAGACTGCTGGGTTGTCATCACCTCAGAAAGCCCCAAATTTGGGTGGGGGGCAGGGGAACTGAGTAGAATGTGGCTGTCTTTTGCTTGGGACCTCCGATGACAAGTGAACAGTGGTGCTTTACTTAAAAGGGAGAAAACGAGTTAACAAATGAGAAGGAATGTACTCTTGGGTCCTGGCTAAAAAAAAAAAAAAAAAAAAGCCAAGTGTAAAATCAATCCAACTAACTTCTGTGGCATGACTAAAAATACCCTACTGGGACAAGCCCACTTACAAGTTTTATGGAACTTTTACCTGCATACCAGTAGGTTGATGCCTCAGGGGACTTACAAAAGTGCCCCCACAGGACAAAGTCTATTTTAGAGCCTTGTCAACGGGACGGCACCAGTTGACAACCGGGACGTGGTTGTCTCTGCCCTCACCAGCCAAGACACTCTGGGAAAATGTTCTCCCTCAGACCTCAGTCTCCTCCTCTGTGAGCTGAAGTGGCTGGCCGCCATGACGGCTAAAGCCCCATTTGGTTCTGAGGTGACACAGCGGTGTCTCTGACGATGAGAACCGTCACTGTCACAGGAAGGCCCCAGTCCCAGGAAAGGAGCCTCTTCTTTCTGGCATCTTTTTAGCTTCCTCTTGCCTCTAAAATGCTGCATTTCATTAAGGGTTCACAAGTCTTGACATGTTTGTAAAGAAAGACACGGCAGGAATTCATATGCCGTGCCTTATAACAAACATGTTGTGAATAACCTATATTTGGAATACAATTTGTCATAGGGATGCAGGCAGGGTTTTAAATTTGAGCAGCTTCTGAGACACATGTTTTTTTCTTCTCAAGCAGATCCCTGTGGTCTTCCACTATATACCTTGAAGGGAGCCTTTATTGGAGAAGCTGGTCTCCATTTCCGAAGAATGGGAACATTCGCATTAAACAATGCAAGAGACGCCATTGTAATTTCATGAGAATTACCCTTTCCAATGAATGTTAGATTAAGAACCGAGTGGAATCCCTTGAAAGTGGCTGGAAGATAAATTAGAGCTGAGCCGCAGTTAGGTAGAACTAAATTTTATTCCTTCCCTTTAAAATGGTTTTTAATTGATTTGGCATACTTTTTAAGTTAATAATGAATACTGTACCTGGGCCTGCATGATCACTCCTGTGAATTAGATCTATTGCGCTTGAAACAGCTTTCCCTTACAGAGGACAGTGATTTTAATGAAGAGTCTTTGCTTATTGCACCGATGGAAATGTGGTTCATGGCGGTTTCAGACAGTTCTCTAATTAGCAGTCCGGTCTGTTCCCCTGAATGTTTTACCTGAAACAGTATGGAAATGGGGACAGTGAAGGTGCTTTATCATAGTGCCCGGAGTTCTTCCCCACCTTGCAGGAGACCGTGTAATGCATGGAGATCTTGGAGCCGGGAGGGTCCTGCGAAGATGTTGCAAGGCTCAGAGGTCTTTGAAAGGATGGGCATAGGCAACTCTGGTTGAACAAATGTTTTTTTATATCAGAATAATGAATTTTACTTTTTTTGGTGGAGGGGCACAGAGGAGGGGGAGGAGGAACATTCAATTCCTAAATTAGGGGCTGGTGATCAGATTTCAGGTATGTCAGGGAGTCACGTGAGTGGAGTTGCAACAAGTTCGTGGCTCTTACATGCCCTTGTCGGAGAGTGGAGTTTCTTGGTGTCTCTCTGGTGGGTCTTTTCATTCACAGAGCATAGGGTATATGCTGGAGCCATGTATAGGGGCCGTGGTTAAAGCCAACGCAGAGATAGGGGCCAAGAAAGAATGAGCCAAAGTCAGAGCTTCCCGAGAGGTGAGATTATAAAGGACAGGGTCTTCCCAGTGACTCACAACATGGAGTGAGTGAAAGAGTGAAGAGAAGTGGAAAAAACATGGAAGGAAAGAAGCAAGGAGAATGATAAAATTCTGAAGCATAGAGTGTCATGAGGGATAGATCCAGCACATTTCTACTTTATTTTTTATTTATTTATTTTTTTTATTATTTAAAAAAAAAATTTTTTTTTCAACGTTTTTATTTATTTTTGGGACAGAGAGAGACAGAGCATGAACGGGGGAGGGGCAGAGAGAGAGGGAGACACAGAATCGGAAACAGGCTCCAGGCTCTGAGCTGTCAGCCCAGAGCCCGACGCGGGGCTCGAACCCACGGACCGCGAGATCGTGACCTGGCTGAAGTCGGACGCTTAACCGACTGCGCCACCCAGGTGCCCCATATTTTTTATTTTTTTAAAAATCATTTTGTTTTTTTAAATTTATATCCAAATTAGTCAGCATCTAGTGCAACAATGATTTCAGGAGTAGATTCCTTAACGCCCCTCACCCATATAGCCCCTCCCCCCTCCCACAACCCCTCCAGCCACCCTCTATTTGTTCTCCATATTTAAGTCTCTTCTGTTTTGTCTCCCTCCCTGTTTTTATATTATTTTTGCTTCCCTTCCCTTATGTTCATCTGTTTTGTCTCTTAAAGTCCTCATATGAGTGAAGTCATATGATATTTGTCTTTCTCTGACTGACTAATTTCACTTAGCATAATACCCTCCAGTTCCATACACGAGGCTGCAAATGGCAAGATTTCATTCTTTTTGATTGCCGAGTAATACTCCAGTGTATATATATACCACTTCTTCTTTATCCATTCATCCATCGATGGACATTTGGGCTCTTTCCATACTTTGGCTATTGTTGATAGTGCTGCCGTAAACATGAGGGTGCATGTGTCCCTTCGAAACAGCATCCCTGTATCCCTTGCATAAATACCTAGTAGTGCAATTACTGGGCCATAGAGTAGTTCCATTTTTAATTTTTTGAGGAACCTCCATACTGGTTTCCAGAGTGGCTGCACCAGCTGGCATTCCCACCAGCAATGCAAAAGAGATCCTCTTTCTCTGCATCCTCGCCAACATCTGTTGTGGCCTGAGCTGTTAATGTTAGCCATTCTGACAGGTGTGAGGTGGTATCTCATTGTGGTTTTGATTTGTATTTCCCAGATGATGAGTGATGTTGAGCATTTTTTCACGTGTCGGTTGGCCATCTTTGGAGAAGATATCTTCTTTGGAGAAGTGTCTGTTCATGTCTTTTGCCCATTTCTTCACTGGATTATTTGGTTTTTGGGTGTTGAGTTTGATAAGTTCTTTCTAGATTTTGGATACTAACCCTTTATCTGATATGTCATTTGCAAATATCTTCTCCCATTCCGTCGGTTGCCTTTTCGTGTTGCTGATTGTTTCCTTCACTGTGCAGAAGCTTTTTATTTTGATGAGGTCCCAGTAGTTCACTTTTGCTTTTGTTTCCCTTGCCTCCGGAGACGTGCTGAGTAAGAAGTTGCTGCGGGCAAGATCAAAGAGGTTTTTGCCTGCTTTCTCCTCGAGGATTTTGATGGCTTCCTATCTTACATTGAGGTCTTTCATCCATTTTGAGTTTATTTTTGTGTCTGGTGTAAGAAAGTGGTCCAGGTTCATTCTTCTGCATGTCGCTGTCCAGTTTTCCCAGCACCACTTGCTGAAGAGACTGTCTTTATTCCATTGGATGTTCTTTCCTGCTTTGTCAAAGATTCGCTGGCCATATGTTTGTGGGTCCATTTCTGGGTTCTCTATTCCGTTCCATTGATCTGAGTGTCTGTTTTTGTGTCAACATTTCTACTTTAAATAAGACATTTGGTCATTCCTATTGAGACCATGGTCTGAAAGATTTAGAATGATTGACCTGATTATTAATATTAAATGCTAATTACAAACAGTAGTATGTATGAAGACTATCTTCCAGGTGCTAGATTGAGCACTACAGACAAAACAATCTAGTTTAGCTGCTCTTATCACTCTTTGAGGTAGTACTCCTATGTTTTCCATTGTATGTATATATATGTGTGTATGTATGTTTATTTATTTATTTATTTACTCACTGTTTATTTATTTATTTACTTAAAGTAATCTCTACACTTAACGTGGGGCTGAAACTCACAACCCCAGACCAAGAGTCACACACTCTTCTGACGGAGCCAGTCAGGTGCCCCTGTTTTCCATTTTAAAGATGAAAAATCTGAGGCACCGAGAAGTTACCATTAGCCAAGTTCGGATGGCCAGAGAGTGATAGGATTAGGATCTCAACCCTGGAAGAAGGACTCCAAACCTCATGCTAATGCTGCCTCTGCAGAGGGAACTGAGCTCCCTGTTTAAAGGTGGAGAAGGAAATGTGCATTTTCGAACTCCAGCCACGGGAGTCACATTTAGGGCTGAACTGAAAAGCTGCCGGCCCCTGTGGTGCTCTTAGAGCTGTGGTCTGCCGCGTGCCATCTTGTTACCCAACTGTAATTAAAATTATCATACAGTATAATGATTTCTAATACATTTCAGAACAAATCACCATCTTATATCTGACATGTTGTTAATGTTTACTACCATAATTACTAATTTGAAATATAAGGCGGCAATTTTTATTAGTGTTCGGTTATGTATAATTATGTCAAATACAAGACTACAATTTAGGTTGAACTGTATTAGCAGTGATCATACAAAATGACTCTACTGTATATTTGACACCCTGCATTTTTATGTTTCTATAGATTTGTTTTTCTTCCAAACCATAAAGAGTTATTTAAAGACCATCCAAAGGTTATTTATGATGCTTTGTGTTTGAAGAGTTTTAGAGTGTGGGAATATGCACACTGAAAATGGAATATAGTGAATCATTGTTTAACAGAGAGGAATGGAAACCACCGTATGCCTGATGTGCCAGACCCTTTCCTGGGCGCGTTGCACGTCTAATTTCCAATCCTCACAATGACTACGCTATTTTCCTCACCGAAAGCAGAGCCCAGAAAATTTAAGATGCTGTCTGTCTAGTGGATCGTGGAGCTGGAATTCAAGTTCATGGTCTTCCTGGGAGTTTTTATCCTGGGTGGGTACAGAAGAGATCTCTTTCTGGTAGGCTATGGTCAGAATCTGTATTTAATGAGGTGATGTATGTGTCGGTCCTTCCTTACGTATCGTCTCATTAAATAAGTTCGATTAGGTCCATTTTAGAGAAAACTGAAAATCAGAAATTTAAATGTTCTATCCGAGTTTATACAAGTTAGCACAAGACGAGCTAGGACTTTAAAGGAGGGTTTCTGAATTAAACACTAGTGTTTTCTCAGGAGAGATTGTGACCAGCTTTCTTTGTGGTTACTGCCAGGATACTCTAAAGCTGCTTTTCATTACAACAGACCTTGAAGTTCTTTTTGTGATGATGATGATGATGGAGTGTGATGAGGAAGGCAGCTGGCAGTAACCCAGGATTACGTGCAAGCTATTCACGTTTATTACATTCATTTAATTAGTGCTATGTGGCTAGTTCCCTTTATGGATAACAAAAGATGTGGAGAGGTTCTCAATACACGGTGATAGAGCCAGGACTTGAATATAGAACCTGACCAATCCCAGAGTTCCCCTTTTGCATGTTTAGCTCCCCACAGAGATAATAATCATATCACTTTTGCGGGCGAATGACCTTCATTGTTATCCTCTCACAAGAAGACCCATTTGCTACCCCTGAATATATTTTTTGTTGTGTTTCTATGAATACTCTCCATTTTATTAACATATTGCAAAAATTTGATGATCAAAATTTCTTCGAATGTCAACATTTCAAGGATCAACAAACAAACAACAAATACAAAAGCCAAAATCTACCGGCTCAATCAGTTGAGCATCTAACTCTTGATTTTGGCTCAGGTCATGATCTCAGAGTCATGGGATGGAGCCCTGCATCAGGCTCCATGATGAGTGTGGAGACTGCATAAGGATTCTCTCTCTCTGTCTCCCTCTGCCTCTCCCCTGCTGTCTCTCTCTGTCTCTCTCAAAACAAAACAAAACAAAGCAAAAAAAAAAAAAAAAGCCAAAATCCAGAAAGATCATTTCCTGGTTTATAATACATTGTCAAATTATTTCAAGCCAGTAAATGTCTTAGATTTTAAAAAGCAATAAAGCTATATTAGAGAGAGAGGAAAATGGAATAGTTATATATCTTAGTTCATCACTAATATGATTTGGTGATTTTCCACTCAACTGCTCATTCACACACATACTTTTTTTTTTTTTTTGAGACTATAAGCTCCATGAAGGCAGGGACTAAATCTGTTTTGTTCACCATGCCTGATACATATAGCACTTAATATGGCACTCAAACTGAACTAAACTTAAACTAAAGAGCCAATCCATGAAGTATAAATATTCGTTTGTTTTCTGTTTTTTTTTTTAATTTTGTTGGTTAGTACATCATATACATTTTAATCATAATATTTTTTAAAATTTTTTTTTTTCAACGTTTATTTATTTTTGGGACAGAGAGAGACAGAGCATGAACGGGGGAGGGGCAGAGAGAGAGGGAGTCACAGAATCGGAAACAGGCTCCAGGCTCCGAGCCATCAGCCCAGAGCCCGACGCGGGGCTCGAACTCACGGACCGCGAGATCGTGACCTGGCTGAAGTCGGACGCTTAACCGACTGTGCCACCCAGGCGCCCCTAATCATATTTTTAAATCGCGCTTAAAATTAAATTTACAAAGTAATTGACTATGAGTGGACAAATTTGCATCCTGGAGCGAGATTTTTGTCTTTGACTCTCTTGAGCTGCATCTTGCTTCTTTGGATTGACACAAAGCTGAAGTAATATAACTTGTAAAACCAACGACTGTTCTCTCTAGGGTTCTATTTGGTATTCTTAGAAACTCTTTAAACAAATCTCTCCCTGCATGTTTTGTCACTCATCAGTGAAGTCTGCACCCAACAGAAGGGCATCTATTATGAGTTTTTTCCACCAGTGGTGAGAGTATTGCTGGCTGAGTCCTACTGGCAGGATTAACCATCACTGGGCCAGAGACTTCGCACTTGAAAAGCCGCATTAAGAACTGGACAAGGCAGGGTTTGACCACGGGTCCTGAATGAGTGAGCGGACTGGATCCTGATTAAACTCCTAGCAGTGACCTTGGCTAATCCGGGATTCTGTCTGACCCATAGGGCATCAAATCAGATCACTCTGAAAATTAACCTACCCTTTCAGCCAAAATGGAATAAAGTATTTTGTCTATGATTGTTTTACTGGACTTCAGAGTAAAAGACTCATCTTGCTTGATTAAACAATGTACACGTCCAGACCTGGGACCTTACGCTTCAATAAATAAAAATTACGTTTTGTTGTTGTTTTTGGTTTCACGTGTTTCCAACATCACAGAGATGTATGAATCAGTTCATCGTAAAAGGTTCACCATGGAAAAGAGACCTATAAATCCTTTAACCCAATTCCGAAATTGATCCCCTAAGAAAAGTTAAATATCACCGTTGTTTGTAGATTGCTAGATCACCACAAAGATAATTCTTTTATAAATACAGATGGTGCCCTTATGGAAATTTCATGACAGTAAGTAGATGCCAATAGAAAAAAAATGACACATTGATTAGCTAATAAAATGGTGTTCAGTGAAATTACGTTTCTTTGTCTAATTTATGGCTTATTTGAACTTGTGACGCCCTGTTTTCATTTTGGCTTTTAATAAGTGCTCCTTTAAAAACTTTTAAAATGTAAAGTGATATGAATTTGATTGTCTTGAGCATAAGATGCTAATCATCGATTAGTAGGGCATCATGGCTATAAAGCTCCCACCTCCTCCCCCTTTCTTAAGCCATTCTTAAGAATCAATTGCCAGCAGGCTGAAAACACAGCACTAGAGTGACAGTTATAAAAAATGAGCCAATGAATAGGTTATTGGCAAATTATTGATATAAGAATCAATATTCAGGGTTTGGGCAGGCAAGGGGGAGGGGCCGGGGAAAGGCACCTACATTTACTGAGTGCCTAGACCGCAGAAACCATCTCATCTTTACCCCCTCCCGGCACTTTCTCCTTTTATTGTTTCTGAGCTGCATGGTCCCCACGCCTCTCCTCTAACATCAGTTAGAAAAGAGAGCAGAGGAATTTTATCGCGGAATTGGGACGCGGAGGGCATTTGAATATTAGCATGACGTTCGCCACTTTCGCTGCTCTGTTTGTTGGTGGGTGCGGTGTTGAGAAACGTTGCCCAACCTCTTGGAACCGGCACGTGAACAGTCCCGTAATCAGTGTAATGTATTCTGTTAAGGGAGTAATCAAGCCATTCAGCTTTGAAGTAAGATCCAATTTTTAAAAAGGGGCTGATGAATGCAGTTTCAGGTATTTAGAAGAGGCCGATGGACCCGGACTACTTGGGCCTTCTGGTTGGACTGGGGAAAAAAAAAATACCCGAGGAAACTGAAGTGGACCGTTCTAAAAATATCTAGGTTGCAGGATGTATTTTTCCTAGCGGGCATAGTATGCAATTTAAGGTTTTGAAATTAACCATGTCCGTGTGCTTTTGAATTTAGTGTGGCTGAAAGCTGAGTTGGTTGGAGGTGAGGCCCGATGACGGCTCAAGCTAGGTCTGAGGGGACTAGCCGCTCCCTTCTTTTACACTGTTCTCGCCTCTGATCTTGCAGGATGGGAGTCCGCCTTGCTATTTAAGCCTCAGCTTAAACTCTCCTTCTTCAGAGATGCCCTCCCCGAGCACATGTTCCCTCGCCGCCCCCTGCCCACAATCCCTCTCTCTCCCTCTTTTCTTTTTGCTTTGCTTCCCAGCTCTTACAACCAACCAAAATTCTTACTTAATTGCTGGCTTCCCCTCCTTGGGAAGAATGCAAGCTCCTTGAGAGCAGGGACTTGGTGTTATTCATCACAGTGGCTCTAAGACCTGGGCCAGTTCCGGACACTTTGGAGGCACTAATGCAGGATCAATGGACAGGATGAATGCTTGGTTCTACAACGGTGGCTCCAAGATTCCTTGGTTCAGAGGGTCTCCCTCCATCCATACCGTTTGCACCACTAAGTGATTCAACAGCATGGCTCCTTCTCCCTGCTCCGGTTTCACCGGCTCTTCAGGGGGCACGCTCAAGGGTTAAAGCCACCTGCTGGGTTCTGTCCTGGGTGGGAGGCTGCTGCTCATTGGGCAGCTCCAGTTTGTTGCCAGCCAGGTTCCCAGCCAGGCCTCAAAGCTGGCAGCAGCCATGCAAAATGCTGTGAGTGTCCCTGCTAGTTAAGCTTCCTATTACTTAAGACATCCATTTCAGAAAGAACTCCGGCGTCTCTGGTTATGTTCTGTACTTGGTTCGCGGGGCTTTAGCAGTCCAAATCCCATTAATGCCAGAGCCCTTGCACAAAGCCTTTTGTATTGACTTGGGTCAACTTAATCTCTGGGCTTGTGTTCCCCTCCCCCACCTTAGGCTTCTCAACAATTCTCTTGCTTACCCACTCTCTTGCTTTCTCTCTCTTATTCTTTCTCTTTCCCCTCTTCCTTCCTTCCTTCCTTCCTTCCTCCCTCCCCCCCTTCCTCCCTTCCTTCCTCCTTGCCTCCTCCTTCCCTTCCTTCCTCCCACCTCCCTCCATTCCTTCCTCCCTTCTCCCTCCTTTCTTTCTTTCTTTCTTTCTTTCTTTCTTTCTTTCTTCCTTTTCTCCCTTTCTCTTATCTCTTGCCCCTCCCTCCTTTTCCCTCCCTTCCTTCCCTATAACATTCTCTCTCTTTCTCTCTTCTTTGGCCTCAGAGAAGGTGGGTGAATCCCATGGATTCTCTCTTTCTGCTGTTGAATTGGAAGCCGGTGAGGAATAACCTTGGCCCTCCTGGCCTCTTTGTCTACTGCTTGCACTTGGGATTTATCTGGTGTTCTAACGTTAAGTAAGATCTTCATGAAAAGCCTCATCTATAAAAATCTTCATGTACAAGTAGGCAATTTTTGGACTAATCATGGTGTCTCAACACATCCCTATAGAATATCTTCCTTCCCCTCCCCACCCCCCCCACCATTGATTTTCTGTTTATGAAAGTGATGCACGCTCCCTGTGAGGCACTCAGATGATATAGAAAACCCAGGGTGACTGTAAGCAGTAGGTTTCCCCAGTGTAGCCGGAAGAGGTTTTGGCTTTGAAGAGAATAATTAACAAAAGTCGTTTTAAGAGCCCATTTATTGCGGAAAATAGGGGAATTACCTGTCCAAGGGAATGAGAAGTGTTCAGATGTTGCCGACACTTGCCTCCTGTGCACTGTGGCCCCAGAATAATGGCTTCTTTTATAGGAAAGGAGAAGTTGCTGCGGTCCAATGGCTAGGAAATGCTGCTGCCAGGCTCTTGGTTTGTAGAAAATCTGCCCAAGTCTGCCTCTTCGAAGACAGCCAGCGGACCACACCAAAACCAAATACAGTCTATATTCCTTATCTTTGGATTCATTTGTTCTTAATACGAAGCCACGTTTCCCGAAGTCTGTTCCGTTGAACAACTGTCACGTGCGATTTACCGCGTCCAAGGGTTCCGTCATCCAATAAGGTGGGAAACACACATCCCATGGTTCCTGTTTCCTGGAGAGAAGTGATGCACATCAGCGTATTCTTTAGAATAGGAGGGTAGGGAGTATAAAGAGACCTGTGTTAGTTCATTTGATTTGTTGTTGTGTCTGAAACTTATTTGATCGAGGCCTTTTTTTTTTTTTTTTTTTTTTTTTTAAGTAACATCTGCTTATATTCCCCAGAACCCTTGGGCCACAAAAACAGAAAAGAAATAAGCAGAAGCGGTTATTGTATCCTTACTCTAGACACATAGTCTGTTCGGAGCTGTTGCCTTTGTGATGTCCTTTTTCCTTCTGGATGAGACGAGTGAAGCAATTAATTCAGCTGTCCGATTAGCGCCAGACACTGTGCTGGGCACTTGCCTTACATTACTGCCTTTGCACCCCACGGTAGCCTGTGGGCCTCATTTTGCAAGGGTCAAGAGGGGATGTAACTTGCCTCTAGCCACTCAGCGAAGCGATCGCTGGAGCTGAGCCAGGCCCGTGGTTGGCCGAGCCAGGCCGCGATGCTCCCTGCTTCCAACATTCCTGCCCTTCCACAAATCAGACGCCGATTCCACCACACCCTGCCCATTTTGGGGGCCCCTTATGGCATTCGTTAGTGGCCCTTTCAAAGAAACTGCTGTTGGCAGTGTGGCACCGCACACAGACCCCCTCCCCCCCACCCCTTGGTGAAAATTTCACGGCCTTCAGGTGCAAATGACTGGAACCCAGTGTGTGGTATTCGTGCATCAACATCCACACCCATCCCTCTCTATCCATCTGTATGCCCGTGTCTCCAGAATCCATTCCAGGGCCTGAAGCGCCGCAGAAGCTTGGTGACAAATGTTTATTGACATGACATGGGGCAATAAATGCCGCGTGCAGTGTGGGTTCGTGTCTCTACCCTCCCTGGCCTCCCGTGCTCTATTTTTCTCCATAGCGTTTATCACCGCTGGACATATATATTTACTTGTTTATTTGCTTACAGGGTGTCTCCCCGCGTTTGGATGTGAACTCCTCGGGGGCGGGGAGGGAGAGGGAATGTTCTTGAGGTCATTGATTTACTACTGTAAACCTCCAGTAGGTGCCCAGTAAATATTTGGTGAGAGGACAAATGGTCAGATACAAATTTTCACCATCGCTTCCGCTCTCCCCAAACTCTTGCGATTGCTTTCTTTGTTCATCTCCTTCTCTCTCAGGAGTAGTTAAAACCTACTTAGGGCTGTAAATAAAGGAAGTCTACATTCTTAACTATTCCAGTGCAGCAGATATTGAAGGCGTCCGGGTTAATGGGCACGGGGCTGTTTACAAGACAGAAACGGCCCCAGAGTCTAGTGTCCAGGAAGGCGTAGAGTCACAGGGACGGGATGAAAAGACGCCGCTCTGTGCCTCTTGCTGTCTCAGCACAAAGCTCTTTGGTGATAACGGTAGCGGAGGCCCGGCCAGGATGGAGAGCGCCACTGGGGGGCGTTGTGCCAAAAAGTTTTCCTGGGGACCAAAGGTAGAGATCGCAGCTGGTTGGACGACCACAGCCCAGAAGCACTTTAATCTCCACCGCTGCCCCTTGGGGTGGGGAGGGAGCGCCGGGGCCAGAGACGCAATGATTAAGATGTGTGTGTGCAGGAGAGGCTCTTGGGGGCTCGTGTCTCCCAGCTTGGGGGCTAGGGCTGGAAACGCAGAGATGAAGTTGGGGATTCTGAAGTATGGGTCTGTTGATAGCTTCCCTTTAATGTGGATTCTGTTGCATAAAATCTTTGTCAAACAGGCATTTAACACACACAGCCGGGTGGTGGCAGATTGGGCATCAGTGGCCCGTTGTTCTCAGGGAATAAACCAAAGCTTTAAATAGGGCCATGCTTTCATGATGGATATGTGCTGAGGGCGGGGGGGGGGGGGGGGGAACCCAACCTGGATTCGTAAGGAAAAAGGGACCCTTTAATAGCGCAAAATGGCGGAGTGGAAGGAGAAAGGGACAGACTAGAGCATGAATGAAATCGAATAGCCAGAAAAATAGTATCAATATGAATGGCGTTTATCCAATTAAATGCACGTAACTAACGTTAAAATACTTGAAAAAAGACTTGCCTTGGAACAAATTTATTTTCTTAAGCCCCACAGAACAAAGCAAATTACAGTAAGCTGTGATTAATTCTATCCTAAGGAAAAAAAAAAAAAAGAAGGGAATAAACCAGGTGTTCTGTCTGTGTGGGTCTCACTGTCCACAGGAAGGGAAGGTGTCCACATGACCCAGGAGAAGAACCGGGAGGGGACCGGGAGGGGAGGATTCAGAGGAGTGCATAGATCTGGGGAGGTCAAGGCTCTGAAGGTGGAGTCTTCTGCATTTGAGGCTGAGGGAGAAGGAGAGCCAGGGCCGGGAGGTAGGAACGTGGTCCAAGGGGACGTAAAGATAGCTTCGCTTAGCATTGGCATTTTAGACGCGTTTAGTGACCAGAGATGAAGGCAGGAAAATGGAAGGCAGGAAGAGTAACAATGGAAATAGTCTCTATTACTCGGAGACTTCCTCAGTGGGGCGGAAAAGAAAAGGGGCGGGGTGCCGATTTCTGGGGTGATACCAGAAACACGTTGGGAAAACTGACAAGGAGGCAAGCCTAGAGCTCGTCGGGGTGGGAACGTCCGTATCTTTCCGTGTACGAGGGATGTATGAACCTGTGTGCGCCCAAGGAAGGGCAAAAGTTATTGGGGAAGCGTCAAGGTGGAAATTCATAGCTCTTATTTTTGTGGCCTCTAGCTACAAGAGCTAACAGGTGAGGATAGTCTGGAGACCCAAAGTGGGAAAAAATGACATTTTTGTCAGGTAGGCAATTTAAAAATAAACTTGAATTCAACATATACTATTAATGCTAGGGGTTGTGTCATAACGTTGCAAAAATGCCTTCTTTTCGATAGCGGTTAAAAGAAAAAAAGTGTGTTGTTGGGTGCTAGGAACCATATATAGAAGAGGCATACGTGGCCGTGCCAGCAACCTCACAAAGCTACTGAACACGTACCATGAGTCTGCCCTCCAGAATTAACACCATAACCTGTGTCAGGGACTCACTATTATCCTAATATCTGCTTTTGGATTCTGTCCAGTCCCATTAGCGGTTCCCATGTTGATTGCTCTGTTACTCGTGAATGTTAATTGCTTCTAAATCTCTTTGGATGTTCAGATGCTTGGGGAAAAAAAAAATTCTGACTGGCGAAGGGGCGAGTTTTATTAATGTGCGAGTAAACAAGAAATCTGTTTAGAGACCTCAGTGAAGTGTCTGTGACTCAAGATGTCATAAACAGCTGAGGTGGCATCTTTGTTTGCATGTCTGTCGTATATTGGTGGTGTGATAGTGGGGGAGGGAGGCGGGGAAACAGGTTTTCAGTGATATCTGTGGTGTTTGTCCCAAATCAGCATGCTCATAGATACAGTTAGATAATAACATCCTTCCCTCCGGGATTCCTGCTTACTTAGTATGAAATGGCCTTGCTACCTTTCAGATAAGCTCATACGTAGAAAGTGCTAGTAAATTGGAAGATGTAATAACGTGAATATGATTTGGTCTATCACCTATGTGTTGATCTCCATCGTTTCTGAACCAGAAGGAAGCTTGGAAATGAGCTTCCGAAGCTTCCTTACTTTACTGCTGGGCAAGCAAGGCCCAGGGGGATGAAGAGGTCAGGGCCCCAGAGCAGCTCACAGGGGCACTGGCCAGAGAGCGAGGTTACCCGACCCTTGGCCCGGTGCTTGAGCAATCAAGAGAAGGGAAAATGATAAAAACTGGTGGTTATTATATTTCTCAGAAACATTTCACTGAATGTTGGCGGAGTTTTGCTTTGTTTTGTTTTGTTTTTCTTTGGGTGAAAAAAAAAATCTATTATGATCCAGTATCGAAATTCATCGATCAGTAATTATTTCAGTATCCCAGAGAAAGAAGATACAAGAGAAGGGCACAGCCCACGGCTGAGCCTTGCCAGTCACTTGTTCCACCAATATTTACGGAGTGCCTTGACCCTGGGATTTAGTAGTGAACAAAAAAGCCCTGCTGTTGTGGAGTTTCTATGCTGGTTGGGGATGGGGTGGGGCCTCGAAAGACAAACAAAGAGATGAAACATTTACTGTAAGGTGGTGACAAGCCTCACCAAGAAAGAGAGAATGGTAAGGGGTTGGAGTTACATGAGTTGCAGGTATGTTAGACAGGTGCAGGAGCAGAGATCATAGATGCATCTGCCGCAGGATGGTCCCAGGTGAAGAGAATAATTGGAAGGGCAGAGGTCCTGTGGTGGGGACATGCTTGGGTATTTGAGGACGAACGAAGAGGTCAGCGTGGCTGAAGGGGTGAAGATCGTGAGACATCATGACCCTCAAATCATGGGCTTTGGGAAGATTCTGGGTCAAACATTTGAAGATACATCTTTTAGCGTTTCTGTCATCCCAAATAGTAGGGCTCATAAAAAGAACCCAGACTCATCTTTTTTGAGAATATTCCCCGAAGGAGCCATCCTTCTGGGATTGGTGTCTATGACTCACCAAGAGTGTCCAGAAACCGTCAGATCTTTCTGGAGACTTTTAGAACAGAGGGATTGTCACTGTACTAACATCATTACACCACAAAATTGTAAGTTTCTTGACGGTAGGACCTATGTCGTACACATTTTTGTGTCCTCCAAGAAACCACATGCAGTGCTAAACTTGTACATAGTAAGAACGCTGTAAATATTGATTATTTGTTCAGTGGAATAAATGGCCGGAGAGTGGTAGAAAGGATGGGCTGTCCTAGAAAGGGTTGTTAAAAATACACCCTTCTAAAAATGCCGTTAGCAAGATTACTTCTGAAGCATTCTGACTTCCTTGGAATCATTTTTAAAGACAAGTCCATATGCTGACATGTGAACATAAGTATATAACAAACTGAACAGTAGTAACATTATTTTCAGGCCAAATTTTAGTTGGATGCTTGTATTTTGTCAATCTAAAATTTTAAACTATGTTTTAAACGATGGGAAGTTTTTCTAACCTTTTCTGTGGCATTAAAGGGATCTTGGTGTCTGGGCTCATAAGACCAAGGGGTTACATTCAGCACTGTTTTCTGTGGGCGAAATGCGTTTAATACATTGATATTATGGTGGAAATTATGTGGGAAAGACCAGTCCCCAAGGGAAAGATGGGCGGTAAACTTGCACTGGGATGGGGAAGGAGAAAATCGTAATTCTTGTCCTGTGTTACTGAATTCTGTCATTATAATGGACCAATAATTTATTCGCCTATTGCATTTCAATATCCCCATCTTCATAGTGGGGGGTAACACAAACTTACCCTCTGCCTTTCAGGTTTTTTGCGAAAATCAGTGAACTAATATTGGTAAAATTGGAGCCCCATGGATGAAGGGTACTTTGTAAGTATAACACATTATTGTCATGTTATGTTCTATTACTCCAAAGTGCAAATACCAGATGTCTGCTCTTGCCGTATTAGGAAATTAGCAACACCAAGTTTCACAACCCAAAGATTGATAATCTGACTTCCTTTGAGGAACTTAATGTTTCTGAACTCTCTAATGTTTTGTCAATATGTTGGATATAGAAAAGCCTGACTCGCCTCCCCAAACTATGGGGAGAATATTCCAGACACTTTGGAAGAATACATGTCTGCAAACTATGTGAACATGTTGATATAAACCCTGGATATGAATGCAAGGTGTCTTTGTTTCTCTCTCACTACCTCTCTCCTTTTTTTCCTCTTCTCTTCTCTTCTTTTTTCTTTTCTCTTCTCTTTCTTCTTCTTCTTCTTAATTTTTTTGATTTGTATTTAACTCTGAGTTTTGAGCAGTGTGTGTATCAAAGAAATGATTGGTTTCGGGGAAAGACCGAATGTTTCGATGGGGTGAGCAATGTTTTGTTAATGATGAAACTTAAGTTAGACATCCCTTAGGCACGTTGCTAAGTATTGTGTTTCCAGAATTGAGATAAAGGAAGGAGGTCAACTAGCAAGGTGAGTTAAGTGTGAATCACCTCTTCTGGACCACGTTACAGCCCAGGTGACTTGGGAGTGGCCTCCTATCCATGGAATGGCCGAGGGTTGCAAGCTACAAAGCCAAAGAGCAGGCAGAAAGGGTACTGGGCGGAAGCAACTGCTTCATCTGATCTTCCCCACTGAATGGTACATCTTTTCATTTTGCTAGGTCAGCCAATGCCCTGGTGTTGTGTGAGTGAGTAGACTGGTCAGTGACTCACCCAGTGCTTAACCCATGGTATGTGTGTGTGTGTGTGTGTGTATGTATATATAAATATATAAATATATATATGGAATAGCTGTCACCCCTTAAAAACTCCTAGCATAAAAAGTTTAAAAAGGGTTGTGACTGCTTATCGAAGCCTGTTTTGTTGAGATTCATGGGGTTGTAAGATCTTATGTCTGGATGGGTCCCTACACATCTCATCTAGTGCCTTTTCCTGGCCAGTTCTAAGGATTCCATCCGGTGGGTGCCCCAGAACCTCTAGGGACAGATTTACTACCTCAAGAGGCAACTCTTTTCAGTTACGGGATTCTTTCTTGAGTTGAACTCAAACCTACCCTCATGTATCTTCCACCCTTGGGTCCTAATTTTACTGTCACTATCCACAAAGAATGACTTTCTCCTCCAAAGTGATACCCTTTCAAGTATTTAGTGGCACTATCGGGTCCCCCTGAACGTGGCCTCTTTGTCAGTTGCCATTCCCTCAACAACTGGACCTTCTGTGTTATGACTTCCAAATCTTCCACCCCTCTGGAAAGACTCTCATTTGTCTATATGTTTCTTAACAAGCAGCACTGAGAATCTACCTTCTTCAGGCCCCATTCTGCATCCCAGAGTCAAGAGATCTAATCAAAGGTCCAGAAGAGAATGACCTCGAGGAAATCGTCTGGAATCACGTGCGCCCATGGATTGGTTTGAGTAATGAGACAGCAAAGCCCACATCCCTCTGTGAGGTGCAGATGATTGACAGGGAGAAAGTTGCTTTGGTTAATAATACAATCTACTTGCCTCCTGGAGACACAGCAATAGCCTACTAATTCGTTGGAAGTGAATTAAGGTTGTTTACCGATGTTTTAAAGTAACTGTCAGAGTGAAAAAAAAAAGTTCGTACTAGATGAGCCCACTCACCTACTTCAGAGTTGCTGTTTATTTTAAGCTGAGTGCATAAATAATATATTGAGATACGAAGGGTGATTTCAAGCATTAGAACAGGAAGCATCCTGTTTACTAACTGTCATTGGGCTGAAGAGAATTTAAACAGCTCTGAACCTTTTTGTCTGTGAATGCAAGGCATGAAATTAACTTACATTTCGTAGTTAGCACAAATCGTGATTAAGGCCGTCTTGTTGATGTGTCTTCTGCCGATCTGGGTCTTTTTTTGTGTGCAAAATAAGCCTTGGCAACAGAATGCTTCCCGTATCTTGTTTGAGAGAATACCCCCTTCCCTGTGCACATCCCCCCTCCCCCGAAATAAGTCCGGGTCACCGAATCAGTTTGTTCTGGATATAAAGACAAATAGTGGGAGAATACTAGACTGGGTTCCAGGGGTTCTAGTCCTGACCTCCAGCAGCCCTGTCTGAATCTCGCTTTCTTCACCTGTGGAATGGGGATAGTAACATCTGCTCCCACTACTTCATAGGAAGACAGAGACCTTAAAAGGTCATTGTTGTCAAATGGCTTTGAAAGGGATCAGTGCTCGCTTCGGCAGCACATATACTGAAAGGCATCAGGTGTATGTGGGTGAGACAAAAGGATAACAGTTACTGCTCTTGGTGACTTCCATGTATTAACTCATTTCATCCCCTCAATAACCCTATGGGGTAGGTCCTATTCTTATCCCAGTTTTATCACTACAAAAACTGACGCCCAGGGAAATGAAGGGATTCCCTCCATCATCTCACAGCTGAAAAGTAGCAAATTGGGATTCCAACACCAGGCTAGAATCTATGGGTCTAGAGTTCGTGTTCTAAACTATCACTTATCTGGGAGAATAGGTTTTCCTACCTATGACTGTGGCTCTTGGTCATGCTCAAGTAAATGAAACATCATTCCTAACAGCCTGGACCAAATTTAGCCTGAGAAAATGCAGGTATGGCTTCCCCATGAGTGATTATCAGCCAGGAGGAGTCCCATTGGGTAGGGATGTAGCACACTGTATGGGTTAATTATGTTTTATGTGTAAAGAGCCTGGTGATTCTCAGACGAACAGCCCTAAGTGAAAAGACCTATTACTTGTAATGCTTTCAGAAACAAGAAATTTGATTCACTTTTTGCTCCCATAAACTTGAAAGTGTGATAGCCTATTTTGGAGTATAGGGAGGGTGTTAGAAAATGAATAGAAAATGTATGGAATGTTTAATTTTGCATGATTACATTTCACATTTGCCGAGGTGACTGTGGCAAAGAGAGGTGCGTGAGAATCTCACAGCATACCTATTTTAGATGTTTGGATGAAATCCTCTGACTTTTAGTCTGATACGTGAATCCTTTGGGACAAGTCCCTATTAAGCAAATGAACAAGGCTGTATTTGTGCTCGCATCACTGAAAACGTGTGATTTGTATAAGTGCTTTTCAATTTATATTTACATTATATTTATTTGAATTTCAAAAGAGGAAAGCACCTGAAGTGACTAATGAGAACAAAAGGGGACGTGAATCTGTAGACATTTTCCCCTGAAATCTGCTCGGTTGGTAGTGGGGTCCTGCTTCAAAGTTGGAGTGGCAAAGGTGGGGTGTGATTTGCGTTGGGTTTCTGAACGAAGCGGTTCAGAAATAGGACCATTTCCATAATCCCAGAAAAAATGGACAGACTCATGAGAAGTAATCAGCCAGGGGGAAGAATAAATTCTGCATTCTTCAGCTGCAAAAATCTCGGCAACTGCTGCTATGCCCTAGCACTTGTTACTACAATAAGATAATTGCATAATTAAATACACTATGGAATTTCAATAATTGGAAACTTTGTTTTCTCATCAATGTGCAAGTTGCTGATGTTGGAAAGCATCGCAGTGTTTTAGGGAGGCCGAGATCATTCTTTCCCATCACGTCCCCTGCAGCCTTCTGCTGCTTCTCTGGCGGTTCTGAGACACTTCCCTTTTGGGTTATTTTTAGTTGGTTATATTTAGACAAGGTGAAATTAAGCAGGAAGTCCCCCAAAGTCTGACTTGCCTGCCCAGGTGGTGGGAGTCGAGGCTCATTTCGCTGAAAGTGTCCCTGGTGCCCTCTAGATCTTTCTAGGTAATAATGGGTGAAGAGCAGGCTGAGTGCCCTTTGGAGCTGGGGAGCAGCTCTTTGGGTCATAATTTCTAGATAGCTTAGTGGAATTGCTGAGAGGGGAGACTCCAGAGCTGGGCTCCTGGATCAGACCCTGGCATGGCCTCTTGCAAGCTGTGTGACCCTAGGAAAGATGCTTAATCTCTCCCATTTGCTTATCTGCAAAAGGAGAATCAGCCTTGGTGCAGGGCTTTACTGAGCTAGCATCTAGAGGAGCCTAGAAAATGGCAGGTTGTAAGCAGCCAGTGAATGGTAGCTGGCTGAGAAAACAAAGCTGGATAATACCCATTCCCCGTCCTAGAAGAGTCGGGGAATAGACGGGTAAATGCTGCGGCTGCTGCTGATAAAAATAATAGTATTAAGGCAATGTCTTAATATTAAGGCAGACAGTAAGATAGTTTAGCAGGGACTGGTCTGGCATCAGAGAGTCCCTGGCACCTAACGCACAGATGAATACATGAATGACACAAATTTGGTTGAAGACGATTTCGGGAGAGTCAGAAGGGTTACTGGCCGCAGTGTGGGTTCCCAGCTGAGTCGTCCCTTAGCATCCGGCTGGGACTCAGTACATGTTTGGAGGAAAAATGAGCGAATGCAGGCGTGGATAAAATCGACTGTCACTTTTGCACTGCAGGACTGCTACCATCAGTTTGAGAAAGCAGGTGAAAATATTGGACACCCACACAGGGTGAAACAAGCAAGACACGGAGGGTGTGGAATTTAAGGAGCCGCTTGCTCTCAGAGTTATGCCAGAGCCGAGGGGGGCTCACTCTCGGGGTACTTCCTTTAGCCTTGCACCTCAGAGACCCTACACTCCTTACCCTAGCCCAGGCCTATGGAATGTATTGGTTTTTTGTGTATGACTGTGCTTTACTTGTGCAGGCTTTTTCTTTTTTTTTTCTTCCCATTTTGTTGTGTATTTATTTACTTATTAAATAGAATTTATTGTCAAATTGGTTTCCATACAATACTCAGTGCTCATCCCGGCAGGTGCCCTCCTCAATGCCCATCACCCATTTCCGCCCCCCCCCCCCATCAATCCTCAGTTTTTTCTCAGGATTTAAGAGTCTCTTATAGTTTGCCTCCCTCCCTCTCTGTAACTTCCCCCCCCCTCCCCTTATTTGTGAATGCTTTTGAACATTCTCCCTCAATTTTATTTTGAAAACTTCTCAGAGCTGCAAAATTGTGACGAGGCTACTAAAGGAATACTCTGCACCCTTTTTTTTAACGTATCATTAATTAATTAATTATCATGTGTTCAGTCACATTGATTATCTTTCTCTATAGACATGACTTTGAACTTTGTCCTAAGTTACCAGAGAAACCACATGCCCTCTCTCCCACCTCTAGTGCACATTATGTTAAATTTACTTCCTAAATTCTGCATCTCGAAATTACAAGTATCGGAGGAAAAAGCCAAACAGAGCAGCAAGAGAACTTGGCTTAAATTTTCTTTTTCAGGTTTAAAAACTAGTGCTTGAAATTTATTTTTGGACTATTAATATACTAACATATTTGGAACATGGCCAAAAGAAGATGCCTAAAATTTTAAAGGTTAGAAAGTTTTTCTGGATGCTCTGACATTCTCTTTCACAGGAGAGATCTTTTTTAAAAAAGGAAAATTCCCTCGACCATTACTTTTCCGAGAGCCTTCCAAAAGTAGATGGTAGTCCAATTACTGATACAACGAGGCCATCCTTTTCCATGTTAAGCATATTCACTATAAAGGATGACTTCACAAATACACTATAGGAATTATTTATAAATCTGGTGATATCCTCTCAAATAAAACGGAATACACACTTGACTTTGGACAACACTGACAAATTCTCATGAGAAAAAAATCCTTGTCTGATAATCTTGAATATTTATAAGAGATAAGGTATCTGTCTCTGAAATTGTGGCTAGGTCTACCAGAAGGTTGCCTGATGTCAGTGGTTTTGAAAATGCTTTCTGTGAAGCCTAGGGAATCTGGAGAGGGGCCTTAGGGCCACCATTGGTGGTGGTGATGATGGGTGGTGGTGAGAAGGGAGAACTGGGGTTGGAATCCAGGCCACTCGCTCATGTTCCATTGGGATAGCTCTGAGATTATGTACTTTTTATCGGCATCTGCCTAAACATCAGTTTTCAGGAAAGCGTTCTGAAGCTGAAAAGAAACCATATGGCTTGGAAACCATACGATGGGTGGCTAAAAGATAAAACAGGCAAAATTCATGCAGCAATGTTGGTTGATAGTGATCAATGATAGCTGTCAACGTGCAGGGTGGGAGAGGTCAGGAAAACCATGAAATGCAGACACAAGAACTTAAAACACAGTCAGTGTCTAGAAGTTTTAAGCAGGGTCAAATGCCCAACCATTGCCTAAGGCGGTCATCCTGAAACTTGAGTGAGTCCTGGTCCTTAACCCAGAGAATCTGATGCGGTAGCTCCAGAGAGGGGCTCAGGCGTCTGATTTGTTAACAGTCATCCTGTACCATGCAGAGAAAAATTGCCCTAAAGTTACGTTTATGTCAAAGAACGTTATAATATTCGGCGTTGATAAAGTTGACTGGAATTGCAGAGAAAATGTTAAACTCGGCTCGGTGTAACGTAACCCTTTTTCAAATTTAGGGAAATTTTAGAATGACTTCCTCCCCCAATGCTTAAAATAGAAAAGATAACTGAATCATAGAGGAGGAAAGACAAAACGGGTAAGTCATCATATTATAAAGTCGTTACTAAGTCCAGTGGGGGAGGTCCCTCAGTGGGAGAGGAAAGAAAGCCCGTGTCCGGCTGGACGCTGAGACGGGCGCCTGGGAGAGTGACTGTGGTGGCGGGGCCCCGTGGCTCAGGGGGATACGCACAGGCTGGGAGGTGGGTGGACCCGGCTTTGAATCCTAACTCTCCTACCTACTGGTTGTAGGATCTTAGGAGAATTACCTAATCTCTCCAAGTCTGGGTCTTCCTCAGAGAGCAGGTATACAAGATTAAATTAGACAATTGTACTCAGAGTATTGAGCACAGGGCCTGCAGAATAATAGATACTAAAGAAGTGGTTGTAATTGCTTGTATATCCATTTAAGGTGGACCTTCAGACAGGTCGGCTTTCACGAGGGCAGGAATGAGAGTGTGTGCCTATTGGTTTTGATTGCGGTTGTCAGATGGGGCCAGGAGGGGAGAAATAGAGCCTTCCAGAGAAGGGGAACCGTATAAGCCCATCTTGAGGTAACAGAGGGTGTATGCTTTCGTGCCTTCAGTGTTCCCCAGAGAGTTGTTTGTGTAGAAGGTTCTAGATGGCACAGATATTTTCCCAGTAGTAACTAATTTAATCGTCACGTTGACTCTATGAAGCAGGTGCTGTCGTTTAACAGGCCATGAACCTGGCGCACAGAGAGGTTCAGTGACTTGTCCAAGATCACACAGCTGTCAGTGGCAGAGCCTGGGTTTAAACACAGGCAGCACCTGCACTTACGGCCACTATGTCGGCTGTTCTCATCATGATGATTTACGTTCGTGTGTATTAGGAAGGTACAAGCAGCACCATAAAAACCATGCTGTTATAGATATTTTTGCCTGGAACAATAGTAAACTTTTGAACAAAAGTACTTTGATTTGGAGGAGTCACATCGAAGGAATAATAGTAGGGTCAGCATCTAACATGATGACAATCCTGTAGGTGGTCTCCAGGTGATTTTGGCCTGGGAAATTCTGGGGCAAGGAGAGATGGAGCCACCGTGGGGGACTCTTGTGTCCCCATCATTGCTATGTAAAACGCAGTAAAACCCTTAAGCTCTAGGGAAGAAACAGGTAGGCTTTCCTCAGGGTGGGGAGCCACGGGAAGGGAAGGCTTTGTAGCCTGCCAAGTTCACTCCCATTTCCTGCAGTTCCTTTGGGGAGGGGAAAACTGCAACCACCCGCCCCCCCCCGCCCTTGCTGCTGAATGTCTATGGAGGGGCCAGACTGAGCTCTTGGCTAATTTGGAATCTTTCAGTTTCTCTTCCCTTCCCCTGTCTTCTGTCCTTCCTCTGCCTTCTTTTCTTCTTCTCTCCTCTGCCACCTCTTCCCCTTCCCCTTCCTCTTCTTTTTTTTTTTTTAATGTTTATTTATTTTTGAGACAGAGAGAGACAGAGCATGAACGGGGGAGGGTCAGAGAGAGGGAGACACAGAATCTGAAGCAGGCTCCAGGCTCCGAGCTGTCAGCCCAGAGCCCGATGTGGGGCTCGAACTCACGGACCTCGAGAGCATGACCTGAGCCGAGGTCGGATGCTCAACCCACTGAGCCACCCAGGCGCCCCGCCCTTCTCCTTCTTTTTATTGGGAATGAAGACAGATTCCAAAGAGGCCATGCCCCAAGGATGCAAATGCCCAATGCAATTCAATAGGAGAGAGTTTAATACTCTACCTGGCCTTTTAATTTATCTTCAGCTTTCCAGAATGGCAGTTATATCTGCCCCTGTATCTCTCCTTTGGATGTGGTTGGAAAAATCTAAAAGCCCAGATAATCCTAAACCAATCCATGCTTAGGCTTTTATGTGTGCAGCAGATTTACCTTTCTAACAACCTGTTTGAGGCTCATATTGAAGTGAGTTTGCATTCCCTGGGCAAGCAAAGAGTTAGTCTATAAGTTGCAGGAAGCCAGATTGTAACCAGCCACCTCTGGGCAAGAAATTTCAGATAATTCCACAGTCCCCCAACCCTAGGTGTGGATGCCTGCCCCTCGGACCCCAGATCTGGGTCTCCTGTCTAGAATGACTGGTTTCCTAATCCATTACTGTGCGTTTCCTCTTATTCTGAGAACAAGTGTCATGTCCATTCCCCTTACCTCTCTATTCCCACCATTTAGTGTTTGGCCGATGGTATGCATTCATAACTACACTTTGCCCGTTGGTTAATGAGTGATATCAGTAATTCAGCATTTCTTGTTTGAGATTATGTTTCAGTAAATATTTATGGAGCACTTGCTATGTGATAGGTGTCGTGCCAGGGGCTTTCATGCTATGGGTTCCCACAAAAGCCAGCTTTACCTGCTGACAGTGGGGAAATCGAGGCTCAGGGAGGTGAAGTGATTTATCTAAGACTGCACACTCTTTGCTCTGCATGATTCGGGTCCAGATACCCCAGCGTTGAAGCTCAGTTTTCTCTCTTCTTTATGCTTCTCTCCTGGGCCTTGCAAGCATTGGGTGGGTTTCCCCACCTCCCGTTAAACTAGAATTTCCTCTTAGTGGGTTCCCTAGGATCTCAGCCGTAAGTGCAAGGAAGGTTTCTCTGTCTCTGACTGTAGATAAAGAATCTGTCTTCATGCCACGAGACCCCGAGTGTCATCAAATGCCACTGCCCACAGCGAGTCCAAGAACAGAAGCCGCTGTCAGAGTTTCCAGCAGGGGCTGCCCGTGAGAGCGCCATGGGATTAGGCCTGTAAACGTGCCCCAAACGCTGTTTCACAGATGAAAATAGTTGTCACAGTGACTAGAAAATTGAATTGGTTAAACCTTCTGGCTTTAGATTGTTTTTTGGAGAGTGAGTAACTCTATGATTTTTACTTGTCACAGGCTAAAAGGAAAAAAAAAAGTAAGAGTGGAACTTCATAGCTATTTTTCTTCCCTGTATGTTCATAGTGGTTATTTATATCTGGGAAGTTTCCATTGGGATTTAGTTCAGGATATAGACTTGGCAGGGTGGCTTCAGCACTCTGTGGTGACATTTGACAGACTGCAGGCAAAGCAGGATAGATTTCTAATATCTGGATGGATGGATTTGGGGGTGAAGTGTTGGGATTGTGCTGTATTATGAGATGGATTTATTGATCCATCTAAAAATGAATCTAAAAGTGGCTCGTTGCCTGTCAATATCAGGTCTGTATCAATATGTGTGATAAATTAGGGTTCCCGACCCTTTGCTTTGTTTGCTTTATTAACTCCTCTTGGCAATAACAATAAAAGACTCCAGGTCTATAATTCTCTCCATCAGAAATGGCTTTTTGCACTTGTCATGTGTGCTACTGACCTTCAGGCCCACTTTTGCAATACTGCATATGTCGTAACCACCCAGAAGTGCATTGCTGTGCCTGACTTCCTCCCCTGGAGTAGGAACTCCTCCCCTGGAGTAGGAGTGGGACTTTCCCCCCACAATGTTGCATTTCAACATCGGCCTCGTGCATTAATCTTGAAACACTGTGCCCATGCTGTAGGTAGCATTTTCATTTTCCAGATGAAGAGATCAAGACACTGCGAGGTTGAATAAGTTGCCTGAGGCCACACGGTAAATCTCTAATCCGGCTGGGTCCCAGGCAGAAGTGTCATGGTTCCTGGGTGACGATGGGACACTTCCCTTGTTTGTAGCTACAAAGTAAAGGGATCTGAGTTTGCAAAGAGTTTGCTGATAATACACTTTCTCTCCAGGGATGATGAGGCTGCCATCTTATTTCTCAGTTTTTTTGGACAAGAAATTCATGTGGTTGTGTAGGAAGCAGAGGGTTCAAAATGTGTGTGTGTGTGTGTGTGTGTGTGTGTATTTGTCTTTGTAGTCATAGACCAAGGCTGGGTCTGACCCTCATGATGGTTCTTGTCATGCCACGTGTATTTTTCAGGGGGCAGCTATATCCCCAACCAGATGCTAGGTGAAACGGGGGAACATAGAAATAGGAGCCACTGTTTGCCCTCCTTAAGTGCTTACATTTTAGTTGGTGGGGATGGTTGAATTCTTGCCTGTATCTCCAGATCCCTTCCTCTGTGGGCTGGTAGAAATCTTTGGTACGTTAAACAGACCCCGTGATTCCATTCACACGACCATAGCCGCAAACATAGTAGTAATGAATGACTGCACTGTGCTAACACGTTGCATACACCTACCCAGCCAACCCTGGCAACTACGCGGAATTAAGGTTAACAGAGGTGTTTGGAATTGGTAGTCCCTGTGTGCGCCACGTGGGGTTCGGGCATAATTCTGAACGTATAGCTGATCTCTTTGGTGTAAATGATGTCACCATTTTACTTTTGAGCCTTATCTGGAACTTTGAATTAAAGTCACTTTACTCTGTCATCACAATGATGATAAGCAGGAATAGAAAACCAAAGAGATAATGAATTATTTGGCAAAACCTTTAAGAACCAGAATATTCGGTAGTTAAGTGGAGTTTTAGCTGGGAAAACTTTTTTTTTTTTTAAACCTTTTTGGTTGAAAATTCATTCTGAAGTATATGGCAGAAACATGCTTCTGTCTCTGTTTTCATGCCTTAGTATACATGATATCACTACATTTTTCTTTTTGTAGAGCTTCGGGGAGTCATTGTGAGGACAAGAATTTATTTTGTAGGTTGAGAGGATATAGGGCATTAGCCAACTAATGATCTTTAGCGTGAAATTTTTGACGTTGGTTTACTTCAAACGCAGTGAGTTAACGAGCACATTTTCTATAATTTCATTTGCATCTCTTGTCCCAGGAAATATTGTTTTGATAGTATGCCTTTGCTTTCTCTCTTCTACCCTTCCAATCCATATTCCTTAAGTTTCAGAAAACCACTTCTCACCTGAAGGTATTGTTTGATGTGCAGCTTCCTCCCAAGATTCAGATCTAATCGGTTTGGAATAGCAGCTAGGAATCTCCATTTCCAACCAGCACCTTGACAAGCTTATTAGGATCCTTATTTCTAACAAGCAAGTGTTCTGAGGCCCACACTTTGAGAAACAGGGTAGAGGCAGAGGAATGGGCTTCTGAGGGGTCACAGGTGGAACAGGAGAGAAGATACGTATTATAGGAAAGTGTCCCTTATTCCAGACGACAGTTTCATGGGTGATTTGGTTGGGGCTTTTAATCAATGACCAACTAGTTACACAGTCCCGTAGGAAATTCAGACCATGTGTCTTATCCCAAATTCGAGTTGACAAACATTTATTGAAGACATTCCTTTGGGATCCCAGGATCCGGATGAGAAACAGTAAAATACCGATCACTGGAGAATATATTTATTACGGGAGCTGTTTTTTGTTTTGTTTTGTTTTGTAGTAAGGAGAATTTATTTCATGCAAAGAATATATTATTTGATTGATATGATCAGATTATAGGAAGTCTGTGAGAAAAGGAACAATAACACCAGCAAATTATCACATTAGAGTTATTCATCCAGCCATTTGTATACCATATGAATAAGTGCTCTTCGAAATCTTTCATTATTCTGTCAAACAGAGAAATTATTCACAGAAACCATTTTCATGACTTTCAAAGCAACAACACTAGTATGACTGAGCCTAAGTGTGGGTGTGTGTTTGTGTGTGTGTGTGTGTGCACGCATGCGCTCACATGCCTTGTTGAATGGATATCAGCAAACAAACCATGAACTAATAATAACAAATTAGCAACAATTTAATGAAGCATGATTTATGTTAAAGTACCTGAATAGGGATATGATTACATAACGAGACGGTAAACTTTGAGGGAGAGAATAGACATTTTTATGTCTTACATTCAACTCCATATTCCGACGTGGTCCAGCAGCTGTTTTTTGAGCTACGAAACGGGGTCACAACTTGGGCCCGACTTCCTCCGAGGGAAGGGTCTATGCGGGCTGGCAGGCTGTCAAGCTGTGTGTGGTCCGTGTACCAGCAAATGAGTAGATTGGAGTTATAATGTGCCTCAAATTAACTTCTGCACAGTAGAGAATGCGCTTGGCATGATTTAAAGTCCAGCTCACTGACAGCCTTCTCTCGCAGCGGCTGAATCAAGGAGATGATGGAAAATTAAGGCACGGTGGACCAGGGAGCTTCCACAAGGCGTGAGCTCAGTGTCCTGCTCTCCAAATGTCACATTCCAAGAGGTCCTGGAATTAGCAGGCTCTGTGTCAGCGCGCTGTGGGCTCAGTTCACATGACGCAAGCCTTTGCTTATCTGACCAGGACTAAAATAAGACGCTCCGATGCTTTATTTATGAGCTCTGGGCCACCCAGGCCCGGGATGTAAGTAACCTTGGGGTACACAGCATTTGATCACTTCAATTCTCATTAACTACCTGTTTCTAAATGGGGAAAAGCATTTACCCAGCACATTGCGTTATTCATGAAGACACAAAGGCAGCCTGTTGTGCTGTCACTGGGGCTGATTTCCATGTAACGTGATCCAGCTGTTGAATGCCGCGGTGGAGGTTTCTAACGTTAGTTTTCTCCTTCTCTTTCCTCGTTTTCGTTTTTTTCCCTTTTTCCCTCCTCTTCCTTTCCTTTTCCCTCATAAAAAGGATTGGCCGATTCCAGACGTTAGTAAGCATTTAACCGTACATCAGGAAGTTACAAGCTGTTCCCCCTTTTTAACACAGAAGGCAGAGGCACATTGTATGTAACACGTGGTGGCAGAGAGCCCATTGTACCTAATAATGGGGGCATCTAGTCAGAGTTTCTCGCCTTTGACACCATTAACATTCCAGACATGATCATTTTTTTGCCGTTGGGGCTGTCCTGTGATTATAGGAGGTTTGGACCATCCCTGGCCTCTATTCACTAGATGCCGGTAGCACCGACCCATTGTGACAACCCGAGACGTCACCAGCCGTTCCCAAATGTCCCCTTAGGAGCAAAATTGCGCCTGGTTGATCTAGTGTGACAGCTTGCTGGGTCTTTGTTGATGAACAATCTCAGTGACTCTGCGGTTGTGTAGATGCATTTGTCAGATCTGGATATGGAGGCAGAAAGGCTGGGTTGGAATGTTGGCTCCAGCCTGAACTGGTGCTAATTGGTGTACTTTGGGCAAGGTATTTAGCTTATCTAAGTTTTAAGTTCCTTACCTATTAAGGATAATAATACTTAACTTATAAGGCGATGGCAAATCAGGGAAACTAGTGTGTGTAAAGAATATGGCATATGATACATGCTTGGAAATTGATGATCTGACTATATACACAGATCAGTGGAAAGATTACGGTTGTCGACTTAGACGTGCAGTGAAATAAAAGGCCTTCCTGTGAACCCCCTTTGGCCATGTGTTGCTCGGCTCTGGGTTTGCCCTCTTCCTCTCTCCTTCCACCCCCTAGCTGCTGTTACATTCCAGAAAGTGGCTAATTGTGGATGAAGATGTGAAACTGGGAGAACGGAGAGACGTGTCGAGGGGGTGGACGAGAACAGTTTCCCGGTGGGATCATTCTATTAGGAAACCCCATGAAGAGGCGTGGGCAACTCATTTAGCCTCGTGAATGTGAAAATACAGAAAGACTGTAAAAACAAAGAAGCCCTCAATGTGCCATTAATCCGAACCCCACTCTGCACTCAACGAATGCCAAATCCTCCATGTGGTTTTCGCTTGAGGACCGAGTGAGATCGCCTTCCTCCTTCAGGAACGGGGGTGACACGTGTTGAATCTGTTTTCTTGGGGAACAGCTGAGAAAACAGGCAATGATTCCACGTGACTAGCACAATTTTCTGCCCGGGTCTTCAAAGTCGGAGTCCCTTTTGAGTTGTATCTAAATTGAGAAAGAAGGGCCAGGCTAAGAAGGAAGAAGACGTCAGAGAGGGAGTTAAGACTGTAACCTTTGACATCTCTCCTCCAGCCATCACGCACATTTTTACTGTCTGCTACCTGCCAGCAATTTTGGGAGACTTGGTAAGAACCTCCTTTTCCCGTTTGTCCTGAAATTCTCCTTTCTGGGTTGGGGGTGGGGGTGGTGGGGAAATGTTACAGTTTCACCTGTGTTTCCCAACTCTCTCTCTCTAGTCCTTTCTAGTTGCACCATAGAGCATGAGGGTTGGGAAGGATGTGCGAGCTCATCAAGTCCATTGGTTGAATTGCTTCTAGACCGTTCCCGACAGGTTCCATCTGTGCTCAACTTGAATGATTCCAGAGACGGGGAGCTCACTGTTAGGAGGTTGCTGAAATGCCGAACCACTCTTGTTAGAGGCACAGAAATCTGCTTCTCTGTATCTGTAGTCCGTATTCCTTCAACAAAGTGCATCTGGAGGATGCCCTGTGTGCCAGGACCCAAATATGAATAAAATCTAGCTTCTGCCATTAAGGACCAAGTTGTGGTCATAGTGATACGTTGCGTGGATATAAATCATTCATTGATTTAGTCAGCAAACATTTATGGGCAGTTACGATGAACCGAGTACCTTGCTAGGAGCTGGAGGTACACTGGGGCAAGAACACCATCCCTGCTATCAATGGAGCTTGCAGTCTAGTAGAAGAGAAAGACATAAATCGAAAGTCCACGTTAATCAATATACAGTAAGGTTGCAAGGTTGCTTAAGTGCAGTGAGGGAAGAGGGCTTGGTTCTATGCATGTGACCACGAAAGCTACTCAAATTGGGTGGAAAGAGGGGATTGGGGAATGTTTCTCTACCAAGCAAACTGTTTTGTTTGGGCTGTGAAGGAGGAGTGTGCATTAGCAAGGTCTTGAGGTTGGAAGGGGAGGAGAGGGATTAGGACCCCGATCAGGGGTCTCACAAGGGCCGCAACGTGAGGCAAGCATGGCGACCCAGGGGGTGATGGAAGCTGGCAGGCCTGGAGTCCAGACAGCAGAGGTGGATAGAGTCAGTAGGGCTTTGGGGCCTAGAGATTTTGGCCTTTTTCCTTAAGATCAAGGCTACTGAAGGGATTATGAGAGCTATTTACCGGGTAAAATGGACATATTTGGTTTTAGTTGGATATGGGCCAGATTAGATCCATGGACGGAGAGGACACACGGAGATAAAGGCCATTAAGAGCACTGAAGATAGAGCCACTGAACCTGCTGGAGGGCCCCTAAGTAGGCTTCGAGGAGACGGTGACATCTGAGTTCTCGTGAGGTAAGAGTGGGCATCTTCCAAGCTGATGTCCCAGATAGGGAGAGTGCAACTACACAGACAGGTGGGAATGTGCCAGAACACAGCAAGTTATCGTTCCTAGGCTGGAGCCCAGGGCTAGCATGAAGAGGGAGCCTTAGGACATGAGGTAAGTTGGGTGTGGCCAGCTGGCCAAGAGCCCTGGAGACTCGGTCATGACGCTGGGTGTCGCTCTGAAGACGAGGCAGTGGAACAACTTTGAGAGGGAGGTCGAGATCCTCAGCTGGCGGTTGAGGAGGGTCACGGGGCTGCTACGTGCAGGTGTAGAGCTGAAGCCGGAACTTCTCATACAAAGGTGTGTAGCGGTCAGGATGAGGAATAAAGAGATCTTTCACCAGGGCATCAGGGGTGGGCTGGAGCTATTAAGGAGACAGAATCATAAAACTCGGTGTCAGGGGTCTACCATGCCACAGAGGGCCTGACTATTGCGTCCCTAGTAGCCGAGGAAATGCTGGTGAATGTCAAAGTTAGTCTGTACCAACGTGGCTTGGATAAAACTTTCCAGCGGAGCAAAGTGACAGGAATGAAATATTCCCACACGTACAGAAGCACCAGTGAGTATTTCCCATTTTCTCTGCTCTTTTGGATTCTTCATGCACCTGTTCATTTTCTTTGTCAAAGGCACAGCATTATTTATAAAATGTAGTCCCCCCCTCCCCCGCCCGCCAAACATCTGGATGTTGGGAGTCGCATAGATAAAACATCTGTATTTAGGCCTGAAGTTTTGCCTCTTCTTCCAGATGTTTGGTGTCCCATTGACAAAGCCCGTGAGTCTTTGTGAAGAGCCATCTCATAAAACTAGGTGCTAAACAAGGCTTGAGCCTGTAGATGAATTTTAAGGGGTGTAAGAATGAATAAACTCCACGTAAAGGGGCAATAAAAAGAACCAAACTAACTATGGGTCCAAGGCCATCGAGAATTTTTCTGGTTAACCAAAAGGCATATAAAATAGTGTATTTAGGCTTTGTAGGAGTATAGTTTCAGGTGGTTATTTGCTTTGAGCAGTTGGGAGTGGGGAGGCCGGGGGAGATTCAAATGCTGTGCATATGGAGGGGTTCTCCAGCTGAATTAAAGTCTGTCATTTCACTTGGCTGGCAGACAAAGGGCCAAAAGGACTGGAAGTTTGAGTTCATTCTTTCCTAAATAGCACTTTTTGTGACAGAAGTATTTTCTAAGCTTTTTGGTTAACCCCTTGGGTTCTTTTTTAAAACAATTTTTTAAAGTTTATTTATTTTTGAGAGGGGAGGGAGGGGCAGAGAGAGAGGGAGACACAGAATCCAAAACAGGCTCCAGGCTCTGAGCTGTCAGCACAGAACCCGATGTAGGGCTCGAACTCACAAACCGTGAGATCATGACCTGAGCTGAAGTCGGATGCTTAACCGATTGAGCCAGCCACCCAGGATACGCCCCCCCCACCCCACCCCCGCCCCTCGTGATCCATGAAGGGTTTGGGTAATTAAATATAGGAATTATACACAGACTTTAGAAAAGTGCATCTTCACCATAACATCAGGGGCAGAATCATCGAGCGAGAGGATATGCAAACATGTTCATCCATTGGGAGGAAACTGTCTTAGCCATTCCAGGAACAGGGGGCAAGTTAGTTCATTTTGTACACCATCCCCCCTCCCCTCTGCATCCTGGTTTCTCTTGTGTCTTCAGATGTTTGTGTGTTTGGATGGGCAGGGGATGTGGTGTGATGGGTCATGCCAAGGCCGGGTTGAGAGTTTGAGGAGGTGGCTCCTGAGGGCTAGGACGGGCCCCTTTCTCTTTCACCTGCCTCCTGGGAGAAGGGTGGGAAACTGGTGCTGGGAAACCACTTACCCTTTCCAGATAGAGGGGAACTGCCTTAGAGCCGAGGGTGTATCTGACTAGCTACATTCCTCGGCTAGAACCGCCTCCGTTTGAACTACTGTCAAGGTAAAATTGCTTTATTTTCTAATTTTGATGATATTAGCAAATACATGCAATGGGAAATAAAATTAATCAGTTTGTGCTTGTGAAATTGCCTCCTGTTTACCTCAGCCTTGTAGCGATTTTCCCCCTCCTACAGGGGTTATTTTAATTAACAGCGTGAATTTTTGGTAGTTTAATTTATTTTATGATTGTGTAAAAATACTCCTTTGTAAGGGTTTATATATAACTAGCCAGCTAATTAGCAGTAATATTTTAACAACAGCTGTAGAAGCAGGGAGTCCCATGAAACATGGCTTCTCCCTTCAGACCGCCAAGATATTTATTGGTGTCTTTCCTTATCAGCTCTAGCTGAAGGCAACAAAGGAGGGTAGTGTGAGCATCAGATAATTAAAAGAGAAGTAAGCATTCAAATCCTCTCACCTGACACACAGAACTTCCTCAGGATTTCTGTGTCTCCGAGCCTCTGATTTAAGACTCCGTCCCCTTGGCTTCTAGTTCTCCCTAAGTCTATTATATATTCCCGTGGGCTTCAGCATAAGCCATACCTTTCTGGAAAATTATGGGGAGTCTTTTAATGGCCTTAACTTGAACTGCTATTAACAGTCACGGGCACTTGTACTACTCTTCCCATTGATGAGAAGCATTTTAACACAGAGTGAGTTCCAACTTCCCTTCATTTAGCTTATTGTAATTCAAGTGGTGGGAGAGGGTGGGGCTGAGGGGGGGTGGGAGGGGGGCGGTGGGGCAGGTGATGGGGAGACGTGCAGATAGGGAGAGTCAGAGGGAGAGAAAGCAAGACAGAGACCGCCTCTCCCTCCACAGCTATGGCAGACCCCACAGTCTGCTCCCTTCCCCTCCTCTGTTGCCACCAGGCACCTGTTTTGCTGCCTTGGGTTTGGGTTCGAGGACAGGCTCAGGCTCTGTGAGAACGGTAGGCAACTCTTTCCCCTTACGTGTGCAGATTTTAGATTCTGACTCCTGCAGAAGTGTTTGGTCCTCGTGAGCGTGTGAGGGTGCGTCTCCTTAGCGTTATTTTCTATCCCGAACCCTACTTTAAAGATGGGACCGTAGGGGCTAGAAGAGTCACGTGATGTGCCCAAGCTCACACAGGAAGTTGGCGGTACACAGGCAGCTGGAACGAAGCAAGCTCTTACCTGTCTGGGGGCCGTTTTCTGAAAGAACACTGGGAGAATCTCACCCTGTTTTCTAAGAGGGAGCACACTACCTCTTCTCTGGGTCCCCACAGCCCTTCACCTGGTCTTCCCATGATGGCCCATTGGCACCTTTGTTCCCCTCACCGGACTATGAGCTCTGTGGGAGCACGGTCTCTTCGTGCCCAGCAAGGTGCCTGGTCCATGGTGGTGCTCGAGAAATAATTATCAGGCGGGTGAAAAAATCAGGGTGAGTTGAATCTGGCTTTCCAATGCAAACTTCTTTAGAGTAAGGAGTCTAAGCTTCTGATTAAGTACTTGATATTCAACTCCTTTTACTAATAGCTGTGTCTAAAAATACTGTATGTATCATGGTGGTACAGTGCCTGGAACATGGTGAGGGCTCAAGGGTTAATTCTCATTATTTTCTCAACTTTAGTAAATTAGAAAGTCTTTACAGAAAGTACAATGTGAAAATTTCCGGAGTGTCTAAGTCAATAGAATATGAAGAATCAATGATCATGTACACATAGACACCAACCCCCCCCCCCCCCCCCCCCCACACACACACACACCTTGGCTTGATCAGATTCACTTAAGCGATCTTTGGACTGGGAAAATGCCCAGTGGAGGGATAGGTAAAAGACTCCTAAGAAAGGGAAACCTTCTTCTACTATATAATCACTCCGATGACCAATATCATGACTTCTATTTTGTCTCTTTATATTTTACCTACATGCAGAAAAACAGACATGGGGAGGCAGAAAAAGCAAGGCAGACAGAGACAACCTCTCCCTCCATGGGCGATGCCTACCCATAGTCTGCTCCAGTCCCCTCCTCCTATTTTGCTGCTTTGGGTTTGGGTTCAAGGGTGGGGCTCAGGAACAGTGATGTGGCATAGCCAGTACTTTAACAGCGCCTGACACATAGTAGGAGCTCAGTGTATATTTGATGAAAGGCTGAATGCACTTATTTGGCTTTCATTATAACCTTTTTGAGGTGGGTATTGTTTTCTCTCTCTCTTCGGCCAATGAAGTAGTGTCAGAGAGTTTAACAGTCGTGTTGAAAGCTCCCTAGCTAATTGGTGAAGGAACCAAGAGTCAAACCCATGCCTCTTCACTCCAAAGTCTATATTTTATGTATTGTAAACTAGCACTACTAATGACGTTTGCATTCATGGGGATATGTAATAACTCAGTATAAAGGTACCTCATGGTGGTATTGCAAAGGTAGTTCTGTGTAGTGTTTAGGTAAGGCTCTGGAATCATACAAGCGGGTTGAGTCTCCATTCTGCCACTTAGTATCTGTGTGTCTTTGGGCAAATTGTGTAACCTCCCCAGGCACCGGTGTCTCCATCTCTAAAATGGAAGAAGGAATCGTACCTACCTCGTGTCTCGAGGATTGTGGGAGATGTTGCCACTGGCTCGGTATCAGGCACAGAGTCAGGGCTTACTGGTAGCTGCTTGAGAAGTAGCTGACAGGTCCTGACTTTGGTCCCTAACTGTGATCTTCCTGGGTCACAGTATCCTCATCTGGAAAATGACAGGCTGGCTGACATGATCTATGAGGCCCCTTCCAACTCTGAAATCAGGGATCGGAGCCTAATTTTGTGGTGTCTCCCATCTAACGTGGGAGTATTCTCCTCAGTATTTCGAAAACGTTTTGCATTCTCTGGTCAAGAGAGAAAATAGTAACTTGGAGTGGAAAGAGAGAGGAGAAAAGAGGAATTGCCGGTAAGGGATGGGTGAAGGAGTGGGTATCATATGACAAGTAGCTAAATTGACCATTACGGGTATTGAACTCCATTTGGTGTGTAATAGTAGGTGAGCACTTGGCCGCATGAAACTCGTATCTATAGATCAACTTTCTCCAAACACCATCTCAATTAATGAGCACTGAATGAGGAATGGAGATTTGCCTGGGCAGAGATAAGGGTAGAAAATATGAGAAATATAAGGATAATACTGTAATTAAAGGAAAACTGATGTGACTTATGGCCCCATCTCAATTCCTTTTTCTTTTCCTGTTAGCAGCATAAAGTAGGAGCTGTTATGGAAAATAGAGGAAGCGACATTTCTTTAAAAATCTAAAAAAAAAAAAAAAAAAGAAAAAAAAATCCAAACTTGGGATTTCTTTTGATGGGGGAACAATAAAGTGTTAGGTAATTCTGAAGTTCTCACTGCCAGAAAACAATAATTGTATTTTGTATTTTATTATAATAATAGGTTCCCGGATAAATGCACAAATCTAATAAAACCATAATACCAAGCTACAATGGGCTTCATGAATTGGAAATGGAGCGAATTTAAATGTTTTTGGCATCTGCCACCTAGTTCCCCAATAATAAAATCTATAATTTCCTGATAAGGGCGGGCACAACTCTTGTGAATTCAGCTCTATAGAAGGGCCAAAGGCTGTTTTCAATGTTCATGTTAATTTCTTATTGGCCTTGCCAGACCCACTCCTCCATGGCTAACCCCTTTGCCATTTAAAAGCACTGAGAGTACTGAGGTAGGTTTTGTGACTTTTGAAGGGATTTCTGAGCATATAATTAGCTGTAGAGGACCAGAAAATGATGAGTCATCTTGGGCTTATTTAAGAGCGTTTCAAAAGCACTGGGTGTCACCTATACGCGTTTAAAGAATGCTGTGTGTGTGCACAAATGGAGCAGGAAATGTTAATATGCGTTGGTAAGGCTCAGGGCGCAGTGGATGAAAGTTGTGCGTCTTTGATCTGAGCATCTGCTGTGAAAGTTCAGTGCAGTTTTCCCTAGTGCAGGTTGCAGACATAACCACAGGTTGGGTGGGCATGGGGAGATTTCATTTTTTTGATGAGGCTCTTGGTACCTGATGAGGCCTCTAGGCTAAAAGCAGATGCTGAGTGGGCTCTCCCAGCATTTCTATGTTCAACTCAGGGTACCGCACAGAAATCCTTGGAAATCCCTTGTTTTCTAATAAAGGGGTGTCATCGTTGGTGGGGCAGACTTCAAGTTGGATCCCATTTTATGACTACCCTAATGTCAAGTCCGGAAGACATACATGAAGAAGCCACGGGGGGGAGTATGTTTTGCCTTTAGAGAAGTCTTGCCTACCCCTTCCAGACTCACAGGACATCAAACACTGATGGTATGAACCAAGCTGGGAAGCGTAGTCTCTTTATAAAGTCTCCAGGTGCATGGCAAAAGTTTAAAAAATGTTGGCTCATCACTAGATACCGGTGGGAGGGATACCTCACCAGATCCCTTTTCCTTCTGCATTTAGCTGGAATGCCATCCCACAGTCAGGGTTTTGTTCCTTTGGGCTCAGGCTGAACCTTTGGATGTTCATGGCGACTTGATTGTTAGTGGTGAGAATTGCAGATATTTGATGCATACAGTCCCAGGATGAAGGAAAACTTACCTCTGAAAAACCTGAGGCTTCCCCCTGTGCCCTCCCCCTCTCCCTGTGATACTCTTTGCTCTCCCTTCCAGCTTGGAAAATGCAGTTCAGTTGAGCTGAGTCACCTGCCTCTGATCACTTCCTTATCGGCTGCGGATGAGTCTACCTTGACTTTGCCCCCAGTCTCATTTAATTAGATATAAGCCTACCTCAAAGTCAATTCATTCTGTTTCTTAACATTGACCGCAGTTTCTCTTTTGGCTAACTCCTTGCCTTTCCCTGTGATTGAAGCAGTGGAGGTTGATAATTCATTTTGCTCCGCCATTATTGATTTGGTGGCTCTGGTCCAAAATTTGAAAATTTCTCTCCAGGTTGTTCTTGCCCTTGGTTTTTACAAAGACATTGCATAAAATGAAGGGTGTAGGTCAGAAATAGAAGCATCAGTGGCTACTTTAGGGTATGAGGGTCCACTTTCAATTGTGAAAGAGGCTTATTGTTAATTACAGAGATTTCCAAGGGCATCACACACTTCTCATGCGGTGGCTGGGAAAAAATCCTCCTTACAAATGCTTTCTGAACTGAGAATGGATTTGAAAGACCATTGTCTGCCCTAGCTCAGAAATTATTCCCTCATAAAGGACTTGTGTAAAGGTTTTCGAGATACCTTTATGTGAAAGATAAACTATATTAAGGGCCCAAGAGTTTCTGCTCACCACATTTTTACTGAAGGTTTCCTTTCTTGATTCTTATAAATGTCAGTTTCACCGAAGAGTTTCTTAAAGTCACCGCCTCCCTTGGATTGAGGATTCTGAGCCCGAAAGTGGATGCTTTTCTGACATCCTTTCTTTTTATTCTTGGCACCTTGGTGGGTGTCAAGTGGCCAGTGGAATCTTTCTTCGTGGATCGTAATGAGATTATTGGTAGGCTCTTATATTGCCTTAAAAGATCTTCCCTAAATGAGCATTGCAGAAACCCTGGGAACCGGGAATCTGTGTTGTGGGGTTCTTCTTGCTGAGGTTTACGTTTGTCCATTATTCATCTAGCATGTGATGTTTTATTTTTATATTGCAAACAGTTCGAATAAAGGCCAATCCTCAAGAAAAAAGAAAAGAAAGGGGGAAAACCCCCATCTTTCTTTGTTTCATTGTTTCCAATTAGTATGGCAAGCCGAGTCAGTGACCCCTGACTACGTGTGTTGCATTGTATGAAAGAGCAGTGGAAATGAACAAAATGCATTGTTTTCCTCAGGTTACTTCACTTCCATATGAAGATGGGTCGTTGAAGTAGCTCACAACCTCAGGAGTTTGTAAATGTCGTCTTTCCTCCTCTGATTTTTCTAAAAGGCAAAGACAGAACTCATGGCATTGTCTTACATCTTTAGAAAACTGGTGGTAGATGGCTGCTCGAGAGACTTCTTCTAAATAAAGCTCAATTCTTGCCTCTCCGCCTTGCCATCTAATTTTATATCATGGGTCTCTATAAATAAAACATGCCTGTAATGCCAGCTTATCATTGGCTTAGAGATCATGCCTATAATGAACTCAGCCTTGACCTCATGCCTATAATGAACTCAGTTTCCTATGATCTGATAGTGAAATCACAACCAAAAAATGGGTTTTCCTGAAACGAGATAGAAAACCCAAAGCTGGAACCACCATCTAAGGACTTTTCAGATGTTCCCCTTCTGTCAGTCACGACCGTTATAAAACAGGTAGTGCAAATAAGCCTCGCCGGCTGTCAGCTACCGACGTACCCAGCCAAAATTGGGGGGAATCTCTCACTGCGTTAAGTATTCTGGCTCCGTGCAGCCAAATCCAAATCTGCCCGTGTGCTTTCATTTCAATAGGCCCTCTAGATTCTTAATTACCACATGGGCTAATTATGCAGTCAAAGTTCTGAACGGCACTGGCTTCGCACTGCACGTCTTTCCTTCTCTCCTCTCTCCGGCATTATTGTATTGGTTTTCCCGACCCTGTCAGACTGAGATTTAAATCCTGAACCTGACATTCATTGTGTTCTGTGTATCAGCCTTTCCTGCCTTTCTGAATTACGTGCCCAATAAAGTTCTCATTTCTGTCAGAGGTCAGGACTTGGTCTTTTATAAATTCTTAGGCTGGGACCATTTAAATTCTGTTTTTGATTTTATCCTGCCTCTTCAAATTATTTGCCTTGTAAGCGCTTTAGCTTTTTGGTCTTTAGCCCCAGCTTCTTAGGCTATTAATTTTTTTTTTTTTAACCTGTGTGACCATCGAAGCAAATTTATAGAAAATCTCATTGACAATGAGGTAGCTTCATTCTGGAAAGAAAAGAGAAATGTTTGGAAGGTCTTCAAATGGGAGTATTTGCCAAACCTGGTGTGTGTGTGTGTGTGTGTGTGTGTCCTCAGTGTAGGTCACCCCTGGAATCTCCAGCTATTAGAGCCTCTCGAGTTTGGCACGGATGGGATATTCTCCATCCTTGCGTTTCCTCCAGCCACTCCTTTGGGTGTGTGCCTGCAGTCTCATTGGGACAATGTCTTAGTTTCCTCTGAATCCAACTGAGAGAAAGATAGAGGGAGAGGGGGAGGGGCAAGGGGCCGAGGGGACCAAGACAGAGAGACTGCTCTTTAGTGTAAAGTGTGTGGTGAAAGGCTTTTGATGCATGAACAGGCCAATACATCATATTGCAATTGCTTTTTTATTGGGTGACTTCTCAGAATATTTTTGTTTCTTTGTTTTGAGTTGGGGAGGAAACTCTCCAGTCTCATTTTATTTGCATTTGCCTCCAAGTGAGACTTTTTGTGCTGTGCTTACAAATTCCAATGATACGTTGGAGACACATTGTTTCCAGGCTTTCCTCAAGAAGAAAGTGGACCCAAGGCAATATGAAAACCGGGTAATGCCGTGTCTCTCGGCCCCAGGGCCCTGATACAGCCTTGGGGCACCTTTGGTGGGTATTCTAGCTACCACTGGACATTCTTGGTCAACTTCTGCCTGCCTTGGATTCCTCCTTTGTTTATCTTCTCATCACACTTACCTGTTTCTGACCCCTGTCCTTGGGGACTTTTTCTTTCTGCCAGCTAAATCAATAAACATATCCATGCAAATATGTTAGAAACTACTAATTCCTCAGTATGTTATCACTTCTAGATAAAATATTTGCATTTTAACAGTATCCTTCTAGAGACAATGCCCTAAGTTCAAAAGATGGTACTTGTGGTAGGAATTTCATTTGATCCTGTGAGTATTCCCCAGTCATGCCAGGCTGAAAGCCAGCTTCTCTGTATTAGAACAAAAACTAAACCAATTCTTAGCAGTAGCAAATTTTTGTGAATTTTTTAAAAAAGCATATTAGTGTATTATATATGTATTATGTGTGTATGTATATATATATATATCCACACACATGCATATATATATGTATATGTATATATGTATATATATGTGTGTGTGTGGATATATATATATATATCCACACACACATATATATATCATTTTTCATGGGTGGACAGTTTATTGATCCCAGGAGCTGTTGAATTTTTATATGCCATTTATGATTGTTCCTGCGACATAGTGAAATATTCAAGGCAGATTTGATCTGTGTTTCTTAAAAAGGTCAAGTACTTCTATATAACTTTAGTCTGGAGACTTTCCAACATGTCCCTTGCCAGTCCAAAGGGAGTTGGACAGGTATATGTAACTAATGGAGTCACAAATTGGAGACTGGCAAAGTGGTGACACAGGAGTTTAAGCAAACGTGGTTCCACATCAATAGTTCCACTGACCTGAAATCTCTCCGAGAAGGGAACTGTGCGAGTCCACTGGGTTGCTTCACTTGTACAAATAATCAGGTGTGATTCTGTGCCGGGAATTTCTCAGTGATTTTTTTCCCCCCTCCCCTTCAGGAAGTAAAGGATGGAGTATGATAATGATAGCAGTTGGTTAGCTAAACCAGATTCTGTCATGTCACATGCTGAACTGTCTGGTAATTTCACTGTCACACTGAAAGACAGATTGAGGCATATTTCAGTGAAGTGTTTCATGGTGACCTGAAAGGTTATGCATTTGAAGACGGCCACAGAAAAGCAGACAGTGTCTACCATTTTGTGTGAATTTGAAAAGTTTTTCTCTTAAATTGAGGGGGAAGTGGGTGGGGGGGGGTGGGGTATGGCCAAATGTAGGGCTATTTTCTTTGCTAGAATAGTTGTTACTTTTTTCCTCTGGAAAATAAATAGGTTACTATCTAGGTCTTTGTGTTTCTCTTCCTCAACTTTGTTGTATGTCTTGTCAGTTTCACTCTTGCAGAATTATATTTGACAAGCAAAGGGCTGGATTTTGAGTCGGCAGAAATAAAAAATAAAAAAACACATGCCCCAAATACCCAAATGATATTTAGTGGCACCCTCATTCTTTGTGTTCCTTTATGGAAGTATAATTTTTTTCCTGAGTGGAAGTGTCTGGAAATAGGTATTTGACTTCCCTTCCAGACTGCTGCTTGACAGCTGATTTGGAGTGTGTGTGTGGGACGGTGGACTACTGTACCCTTTCCAGAGGTTTCTGTAGCCTGGCTATTGCCCCCCAATGCAAACTCCATCTCCTAAGATTTAAGGTATTGAGCCCTTTGGGATGGGCCACTGTAGGGATCACGGCAGATCCTTTGTACTGGGAACCCCGAGGAGAAAGACCAGATCAGACTGGAGAACGCCTTACATCTGTTTGACATGTTGCATACCAGGGCTCTCTGAATGGTCTGACACTTTTAGTGGAACTCCTAGGTCAAGATCTGAGGAGATCTGACGTGCAGGGCGGGAAAGTGGATACCCCGGTGTCACAAAATGGATGAATGGTAGAACCAGGTTTTCACCTCTGTGGCTTTTGCTGCCAACCACCCACTCCTTCTGCTTCATTTTAGCCATACAGTCTGTAGGTGTGGAGAGGCTTGGGGTTGTGGAGGGTCTGAACAGGAAACTAAGGAGATAGGCAGGGGCCGTGTCATGAAAAGACTTGGGTTTTAGGCTGTGGTCCTTGGACTTCCTTTGGAATGCACGCAGAGCCCCTGTGCCCAGTAACTGCTTACCTACATCTTGCTTTGGATCATTTGCTCTCTGTTGTCTGTTCTGCTTTCGTATCTGATGAGAGTTTTCTGATTATAAAGTTCAGGTGACATCATCTCTTATAAACAGTAAAACCTTCCCTTCTTTTCTATACATTTGATGGTCTGTATGCTTCCATAGCCCTTCCTATGCCTCTCACTTGATCCATCCTCCTCCCCCAAATTTCTAGATCACAGTTTGAAATTCATATCAAGCCAATTCATTTGACATGTGCACTTGGCAGTTATCTCTGTCAAGCCTCACCACATTTGTCTCAAGATAACAAGATGCAAATAGCCTTCTTTGTTTCCTTCCACTTTTAGATCTTTTCCTAGATTCTACCTCCAGGGTCCTTTTTCTGCTCACACTGCCCAACATCATCCTCCTCTGGAATACAGTCTGGGGGTCCCAGACCTCCTTCCTTCTCTTGAGGTACTCATCACTCAAGTTGGAGACCAAATCTTGTGACAGAAGAAGGCACAGTATAGCACGGATCCAGATGGGGATTAAGAGTGTGGCCTGCTCACTGCTCTGCCGGTAACCAGCTGGTGATGTTAGGCAAATTAATTTATATCTCTAGCCTTCGCACCTCATCTGTAAAATGGAGCAGTCCCTATGAAATGGGAACCGATTTCTATTAAACTGGGTCTCAGAGCCTTGTCTTACCCATGCCTTCTCCCCAGAAGGAAAATCTAGAAGACCAAAAGAAGATTTCTTGGAGGGATTGGATTTAACTGTTGTCGACTCGTTTCACAGGCAAGTTAGACATCTGACGATGATCCTTCTCACCCCCAACATGTGTGTTAGTTTAAACAAGGCTCGTTTCTATACACGTAGTCGTGCAAGAAGGAATACGGATGATGACATCGGAGTGTGTTGTCAACAGCAGCACCGCAGTCAACAGGCTTAGAATGGTAGCAACATCAACAGTCTAGTTCAAGACATGCAAATTGTACTCCCTTTGAAAGTGAGTTCAAGCCACAGTGGAAGACGGTGGGAATGGGAGCTGGGCTGCCTTAGGGTAATGAGCTTTGGTGCTGGTCTACTGACTTTGGGGATTCTAGTCTGCATTTTCAAAACATGCCTTCAGCTACCATGTTGTCCCCTGCAGAGACAGTGAACAGAAAGCTTTTCCTGCCATCAACAACAAGTGCTGAAGGGTCATCCTTGTGGGTCTTGCCCAGGCAGCAGGTTAGAATCACCTAGAGCGCTTTTAAAGGCCCACGTAGTCAGGCTTCATCTCTAATCAATTGAATCTGGATTTCTGGGAGTGGGGAAGCAGGAATCAGTATTTTCAAAAAGCTTTTCAGGGCATTCCAATGTGCAGCCAAGGTTGAGAACCACTAGCTGTAGACCTTGCTTCCCAAAGTATGGGAATTCATTGAGGTACTTATAAAAGACCCAGTTACTGACTCAGAATCCCATGGACTGGAGCTAGGACATCTGCATTTTCAACCAATTCTCCAGGTGACCCTGACAACAACAAGAATTGGAAGACAAATCCACTGGTAAACAAAGAGATGAACTTTGGTGATACGTATCTACTTTTTTTCTTAGGTCTATTTATTTTGAGAGAGAGAGAGAGAGAGGGGGAGTGGGGTGGGGGAGGCAGAGAGAGAAGGAGAGAGAGAATACCAAGCAGGCTCCACATTGTCAGCACAGAGCCTGATGCGGGATTTGAACTCATAAACTGCGAGATCATGACCTGGGCCAAAATCAAGGGTCAGATGCTTAGTTGATTGGGCCACCCAGGTGCCCCAAGACATATCTAATAGTCTTCATTGTTTAGTGGTAATTCTTTTTTTTAATGAATTTTTTAATGTTTGTTTATTTTTGAGAGAGAGAGAGAGAGAGAGAGAGAGAGAGACAGAGCGTGAGTGCGGGAGGGGCAGAGAGAGAAGGAGACACAGAATCTGAAGTAGGTTCCAGGCTCTGAGCTGTCAGCGCAGAGCCCCATGTGGGACTCGAACCTATGAACCGCGAGATCACGACCCGAGCTGAAGTCGGATGCTCAACCGACTGAGCCACCCAGGTGCCCCCCTCCCACCCATATTTTGTTCTCCCAAGTCCAGAGGATCCTGGAGTGCTCTAATCAGGCTGGGGTTTGGACGTCTGGAGCCTGAGCTGAGCCTGGGGCTGAGAGAAGCTGGATGTTCTTTTCATCACTGGAATAACAAACCCTCTGTATTAAATCTCCAGCATTTAAGTAGCTGGAGAGAGATCTCTGTTTTTGTGAGTGGACCATGACTGATTGAGTGAGTCTTTTCCATTTATCATCTTATCTAGTCTCCCCAGCAACCCAGATATCTTTGTCTTATTCTCGGTCCATTTTACAGATGAGTCTGTGGAGACATAAACAGGTTAAATGATTGGCTCAATTATTTCTAGAAGCGTTGGAACCCGGAATTCAAACCCAGTTCTGGCTGAATGCGAAGTGTGTGGTTTTCCTGATGTTCCACTACTCTGCACAGAATAAGGAGCCAAGATAGGGGTTTTCTCTTTTTGTTAAAGATCTCCTAAGAAGTTCCTCTCTGAGAAGGTGCAGGAGGTGACCGCGCACATCTGTTTTCTGCACACATCTCTAAACTCCTGCCCTTGTACATTTCACTGTCTATAAACATCACACAGTCATAGACCTTAGATCTGGGAGGGTCTGAGCCAGATCATCTGGCCTGGCATGCTGCCTTCTGGCAGGCGACCGCTAATTATCTTTATTTTTCCAAATGAGACTGCTGAGCACTGAGAAGTTGTGTGACTCACCCAAGAGGACACAGCGAGTAAGCGATAGTTCAGGCTTGGGCCCTGGGACTTCGACTTCAGCAATCTCCAAAAAAAAAAAAAAAAGCCAAAGAAGTCACCAAAAGAAAAGGCTGTGAGATAGTTGTTCTGGGATCATTCCAGAGGAATTAATTCTCTTCTCTTTCGTCAGCTTTCCCACCTCACTCTGGAGGCAAGTGCGGGGAGAGCTGCTGACTGGGGGGTTTCAGCCTCATCCACCCTCCTTCTGTCCATATCTTCCTAGTTCTCTGTAGTATTGGTGAACAGCCTTTCCCAACCTGCCAAAGCCGGGAGTGCGGGGGGAAGGACCTCAGAACAATTCCTGTTCCACAGCAAACAGGTTTTAAGGAGACAGATCCAAGCTGAGTTGACAGGCCGTGATGCAGAAGGCTGGGTGCCCGTGCCCCGCACCAGCTTTCCAATTTCCAACCATCCCGCGGCCCGGCCGGGAGGAGCACATTTTAGACCAACGTGTGGAAAATCATCTTGTCACTGGTATTTGCGGTGTCAGATGGGGGCAGATTCAGACACATGCTCTTAGTTTGGCAGGAGAGGCAGAAGTGGGGTGGGGAGAAAGTTCAGACCACCCCTGACGGCCGGTGGGGGGGTGGGTTACAGACCCCCGGGCACACGGGCGCCAGCCTTCAGCTGTCCTCACGCTTTCTCTTCCCTGTTTTCTAGGCTGTTTCCTCCTCTTCGACTCCCTCTCTTGTATTTTATCGTTAGTATGACTTTATTGAACCTTTCTCTCTCTTTTTGTCCTATTCTCAGTTTTCGTTTTTTTTATTTTTCTGTTCTTTGACCATTTGCTTAGCTATTGGCTGAACCTAAACTCCAGTCTACTGGACGACTGTGCTGGAACGCCTAGTAGTTTCACAAACTTATTACGTCCCCAAAGTTGACTCTTGTTGTGCTCTATCCAAACCTACCTCTCCTGTGGCCTTTCGTGTCTCAGCACACGGAAGCCCCGGTTTTCATTTGTTCAGACCAAAAAGCCAGGGGTCACCCTTGACCTCTCCCTTTCTCACATAGCATGTCCAATCCACTTGCAAATCTCAGGGGATCCATTTTCAAAACATCCCCAGAATCCAATCCTTTTTCAATACATTTCAATGATTGCCTTGGTCCAAGTCTCTCAGCTGGATTATTAAAACAGGCTTCAGACCGGCTGCCCTGCTTCTCTCCTTTCCCCTGTGGACTGTTCTCATCACGGCAGCAGACCCTGCTAAAATTGGTCAGATCATGAAACCCTTCTCGATACCCCACTGGCTCCCCATTTCAACTCATAAGTAAAGCTTTGGTCTTACGATGGTCTCTGAGTCCCCAGCCTCTCCACTCTGTCTCTGAGATCATCGCTCTGGTCCATCCACACTGGCCTCCTGGCTCATCTTTCAACATGCACTAGATCCTTCCACCCCGGGACCTTTGCACATGCTATTTCCGCTTCCTTCCTCCGATATATACATGGATCACTCTTGTGGTCTTTTAAGTCTCTTCTCAGACGTCACCTTCTCAGTGAAGTCTTCCCTGAGCACTCCATTTATGTTTATTTATTTATTTACTTACTTATTGTTTCAATGTTTATTTAGTTTTGAGAGTGAGAGAGAGACAGAGTGTGAGAGGTGGAGGGGCAGAGAGAGAGGGAGACACAGAGCCCGAAGCAGGCTCCAACCTCCGAGCTGTCAGCACAGAGCCCGACGCGGGGCTCGACCTCACGAACCGTGAGATCGTGACCTGAGCCGAAGCCGGACGCTCAACTGACTGAGCCACCCGGGCGCCCCCCTGAGCCCTCCATTTAAAGTTGCAAATCTCTTTCTCATTCTCTGTCACTCTCATCCCCTGGGCTCCTGCATTTCCTCCACCACACACACCACAGTGCAAGGTTCTATATGCTTTACTTATTCGTTCATTATAGTCCCTTATCTCTACCACTCTTCCTGCTTGCCCTATCCCCACCACCATATAAGCTCCGTGAGGGCATGGATTTTCTTCTGTTTTGTTCAATACTTCATCTCCCTTGTTTAGACAATTGCCTGCCATATAACAGATGCTTAGCACATAGTAGTTGAACGAATGAATGCACGTGCGATGGAATGCGTTATTGAGCATCTACTCCGAGTGAGGCATGGTGTTAGGATTCAGGCAGAGCTCAGTCCTTTCTTATTTGTTCCCTTAACAGATATTCATTGAAGACCTGTAATGTGTGTCTTTGACAGTGTTCCAGCACATACCCTCTTCGCGTGAACTTACTTCTTCTTCCACGGCTCTGTTTTTTTCCCACCTCCACATCAACCTCCTGATATCTTCCGCATTTTCAAATACCTGCCCCTCCTACTGCATTATCTTCATTCTCCTCTTTCTGTGGAGCGTGACTCTTTGGTGGGATGTGGGAGTAGCTACACAGTCTGAGCAGGTCCTATAATCCACCGTAGGGGTTGGCTTTGGCTCTCGGTATTCTCCCATCCCACTGCTTTCAGGGGTAGATGCACTCAGTGATCACACCGCTGTTGTCCCTGCATCTCTGTCCTCCCAACACAACCCCTGCTGGAATGGAAGGAGAAGATAAGGATCAAAAACTCTTGAGTTTCTATAGCGAACGGGGGCATTTAGGTGGCTTTCATTCCTGTATTGTTTATGTTTCTGCCCAGGATTTCATGAGAAATGAATCTCAGAGAAGACATTTCTTTGTAAAAAAAAAAAAAAGAATGTTAACACATGCAAAATATCATAGGAACCTTAATGGATCTCTAAGCGAAAGGAAGAAAATATTACTTGTAAATCAAACCGCATTTGTCTACATTTTCTACATTTCCATTTGTATGCTCTAGCCCCCGATCATACAAAATTTAGTGTGGTGGTATTCTCTAGTCTCATGTTTTTATATAACCTCTATAGTTACTATTTTTAATGACTGCATACTACTGCATTTTCTTGATCATAAGATGCTACTGATTTTAAAATGCACCATTGCTCTCATAACAGCTTTTCCAAGAATACAGTAAATGCTACATTCAATGCAAGATGCAGTCTAATTCCAGAAATGTGGAAAATTTGCCAAAAAAAGTGATCTTAAAATTGAGAAAGATAAAATAGTTCATAGTATTTCTATTTATTTTACATTTGCATTTACTTTACATTTATATTTTCATAATTCACGTACAAATAACCCTGCTGTGAAAGTCTTTGCGCCTGTAGCGTTTATCTTTGAATGATTTCCTTAGTATAAATTTATGGGGATGCAGACAAACATTTTTAATGGTGTTGAAGCTTATCGCCATGATGTTTTTCAAAAGGGTTAAAACATTTCAGCCAGTTACCCAAAATGTATGCCCGAGTATCTACGCTTAATTGCAACTCTGCCAGCATTAGGTTTTATCACTTTTTTTGTTTGGTTTAATTCTGTGCTAATTTCATATACAGATGATTTGTCCGTGCATTGTTTTGATTATTTGGGAGATGGTATAAATACATTAATAGCAAATTTAGTGCTGTGTCTACACTGCTAGTAAAATGTGTTGTTATTGACAAAGTGGTATAAAGTTATCTTATTTAGGTGATAGACACTCGAATTTGTTCTTCAAAGTTCTGGCCTTTGGCTGGGGTGGAGGAGAAGATTCAATTAATAGAATTGTTGAAAAAAAGAAAATCAATTTTTTGTTTCTGAGAACAAATCTAATTAGACTCTCACCATTTCCCAAGGACCTTTAAAGGCAGGTACGACTGTCTAACCTTGGAATTTTCAAAAATTTCTGTTGTGAACTTTGATGCTGCTTTTTTCTGTTAGAGAATAGTTAAGGAGGGATTTAGTTTAATCGCTTTGAACACATGATAATAACAGCAATAAACATTTCCATAAAGCATTTACCATTTGCCGGACAAAGTTCCAATCACTATCCATAGTCGTCGAATTCTCACAATGGCCCCGTGAGACAGATATTATTATTATTCCCATTGATGAATGAGGAAATTCAGACACAGAGAAGTTGATGTATACAGTAAGGCAAAACACTGGGAAGCAAAGCCAAGCAGTTTGGCTTTGAGCCTATTTTGTTAACCACCTCAAGATACTGCCTTCTATGGGCATAACACACGGTACGATAGACAGGAGGCTGGAGGGGTTGATAGACGTGCTAAATCCTCCAGAGCTAACAAGTCACTTTCCATGTCTGGGGTGGGAGGATGAGATTTATTCTCTTGCCAACCAAAAGCATATTTTCTTTTTTAAAATTTTTTTTATGTTTATTCATTTTTGAAAGACAGAGAGAGACAGAGGACAAGCAGGGGTGGGGTGGAGAGAGAGGGGGACACAGAATCGGGAGCAGGCTCCAGGCTCCGAGCCGTCAGCACGGAGCCCCCCGTGGGGCTCGAACCCACGAACCGTGAGATCATGACCTGAGCCGAAGTCGGACGCTCAACCGACTGAGCCACCCGGGCGCCCCCAAAAGTATATTTTCTAACTGCCTCTGCTTTTTTCCTTCAGTCCAGAGCCAAACACCCTGATGGTCCCTGCATTATACCCTTCTCTGATACCCCTTACCTTCCCTCCTGTGTTATCGATGGGTGTCTTTCAATGAGGCAGATGTTCGAAACACGGGGACTTGCTAAAATTAATGCAAACATTCCGAATGCTGCAGCAGCCGGGATGTTTCTAGAACATTTTATTTCTCTACTGGACAGAATGGTGAACTTTGAGCAAGGAAAGGTCTTTTGTTATTGGAACAAATAAATAATTTCAACTCGGTAATTTAATTACAACTATTCCATTTTTTCCCCAAAGCTTATCATTTTATGCATTTCCTCTGTGCTTTTATATCATATGCAAATATCTCCTCTGTGCTTGGTTGTCAAGAATTAGTAATACGTCTTATTAATATGAAATTTTATTCTTGTTTGGAAAATAATTTAGCCCAATGATTAAGAGCACAAGTTTCAGAGTCAGAAAGACCTGGATAAAAATCCCAGTTCTGGCCTCTCTCATTCTGTGATCTTAGACAAGTTGTCCAATTTCCTCAAGGAGGAAACCAGGATAATACCACCCTACCTCGTAGATGGGCTGTAAAGGTTAAATAAAATTAATGAGCCAATGCTTATAGAATGCACAGACAGTACAGGTACCTACCATGTTCAATAAGTTAACTATAATAATGTATATGTAATAACCTTCTAATAAAATGTAATAAACATTTAGGTAGAGTCCAAAGTCAAACACTCCTTTGGGAAGTGTTTCATTATTTTCCTCTTTCTCTTTCTCTCAATGAATAACTCCCAGCCTCTTTTATTGTCTAATTTTGTGACCTCTCCCCCTCTAAAAATTTTCTCTAGAAAATAAGATAAGATTTATTTTATTTTATTTGTATTTTAAATAATGCCACAGGTTTTGTGTGTGTGTGTGTGTGTGTGGGTGTGTGTGTGTGAGCATTAGAGATGTCCTCATTTACCAGCACACCCTCCCCCCCGACTCTGGAGGTAGGATATGCTATTTCCTCTAATGGCCTTATTTCCAAGAAGTGAAATTTTCAAACAGGAGAAGTGGGTAGTGGAGGTGTGAGCCCCAGAGTGTGGCAATGGCGTTTGTGTGGGTTATGGTAATGGCCTCCAATACTGGGTCCCAGGCACCACCTACAGAGCCTCAAACACCCAAACATCATCCCTACCCTCGCCTCTTTCTTTAACCAGTCTCAAGGGCATCCATATTCGGGGGAGGGGAGATGAGCCTCTGGAGACCAGCCAATGGCTCCAGGTGCGTAGTGAAAATAGATAAGGGAGTAATTGAAGCAACTTCATTGACTGTGAACTAAGCGGGACCCTTCCTTTGAGGCTTTATCTCGATGGCGATTCTCCTGGGGCAGAGGCAGTCATGCAGGTGGCAACAGAAAAATGACTCCATCACTGAACAGTTCAGGGGAAGCCCAGTACGATGGAACAGATAGCCTGGTTGCAGTTGTTGATGAGATTCTGCCTGGGATCCCAGCCTGCAGGCATTGGTCTGGCAGCTGCCGTCAGGGTTAGTGAGAGATTCTGGACGGCCTCTGCCAGATGTCGAGAGTTCAGAGCACGCTGGCCCAGGTGTGACTGCCCCTGTGGTGTGCTGGCATTTGCAGAAAAGCATCGTGCTTTCCCTGGCTCCGTTTCCAGGGGTCGTGGGGCTGTGAAACATCTCCAGGTCATTTGGCCTGGTACCACTCACCCTGTGGGCTCACTTTGCTGCCACCCCTACTTCTGAATCAGCTGAAAAGTTGAGCTCCAAAGGAAAACAAGTTAGCCCTCTCCTCCTCCACCTAAACAACAGTACGGTTGTTTTAACTGGAAGAGGATCGTGTGTTCCCCATCTTGGACTTGGTGATCGTGCCAGAGAAGGACGGACCTTATGCGCACGCATCTCAGACAAAGTGGGGTCGGGGGTGGGCAGCAGGGCGGGCCACCGGGGCACCAGCCTTGAAGGGACATGAAAATAGCACTGAGAGGGGGAGGAGGACAGTGTCGCATTTATCAGAACCCCACTCAGGGTGGAGACAGAACTGTAACGGAGGGAACGCCATGATTGTGCTGCACGCTGGGGGCGGCTGTCGTCTCAGGAGGCATGCTGAGCAGTGATGGATACGTCCCGAGCTGCCTTCCAAGGAGGACAGAAGCTGCTGACCGGCTTGCTGGGTAGGGTGTGGACGTTTGGGCCAGGCCCGGCTTGCTGGGGACCCCACAGAAAAGATGGAATACTGCTACCTGAACAATGAACCGACATGTTAATGCCTTTTGGAAAAGATGACAAATTGTAAGTCTGCTTGAGGCATGCGCATGACTTGGTCCAGACTTTAACCTGGCTGGCGTAGGTGACAGGAAACACCCCCTTTCCTTCCTGGCCGCCTCCTTGAGTCACTGCTCATCACCTGCCAGCTTCTGGCCCCTCTGAAGTGTGAAAAACTTGTGTGCATGGTTTTACCCAGGATTTTCCAAACTCATTATGGAATCTTTTTCTCCTGTGACAACCGGTACTCTTTAGCCTTTTGTGTACCGGGCTTTTTTTTTTTTTTTTTTTTTTTTAGGTTTATTTTTATTGAGAGAGAGAGAGAGAGAGAGAGGGCACATGAGCAGGAGAGGGACGGGGGCGGGGATGGGGTGGGAAGAGACAATGGCCCAGTATTGGGGGCCATTACCATAACCCACACAAAGGCCATTGCCACACTCTGGGGCTCACATCTCCACTACCCACTTCTCCTGTTGAAAGGCCCCTTGGAGGGGCTCTTCCTGATGATAACGCCCAAACAAGCTCCATCCTGCCCGACATGGGGCTGGAATTCACAAACCGTGAGATCATGACCTGAGCCGAAATCAAGAGTTGGACGCTTAACCAACTGAGCCACCCAGGTGCCCCGTGTGTGTACCAGGCTTTGTAAAGAGTCTGGTCTAGCTGTTCTATCTGGCGTCCCTTCGTTCTCAGAGCCGACAGTCTCTACCATTATTTTCTTATCCTGACAAGCATTTATTGAACACTTGCTATATGTCAGTTGCTGCCGAATGCCTTACCAACATTTCAGATTCCACGGGACTCTGGATACATCCATCAGCGCTCTCTAACCCGTCCTCTGGAAAACTTGCTTATCTTGATTTTCTACGTTTGTGTGAATGGCACAACCAGCATTCCGTCCCGGGCACCCAAGATTGAGGCCTTCGCACTACTGCCTTCCTTTCTTGATGAGGTCACTTCACCGTCTTGAAAATGAGCGTGAGTGGGGGAGGGGTAGAGGGAGACACCGAATCCGAAAAGCTTTTGTTATTTTTATAGTCATGTTGTGCACGTGTTATCAGAATATTAGAACGCACGTTAGCTAAAAGCGGAAACAAAATTACTTGCCTTTTCCAAACAGCAGCCTTTCTATAGTCTCTTGTATCAGGTGTCTTCTCTTACCTCCACGGCCACCGTCCAGTACCCCTGCACGTGCTTCACTTTTCACACCTGAACGATGGCAAACGTCTAACCAGATGCCTCCGGCTTTCCACAGTCTAGCGTTCACGGGACCCGTTTCTGTGCAGGTGTGGCACGGTTCCTGGAAGACCCTACGGTCAGGAATGAAAGTTACCTGCTTTCGTCTCCTTAACAGACTCTTAATACCTCCTTTGGACCACTGGCAGTTGAAGCCAGGTTACGGCTCTTTAATCGGTTTAAGGAGCCACTGTTTCTTGGGGATGCGAATGTGCTCCAGACCACTTGGGAGTTTTGCGGAGATCTCTGGGAGGAAATACCCATGGGACGAAAATCTCTTCATTCCCGTGGGCCTGTAATTGACGTTGCCCCCTGCTTCACCAGGTTGCACGCGCGGATGCACGCATGGCCTTCATTTCACACTCACGGGTCTCAGTAGGCATCGGCCGCTTTGTGTATGTTTTCCCTTCTGTGGTCCTCACAGTACTAGTGGTTGTGTGTTTTGTTCGTTCTGTTTTAAGATAAGGAATATACAACGAGCTTAAACAATGCACCCAAGATTATAGTTTCAGCGTTTATTAAATTTTGGGGGGAGAGAGAGAGAGAGAGAGAGACAGAGCGTGAGTGGGGGAGGGGTAGAGGGAGACACCGAATGTGATGTTGATCCAGAGCACCTTTTTTTTTTTTTAATTTAATGTTTAATTTGAGAAAGAAAGAGAGCGTGAGCAGGGGAGGGGCAGAGAGAGGCGGAGACACAGAATCGGAAGCAGGCCCCAGGCTCTGAGCTGTCAGCACAGAGCCCGACTCGGGGCTCCAACTCACAAACTTGGAGAGCATGATCTGAGCCGAAGTCGGATGCTTAGCTGACTGAGCCACTCAGGTGCCCCCCGCCCCCCCGAAGACTACAGTTTCCAGATCAGGTGTTGATCCATAAGCTGTCCCTTCTCAAGAAGGGTCTTGGATGATCAGAAAATCCAAGGGGTAAGATTTTTTTTTCTATCCTTTTTCCAGTAGTAAGGTTTGTCTTTGGTTCTGGAAATTGTCCCTTTAAATGCACTCAAATATTTAAATAAAGAAGAAGTCTGGGCTCCTGAATTTTTTGTTTTAAAGCTGTGTTTCGGGGCGCCTGGGTGGCGCAGTCGGTTAAGCGTCTGACTTCAGCCAGGTCACAATCTCGCGGTCCGTGAGCTCGAGCCCCGCGTCAGGCTCTGGGCTGATGGCTCAGAGCCTGGAGCCTGTTTCCGATTCTGTGTCTCCCTCTCTCTCTGCCCCTCCCCCGTTCATGCTCTGTCTCTCTCTGTCCCCCCAAAAATAAATAAACGTTGAAAAAAAATTATAAAAAAAAAAAAGCTGTGTTTCATGGAAGAAATAATTTGGACCAGGAATAAAAAAAAAAAAAAAAAAAACCCAAAAGGTGAAAAAATTCCTAGTGAATCTTTTCAACTATTGAAGAACCTCATTATCTCTTCCTAAAGAAAAGCTGCTTTTGAGTGAGTTCCATGATGTCCCATCTTATAAGGAGTTAGCTGCAGAATAGAGGAGCCTGTGCTGTGAGGTCATTCCATACAGGAGGGAAGTCTGGTCAGACTGGATAACTACCCACCTCAAGTATACCTGGTGAAAACATGTGCCTCCGAGGTTTACACACAAATTTTAACAGGAGCTGGGAAAAAGCCGATTGAGTTGCCCTGTGTCTAGTACCCATCCCCATGCCGAGGATATTTGCTTATCTCACTTTTTCTAGCCTGAGACAAGCTACAAGGAAAAATAAGGGACATACGCCTCGCCCTTTTCGTAGAAAGCACATTCTCACACACATATCCCAGTGTATAATAATCAATCTGCTTAGTACAGTAAGTGTTCAACAAATGTTCCTTCTTTTCAACTTTTTTAATGTTTAATTTATTTTGAGAGAGAGAGAGGGAGAGAGAGAGAGAGAAAGTATGAGCAGAGGAGGACAGAGAGGGGGAGAGAAAGAATCCTAAGCAGGCTTCACGTGTCAGCGCAGAGCCTGAGGTGGGACCCGAACTCACAAACAGCGAGATCATGACCTGAGCAGAAATCAAGAGTCAGACGCTTAACTGACTGAGCCACCCAGGCACCCCTCAATAAATGTATCTTATGTTAAATCAATATGGATATTTCCCCACTATGGCCACCTTGGTCATTCCCTCTGTACCTACAGTGGGGAGGGGAACCATGGGTGTTCACGTGGTATTATTTCAACCCCTCCCCCCCACCTCTTCCCTACCAAACCCGCTTGTTTGAAAACTTCTTTATTTATGTCTCCATTTTAAAAGTTGCATGTAACCCCCTTTAAGAAGATATCAAAGCCCCGTTGATAAAAACGTTAAGCCAAGTACAGTGAGATTACGTAACCGATCATTCGCAAAGGCAAGATTCACTACTAGGATTGTCTGATTCCAAACAATTTGTTTTTCCTCTCTGGAAAATTCTTCTGAAAATCATTTAACGAGGCCAACAAATCATTACTTCTGTCAGTGAAATTCAGCTTGGGTCTTCCTAAACTGATCAGGTACTAGCATTCTCCACGTCCCCAGCAAGAGTGCAGGAACCATTCTCTCTGTGTGGGCTTCTCTGGATCTCTGTTGACGCATGACATATAAGCTGACAAGATGCTGGTGGGTCTGAAGGCATCTGTTTATTTATAGCCTGGACATGTCCTGGGGAGAGTGACCCCCTTTCTTCCCAGACTCGAGCCAGTGCGTCTGGGGAGGAGGGCCAGATTTGCTGCAAATCTGGAAGGTGCATCTAGAGCTCTCTGCAGTGCGACTGGGTTCTTTTTCACCACTGGATCTTTGGTTTGAAACCACAGACTTGACGGCCTGTGATCCAGAACCTTTGCGTAAGCGGCCCACAAAGAGGGAGGGGCCGCGTACCTGGTGTGTACATAAATACCGTGCACCCTGACTCTCCGGTGTGACTTCCGTCGTTTCGATGGTTTGCCTTTTTCCCCTCTTTGCTCTCAGGGAATGCTTTGCTTTTCTGCTTTCGGAACTTTGCCTTCTTGGGAGTGAGCATTTCAATTATGGCAGGAGAATCAAGGATTATTTTTCTATTGCCGACGCTCTCTCCCCTTAGCACTCTTGCTTCCCGTTCTGCGGCAGACAGAAAGGGCCTGGGCACACACCATGGGCAGCTTAGAAGGTTTGAAGGGCAGGATTGAGGAGGCAGCCTGCCTGGTCAAGGGAGCCATTGCGGAGGAGCCCGGGGATCTTTGTCTTCACCGTCGTGTACCTGTCAGCTGCGATCCACCCCTCTCGTCTCTCACGTGCTAATACTACCCACCTCTTAGGTTGTTACGTTCTCCTCCTCCTTGCTGTTGCTAGAATCCTCCAGAGGCCTTTTGGAAGACCCTCCTCTGTAATCCTCCCCACTCACCTTCTCTACACAGGCCAAGGTTTTAAAGGCGAGCGTGAACCCCCTCCGCCCGCTCTGGCTTCCTTAAATCCTTAGAAAAATAATGTGAAATAGTGCTGTTGTTTTCGGGGGCGCATGTCATTTGTTTTACCGGTCTGTAGTTGATTAATTTGCAAATGATATTCCCAATAAAGTGCTTAGAAGTAGATAATTACAACTATATTAACAGTTCCCGGGGAAGCAGATGGTATTCTGAGAAGCTGCCATGTCGCATCAGTGCTGATGCTCCGCTGTAATGTGCCATCTACCCCAGAAAACCACAGACAACAAGTGCAAATCCTGCTGATATTCCAGATTGGGAGGGAATTGTGCTTTTGCCTCGCATTCCATTCTTATCGGAATTTTTATGCGTGTTTTCTTGATCGCTACAGTGCTCAGTGAACCGGTGCATTTTATGTTGAGTCCCATAACTCTCCAACTGTAATTCTGAATTAGCCCCATAGTAAGCCTGCACGAAGCAAGTTTTTCAACTCTTCATCACTGTTCCTCCTATCCACGCCAGATATTTTTTAAGAGTAGATTATCTCCGTACAAACGTATAATTTCAATTTCCTAAATTACCTGAGCCCACACGCCGTGTTAGATAATCCATTAAGAATTTTTGGACGCCGAGGGATCTCTTCTACACTCTTTCCCGTTCTGAGACAGACACACGTTCGTTCATGCACGCACACGCGTAGGCAGGCATGCACGTGCACGCGGGTGCACGCTCACACCCTCTTGTCAAGTTACCGTCGTGTTTTGTGAAGCTACCGGACAAAGAGGGATCATTCTCCAGCTTGTGGCTCTCAGGAGAAAAGTGATGATGTCACACATTCCCATCGGTATATCTACAAGTCAGGAGTTGTCCCTCTCAAGTGAACTGACGTTGTATGTGTCCATACCCAACGGGGCATGGGAGTTAGTCAAATATTCATGTGTGCCCTGGGCAGCTGAAAACTGTGGGTCACCAAGGCCATTATGTAAGTATGACCTGGAGCCTCTTTGGTGACCACTGCTGGATCTTTGCTCTAGGCCAGGCTAGCAGTAGGCCACCAACAAGCACTAGCCTTGTCACATCAGGGGTCTGCTTCCAGTTGCCATTATCTCTGAGTCACTGCTGGCCTGGGGAAGCTGTGCACAGGCCATTGCAGTAGACCTGGAAGGACCACTCTTTTACTCACCCAAGTTCATAGTCGTTTCTGCTACGAGAGTAGGAAAGGGTGGTGACCATCGTTTTCTCCGCTTTCCTTGGGTGAGAAAGGGCTGGGAGGAGATGTGAGGGTTGCTGCGTGCTTTGTGCCTATTTAAAGCTGTCTCAGAGCATATGCTCACTGGCTTTTCTAGAGCAGGCCTTGTGGTTCTTGCTGGGGGCTTACACATTAGGGGGCTTAGTGGGATACGCAAGTAGGCTCCAGGACTCCCCACAAGTCACCCAATTATCACCATAAGCCTTTTTACTGTTGATGTACTCTAGAAGCTTTTAGTTTCAGCTGCCATTTTTTTTTTTTTTTTTTTTTGCGGGGGGTGGGGGGAGCACCAGGCACTGTGAGGAGTACTTTGAATATATCATCCCATTTAATTCTCACAATATGCTATAAAACGGACAATAGCCGAATTTCACCAAAGAAGAAATGCAGTTTCAGAGAGGTTATTAAACTTGTCCGAGGTCACAGAAACGACTAAGTGTCAGAGTTGAGGTTGCAGCTCGAATCTGCCCGTTTCCGAGGCCCAGGCTTTTAACTGTGACATTATTCAGGATTCGTTTATTTCATGAAATTAATGACATTAACTTAAAAAAAAATCACCTAGAATGTTTTTATAGTTCTGTGCAGGTGCAGGGATAGGTGAACAATGCACGTCCTTGATTTTATGGAGGTTTCGCTCAAAGATCAAGGAGGTAGAACGTGGAAAGAGGTGGGGGTGTGGCTTGAATGGAGGTTGCGGCTGGACGGGGAAAGTGCTTGATAGTCACATGATACGGTTTGGGCGGCATCCTGCGGGTGGTGGAGAAACTGTGAGTGTTTCGGCGAGGGAGTCATGATTAGACGAGAATTTTCTAAAGGGTTTAGAAAGAGGATACTTGGAGAAAAGGTGGGGCAGTAGGCAGGCTATCTGATTTGAGGAATGCAACGGTACTGGCCGGCGTGGGTGATGAAACACTGGAGAATTGCACCATGGAGGCAGAATGTGCCAGTGTTAAGAATAATGATAGCTAATATTTATTATCCTATGGCCACGTGCCTCTCGTTGCCTTAGGCTATTAACAAAAAAACGTATAAACTCATTGAATCCTCATGACATCCCTATGAAGTAAGCTGAATTATCTCCCCCACTTAACGGAGGAGGAGAGGGAGAGAGAAAGGTCCAGGTGACATCACTCGTAAGCGGCTGACCTGGATCCCACGTTCGCCCCTCTCACCCCGGATCTCGAGACTGGCCAGCATGGCATCAGACCCCACGCTGAGGCGGCACAGGGCCCAACACATCTTTTCCTAGATGCACAGCCATAGGGACCCCGAGAGCTGTCCGCCTAGGACAAAACGCACGGAGAGCACAGAGGAAGGGAATTGGCATTAGCAGGTATGACCATATCTGTTTGTGCCCTTTTCGGGAGCCTGCCAGCTGCTTCAAGGCTGTACTCAGGGGAGCAGCGTTCAGCTTTCTTTCTCCTTATCTCACTTAGGAAGGAATTACCTCCTCTATTGTTGTCTTTGGTGAAATTAAGATCAGACGCTTGGGTCCAGGACTGTCTCCGTAACTTGCAAAAGCACGTTTTAGGGCACGTGACTTAAGGTCTCTGATTTTCAGGCTTCTTATGGTTAAGGTAAGGATGATGCGATCCGTTCATCTAGTGGTGCTTTCAAGAAACGGATACTGAGCACCCAGTAGGAGCCGTGCACAGGCTAGGGAGGCACCCTAGGGATAGCACAGGCTAGGGATAACAAAATGTGAAAAAGTCACAGCATGCATTCTGAGGGAGTTCGGAATCTTACCTCTGATACAAGTACGAAAATAAGCAATTGCAATTCAAGGAGATAATATTCATTACGGCTTTTACCAATCTGAAGTGCTTTAAAATGCTGTGCTATTATTATTATTATTAACTCTGTTAGGGAGAAGGAGAGGAGAAAGGCAGAAAATGCCAGAAAAATCTGGGTTGGGGTTGGGCTCCCTGCATCTCCAAGGCTCCCACCGGGAGAGGTTCCAAGAGTGCAGACCCCTCCAGTGAGGGCTCCGTGGCTCCCGCCTGCTTTTGACCTTTGTGGAGAGTGCTTTCATGAACACACTTCGTTTTCAAAAGTTTAAAAATACGCACTTGGAATTGGAGATGATCAGGCATGAATCCCAAGCCATGAGCGTGTGGGAGAATTGTGCTGATCTGGGGGGATGCAGGGCCACGTGCCCTGTGGTCTGACGTCAGCACCGTCCTGGAGACGCACAGCGTCTGTGCCCCTCTGCGTGGTCAGTCTGTGATGCAATGTGTTTTCACAGCCTGTGAATCAGTTCCCTCTAGGAAAAGAAAAAAAAAACAACACCAAAAAAAAAAAAAAAAAAAGCCAACACACCCTGCTGATTAGCTGGATATACCACTGTTGAAATGCCTGATTTTGCAATATTTAAGCACTTTCTCAGCTAAGATGGTGAAAAGGGGTAAGCAGAAAATAAAAAGCCATGTATTTATTAGAATCAAGCCCTTTCCATTTTGAATGTTGACCTTTGAGTTTCCAAATTGGGCAAGGGAGTAATTATCAGGAATACCTTGATAAAAGGTTGTATGATTGCAGGTTAGGAAAACAACTTTATAAATCTTTTGTATTTTTGGTAGCACTTTCATATCAATTATCTAACTTAATCCTTTATCTCAGCTCTGTAAAGTAGATGGAACATTCATAATCAGATTATAGGTGAAGAGACTCAGGACAGAGAACCTTTGACCTGTCCAAGGCTCTTACACCTAAGACAAAGGGGAGCGGGAAGAGGGTAAAGGAAAGGATTAAGGAATACCTATTGAACACCTACTGTGTGCCAGTACTTAATATGCAATTAAATTTAATTTTTCACACAATCCTGGCAGGGAGGTGGCGAGTATTCTCGCTGCCATTTTACAGATGGTTAACCCAAGGTGTTACACATTTAATAAATGAGAGGCCGAGCTGAGAATTGGTGCCCAGATATCCTTGATTCCAAATCTGTAGTGCTTTCTCTACATTTCCGACATTCTCTCACAAGTGAACTTTTCTGAGCATTTACCTCCAATAAATGTGTATTTGTTTACATATAAGTTCTTTGCATGTACCGCTGTAGTGCTCCTTTATGAACATGATAAAACATACACAGGAAATAAAAGCATAAAGATGGATGTCTATGAACAGAAGACTTACTCTTTTCTTTCTGCACCCAATATTGAAGGCTGCCATCAGGGCTATGCTTCTTTTTTGGCAAGAGCACAGGGTTCAATCCTAATGTTCATTTTCTTAGAAAAATCCACAAGGCAGTATAGGGATACTTTAAGGAAAGATTTCTCAATAATGGCACCATTGGTGTTTTGGACCAGATCATTTGTTGTGGGTGTGAGGGGCTGTACGTTGTAGGATGTTTAGTGGCATCCCTGGCCTTCATCTGCTAGATTCTGATAGCAACCCCTCCCCTGCGTGACAACCTAAAACGTCTTCGGACATTGCCCAAATGTTCCCTGCTGGGAGCGGGGCACCAAAATCACCCCGGGTTGACAACTACTGTTTTAGGGCGATAAATAGGAATGTTTTCGTCTTTGCTAATGCCCAAGGAAGAAGGCATCAGACAGCATCAGCTTGGAAGATGTTTTTTTACGCCCGTTGAAATTCATCCGGAGGACCCTTGGGCTTGTTTCCAACCTATCCAGCAGCTCCTGAGGTCGGCCAGCTAAAACAGAGGTCCAGCTGTTCAGTGATGATATCGGCCTTTGGATGGCTCCCGTCCCTTGCTTATCACATCTAATTTTAACATCTTGCGCTTCACCGCCAATGGACTTTGACAAAGTGCAGCGTGGAAGACCATGGTGGCCCAGCGTGGTTTACGGGGTTGCATGGCGGTTAAGAGCATGGGCTCTAGAATCAGGCAGACCTGTATTCAAATCTCTGTTCTGCCATTACCATCTGTGACTTTGAGCCCTTCCTTCACCTTCCCTAGGCTGCTCTTTCGTTGTCATGATAAGACACGGAAGGGAGGAGAACACTTGTGACATAGGGTTGCAGTGTTCAGTTAGCACAATGACCGTGACTGGCTCTTAAACAGTAATAGCTATTACTGCGATTATGATGATGCTTATAGAAAACACCGAGACTTTGGCCTTGCACATAGTGAGCTCTCGATGACTGATACATCTTATCATGATGTGTAATGTAAATCTAGATTTCTGAGTTTTCTGTATTTGGTTACAGATTCCATGAAATGGAAAGCAGACCTATCTTCTTCCTCCCTTGACCCCCACTGCCTAGTTCAGCTGGTCTGTACTAAATCATCCGTAATTATTGGTTGTGGGTCCATGAATGCATTTTTTCTTCCCTGTAAGCCAGTGGAAATTGCGATCACTATCTCTTTTGGTCTGCTTTCATATCACACAAAATGGCCCTGGCTGATGCTCCCTGAAGTCCTGCCCGCTTCACCCTGTGCAACTTCATGTGACTAAATATATTTGGCTCTACGTGGAGGGAAGGCAATTCAAACTTTTCTTTCTTCCGACTTGAAGCTCAAGGAGAGTGAATTCTTCATGATTTTATCCAGTCAATGGAAATGCAGAAACTTAATCATCAGGATCGTCTAATTGTTCCTTTGAATTTGACCGAGGTGCTTGCTGTCATGGTATTTTCTTGAACCCCATTTCATACCGCCAGTTTGCTTATCAGGTTTCAGGTTCTTGATTTATTCTTTGTTTCTTCTGGCTGGTTTTAGAAAAATTAGAACTCTTTGTGGTTTAAGGGAAAAAAAAAGGTAACTTATAAGGTGGAGGACAATTTTTTTATTATTGGCAATACATCAGAAATCATCAATAAGTCAGGCATAACAATGCTTGATAAATTTAGGAGGAAATTGATGGCAACAGCAGGAGCTGATTTAAACTAATGCCTGCTTGCGTCATTACTCAAACACAGGAGCTACGTCAGTTTTAATTTCTGTCTCGCTTAAAAATGAGCAAGTTTCTTTTCAGCAAATGACTGTTGATGATCTGTATCTTTGCATTAAAAAGGGAGAAATTTTTCCACCATTTCCTGACTCGTTGATGTGGCGTGTTCTTCAGATTTTCGGCACCTCAAGCCTATAATTTTCAGAGTATGGTTTGTAAAAGCGGAATTAGCCGTATGGGCTTGTTTTTGTGTTGGTCTGGGTATTGGGAGTGAGTTAGAGAAGTGTGTACGTACGTTTGCATGTGGTTTTTGTTGTTTAACCTAAGTGAGATATGTAATTGGAATGTTCCTTTTGTTCAAAAAGCATGTATTCAAGAAAAACATATTGCCTCTGAACTTCATTGAGGAACCTCTCTTTAGGTATTAATGGAATGAGTGAATAGAAGTTTCCATTTTGCCTTGTCTATTATCACTCAAAGGCTGATTTTATGTTAAATTATATGTAATTGCCCAGCCTTGTCAAAATATTAAAAAAAAATTTTTTTTTGAGAGCAAGAGGAACCAGCCCCATTATTCCCACTGCGTCTAGGAAAGGGCATTGAGAGTCAAAGGAAGTAGACGGCTGAGAGACTGGGGAGGGGGTTCAATTATGAAAGTACGTGAAAAGTGCGGAAACATTTTTTTAAAAGTCAAAAGAAAATACTTAACAGGTATATAAAGTTCTGCCATCTAATTGCACCCACTGTTAGCATTTTTTACTGCGGTTCAAATAAAACAGTGAGATAAGGGCCCATACATTTCTGTATCCCGATTTCCCCCCCCCTTATGTAACTTACAGTCATGTTTCTGTGTTACTAAAAATTTATAGCAGTGTAATATCTTCGTCGGTGAGTAAGCCGTAATTAACTGCTCCTCTATTATTAGCTATTTAGGTTGTTTCCATTATTTTTGCTGCACAAAATGGCAGACTTCTTAATTAGGTGAGTGCTGTGGCCCAGATATTTATTTCCCTTCTCATACTTTTGTGATTTGCTTACACCTCCTTCTGTGGCGTCTTACCTTGGCTTTTTCCCTAAGCCAAATGGCTCTGTCCATTTGGCCCTCTGTCTCTTTAACAAAATTTCCACATCTTGACTGGGGGCTGGTCTCAGGCATAAAGGTGATTTACTGCAGTTGATGTCTTGACCCTGGTGTGGAAACATTATTGCCCTGAGGCCGAAGAATGGAGCTATTGCTGCCTCCAGCCAAGAGAGGAACTTGGCTGCACTTGGTCTTGCCTTTTAAAGCTAAGCCTTAATAATTCATAGTTGCTTCCCCCAAAACGTACGTTCTGTCTTGAATTGTCCGAAGCATCTTATATTTTGCCACGTGTTGGTCTGACTGAACACGGGTTACTTTATGCGGAAAACATACGGCTTATTAACCACAGTGATAGACTTGCCATTACGAACCATGGTTCCCAGACCTTCCGACTCTGACTTCAGTGTTTTCTACACGGGTCTTAGATTTTGAGCAAAAGCTGTACCACACACTGAGTATGTTTCTGGGAAGAGAACCCTTGGTTTCTCTGATCCAGGTTGGGCGCGTAGCATCATCTGTGCGTGTCCATCTATCATTTGGAGGGGCCAGGCATGAGCATTTTGAACATCTGCTTCTTTAAGTCACATCTTTTCTTAATTTCATGTTATAATTTCCACGACAGGTATCGTTTGCTCACTGTGTGTGATTCTAAATCTATACCTGCATACCTGAAGTCTCTCCTTTTGATTAGTGGGTCAGCTTCTCGGCTAATGGTCTCACGGGCTATGTCTTCCTTCTGGTCTTGTTGGCTCTCTTGATCACACTGGCGATCACCACTGGTGGTCTGGTATGAAAGGCAGTTTTATTCATTGAAAAGTTATGTAGTGAGCTCTTGCTGTGTTCCCAGGGACGGCAGCTCCGAGGAAATAATTCAGTGTGGGATATGAGGGACTACATGATGCCTTTAAGGTGCTTTGGAGGGGCGCCTGGGTGACTCAGTCGGTTAAGCGTTCGACTTCGGCTCAGGCCATGATCTCACGGTTTGTGAGTTCGACCCCCGCGTCGGGCTCGGTGCTGACAGCTCAGAGCCTGGGGCCTGCTTCCGATTCGGTGTCTCCGCCTCTCTCTGCCCCTCCCCTGCTCATGCTCTCTTTCTTTCTCAAATTAAATAAACATTAAATTAAAAAAAAAAGTGTGCTCTGGATCAACATCACTAGGTGGACGCATGGCCCACTCCATCAAAAAATAAGAGGAAAGCATGATGTCTGTTGCGTGGGATTTTCTGCTGTTAACACTCTGCTCTGAACTTGCTAGGCCCCTCTCTATGTCTCTGTCAGGCCCTGTTTCTCAACGGGCAGCATGGAGTAAACAAACTCATAAACAACTAATAAGGTACAGAGTAGTGGTAAGTGCTACAGGGGCGTTGTGCACAAAATGTTAGGGCATTGTGAAGGACGGGGATAAATTTGGTGTTCGCGTCCTGACATTCACAGCTCTCCTGCCAGCCCTTGTTCTCTGCGTCCATCTTTCAGGATGTTGTGGGGTGTTTCTAGCAAAATTATCCTAAGAAAACTGTTCACTGAGGAATGCAGATTCCTCTCTCTTCTTTTCCTCAAGCCCTTCCTTCCTTCCTTCCTTCCTTCCTTCCTCCCTCCCTCCCTCCCTTCCTTCCTTCCTTCCTTCCTTCCTCTCATTTATGATTTCATTTATTCAACAAATACTTACGCAGCTACTGTTTACCGGGATGGAGCGACAGCAGGGACAAGCACAGACAAGTGTTTTGCCCTCAAAGCTGATATTCCAGTGGATGGACCTCCTGGTGCTGATCAAAGGATTAACGCAGTGCTCTGTGGGCAAATGTTTCCACTGCAAACCAGGCTGTCGTAGCAGGACAGCTCCTTTCGGCCCTTCAAGTCCTTTAACTCTTTGTTGGCCCAGCGTGAGTTTTATTAACATCACGCTGCGTTCGTGGCAGGCCTTCGTTAAGTACTGGTTGATCAGCGCTTGGCTGACTCTGCAACTTTCCTAATAGATATTCTAGTTTTCCTTAAAATTTACTTTTCTGCATCTTTGACTTATGTCACTTCCAGGCAGAGTCTCTGCAGGAGTTGACTCAACGATGGTCTCAGTTCTACATCTATAATAAGCAAATCCCTTAAATGTTTATTTTTAGAGGTTCGCTCTGCTCTCGCAACTTAATTTCACAGTAACAACGAACAATACGTTTTCCAACGAGCACTTCACAGCACCCATAGGCATAGAGCGAAGTTCGCCGCATTCAAGTAATCCAGAATCTAAACCACTCTGAGTGAGTGATTTGGCACACTCTCTTTCTTTCAGAGAGCTCAGAGCAACTTGCCTGCTTTATCTCCTTGATCCTCCTGTTATCCATCAGACGTTCACGATGGGGGTTTCATCATTGCCTTACCCTCTGTGAGTCCGCAGGCAAAAGGATAGGTTTCTATATTCAAAGACATCTTATGCTTTTGTACTTTAAAGCCAAACTCATAAATACTTCTTTATTCTTTCTCTGTTTTCTCTTTCTCTTCCTTGCTCTTGACTATCTTTCTCTTCGGCTTCTTCTTGTTTCACTCTCCTTGAATAGTTTATTATTTCTCTGTTGAAAGGATGGGACTCAAGTAGTGCCCATTCTTAGGAAAAACCGGCCACAGGAGGGATTTCTGTGCCCCTGCTGGCTGGCGATTTGTCCTTCCCTTCGATCATGGCGTCTTCCTGTGTGTGGACCACAGGTTGGATTTTAAAAGCCGTGCCCTGTTAAATTGATAATGGTTCATTTTCAGAGCTGCCTCTGTGGTTATGGATCCCCGGTCTCTTTTGTAAGCCCTTTCCGGGGCCATAAACCTTTCTGGAGAGAGAACCTCTTCCTGGAGAGGGGCAGGTACCTCCTCGGCCTCCTCCCTGCTGATTTGATGACTTGGCCTCTCAAAAGGTTGTGCACACCGTGGATTCTTTAAAGCTTGTTTATCTGGGAAAGGGCTTTAGAAGGGAGATTGAATCCCTGCTGTCAATGACTCTTCTGAAACAGGGCCAGGGAGATAAGGGGAGTTCATGTTGCCAGGTAATGACCTTGCCTGCACCCACTCGAGCATCTTGTTTGAGGGGCCTGGCAGAGTGAGCGACGGGCTCTCTGCCCGGTGGGGAGAGGGCTGTGTCCTTTCTGCCCCTAAAGGCCAAGGAAGAAGAGAATCGATTCACACGGAGAGTTTTCCAACTTTCTGGCACAATGCGTTAGTTTATTCGAGTTGTTGGGGTCATTTAATATTTATTAAAGTGTCTCCTGTGAACGAGATGCCAGTTGTCAGCTTTTACCCCCCCCACGTTTCGCTCATCAGAGGAGTAGAGGCAGTGGGAACGCTAAGGTCCCAAATGTCCTCAATTCGTGAGCATCTCTTGAGTACGTTGCATGGGCCTGGCTCTGCTTTAGGTTCAGTGGAACCATAGTTAAAACACACATGACGCTGTCACTTCCTCCTGAGGGTTTGAATCATACTGGGGCCCGCGGCAGAGATGGAGCAGCTAGAAAATGGTGCCTGGCTTGGTTGAATTGAGCTTCACAAGGAAATTGATTGCAACATTATTTAAAATCACAAAGAAGTTAGAGACACCCTTGATGTCCATCGGTAGGGGAATGCTTAAAAATGATGCTCTAACCATACTGCAATATTCTGCACTTGTAAAAAGAATGCTATAAATAGAACTGTAAGTAATGACGTTGAAAGATTGCCAAGACTACAGTGCATTAAGTGACAAAAACTTTTTAACTTTCACTATAAGCCATGTATATTAAGAATGCATATATATGTGTATGAATGTAGAAAAATGCACTGAAGAGAGATTTCCCTAGTATTTGCACGTGGACTTTTGTTTTTCTGTTTCATAAGGGTAATGTATTTATGTATTACATAACTGAAAAAGTTAATACAGAAGTAAATCCTAGATTATGCAAGCTCAGAAGAGACGAGGGACAGAGTGAGTATTTTCTCCTTCTTGACTGTGGGTATTGAGCCACTGTCCTATTTGAGCAGAAGGCCGGGGGTCTGGCCAGAGTTTTTTCTTCTCAGTTTTTTCTTCTCAGTCCTGGGGGGTAGCTGTAGTAATCAATAGGACTTTATCTTTTCCCATTCAGTAGTAGCCTTTTCATTTTGTTAATGATTTCCTCCACTGTGCATTATATATATATATATATATATATATATACACACACACACTATATTATATAAATATTGAATTGGAATATATGTATGGGAATTATATATATTGGAGTATATGATGGTGTATATTTATATACATATAAATATATATTTCCTTCACTGTGCATGATAAATATAGAATGGAATACTACTTGCCCTTAAAAAAGAACGAAATCTTGCCATTTGTGAGAACGTGGATGGACTTTGAGGGTATTGTGCTATGTAAAATAAGTCAGACAGAGAAAGGCAAATATTCTGTGATTCCATTTATATGTGAAATCTAAAAAACAAAAAAAAATGAACAAACAAAATAAAACTCAAAGATCCGGAGAACAGATTGGTGGTTGGCAGAGGAGAGGGGGTAGGGAGTGGGCTAAATGGGTGAGGGAGATGAGGAGATACAAGCTTGCAGTTACAAAATAAATAGCTCATGGAGATGTAATGTACACATGGTCACTAGAGTCAATAATATTGCATATTTGAAAATTGCTAAGGAAGTAGATCCGGAAAGTTCTCACCATAAGAAAAAATTTTTTTTGTAACTCAGTATGGTGACAGATGGTAACTAGACTTATTGTGGTGATAATTTTGCATGTATACAAATATTGGATCATTATGTTGGACACCTGAAACTAATCTAATGTTATAGGTCAATTACACTTCAATAAAAAATGGCTGACTCTGCTTGTGAACAGCACCCAGGGGAGGGGATCCACCGTTTGTCTTTATTTTCTCCTTTCATCCCACATGTGTGTTAATGGGAGTGAGGGTTGGCAACATGACTTCTGGCTCCTTGTCCTCAAGAAAGTAAGAACCTGGGGGCGCCTGGGTGGGTTAGTCTGGTAAGCTCTTGATTTCAGTTCAGGTCATGATCTCGTGGTTTGTGGGATCAGGCCCTGCATCAGAATCTGTGATGACAGCACGGAGCCTGCTTAGGATTCTCTCTCTCTGCACCCCTCCCCTCACGCTTGCAAGCTCTCTCTTTCTCAAAATAAATAAATAAACATTAAAAAAAAAGAAAGAAAGTCAGAACCTCAGGTATAGAGTCCTTTTCTGCCATTACTTTTTTAGATTTCGACTACTGCTGAGATACGAGAGAGCTGATAGTGTGTTTATGGCTCCGAATTTATTTTACACTGACACCAGCCACATGCTAATAAGTAAGGTACATCAAGGTGATGTAGTTTTGTGGCATGTAATCTCTACATATTAGAGATTGGATGTGTATGTCCTTTGTCTCTTGACAAATTATATACTCATTGAAACTGAGGCTTTTATCTTTTGAGCTTATAGATATCCTCTATGGTCGTGTAGAAAAGTAGCTTTTTACATAACGGACACATAATAAATGTTTGTTGATTGAGTAAAAGTTTGGATGAATGAATGGAGTAGTCTCTGCATTTTTGTTCTAATACAGAAAACAGAGTCAACTCATTAAACTGAAAGCCATGGAATGAAAACAATAAAATAGGTCTTATCTTTCAAGTGAAATTTATTTGACCACTAAAAATGAGATATTTTTAAAAAGTATGAAAAACAGACTAATATAACAAATGCCTAAGGAACACCCACGTGTCCAACATCCATATTTAACAAAGGCTCACACTTTGTCACGTTTGCTTCTGATTTTTTTTTTACTTAAGAAATAACACATTTTAGATACAGTAAAGCTCCATTTGTCCCCTTTCCAATCTCATTTGCTGCTCTCATCTCTGAGATAACCACCGTTCCACAGGAAGCTATTCCTATTTTCATACCTTTACGTTTTATGTACAAGTATCCTCCGCAGTCTAGACTTTTGTGAGCTTCAGAATTTACACAATAGTGTCATGATGCATGTATTCTCTTGTGACTTGCTTTTTTAAAAAAAATATGATAACAGATTTCTCCATGTTGATTATGTAAATCAAGTTCATTCAACTCCCTTCTAAATAAATTCCATGATTTACTTACTGCCTGTAGACACGCATTCCCCTATTGATGGAGAACTAGATTTGTCCCAGTTTTTCACGGTTATCAACTGTGCTGTTAATTACATCCTCGTAGATGTCCCCTTTGGCTTGTAAGAGCATTCCTCCTAGGCGTCTACCAGAAGTGAAATGGCTCAATTGTGGGGCAATTGTATTTCCAACTTTCCTCGACACCAATCAATTGTCCTCCTAAAAGGCTGCACTAATTGCCATCCCCACCCACGGTGTTAGAGGATGTCTCCTTCTGTACGTTTTCACTAACACTTGGTATCAGAGTCTTTCACACTTGACTTTTTAAAGGAATTTCTATCTGGCTGATGAAGGCTGTGTTACAGAGTTCAATCCCTGCCAACGTGTTTCACGTTCCAGATTTGTGTAATGTCACACAGCTATCTGAACATCCCCAAAGCCACCCCTTTTCCCAGGAGTGCACGTAGGGTCTTCCAGTGGCAAACTCTTAACTCATTCTTCGAGACCCAGTTAATAGGTTCCTGCCTCTGTGCATTTTTTTTTTTTTCTGATTTCTCCAGATCCATGTGGTTCCCACTCCTTACTCACGTAGCTCTCTGTAGAGATCTCAGTTGTTGCATTTCCGCAAGCATTATTATTGCTTTCTATGGCTATTTTTATCACTGGACTGTAGATTCTCCAGGGCAGGGATTATAGACATGGAGCTCGATGCGAGAGAATTTCTTGAGTATCTTGCATGGGCCTGGATCTGTGTTAGGTTCCGTGGAACCCAGCAGCAACAAAACGCAATTACACGACATAGTCTCTCCCTCCTGTAGTTTGTTTGGTTTTTTTCTTCTTAGGAGCTAATAAAGCAGCATCTATCCCTCCCGAGTAGTTTTTGACTTGTACTTGGGGGCCCAGGGCAGAGACTTATGAAGCATCTAGAAAACAGAACTCGGCTGTGCAGAATGGAGCCTCTGTCACTTCTGACACCCTACGTACAGCTCAGTCGATGTTTGCTACGTAACTACACGAACAAATTAATAAATAAGTTAATTCATCCAACACGATCTGCCAAGCACTTTTCCAGGTGTCAGGATGTAGTGGGAATCTGTGTTCCCACTGAGCGTACGTGTATGTGTCTGTTGGGCTGGGAGCGGGAAGGGAAAAGGGATATACGGTAAATAAATCGACAAATCACCGGCACTGCGTCGGGGGATGGGAGCTTCAGGAAAGGAAATCCAAGCCAGGTGATAGAGAGGTAGGTAACACAGGCTGGTGCTACCCTGCACCTCGTCCCTCCTCCAGGCCATCTCAGAGTCAGCCGCAGCTGAGGAAGAGGTCCCTTGCCTGTGAGAGTTTCCCATCTCGGTCACTTCCTCCAAAGCTCTCCTGGGACAGCAGCCCTCCCTCAGCCCGGATCGGCTGAACCGCTTTTCTCTCCTGCCCCGTTGCACCTCCCCGCCCGTTCACTCTGGCTCCCCAGAATCACCTCTACTAATGACACTGTGCTGGTAAGTCGTCGCCTCAGAATAGAGGAGCCTGAACGAAGACAGAGAATGCAGTGAGGCTGCTAATCACTGGAGGGGAGCTACGGAAGGACTCATTGAGTGGGGACCTGAAGGCAGGGAGAGTAAGCCGTGGACACGTGGAGGCAAGATGTCCTAGAGAGAAGGAAGAGCAAGTCTAACCCCAGCCCCAACTCCGAGGTGGGCGTGTGCATGGGCTGTTTGGTAGGAGAGACAGCTGGAGCAGAGGTGAGCCAGAGAGAGAGAGAGAGAGAGAGAGCGAGCAGGACACGATATCAGAGTGGGAGCAGGGACCCTGCAAGCCAAGGTAAGGGGTTTGCATTTCTTTCCAGATGGAATGAATGAATTGGATGCCTTTGATCGCAGGTGAGGCAGGATGCAAGTGAGATTTGAAGTGAACGAATGCACGCACGCATGTGCACGGATGACTTAGCAAAACATTTGATTATTCAGAGATTCCAGCTGATGCCGATCCGAAGGGCAATCGTACTTCATGGGACCCTATGGAATTACAAGCAACTATTGTAGTCAGGGACCGACTGGATTCCGAGCTCAGGTGTCCCGGAAGTTGGCTGCTGTCAGAAGTTGCTTTGCTTTGGTAGGTCTGTGAAGGAGGTGGAAACACGAAGGGCGGCGGTGGGGGGAGAGGACCCTGCAATTTGAGGACGGTTGGAATTTCCCTGGGTGCCGAGGATTTGGGAAAATCATGTTTGAAGCTGCAACAAGGTCAAGGGCGACTTGTTGCTTTGTGATGAGTGGGCTTACTTCAGCACACCTGCCGCTTAGCAGGGCCCTCCTGCAGGTGGGCCTCGAGGAAAGGTAGGCTTCCTTCACAGACCCAAACTCCACAGCTAAAAGGAAGGTCAGGTTTATAAGAAGCTGCTAATTGGCAGCTCGATTACCTTTGCATCCCCCATGGCGAAGCCCTGCAGGTTTGTTGGGTTCCAATAGCAGTTCCTCCTTTTCGAGGTGCTACCTTCCTGCTTCATTGCTGGGATTTCCGTAAGAGGTGTTTATGGTGTTTATTCACTGCTTTGTTGGAAAATGAGCACCTGCATTGAATCACAGAATGAAATGAGTCAGAGAAATGATTTCCCTTCCTCCTTTTTAAAAAAGAGTTTGTTTTCAGAGAGAGAGAGAGGGAGGGAGAGAGCGAGGGGGGGGGGAGGGGCAGAGAGAGAGAATCCCAAACCAGCTCAGTGCTGTCAGTGCAGACCCTCCCCCCCCACTGCAGGGCTTGACCTTGATCTCACAAGCCGTGAGACCATGACTTGAGTGGAAATCAAGAGTCAGATGCTTAACCCACTGAGCCACCCAGGCGCCCTGATTTTCCCTCCTCCTTAAGGCTTAGGAGCAAAAGGGCCTAGAAGTGCAGGAAAAATCAGAAAGACTGTAGCATTACTCAGGCCACGTGGTCAAGGTGTGGGCATCAAGCTACCCACCCGGAGGAAGGAACGTGATGAAGATTCTAAGGAGAGAAATGCCCCTTTCCCTTGTAGAAACTCAGGAATGAATAATCCCACACTAATCTGACTTTCTCCGGGCCTCCTGTTCATTTGCTCTGTGTGCATTAAATTTATCATCACTGGCATAGCTGGAAAATGGAGGTCAAATTTCAGTTTGGCCTGCAATGTGATAAAAATGACCTGCAAAAGGTAGATGATAGGTTGTTATTTTATGCCCTGGAAAATAGCAAAGATCAGATACTGCTTCCCCTGTGTCCTCCATTTTTTTTTTTTTTTTTCCTTCTTGGATGCCTGATACTAACTTTCCTTAGTAAAGCATCATAAATGCACACCCTGATTTGTTAGAAGGGTGGTCAAGGTTTAAAACAAGAACGATCTATTTCTAACTGGCGATTTCAATCAGTACAGGTTGACTAGGCACCTTGTGCTGTGTGAGTTCTTTATGGAACCACTGACAAGTCATAAAAATATCCAGAGCACAAACGTGACATTCAAACACACTGTCTCTTCTGCTTATAGTTCATTGACTCCCAGAAGTCATCTATTTATAGCAATTAATGATTTCTAAGCAATTAGATCCCCCCCTGTTTCAACAACTATCATGTTGTAGGATAAATCCTTCGCTGCGGAAATGCATGTGGCAGGCAGTTTCGGATATGGGAATCGAGGCCAAAGTTGGGACACAAGAGGCTGGGGAAGAAATGTCTTCCTCCAGCGCTTGAGGTGGGTAGGAGTCCCGTCAAATAAGGACTATCGGGGATAGTCTCCACGTCAGCAACGTTTTAAACTTCGATACGAATTTTTTAACCTCCACCTAGTCTTGCCTCCAGAGGTGAGACTGGTAACACCTGCCTGCCCCTTTTCCAAGGGACAGTCCGACTACAGCACCGCATCCTTCTCCACTGGGGGTCCTTCACGAGTCAGTACGACTTTAGCTTTGCTTTGCTTTGCAAAGATCACTGCAAGGGCTTATCTTGGGTAATTGTTATTACGACCATCTGCATTACGGTATAATTACCTTTCCAAAATGCTAGATCTCTTTAGCTGATGTTTAAAGATAAGTAATAGCCAAATAATTGCAAAGCCTTTGGATACAGAGCAGGAGTTCTGCAATAAAAGGTGGGCCTTGTTTATAGCATGTGTGTCTCTCTCCTGTTTTCACTTTTTCTCCTTTCCCGGGGAGTGCTAGAGGAGTGACTGATTTCCCTCCCCAGCTCTCCCTTTATTTTTAGGCAGACGGATGACTAAGTCAATGTTGTAGAGTTTCTCCTGATCCCAGTCTGATACCCATCCTACACAACCGGCGGGATGTGGACTGTGGCATTTAATAAAGTTGACTTTCGTTAATCAGAAGTCATGACGGGTGAATCCTCTCTCTGTTCCCGGGGACGGAGTGTGGGGAAGCAGAGACAGATCTCAGAAAGGCCCCACGGCCTCATTCAGGTCCGGCGGGGAGATTTGCTGTCACCTCTTCCCGACTCCTTAACTTTTCCGTAAGCTGTTAATTGGAACTTCTTTGTAGCCTGTAATGCTCTGAGGTTCAGGCCACAGTTTGGTGATTAAGCCTTGAGCGTATTTTCTTCATTAGCGTGATCAATCAGAAGAACCGTAGCTACACGTGAACCTGGGGCTCTTGCTCTAAATCCCACAGTATCGAAGACACAAAACTGTGGAAGGTGAGGCATAACAATGAAGAGGATGGGGAAAATGAAGAAAATGGAGAGAAAAATATGGACTGATTGGCAATACGGGGGGGGGGGGGGAAGGATGGCAATATCATCACAGTTTGCATAAGAAACAGTCTTGAATTTATGGTTTTAAAATTGCCACTTTAGATTCCGCTTGCTGTTTGACATTCTTGTTTTTCTGGAAATTCATTTGAATTAGCATATCTGGCCCAAATATTTACCTCCCTGAGTTCTTAAACAAGTAAGGCAGATGAATTACTTTGAGCCATGTGGACTCAAGGAGTAGGTACCATATGCTCACAAAATTTGGGGTAAGTACTAGCTTGTAAAATGCCATCAGTCCCCAAACTCCTCTTTGCAGAGAAAACTTATGGCAGACGTAACAACTATTATTATGAGGATACTTCAGAGTTGCAACCAGTGGAGAGTGACTTTGTGCTCCCACGCATACGAGGCTTTTTATTAGCATTATCTCATTTAATTACACAACAGCCCTATGAGGAAATTTATTATCCTTTCAATTTTACGGATGAGGAAACTAAACCTTAGAGAGTTTAACCAACTTGTCTAAACTCATATTAGTTAGCGGAGCTGGTCTAAGAGTCTGTGCTGTTAATTACTTGCACATGGCATGTATACGCTATTCACCTAGCAGACTAGATGAGATACCTACGTCTGTATCCACAACTATGTCGATAGCTATACCGTTATAGATGTGTATATGCCAGGATTTATATTGGGAAAACTGGGAAAGAAGCTAGTCTTTTTCTTTTCTTTTTTAAAAATCTCAACAACTAAGCATATTCTCTGTGGAGAAAATGCACTGGAAACCATTTTGGTGGGTTAGTATTTTTTTTTTTTACAAGGCTGAAGAATGCCCTCTCACCAGCTGGAAATAGCGTCACTTCTCTTGCTTCATTCCCACCACCAATTAAACAATTTAAAAGCATTTCAGATAGCCCCATTTTGAGAAATATCTGCACCCATCAGAGTTGACATTTAAACAGGCAGACCGTGTAGTTTCCTAATTGTGCTTGTGTGTACATGTGCACCTGCGTGTGTGTGTGTGTGTGTGTGTGTGTGTGTGTTAAGGAAGACTGAAAATGGGCTTTCCTCCCTAAAATACATGATGCCCGGCCTACCAGTGTCTGAAATTCTTCTGTTAGGTCTTCCTTCTTTTGGGATAACGTTTTATTCCGTGTTCAAGGACAAAACTCCGGGAAGGAGTGCTTGAGTAAACCCAGCCTCTCATTGTAAGCAGTCTTATCGGATGTTTTCCAGAGAAGCAGACTTGGATAAGCCAGGTGCAGAGAGCATGAGGCGAGTGGAGAGCTCGTGGGTGTTGGTGGGAGCCGGGGGTTGGCAAATAGAAGAGGGGTGGCAAGAGATATAGAGGCAAACGTCATCTACTTCCCCATCTTTCATTAAACCGACTCTAACTCTGATTATTCATTGGATTAACCAAAGAAAGGGTTGACTCAGTGCCGACTGCTTTAACAGAAGTGTGCATAGTTAGGGCTAAGAAAATACATTCTTCCTAGTAGAGACTTGCCAGGTCTATGGTCTTTCTTCTTCCTTTGTCTTGATCGATTGTGCACGATCTACTGATTGGCGTATGCTTTGCAGGAGTCACTGTGCAATGCCGAAGCACCGAGAACAGGTACCCTGCCTGCCTTCATGGAGCCCCTAATCTGGGTGGACACACTAAGCATCAAAATGCCCTGGGCTTCATAAAACTCAGGCAGGGACTGACTCAGCCTGGGGTAGTTGGGATTGCTTTTAGAAAAGATGCTCTTGAACTCTGGGTCCTGATGTATGAATGTGGAAAGGAAGAAGGGTGTGGACACATCTTCGGGAAGAATCGTTCTGGAGTCAGAATTTTCAGGTCCTGATGAAGCCTCATACAGCTTGCAATTAGCAAGGGTAAAACAGATCAGTTTCCGGGGGTCTCCGTGCAGGACATTCCCAGCCAGAATGCACTTCTCTGGAAGGCAGGGGAGAGGTGAGTGGCTGCTGATCTGAGTCCTGTGTCCCTTTGCCTGGCATTCCTCTGGCGTCTTTGGAATTCACGCCAACTACACTTCAAATCAAAGGTACCACTCCTCTGTTACTGTGCTGAATATCCCAGTCACTGAAAACTGGCATCGCCTTATACATTCCCAGCTTTGGCTCCGGCTGTTTGTGAGTTGCAGCTAGGGTACAGCTCAGAGAAAGGCAAATACATGCCAAACAGATAGCCTTATGCATTTTAAGCAGAGAAAACCAGGAAGGCCTTTAAAAAACTGAAAAACCAAATAGTTTGATAATTTTGAGAAAAGTTACTGACCACTCCTAAATTTGCATTACAACTTAAACACGCTAAAGCTTTTGCATTTATAGACTCAGTAATTGATCTAGATATCTCTTCTTTCTTTCTCTTTGCTAGTGTTCTGGTGCTCAGAAAAACAGCATTTCTAATTTACATGTCCAAATTAGCTTCAACTTACTTATATTGAATGATAATAGATTTCTTTTTCTTATAATCAATGTTGTCTGAAAACATAATACAGATTTAACTTATCATTGTAAAGATCTTAAGATTTTAATATTTTTGCAGAGGCATAAATACAGTGTAGCTATAATTATTTCATTATGTATGTATAAAAATAGGACACGGCAAAAAGTACATGCTTTCCCTCACTGATTACTCTTAATGTCTCCCAAATTTCCTGATTTACAATATTCTCTAAGGATGTAGATTTTTCTAATTGAAGTACAGTAATTTGCATATTTGTAGACCTTGTTGACACAGTTAATTGATATGTCATTACTTATATCATGCTGAATATAATTTACACTCCTTATTCACGGCAGACTTACAATGCTGTCCTTTTGGGGAAGAATTCACAAAGTAGCGTCCTTTGTCTTGCTTTTCTCTTTGGCTTAGCCAGCCTTTGCCTAAGGAAAACCAGAAGGAATAATGGCCAGTTGGCAGGGTTTTCTGTTTGGCACAATATTAACCAGTAACATAATAATCTAATACATTTTAGCACTGGTGGTGAAACGTCTATTTTCCTAGCAGTTTGCTAGAAAAGTCCGTTTCAAACGCTTTTCACATATGATCACTTCGGTTAGTCCTCCTGGCACTCTTGAGACAGGGATCGTTACATTTCTTTTACCAAGGGGCAAATGGAGGCGAAGGGAGGCACGGAGACTGGTCCAAGGTCCCATAGCTAGAAGATTGAAGAGCTGGGATGAGACATCGTTCTTTTGTGTCTCCAGGACAGGTTTTTTTCCACTGCAGGGCACATGCTACCAGAGAGGTAAGGAAACAGGACTAGAGATATGTGAGAGAAAGAACAGGAAAGTAAGGGAGAAATACTAGGGGACTGTGGACCAAACACATGAGCTTAGAGACAGGAATGAACTTGTCCATTTGGTCACGTTAGCGGTGTTCGAAAAATCTAGTACTCCTTGGTGTGATTGTCCAGTTCTGTCTCTCTCTGAGAACTCTGAATGGGAACGTGGGGTATTCCCTATGGGCTGGGCTAAGCTTTTTGCCTCTTTGCCACTCCCACAGGGCCTTGCTATGTTCAAATGAGGCACTCAAAAATAATTGTTGAATGAATGAATGGCATTCTTCAGAAGTTGGAGTGATAGCCTCATTGTTCCCATGATGGGCTGTGATTATATCTGTGCCAGCTTCGGCCACCCACACCCTCCGAATCACACAGGCCTCCTCTGCGAGGGAGAATTACTTTTTGCCTTTCTCCTTTTTCTTTTTTTCTAAGTCCCATTACTCAGGCTGGAGGGTTCTCTTGTTAAAAAGATGGTTGGAATTTGGCCTAGCGTTTACGTGAATCGCTAAAGATGTAGTATCTGCTTTTGGTGGATTTCCAAGTGTGCAATCCATCCAGGCAGCTGAAAATCACAACAAATAGAGTTCAGAAAGCATGCAAAGGCGAGACATTATCGTATAATGGAAAAAGCATCAGCCTGGGAGTGAGATAGACCCGGGCATGGGTCCAAAATCTGCCACTTGCTAGCCCTGTAAACCTTTGCAAGTCACCTCCCTGAGCCTCAGTTTACTTTTCTGCACAGTGGGACTGTCGTTAATACTTCCCTCTGAAGGTGGGTCGGAGATAAGACCTGTAAAATGCCTCGCTCAGCACCTGGTGTCTACTGGGTTTTGTTTTCCTTGCCCTCATTCATGTTCAGGCCAATGTTGACCCCATTTCGATGAGGTGTAACTTCTGCTCAAAGAACTCATATAGTTAGGTTCTTCATGACGCAGAATCATGTGACTTGCATGCCTTGTCAGTGTCATGGCTTTGCGCCGAGAACTGTGGAGCCTTGCCCGTTATCCAGCATGAACACCAGTGTGGGGCCATTGCTGTCTTCACCTAGCAGCTGGGGGCTACGGTCATCTCAACGAACCTGGGGATCATTGTCCTGCTCCGTTTGACAGAAGGGGGAAGTGTTTGGGAACCATGTAGGATCCTTTTGTTCTCTTTATTTGGAAACTCTTTCTCTGATGAAAGTCAGACTGATCTCTCTCTTGAGGGTGTCGCAGCTGTTGATGACTCTCTACCAGCGGTGGGAAATATGCTGAGCTTGAAGAGAGTGAGGGCTGGCCACTGGCTGTCAGATTCCTTTGTTTCTAGAGAGATTAGGTGGTAGAGTAGCGACAGCCCAAGCTGTGGAGACTTGCTCCTGAGTCCTGCCATAGGCTTTCACCTGCATAACACGCGGAAGTCACTCCACCTCTTTGAGTCTCTTTTCCCCTCTGTAACACGAGGCTAATAGGACCTAATTTACAGAACTTGGAGAGGATTAGCACCTGGGAGTCAGTAGGGGTTCAAAAAATAATGGAGGTAGTTATTTTTATTATTTTCATGAGATTACTTACAGGTCAGGTGTATCCGTGAGTGGAGTTGGTAGCCACCCAATGTGATTTTAACCAAAGATGGTCCTGCAGCAGAGGACTACTGGCCAGGGGTTCAGAATTCTTCTAAGTCCTTTGTAACTCTGGCCATTCTGATGGGCTTATGGTATGAAGCTACCTGGGAGGGAACCTCCTTACCTAGGTACCACGTTAGCAAGGCTTTGTTTATTGGACCAACCAATTCGCATCCTTTGTAGCCTAGCAGGAAGTAGCAGGTCGGGCAGAGATGGGATACAGAACAGGCGTGTTTGGGATGAGGCTGCTGGGAAATGGTTGAAGACAGAGTGCTGCTGGGTGACATCCTTTGCTGAGGAGCCCAGGGCAGTGTGGTTGGGACACTGTGGAGCATACTAGGCAGTGAAAGAGAGTTAGGGCTGCCCATGATTAAATCCATGAAATGTAACGTATGCAAAGTGAGGGTCCTTTGTGCCAGCTACAATGTCAGGTGCCAGCAAGGAGACCTTTGACTAAGTCAGCCTCTGTTCTCAGGGTGCTTACCACCAGTGAACAAATGATAAGTGCAAGTGAGAATAAGATAACCATCTATGCAGGTATGATGCAAGAACTACAGCTAGTCAGATGAGTGAGTTCCCATGTAGAGCAAGCGTGATTAGAGAAGACTTTCTGGAAGGTGTGACGTTAGAAGGACCTGGAAGTCTGAAAAAGACGACTGCCAAAGGCTTCAAATTTCATAGTCTTACCAGAGGATGGGCTAAAGCACTTAGCTGGGGCTTTCTCAGGGGGTGCGTCAGAACGTCTTGATGGGTTTAGAGTTCTGTCTACATTTGTGAAGTGAAATGGAGAATCCCAGAAGCTATTGGAACCATCCAGGTCAGTTTTGAAGCATTATTGGAGACTTTACTTGAATTATCCAGGTAGCCATTTTCCCCAGGACTGTCCCTGTTGGTGAAAAGAATGATGTAGACAAATGTTGTTAAAGCACTAATGGGGGCTTGGGGCTTTCTTAAGAGTTAGTACCTTTTCCTTATCCCTATTGTTTCCTTGGGGAAAGCTTGATTTCCTTTGAGATGGGGAGAGGAAAGGATTCTTTACTATGATGATTAGTAGAATTCTCTGGTAGCCTGAGGATACAGGACATGCATGGGCACAGACACTAGTGGTCTGGTTCTTGCCTGCCTCATGGCTTCTGTCTGGTACCACTTTTTCCCCAACTCATTGTGTCCTAGCTACATTGCCTTTTCTCAGTTCCCAGAATATTCCATATTCTTCACCTCAGCCCTTTGCATGTGTTTCTCTCTCAACCTGGAATAGCTTTCCTGCACACTTTAACTAACCAACTCCTACCTATCCTACAGTCCTTATTTTAAATATCATATCCTCAAAAAATCCCCTGGCTTAGATTGGGTCATTTATGTCTTTCTCTTTCATGGACCCTGGTACTTGTCCTTTAGGGCATATATACATATTTGTGATTATGTATTTACTTGTGTGCTTAACATTATCTCCTCTCTAGACTATGAGCTCCAGAAAGGCAGGAAACACATCTATTTGTTTTTCACCTCTGTTGGATAAGGACCCATACGGTGTCTACAACATAGTAGATGCTTAATCCACAATTACTAGTTACTAGATGAATGAGTGAATCATACAATTGTTGATCTGGACGAGACCTTAGCGGACAACTGATGTGAAAGCTTCTCCTTCTTAGAGGAGGACATTAAAACTAAAGGTGTGAAGCAACTTAAACCAGGTACGGTTACACGGACCAAAAGCTAGTTGGGTAGAACCAGGACCCGCAACTGGATTTCCTGAATTCCAAACCAATGATTTTTCTATTAGACCGTTTTAGGGGTAACCTGTTATGATGTCGTAGTGGAGATTCTGGAGTCACTAGCTGTGTGACTATGGGCAAAGTACCTACCTTATCAGCACCTCGGTTTCCTCATCTGTATAAATGGGCATAAGAAAGGTAACCCATCTCCTAGAGAGGTTGTGAGGAACGAGAAAATCTGGGTAAAGTGCCAGCTCAGGGAGAGTGCTCAGTAAATGCGAACCATTATCACCACGTCACCCCTGCCATCGTCATCATCAGCGTCATTGTCATCATCGGGTCAACGAGGCCATTTGCAGAGGACAAGTGACATCATCTTAAGATGCATAGGCAAAGAAAACCTAGTATTCATGGCATTTGATTGCTCTAAAACCCAAAAGTCCCTAGAGATGTAGTGGGAGCTGCGGTTGATGGTCCTGTCTTTGGGGGTGCCATGTTTGGCAATGAATAAACAGGTGTATTTAAAGAAAAGGCACATTGAGTTTTTTTGCAAATGGATGCTCATCTGGAAAATACCTCTGGCTGCACACGCAGGAGCAGCCTCGGTGGTCATAGCAAGTACCCATATTTTTTTGTTTGTCTGGTTTTTTGCTGGTAGTTAGCTGCTATCCATCCTTGGTGGTCCCACCTTGGTTCTGGTGACCAGTGGCACTGACGACCACTACTGGTGACCAATAGAACACTCATGATGCCCCCATGCAAAGAAGCACATGCTTGATGTGGCTTCAATGGGATATCAACCTCTTTGCAACCTTCCTTCAGAGACTGTCATGTGATAATTAGGTATAGCAGGAGTGGATGTTTATTGAGTCTTTCCTTACCACGGGCCAGTCACTGTTCTAAACCCTTTCCCTGCATCCGGTCGTTCTGACAACCCCATGAGGTGGGCTTCATTGATTGAGATTGAGGGCACAGAGATGTGGAGAGTGTGATTAAACTGCTCAGGTCGTATGTAGCATGAGCGTGTGGCAAATTACGGATCTGAATGTGGGTGGTTTGATCCAGAAGCACCCACACTCTTAATAACTGGGGGGGGGGGATCCTGCCTCAGGAGCCACAGCTGTGGTTGGCGACAGGTGGCATCACTCGAAGCCCACATGCTTATTCAGAGGTGGCTCGACTAACTGAATGGTTTCATAGAAGGGTCCTCTTTGTATCCTGGGGCATTTGGCAATGTGTGTGCTTCTGTCTCGTTGCCTCTATTAACGTGTCTCTCTCATCCCTCTCTTGCTCTCCCTCACCAGCCCTCCCTGCCCCCCTCCGTCCCCGACCCTCCTTCCACCTCACATGGGGCTAAAGTCTGCAATCTGTGCACCGGCTGATAATTGACAAGTTCACCAGAGGTATCAACCTGCCACGAATTCATGAACATTCAAATTGAACTTGCTGTACATGAGTAACCGAAGATTAGTTTAAGAATTTTTTTCCTTTTTTTTCCCTTCCTCCCCCAAATATCTGTAAACAGAATCTGGTCCAGGGAGATTCCTCCTACATATAATGCTTTTGCGGCTTTAAAGGAGAGGAGAAAGGTACAAATCTTGAAGCCCGGAAAGAAAGCAATAGTCTCAACTAAAAAAAAAAAAAAATCTGTTTTCCCCAGCTATAAACATGCAATAAATCACCCGTACAAAGAGCCTAATCTTTAAACCGAAAGTTGGCAGCTGTTCTAACTCACTTGTTGGTCTGGTGAGGGGAGAAGTACAATGCCAGTGTCACCACCTCTGAGAGGGATCGGGGGCTACGTGTTGATCGTGTGGATACAAAATACCACAATTTCATAGAGGAGCATTTCTAAGGTTCTGGAGACGTGCTCATCTTCGCTCTTGTGGAGAATCCCAAGGTTTGCTTGTAAATATCAACCTGATTTAGTCTTCAGTTTTAAGACAAGACAATCATCTACCTCTCGGTGTCTCTTGGTCTCAGGTATATGACTTAAGAATTTTAATGATTTCGGAATTACATTGTGACAGGCTGAGGTTTTTTTTTTTTTTAATTTTTTTTTTTTTTGGTGGAGGGTGGTGAAGGACATAATTAGCCAAGTTTCAGGAAATATCTGGTATTTCATGAGGGAAAATGTCAACATTTGGTACATCTGATGATTTCATTTTATATGTGTGAAAACAGAGGCAAATGTCTGTATTTGAGGAGAGTAATTGTATAGATCAGTGTCTGTACTTTTCTCGAACACACTGTTAAAATAATAATTAAGCCTCCACACCTGTTAGACTGTGAACAAAATCCTCTTCTCAGAGAACAGTGCCTTTCAAGAAGCTCACTGTATCACCGGGTTGAGGCTAAGAATGGTCCATAGCTCTCCTGTCTCTGATTCTCTGTTTCCTATTCCTGTCTCCTTTTCTCCATTTTGATTTTTCGTCTTCTGCCTTTTTTTCTCAGCACCCTCACCTCGTCCCTTTGTTTTTCTCTTCTGGGAAAAGCTATTTCTTGACCCTAGAAAATGATTTTAGCTGGGCTATCTCTGAATAGCATGAGGATTCAGCACCCCCTCCGATGTTTCTTGAGCCCAGTAGAATTTCACATAGGCTCTGGAGGACAAAAAAGAGGTGGCAGATGAAAAGAAAAAAGCATCGCCAACACCAAGAACAGAATCTTCACTTTCATGTGCTCCAGGCTGAGGCTGGGCACAGAGGAGGAAACTTATCAATTGGCAGGTATTTATTGAACATCTACTATGTGCAAGACACTCCGCCTGGTCCTAGGGAGGCACCATTTTTGTCCTTGGCGACATGATTGGATTGCTTGTTGCAAAACAAAGGTACCTCCCCCAATACCAGGTGTGGATTAAGCACCTGCTAAGGGTTGGTGATTAATTTCTCAGACACCTCCTCAGTGTTAGTTTCCGAGTGCTTTAAGACACATGGAGGTAGGAAGGAAAAATGTAGCTCAGTGCTTGCCATTGGACCATCTGTTGTCTCACCAGAAAATAGAATATTCTTTTTTTTCCTCCAGTAACTTTACATACTCCCCTTAAGAAGTCAGCTTTCTAATTTCCAAACTGAGATAATAAAAGTATGGAACTCTGGGTGAAACACTTAGAACAGTGCCAAACGCATGATTATGTTCAATAATTGTTAGCTACTATTACTGTTGTCGTTGTTATAGTTCAGTGGTGTCCTAGAATTTTTGTATCACCAATTCCAGGTAGCTCCGCAATACCTTTCCAGCATCACACTGCATCTGATGATGTTGGAGGGCAGAAGTGCGAATAAGAAAGTTGGACGTGAGATCCCAAGGAAGTGCGTTTTTTTTTTTTTAGGAATGCAGCAAAGGAAGATCCAGCAAGTGTTGTTGTTTTGTTTTTGTTTTTGTGTGTGTAAGCGAGGGTTTTTCACACCAGGCCTTATGTACGTGGAGTTTTGCATCTTTCCTTCAACTTGGAAACTGATTATTTCCCAGAAAACTAGACTCCGGTTGCATTTTATTAAAGAAAACATCTCTGGCGGGCAAAGCACTAGGTCGCATCTTGCATTTTTTTCTTTTATCACCAGCAGATTCTTTTCAAGATCGAATGTTCCTGATACAGGTAACAAGGTCACTGAAGGGAGAAGGAAAGGGCAGAGTGAGGAGCGAAAACCATGCCCACCGTAGGATTATTTTATATCACAGGAACGCTGCCTCATTTGCTGCAAGCCCGCTCTGAATATAAACCTGTGGCTCTCACCACAATCTCGTGCCTAGCAGGGGGCTGAAAACGTGCCAAGTGTCCAGGGACCACGTGTTGATTGATATTCTTTGAAGGCACTTCCTAACTTTGTTTTATTCCTGTCTTCTGGTCTACCTCGGAGCGTAGACGCTCCCTTTTGATGAGATGATCCTTCAGTATTTGGAAGGCATGATAGCCGAGAGTCTAGGCTTTGGAGCCAGGCTGCCTGATCCAGAGCTTGGATCTCAACCACTAGCTGGTCACTCTCGTGATCACAGGCAACTTACTAAGCACCCGGTGCCTTAGTGTCATCCTCTGCAAAATGGGGTAGAAAGAATTCCTACCTGACAGAGGACTTAATATATGCAAAGTGCCTACAGCAGAGTCTGGCACCTCAGTAAGTGCTGTAGAAATATTTGCTCGTGGTGGTGTTACTGCCACCAGCTACTGAGTCTTTTACCGTGTGCCAGGCACTTTGATAAATGCTTTACAGCTAGCATATCATGTTATCCTTATTTCCATCTGGTATTCTTCCTATCTTTCCATTTGGAGTCATGTCCTCAGAAAGGCATTGCAGACACTGTTTTATCTTCCTTGGAGCACTTCTGAGGGCCTGAGGCCACAGATGCTCTTTGTTTGATTACATGTGTATTGCGTGACTCTCCTCACTGGGGTGTGAGTTACTGAGGGCAGAGGCACTGTCTGTCTTGTCCGCCGTGTGACGCCTGGTGCCCAGGACAGGCCGGCACAGATTAGGTGCTCCTAGGTGTCAGTTGATCAGTTTGGTTCTCTTGCCCAGCGGGGATATTCCTAAGACAGTTGGCCATGTCTTAGGTGACTTGGTTCCGATACTTTCTGCAGCCTCCCACTCATATTATTTCTCTTAAAACGTGGTACCAGGAGCTGAGCACCGTATATTAGATGTGATCTTGTCAGCCCCGAGGGCTGGGGAAATGTTCCTTCCCTGGAAAATGGGTCTCCGGGTTGTTTTCTCAGGGCGAGATTTCCATGGCGTTTTCATTTCTGTTTCGGTCGTGTAGAGCACGTTAGCTACTGGCCAACTGGACTTCATGAAGTAAGGTTTTCTGTACATGGTTGTAGTTGACCATGGAGGACGTTGCTCTTATCCTTTTTTTTTTTTTTTTGACGGAGAGAAAGTGAAAGAGGAAGTGTAGGAGCAGGGGAGGAGAGGCAGAGAGCAAGAAGGAGACGGAGAATTCCGAGCAGGCTCTGCTCCCAGCGCAGAGCCTGGTGTGGGGCTCAGTCTCACAATCCCGAGATGATGACCTGAGCCGAAATCAAGTATCAGATGCTTAACCAACAGAGCTACCCAGACACCCCACTTTTATCCTTGTTCAATTGAGTTTTCTTGTCTGTGTGCCTCATGCTCTGCTTGTCAAGGTATCTTGGAACTTTCATTCTGACATCTATTGGGTGAGCTCTTTCTATCTTCATTTACCCACACATAGTGTATCAGCATGATTTATACACATTCCTTCCAGGGCCTGGCAAACATGTGGAGCCGGATAAAGCCCGTGGCACCCAAAGTCGAACGTCCTGTATTGACATAAAAAAGAAACGATCAGCCTTACCGACAAGAGTAATAGCCAGTGTTAATTAAGTACTTAGCGCATGTGAGGGGATTTGAACCTGTGGTTTTCACTCTAACAAATACCCTATGATCGCTCTTGTAGAAACTAATCCATTAGTCCATACTTCTTGGTTATAGTGACTTTTGGCTATTGGTAATTCACTTAAGTCTACAATCCTATTTTCAAAGAAACCATGGAGCATTTTATCCCATGTTTTGATTAAGTTTTATTGCCTTTATGGCATTTCCTTGATATTGTTTGTCAGCAGCAATCCAGGGGGCAAAAATAGGTTCCCAAGGGTGGAAGCTGGCTTATTGCGGACCAGCAGCTATCTACTTGGATGAGGCACAGGCATCTCCTTTGTCCCAGAGAGGTCTTTTTTTGAGTCTTGATTTTTGTGAATGACACAGAAATGGTAGCTTTATTTATTTATTTATTTATTTATTTATATTTATTATTTTTTATTTATTTATTATTTTATTTATATTTTTAAAAGTTTATTTATTTATGTTGAGAGAGAGAGCACAAGCGGGTGAAGGGCAGAGAGCAAGGGGAACAGAGGATCCAAAGTGGGTTCTGCACTGACAGCAGTGAGCTCAATGTGGGGCTCGAGCTCTCAAACCGTCAGATCATGACCTGAGCTGAAGTCAGATGCTCAACTGACTGAGCCACTCAGGCGCCCCAGAAATGGTGGCTTTAAATGCTTTTACTTAAGAGCTTATGTTGGGGCGCCTGGGTGGCGCAGTCGGTTAAGCGTCCGACTTCAGCCAGGTCACGATCTCGCGGTCCATGAGTTCGAGCCCCGCATCGGGCTCTGGGCTGATGGCTCAGAGCCTGGAGCCTGTTTCCGATTCTGTGTCTCCCTCTCTCTCTGCCCCTCCCCCGTTCATGCTCTGTCCCTCTCTGTCCCAAAAATAAATAAACGTTTGAAAAAAAAAATTAAAAAAAAAAGAGCTTATGTTGAGGATCAAATGTATCAAGAAAGGGTGTGGAGCATTGGGAACAATCCAACAGCTTCTGCACTTCCTCTTCTAGTTCCCACGGATGAACGTGAACGGTTCCACGGTCTCAGAGCCACCTGAGGACCTGGTGATATTTACCTTGTCCTACCTCACATCGCCTGTTCAGATCATGAGTGCCGAAAAGAGCCGGAAGCTCAGTTGGGATCATGGAAGTAGGGTCTGCTTGTTGGGCCAAGGGCTAGAATACTTGTGTATGTTGTTCAGATGGCAGGGTGTTGCTCAAGCAAGTCACCCATGGAATTGTCATCTCCATCAGAGTTCCCTTTGGCCTATGAAAGCCTTGTAAGTTATTTTTCTCTTAGAGCTGGTATTCGAAGGTAAAGACTTGAAGTTAGTTAAATATGGGTAATGCAACGTTTCTCAGAATATAGCAAGCAAGGTGCTTTTAGGTGGTACACAGCTGAATATACGCATTTTTATTTTAACAGTCAGGTAGAAAAATATATAATTAGTTTATAAAACGTCATCTCACGCGTATTATCGCTTAAGATTAGGCAAAGTAAAAAATGTGAATCAATTTGAATTTCATTTAAAGAAAAATATGCAGTAAATAGCAATACAGGTAGTTTGCAGATTAGCAAAGATTGTGAAAGTGATATGTAAATGAATAAGGTTTGGAGAGTATTGGGCTAATGCAATGTTAATTAAAAACAAAATGTGGTGTGTGTAAATGCCACTAAAAGTTTTTCATGCTCATTATATTTTCAGAGCTCAAATTGGGCATGTAGTCACAGTGGATGCAGTCATTCAAGTAAGTAAGTAAGGCAATAATGATGGTAAATTGTAGACAGAGATTGTTTCTTGGTAGAATGGTGGGTAGGATCTGGTAACGAATCACACACACACACACACACACACACACACACACACACAGAGGAATAATTGACCCTACTCATTGTTTAAAGCAATTAATTCCATGTGTTCATCTTTTAGTGTTACTTGAACACTTTCATCCCCAACATTTATTTTTTAATTACAAAGTAGTCTAGCTTTTCGATAACTAACAGAAGAACATACCTGTTGAAATAGCAGTGGCTCCTGGAACTCTTTTCAGCAATGTCACTGTGTCAGTCAGCTCTTGCCGTGTAACAAATTGCTCCAAGATTTAGTGGTTAAAATAACCACTTATTCATTCATTCATTCATTCATTCATTCATTCATTCATTTATGTAGTTCACAATTCTGTGGTTCTGTAGTTTGGGCTTGTGTCATCTGGGTTCATACATATATTTACAGTGAGCTGATGGTTGGAGGTAGCTTTGATTTGGGGCTTGCAGGCTGTCACCTGGGCCCATGAGAGTGACCAGGCCACATGTGTCTCAGCATCCATTAGGCTAACATGGGCTTGTTCTCTTGGCAGAAAGAACACAGAGAGTGCAAGATCTTTTGAGCCAGAGAACTAGTACGTTACTGCTTCTAACACACTGGATTGGTCAAAGCATGTCCCGAGGCTGGTTCAGATTCAGGGGGCAAGAACCCCTACCTCTTGATGAGGGGGACCACAGAGTTACATTGCAGAGGGGAGTGGCTACAGGGAAGGGAAGCACTGTGGCCAGTTTTTTTGCTCGTTCGTTTTTGCTATTTTTGCAGTCTGTTACAACCATTTGGCAAACATATCACCTTGGACAAGTCACTTCAGTTCTGTAGGTCATGGTATCCTTGTGTCTAAAAAAGAGATAATGTACTAACCTCTCAGACTTGCAGCCAGGCCACACAAATCAGACCAACTATGTCAAAACACTTTGCAAGCTACAAAGTCCCTTGAAAAAGATGTGATTTTGTGCTTACGTTGCACAAATTCCTCTGTAGCACAGGACGTCGAAATAGAACTTGCCTCATAAAGAGACGTGAAGAGTCAGGATGATGAAAACCGCAAGCTGCTTAGCCCAGTCCTGGCACAAAGAAGGATTCCATAAATGGCAGTGGCTCTTTTTATCATTAATAAAAAAAATTGAAGATAAGCTGTAGGTGGAGAATACCGAGTAGGTTGTGATTAGAAAAGAAACAAAAACAAAAGGCAACACAAACACATTGTAGTGACTATGGGCTTACTCAAAAGATCTCCAACTGCTCTCCTATAAAATGTATTTGTTCATCACCGGTTGATGGCTTTTGAAATCATTTATTTTTATTGTCTAACAAAGGGCACTTTGTTGAGTGCTTCATTATCTGTAGAAATGCTTTAGCATTTGCACCAAAACCCTGTGCTCAAATGCTGGCTCTGACAATACCTCTTAGTGATCATTTTCGAGTTAAGTATTATGCATCAGGTAAATGGTTGTGCATATAAATGGTCATTTTAGATTGTGCATTAGCAGGTAGAAATGGACAATCTTTTCCGAGAAATATTCAACTTTTTTTCCTCCCACAGTTAACTGCTTCAAGTAAAATTGTCGAGCATGCTGTGATGTTGTACAGAGTCAGATTAAAAAGAATAATAATAAAGATCTTAAAACCGTTCGCCGTTAGTCTAACGTTAACCGTTAGCTCTTCTAAGAGACGACTTGGTACATTTACCGGTTCCTTTTTTCTGCTGCACAGCCTCACACATGTTTATGATGTTATTTGAGTGATGCTAATAGAATGCGATATGCTAATAGCAGCGTGTGATTTAGAACTTGTGGCTCTTACTCATTATGGGCGTTGTTTTAAAATGTAGACACCTCGGTATATACACCTGGGTAGTGAAAGGGCGTCTTTGCTTCCTGTTTCTGGCCCTAGATTATATGGCTCTGGAAGGCAAGGGTTGAATTTTACTAAAATCTCAGTGAGTCGCAAATAGGTAGCATGAACGCCAATGTATGTTACAGTGAATCTCAGGTGCTTTATGAGGCTATTTTCTGACACTTCTCCGACCTTTTGATGCCATCCTGCTTAGACTTCCAACGAGAGAACCTAGTGAATGACAGGTGCATTTCAGTTAAAAATAAATGAATGAATGAATGATGGTGGTTTATGGAGAACAGTCCTACCTCACTCACGAAATACTCTCAAAGGCCATTTTGTAACCAAAATAGCATATGGTTGATGAAAGAGACAAGACTACATCCTGCTAAGGGTGTTTCCGGTTCTGCCGTTGTACTCCACGCTGTGTGCAGGAGTATGCTTCTCTAAGATGATCTGTATACGCCATACAGAGAAGTCAGTCCTCTTACAAGGTAACCTTCAGAATTATAGATGATTTCCTGGAAGTGGAATCTGTATTGTCGCATATAAGTGACAGTTCACCCATTACATACTTCTCTCCTGAGACATCCCATCACAGATATTTAAGTGGCCCGTTTGCCTGTGGGTCCCCTTCTTTAGATGGCCAACTGCTGGAGGATGAGTGACTGTGTTTTGTGTGCTTGGTGGCTCTCAGCGTGCCTGGTGTCTACGAGGCACAAGGAAGGCTACGAGTTCTTCAGGCCTGGAGACAGTGCCGAAACCACACCCTACAGGGGCTTTGCATCTGATGCTGAGGCAGCAGGGAGTCCTCGAAGTTGAGTGTTAAGACCCATTTCCCAAGACCATGAATCCCGTGAAGAATGTGTGAAGTGGAGCAAATTAGCCTCACACCAGGGATGTGAGGTATGTGGCTTACTGTCCTCTGCTCTGGAACTTTCTTCCTGGGCTCTGCCTTCCTATCCCCAGGTCTATCTCTTCTGTGTGGTTCTTTGACTTGGCATTATTCTCATTGTTCATTATCATTACTGTTTTCCTGGTCTGGGGTCATGCTTCTCTGAGGAAGTGGGCAACCAGGAGTGTTATGGGTCCTTGGTTAAGAAGTGACAGCTCTTCTCCCTGTCTCACGGGGGTTGTGTCTAGCACAGGGATTTGCACACTCCACATATTCAGGAAATACATTTTTAAGCGGCTAAATAGATTCCGTCTTCTGTTTTTGGCTATTCCCCAGCTCCTCATGATCTTTTCCTATTATAACTTTCTGGGGCGTCTTCTGCCTTTGAGCAGCATCTCATTGCCTTCCTTTGCCATTCTCTCCACTCAAGGACAATTCTCACGCTGAGCTCCCACTCCCCTCCCCTTGTTACACGTCTTCCATTGTCTGCCAGGGCCATGGAAGATGATGGAGGCTCAAGAAGTAAAGGCCATGTGACCAAGCCATTGAGTCATGCTGCAAGAGGAAGAAAAAAACAAACAAACAAACAAAACACCCACGGGCTCAAAAGATAATTTGGTTCTGTGTCAGCACTGTTGTAGGTATTGGGACAAAGCAGTGGCTAGTGGTGGCTGAGTTCTAGGATGTTAGAGCTGGAAGAAGGGCACTTTGACACGACGCATGCTTATCGCGTGTCCTCACGGTACCAGGGGCTGTGGTAGGTCCTGGGGCTACAGGAATACTCCAGCCCAAGGTGCTGAAGAGTGACTTCCTGGGGAGGAGGCAGAGGCCCAGCCCGGCGATCCTCAAGACTTGGGATAGCTAGAGTGAAAGGGTAAGTCCTTGTTATTCACCGTGTTTCCGGTTGGAAGCCCCAGAGCGGTTGCATTTGAGGAGGGGTCAATTGACTCTGTGCCCATGGCTTCTAAGCTTCGAAAGGCCCCGTGAGATGAGAGGATGCCATATGCTGCCTGTTTAAACGGTCATTACCGTAGGCGTGAAACAAATGAGATTTCGGAGGATTTTGCGCTCCCTTCTGCTAAATAAAGCTCTGAATGGGATTACAATGAATTTTTTAGATATTTCATTATTTACGGTTGGCTTGGAGCCACTCGCTATATATAAAATAAAAGAAAAGCAACAAAAAGATTTTTAAAAAGTCCCAGAAATCACAGTAATCTCAATCGTTGTTATCACAAAATGGGATCATCTCTTTATCACGGAGCGCGGGGATGGACCTTCATTTCTCCCAGGGCAGCGTTCCATTTTCTCCAGTAAATAATACAGGGTTCCCCCCATAATTACCTGATAGACTCGAATAGCTCCTTGGGATCCATTTCAGTCTATTGGGAAAATGATACGTTTTCTAATGGCATTTTTACCCAACGGTGAAGCTTGTGAGCTAATGACATATATAGTGAGGCCTCTGTAGGGAACCGTGTGGAGGCAGTAGGTGCTTTTATAAACTTATACATAGGCCCCGAGCTCCCGGATTCCAGGGAGATGACGTGTGTAGTTAGTATTACCAGAGAAAATAAACACCGTGCGAGAGCATTCTTAGGGCATTTTCACAGGATGTCTGAAGAGGCCGTGAATTGGGCACGGTGCCATTTGCGGCCAGTGACATCCCATTGGGAATGCAGCTTCTGTTTGCTTCTATGAAAGACATGTCAGAATTAGTCTAGGAAGATCCCATGACTAGTCCCGTCCGGCTGCCTGGATCATCGGTCTTGCAGTTGTTGATAGAGGAGTGATTTAAATTACTGCGGCAACCGTGAGCTCATGGAAAAAGGCTCTGGTGGCAGTCATAAGACCGCGTTGGAACCCCTGCTTTAACATTTACGGAGCCGCTCGCTTACCGCACTGAGCTTCAGGTCTGTCTGTTACCCCCTTGAGGACGTCACACCGAAATTGGGAGGATGGACAGGCGTGACTCACGGGCATCATTGTAAGAAGGTTCTGGCATATCCCAGGCCCCCAGTGAGTGTCTATTAAGAAATCAAACCGGGGCACCCGGGTGGCTCAGTCAGTTAGGCATCCGGCTTCAGCTCAGGTCATGATCTGACGGTTCGTGAGTTCGAGTCCCTCATCAGGCTCTGTGCTGTCAGCTCAGAGCCTGCTTCAGATCCTCTGTCCCACCCCTCCTCCCTCCCCCTCTCCCCCTCTCCAAAATAAATAAACGTTAAAAAAAAAAAAAGGAAACCAAACCAATGATAAATGGTTTGGTCCTCAGACAAGTATTCTCCAAAGTGGCCTGCTCCCTGAATCTCCTGGGATGCTTGTGCAAATCCAGATGCTCAGGCCTCCCTACTGACCCGTTAACTGAGACTCTCCAGGAGAGTGGCCCGGAAACCTGCATTGAATGAGCACGCCCGCGGATTCTATTGGTCAGACTCGGTTGGAAAATGGTAGTGAAGACAGAGAAGCTGCAAAGGATTCATTGGATGGTTTTTCTGTCATTCGCAGGGCTGAATCAGGCACGTGATTTGGTTATCTGTCCCATTCATGCAGCCCTTGGTTTCTGCAAGTAGCAACGTAACCGACGATTATGGGCTGCTGTGTCTCAATTCAGGTGCACTTGCAGATGTGGCCTGTGACTCTGCCGTGACCGTCTCAAGTGGCTTGGCTGCCTTTCTTTGACAGAACGAATTTTTTTCCGTTTGCGTCATGTCAAGTTGCAAGGCACACAGCTATATTCTGAACTTAAAATGAATATCAACCCAGGAAACAAGATTCCCCAGAGAGACAGAAATCAGAGTGACATGGGTGCACAGCTCTCTCCGAGCCGACCTAGCCCACTGCAGGCAGTTCTGATGGACGTGGTCTGCTGGGGTAGAGCTGCCATTAAGACGCTCTCCCCATAAGCCGTAGTGAATCTTCTGAGGCATCTGCTCAGCCAGGCATCTTCACAAGGTGTCTAACAGGTGCCCCCTGGATCAGATCCACGGTCAGCCAGCCTGGCATTTTGTCTGGGGCCACGCTCGTCTAGCACAATCTGTGGGGCATTTGACAGTTTCTTTCCGTGCTGATGATCTAGAAGATTAAACGCCTGAATGGCATTAAGAATTAATAATAATGAGCCCCAAGATACGGGAGGCTCCGTGTGCACTAGGGACTTCCCAGCTTTTCGGATTTATCCCACTTAATCTTTATGACAACTCTTTGATTTAGTCCCATTTTACAGATGAGGAAACTGATGTTTGGGAAGAGGGCATGTAACTTGCACGAGGCTGTTAAGCCAGCATCGTCCGTGGCAGAGGTGGATCTGGAACACGGTTCCGACCTCAGACTTTCAACTCGCCTGCTGTGGCTATTCTCACAGTTTATCCCGATGGTTTGGACTTCTTAAGTTGCTTTGTACAGCTATGGTCCCATTGTGCATAATGCAGCCAGGCTCCACTTCCTTGACTTCAGTCTGGCCTGTGACAATCGGCCTCTCTCCAGAATTTCTGCGGGGCGGGGCCTTATTTGTCCAGTCCAATACTGAGCGCTACTATTTTGCTTTTATGATATGGATCTATCACCTCCATTTGTAATAAAAGAACCTCATAGTTAGATGGGGATTTAATGGTCATTTAGGCCAACCCTTGAGCAATGTTTGTGATGCATCATGAACTCTGTCTGAATTCCTCCAGGGACGGGGAACCTGTTCCCTCTGTCCTAGGCTGTCTGAGATACCCCTGAGCTGACAGCACAATCTGCTCACGTTCACTTCCATGTACAGTCTTCCGTTGGGCTGACGGGGTGGATGGAAGCTACTAAAATGCAGTCTGCGGTAAGTAGTGGTTGACTGAATTCAGAGCACAGGATTCCTGGGTTCGGGGATGGTTGCCTTCGGTGGGTAAACGACAAAGCGACTTCACATCAGAGCTGAGGAAAATGGTTAGATGGTGAAAACTGAAGAGGCTTTTAAGTCACGAAGGGAGTGATGTAAAGGAAACACTGCGGTGTTTTCAGGATTGAAGGGAGAGAGTCTAAACCGGCAAGGGCAAAGTGCCATGTTTTCATTTTATTGATTTCCTACCTATTGATTTCAACGGATGAACTGTCTGCCTGAGAGAAAGAGACTGACAGTGAAGCAGAAACCCAGACGGCCCTTCAAGGGAGGGAGGGAATTACATATAAAACACCCCGGGCGCTCACTTCTTTCAGGGTCGGCCCCGTGAGCACATCCCAGGGCTTTAATCCTTCTCTTGGAATCCTGGAGGGAGATAGATTTGTGGACTGGCCTGAGCCTCCTCCACTATCATCCCAGGAACCTCAGCTGTCAGGAGAAAGACGAAGGGTTCTCATCTGGATCTTACTGAATGAGTTTCGGGTGCCAGTATCAGAGCTATTCTGGACTTCGTTGTATCTGATGCATCTGAAGTGTCACCAACACCTATCAGATGATAGCATTATAGGTTGAGCACAAGGAGGTGCTCAATAAATGGTTTGAAATATGAATGAATGAACACTGGATGAATTGTCCTCCTTCTTTGGAAGATCAACATTAAAATGTTCTTAAGTGGGGAGTTTATCTGAACATCTCAGTCCTTCTGGCTGGGAAACACCCAGAGGGGCAGAGTCCACCCTTAAACTTTATTTTCAGTGCTCTGTTGCGATGACGTAATGTATCTTGGGGAGTCTTGGGTTCAGTATCAGCCTTTTCTCCTTTTGATCAAATAAGTGGTAGTTTTTGCCCGGTAGAGGGTGGCTCTTGGAGGCTGTTCTTCCTCTGCTTCTGTCCTCTCTACTGACTCAGAACACCGTGGTAAGAGAGCTTCTAGATGGCTCCTCAACACTTTTTTCCCCTCATTTTTGAATATCTTTATTGAAGTATACTTAACACTCGATAAAATTAATCTGTTTTAACTGTGCAGTTCAGTGAATCTTAGTCAATTATATAATTGTACAACCATTGCCACAATTCAAATCTAGAATATTTTTTATCCTGCCAGAAAGATTCCTCCTGGCCACTGGTGGTTATTGCCCATCCCTTCCTTCAGCTCCAGGCAAATACTCATTTATATCATGTCTCGATAGATTTGCTTTTTTTGGTATTTTTTATGTAAGGTAATCATATACTTTGTGACTTTTGCCTGTTTGTGATAGCGTATGTTTTGAAGGTTCATCCACATTGCGGTACATGTCAGCAGATCATTTGTTCTTATTGCTGATTGGTTTTCCATTGTATAGACACACCGCAGGCTGATTTTCCACTTACTAGCTGATGGACATTAGCATTTATCCTACATTTTGATTTCTATGCTGCTTTGAAAATTCACGCATAAGTCTTTGGATGGACATAAATGGACAACCGTGTGCTGGGCTTTGTATAGAGGAGAGGAAGACAAAGATGCATGAGGAATGAATCTCACTTGAATCTTGAATTTCCCACCCAGTACCTAATAATAAACAAAAGAAACCTGTGTCATTATCATCACTTTTAATATGTAGGGTGATAGTATTTTCTACACCAAAAGCCAGTCTTAAAAAAGACAGGTTAATGAAAAGTTTATAAGGTTGTAAAAGTGGAATGCCATATGGACACATATCATGAATTAACTTTTTTAGAGGGGTGGTATATAACGTTCCTATAAATATGACTTGCTTATTAAATGGAAAGTTTGAAAGTGAAGAATTTAGTTGTTCATGAATTTGTATGAATTGAGTGATATGTGACAGCCACAGTTCTGAGTGCTGGGAGTACATCAGTGAATAAAGAACCCTGACTTCATGGAGCCTATACTCTAGAGGGGAAAATAAGACAATAAAAAAATAAACGATGGTCGTAAATGCTATAGAGAAAAATTAAGCCGCAAAGGAGGGCAGAGTACTGTCCCATTGTTAATGGGACAATTCAAAATGGTCCGGGAAAGCTTCACAGAGAAGGCAACATTTGGGCAAAGACATGAAGAAGGTGAGGGAGCGAGTCATGTGAGTATATGGTAAAAGTACATTCCACATAGGAGAAAAAGCAAGTGCAAAGGCCCTGAGGCAGGAGTTTGCCTAGAAGGTACAAGCAACAGTGAGAAGGTCAGATGGCTGGGGTATGCGGAGTTAGAGTCGGAGATGATGTCAGAGAAATGGGATCCAGCCGGGGCAAGGATACCCTCGGAACATGCCTTGAAAGGTAATGAGGGCCTCGTCCCAAGGAGAGGCTGAAGGAGCCCTTGGCAGGGATCCTATGATGATAGACCAGGTGTCAAATAGTCATCTGGATGCGGTTGCTTTTCAGATCCCTTGCAAAACTGAGATGGCACCATAATTCTTGGAGATAGAAAATGGCTCTTCTGTGCTAAACAGGCAGGATGTCTGAGTGGATGAAATTCAAGCCAGAGAGCCTCCATTCTGTCGATGAGCTGATGGTATATCGCCCTGGCATTTGTTGCAGGTGGGGCTTGTGAAGCAGCCTCTGAGGACCTCAGCACAACACCTCATTTCACCCGCCAGAGTCTAACTTGGGCTCCCTCCCTGCCATGGCATTGCCACTTAGCTCCATTTAACAATCAAGAATTCTTTTTTTCTCCCCCTCAGTAAATTATACTCTCTTGGTGGATAGGTAGGAGGGAAAATAATTTAGTTTGTGAGGCTCCAACAGGTACTTTAGAGTACATTAATGTCCACTTAGCTGCCACATGGATTGCTCTGTCAATACCCAAGGCATTTAGAGTTGCAATTTTAGGATCTCTTTCACACCGGGTACAGACGCACTTAAGCTGAAGCTTTTGCCTCTTACTCCCCCAATTGTGAGTGACTGACTGATTTCTCACCCTTCACCACCACTCAGTAGAGGGTTGTTGGGGCCAGAATCAGCCCAGTTGCTACCACATGCCACACTTTTCTTCTTCTTCTTCTTCTTCTTCTTCTTCTTCTTCTTCTTCTTCTTCTTCTCCTTCTCCTTCTCCTTCTCCTTCTCCTTCTCCTTCTTTTAAATCTTCCCTTGTTTCTCTTGCAGCTGTTGCTTCTGATCTGTTGCTAGTCTGCTCCATGGTGAGGAAGGATAGCCCATAGATTATAGATGATCTTATGATTTTTTAATATTCATTGTCCAACATTTAGGTGGCTGAAACATTTGGGCTACCATGGGGGCCGATGCGTAGAAATCATAGTTACGTTTCCTTGTTTACTCTGAATTAAGGTCCATCCTTTGATCGTGGAGTTTATGTGTCATGTGTATGATTTTGGTGCAGAGAGGTTAATCTTTTTTATTCAATAAATGCTTGATTTTAGAATAGTTTTAGATTTACAGAAAAACTGCAAAGATAGAGTTTTCATATACATTGCACCTGTTTTCCCTATTATTAACATTATATTAGTGCGGTATCTCAGTTACAATCAATGAACCAATATCGATACTTTACGGTTACCTAAAGTCTATACTTTATTTAGATTTCTTTCATTTTTTACCCAATATCCTTATTCCGTCCGACGAGCCTACTCAGGATACCACAGTCCATTTAGTTTTCATGTGCCCATAGGTCCCTCTTGGCTAAGACAGTTTCTCAGACTTTCCTTGTTTTTGATGACCTTGACAGTTTTGAGGTGGACTGGTCAGGGCATTTTGTCGAATTTCCCATCATTGGGATTTTCTGATGTTTTTCTCAGGATTATATTAGGCTTATGGGTTTGGGGGAGGAAGACGACAGAGGTTAATTACATTATATGAGAGTGCATACTGTCAGAATGACTTACTACTGTTGGTGTTGAGCTTGTTCCTCTGAGGAGTGTATACCAGGTGTCTCCACTGTAAAGTTCTTCTCCCCCTTTTCCATACTGTGCTCTTTGGGAGAAAATCACAATGCATAGGCCATGCTTAAAAAGTTGGAATTATACTTCACCTCTTGGAGGCATGTGTACAGAAAATGTTTGGATTTGTCTCCTCTCTCTCATTACTTATTTATTCCAATCATTTACTTATATGGACTCATGGATATTTATTTTATACTGCAAGTTATAATCCAGTGATCTGTTATTTATCTTGGTCAGCTCTGGCAATTGGGTCCCTTCGACTCTCTTCCATCATTGTGTGCGTGTGTGTGTGTGCACGCTTAATTACTTTCTGGCACTGCAGGATGCCCCAGGGTTACTTTGTGTCTTTCTTGTCCCAGTCCAAGATTCAGCCACTTCTGCAAGGAGCCCCGGTCTCTTTTGTTGGAGAATGGGATTAGAAACCAAAAACAACGTGCTAGGAGTGCTCATTATTACTGAGATGTTATTGCTTCTATACCCAGAGAAATGTTATCTTCAACACTTTTTTGAAGGAGCGAACTTGTGATATGGGAAGAGGGGCTCTGAATTTGAAGCTACTCTTGGGGCACTAGCATGCACCAGTAAGTGTAAGCGTGTGTGTGTGAATGCAAGCGAGCCATTTTGTCTGTGAGCCTCAGTTTTGTCTGTGATGTAGAAAATGGAGAGACTGCTAGCTTGCCCACTTCTTTTGTAGGGTTGCAGCAAAGATCCAGGGAGTTCATATATTTGAAAATGTTTTGCAAATTAAATGTTCTATGTAAAGATTTGCTTTATTTTTATTATCCTAAAACTTCTGCGTATATTGTGCTTGCCATTGTTGTAATTTTGGTTTGACCAAATAACATACATTTAGTACAGCATCCTAAATGCCAGCATTCAGGGTTTTTTTTAATGTTTATTTATTTTTGAGAGAGAGAGAGAGAGAGAGAGAGAGAGAGAGAGAGAGAAGCAGAGAAAGAGGGAGACACAGAATCCTAAGCAGGCTCCAGGTTCTGAGCTGTAAGCACAAAGCCCGACATGGGGCTCAAACTCACAAACTGTGAGATCCTGACCTGAGCCAGAGTAGGACGTTTAACCAACTGAGCCATCCAGGTGCCCCTAAGTTATTACTGTAACGAAAAATGAATTATCATTTTTAACTGTAGAATTTATTGCATCATTTATCATTAGAAATTTGTGTTATGAAAAAAAGTTTCTACTATTTTCCTTAAAATATTTCCTTTTCCTCAAATGCCTTCATGTTTCAAGAGGTTTCCAAAGGAGTCAAGCAAGTCAGGCACCAACCAAGAGATAACTGTAATCACTCCCAGTAGTTGCGTTAGAGTAGCTTCAAAGGATCTCGAGCCTTTCCCCTCAGTGAGCTCCCCTCCCACACCCAATGGATGGGCTAAGTTGAAACTGCACTTGCCATAAACAATGTCACGCTGAGATGGGTCCTCCGTTCCAACCTGCTTGCCCATCCTCCTCCTCCTCCTTATAGAAATTCTGGGTCTGCCAACGCGTGTAGCCAGGTTTATTTACTCTCCAATCTGTGCGCTAAGGAGCAAAGCAAAGACTAAATCATGCTTTCCCCGTGCACTGCGAGCTCTGAAGGCCGTACATTGTATGTAATGTGGTAGAACTCTCAGTAATTTTAAAACAGATTTCTCCGAGGCAACTAATTTGAAAGGGTACAACGAAATCAAATCAACCTCTTTCTGTTTGATGTCCCTTGTGTAAACCAACTAGATGGCGCGCACACACACACACACACACACATGCACACACACGCACACATGGCGCCATGGAGATACAGTCAGAATTTGAGGACGGGAGGCTCTGCTCAAAGCTGTCAGTGTCTGGGTATTGCTCCCTGGCCTGGCGACCCTGTGGAATAACCCCCAGCTGTGGGCTATAAATGATGTAGAAGAGGCAGTGAACCATCTCAGCAGGAAGGGAGACACATTTTGCTGGTGCTGCTGTGTTTGTGCTGCTTATTGGAATTTTAAAGCACGGTCTTATCCAGAGGAAGGCTCGCCTGCTCTGTCCCCACAACCAACCATACTGAGATTTTGCTCCTGCCCTGGGTGCCGGCCTGACCCTGCTTACCACCGCCTGGCTCAACTTTGTTTTCCCGGGCATGGAGCTCAGCTTGCTCCTACCACCTGTTTAAATCAGTTTATTTGTCTTTCTGTTTTCATTAAGAGCTAATGGCAGAGAGGAGAGACATAAACGCGCAAAGAAGATAGTTGCCTCTTGTACTACGGGCACGATAACAGAGATGCCCATGTTGAAAATGAGAATTATTTGGTTCAAACAGGATTTTCATTTTGCTGGAAACAAACCAGTCTAAGGTGAAATGACCAAGGAAAGGGAGGGCAGGACGATGGAAATCCAGACTGCTTGAGCATGTGTTTATTTAAATGAATAGTCATGGTATTTCAAGCCTGACGTGGGTAGGAGGCTCTCTCGTTGGTTTGGGAATAGCTCCCAATGGGCCGTTCGTCTCAAACACAGCCTCACAGAATGCTACTTAATGAGAGTGATGCGGATCTCAGATTCAATTTTGTTTCTAACTGGCTAAACCCCGTATTTAACTTTGATCTGTAAGTAGGAATCAGGAGCATGATTGGCTAATGTTTGACTTCCAGTTGGCCTAATGAGGTTTTATGAATATCAATATTGCTACAGCATCATAATGTATTTGCTGGCTTTTGTGGCAGTGAAAAAAATATTTCTGTCTGTTAGTCAAATAACTCGGTTTCATAACACCACATTAATGATTCTGATTTCCCTTTGGTGAGTGGGTGACAACTGCTTCTTAATTTTGGGGGGGGGGAGCCAGCATATTTTTTTAATTGATGCTTAGTTTGACTACATCTAATGTCAGTCAACTGTTGTTAATAGGCTCAATTATCACACAGAAGTGCTGATATTTTAGATGTAGTTGGTGAACCCCAACAGGGCTGTGAATTCAGGACTGCTCTACAAGGTAGTATTAGTCATTCTGTAGTGGTACCGAATTTATGTTGTTAAATTCATTTCAGCCATTGAAACTTGACAACTAATTTTGGATAAGAATGATTGGAATTGATAAACTCTCATTTTTGGAAGTGGCTGTTTTTCACAGCAAATCTTTTATCGAGTATGGCACATAATTTAGTGGAAACATACACAAATCAGCATTGCTGTTGATCATGGGGCGGGGGAAGCATTCAAATCATTAGATCTTTTATTTTTCAGGAGGAAATCAAGAATATTGTATAAGAGCCATGATGCTCATCCAAAACAATACACATAGGGGAAATAGTTTGTAAACGATTATTTTTTAGAAAGAGAGATGGAAAAAAATTACATTTAGTGTCTGTTTTCCACAAATCATCTATTATGACTTTTAGAGGAAGCACAACTCAGACATTTCTGGCGTGGCAGAAAACCCCAGTAAGAAGGAAATTCAGCAAGTCTATTGCCTAAGTTCCTTCTCCTATAGGAAAGGCTCTTTACATATGTATTCTACTTAATCTTTACAAGAACTCTGTGAGGTAGCTAATATTAACCTCATTTTATAGCTAAGGAAATAGCTTTGGTGAGGTTGAATCACTTGCCCAAGACCAATTGCTAAAATATGGCTGAGCTGGAATTTACTCCCAGTTGGGCCTGGCTCCAAAGCCCATTCCTTTTCATTAAATTGGAAGCTTCATGAGTGAATGGGTCCTATCATTTTTGTTCACCTCTGCGTCTCCCAGGACCCTGTGCGGTGGCTGGCACTCGGTGACACGATAGCTCCCTGCCAATCCCTTCTCTGACCTCTGAATTTACCATCTGACCCTCTGCAAACCCATAGCTACTCCTTCATATTTTATCCAACTAAATCAAACCGCCACCCCCCTCAAGGTGCTGATTTACAATTTGCTACCTGTCTGGCCTCCATTTCCCTTTCTAACAATCCCATTTGGTACCTCCCTACAACCCTGTGAGTCAGCGAGATGGATCCTGTTGGCTTCATTTTGGAGGTGAGAAAACTGGCTCCGGCGAGTTCAGTGGCTTCCCAAGGGCACACATCTCCTACGGGACGGACCTGGTATTAGATTCCAAATGTGCCTTGCTCCAAAGGCAGGGCTCCTTTTGCGTGGAATCCGAGCTGGATCCTGAAGGTGGGGCTGGAATGGTGTTGAGTTGGACCTTCTAGGTGGGAGCAGGCTAGAATGCAAATGCAGAAGCATGAGTGACGCTCAGATGCGTGAGAGCCGGTGGCCAGAAGAGCGCAGAAGAGCGACCCTGAAGAAAGTCATTTGGATTCTGGTGTTTTAGATTTGTCCGCCGAGAGACGACCTGGGTCATTTAACAGTGCTCCGTTCCTGCCTGACCATTGCAGTCCTGAATTATTCTCTTCCTTCTGTAGGACCAGCCAACATAGCTCTAGAATGGACAGAGTGCTCTTCCTACAGCCGCCCCCCCCCCCCACTTGTGTTTGAGGGTCCACACCCACACCTTTCCCATCATGGCCTTCCCCTAGGCAGGAGGACGATTTGGCTCAGTTCCCACATTGAGTCTTCCCTCTGAGGCACAGCCCGGTGTCCTGGTTAAAACATCCTTGCCGCCTCCTGCCACGTCTTCCACGGCTCCTCCTCCCGGTGACCACCTGGTTTTGGCATTAGGAGGGAGAGCAATTGACAGAGCCAGAGATCCTCAAAAGCCCATTTCTGATGAAACAGTTTTGCTTTTTCTTCCCTCACGCTGTTGTGAAGTTTCAGGTTTCTGTCTAGGGAGCCCCTTGAAGTTAAGAAATTAGACCACAAACAGTGTCACCACTGAGCTCCCGTGACAAAGTGGTGTAATATGAAAGCCTGGCGATATCAAACTTGTCAAATGTTTATTTTAGATCATGCGACAAAGAAAATCCTTTGCTGTTCAGGTCTTGCATTGCTAAGCCAAGGGAAGCAGGGGAGCCCAGATTTTCTAAATGTTCTCATAGAACAAAGGCTCCTCGTGTTGGCCATTTGGTCCATGATGAAAGTTACCTACTTTCCTCTCTCTGTCCCACTTCTTCCCCATTGTCACGAGAATCAGGGGTGTTGACTGTTGTTCTCGACAAACAATCTGTGGTCTGCTCAGGTCTCAGGAGTGAAGAAATAAGTCTGGCCCTGAGCACAGTTTTAGCTCTGCCTCCTGTCATCCAAGGTCTCTACCCCCAGTGTCTTGAAAGTCAATGCAAGGCACATCTTAGCTCTCCAGTGCCTTTCCTCCTCTTTTTCACACAATTAGTGTCTGTCGTGTACTAGCTCTGGTCTAGACCTGGGCGCACAGTGACAACCGAGATCGAGAAAGCCCTTGCCTTTCGTAGCCTCTCGCTTGCCTCTCCCAAGGGGCTTCTGCCAGTGCGGCACTCACAAGAACCACTCCTTTGCTATTCTTCCGAGCATCAGGTAGCATTGTGAACCCTTTCTGCCCCTTTATTCCATCAGCTCAACATTTTATGAACCTGAAGAGTTTGTTTTGCTCAGCGGAGCTGGAGAATTGCATGCATGCTTCTTTTTAGATCATGTATAAAACTATCGAAGGAGCCCAATGTTGGCGTAGCCACTGGGGCTCCCTCCTGTTGCACTCTGTTGGATCTTTATGGCAGCTCACCTGACGCAGGTCAGGTATGTAGTACGCGTTCAATAGATTTCTTGTTGGTTCATTGATCCCCTCTTGTTGTCAGGCTAGTTTCCACAGTCCCAGCGTGATTCAGTGTCTTAATGGCTGTGGATTTGAAATATTGTCAGAAGTCTTTTTTGAGGCTAAATAAACCATATGGATTCATTTCTCCTAATTCCGATGCTTGCCTCCTCAGAGGAGTTCCCTGCTCAAGCAGACCTGGGTTCATTGCATCTTACCTCCGTTCTACTCCTATTCTCCCACTGGTTTTGTGGTCTGCGGTGTCCAGTGATCTGAAACCTTTGATTCCAAGGCTTGCAGGTCTCAGAGTAAATGGAGTGATTTGTCCTTCCAGAAGCTGGGATCCAGCCTCTGTAGGCGTTGCCAACCATGCATCACGTTGGCCACTGGTAGCAAAAGTTTGGGTGTTTTGTTCATGGGGTCCCCAACTTAACCCTTGGGTTTAACATGTTTATTCATTGTAGCTGATAGCACTGATGTTCGGTCATGCAGATTTTAAGTGCCAGGACCTAGTCTAGGTACAAAGGGCAGGGGGTCCCTATGCTCTGGGAGCTTACGTCCTCATGGAGGATGGCACCATGAATAAGGAAACAAGCAAACACATTTAAAAGGCAGAAATATCAGACTGTGGTGAGGGCTAACCAAGGTGGGGTGATAGAGACCTGGGACCAGGCAGAAGGGGTTGGCTTAGACAGCGTCTCCTCTTTGAGGGGTGACATGGGACTGAATGTGGCGTGATAAGGAGGCAGACATGTGATGATCTTGACAAAGAAAGTCCTTGGCAGAGCAGACCCAAGCGTCAGGGCCCCAAGGTTTAACCGTTTGGTGCTTTATGAAGAATTTGTGGGCAATTTTTGGCTGGACACCTGTTCCAGTCATAGTATCTGATGTGAAGCTTTTCACTTAATTGCTTTAATAATGACTCTTATTTATGAATCACCAAGTGATATGCTAGGCACTCTACATCTGCTAAAATGTAAGCCAAATGAGGGCAGGGATGTTTCCTTGTTCATCTCAGCGGTGCAGACCAATGCACATGGAAAGTGCTCAGTGAGTATTTGTGAACTAAACACATCGTTTCTACAAGCCTGCAGAGGAATAGCACCTCCTTTAATTTAGAGATTACTTCCTTTAATTTAGAGATTCGAAAACTAAGGTCCAAAGATGTTAAGGAGAGCTGGGGTTGGAGCCCAAGATGGTGAAGTTCAAAAACCAATGCATTTCCCACTGTGCTCTACCTCCCTTGCTCTTTCTAGAACGATCGACCCATCTGCTTCCAAAGTCTAATCTCATTAGTGTCCTCTGAGTCAAGACTGAGGCAGGGAGTTGATTTGGCTGTTCGTCTCTCCCCTGTTCATCAGGGAGGGGTCTCTCGGCAGCCCGATCATTATGTGGTCCCACTGATTTCCGAGCTAACTTGCTGCCTTTGATATAGGCTCTGATCTTTTCAAAAAGCCAGACCTCAAACTCTGACTGCCAAAGCTTGCCCTCTAAGAGGTTTTACATAAATCCCGGAATCAGAGCACGGTTCATGCTCTCACATTCGGGCAAATGTAAAGGAGTAGAGAGGAAGGGAACTCACATGAACTGAACACCTGCTATACGACTCATTTGTGATGGGCATTTTGTCTATCATGTACAGGACCCAATTTAATTTAACAATTGATAATTATTATAGCAGAATGGTGACAAATTTGTTTGGAGGTCAGGTAGCTCTGGACTAAATTCTGGGATCAAACACTTAGAGTCTCTCTGAGTTTAGAAAAGTTATTTATATCTCCCTGTTCCTTAGTTTCTTATTTATAAAACAGGCCTGATGTCACCTATCCTGATAGGCTATTGGGAGGATTAATATGATAACATTTGTAAATGCTTCCCCAAAGCCAGCGTTCGATGAGTGTAAATTATGAAAAATTACTGTATTTTATTGAGTCTGAGATGCCACATATTAAGTATCATTATTTTATGTCACTAAGAAAAGATGCTGCTAATGTAACTATCATGCACTAAGATACATTCTGATAATCAGTGATGGAAGGTGGAAAAATGTGCATCTTAGAACGGGTGAAATGTCGTGTATGTTATGGGTTATGTAACCCATTAGTAACGACAATAAATTAACAAATTACTGAGCATCTAAGGCAAAGCATTGGGTATTGTTTGTCAAGTGCTTTAGGAATCAAGTGCTGGCACCTTTCTTGGCAACCTCTCTCCATTATCCACGACCCTTAGAATTCAAAAGATTTTTCTTACATCAAGTCAAGCTGTCCCACGATTTCAGCCAGCTTCTGCTCACATATTCCACTCTGCAGACGACAAGTGGTCAGCATCCTCGGAACACTCATTCATCTGCTTGTTAACTTACAACTTAAATGCCTTTCTCTCAGACTAATTACAGTATAATTATCTAGGCCCACAAAATGTCTCGCCAAGGTAATGTGGATCAGTCCAGGGAATTAAGCGATTTTAAACATTTGTTATTCATTCTTTCATTCAACAAATATTTATGAACAGTATAACATTTGCCTGGTCTTTTTTAAATACTGAAAGTGAGACGATGAACCAGACAAAGTGCCTGTTGATATGAAATTTGGGGGAAGGTGGATAATAAATGGTTAACAAAGAAATAATATTTCAGATAGCAATGAAGCCTATCACAAAAATAAATCAGGATAATGAGCTAGAAAGGGACTGACGCTGAGGCTATTGTAGGCAGAACAGTAGGGAAGTTTCTCTGGGGAGGCTACTACTGAGCAGAGACCTGAATGATGGGAGGGGAGAGAGAACGTTCTGGTCAGAGGCAACAGTGATTGCAAGGACCCTAAGGTAAAAATGAGCTTGGACTATTCACAAAGCAGAAAGAATCAGGGAGTGTTGGAAACGTAGGGAAGAGTATGGGATGGGAAGTGGAGAAGCAGGCAGGGGCTAGGTCACGGTGGACAAGGCCAGGAAGAGGGCAAAAGAGTTTATTTAACATGTAAAAGGGAACCAGTGGAGGAGGGTGGGTCATTAAACTGGTGAGTGATTAGACCTAACACACTTTTTGTTTTTTTCTGATTTCTCTGGCCGCAGAGTAGAGAGAAGATTTGGGGGGTAAGGGACAGGAATGGAATCGGGGGAGGGCACTTAGAAGGCTGCCCCAGAGATCCCGACTAGATCTACAATGGCACGGATAAAAATGGAGAGACGTGGCCAGATCAGGGAAGATTTTGGAGGTGGAGACCTTGGGGTATGGATTTGGGAGGATGAAAAGAGAAACATGAAGGCTGACTCTGAGGCAGAATGGGAGTCTGTACAGTGGGACGTACACAGTCAGGTGTCCAAGTGGCGGGGGACAGATGGCACCTATAGGAGTGAGGGGTTCACAGGAAAAGTCCCTGTTAAAGGTATAAATTTGGGATATGATTTCAAGCTCGGGTGAAATTTTCTAGGAGAGAATGGAGGTAAAGCTGAGATGTTTAGGGAAAGGGGACAAGAAGCCCGCAGAGGGGATTCAGAAGGAGCCCCCACAGGGGGTAATGCCATGAGAAGATGGTACGCTTTGCAGATGCGTTGAAAGGAGGAAAAGGAACAAAGGACTAAAGACAGTGAGGGCTGGATCATAAGTGCCAAGTGACAGACCCATTTGGGGCTGGGAGTCTAGTAGAGAGAGACTTTTCCTGGAACCAATATTGATGATGGCCCAAGGAGCAGCTACCTTTCATTTTATAGAAACTGAAGCACAGAGGTCAAGTGACTTGCCAAGGTGACAGAAGTGACAGAGCTGGGCTCAGGGATCTTGGCTTCAGCATCTGTGTTCTTAATCCCAGGACTATCTTGCCTCTGTGTGGGATCCTAGAGGATGTTTAAATTAAATGGAGAGGGGAAAAAAAAAAAACCCCAAACCAAACCAAAACCAAAACCAATGTTCTGTATCAAAGGAGCAGCCGGATGGGGACCGTGGATTGGCTTAGCGGAAAGGTATTTGGGGTTGGCTTCGCCATTTGGGGAGCAGCGCCATTTTGAAAGAAGCCAGAAACGGTCATAATGAAAATAAATGCTGCTTGGAATGGAGGGAGCAGGCACAAGTTCATTTTCTTGCCTTTCCCTTTCAGGTAGCTTTGAGCAATAAAGGCCACCAACTACGATTCGCATCCGATTAAACAAAAGCTACAAAACAAAAACAAAACAAAATAACAGCAGGGAAAAGACTTCCAGAGCAAGTGGCAAGCTTCATCTTTGGTATTTAGAATGATGAAGAGAAGCAATATGTGAAATCCACTTAAAATATGATTTCATGTTCTAATATACATTTTGAATTTATGGGGAACTGACTTCTGCCATTTATTCAGAGAGCAAAAAAATGCATCAGCTGTGCAGCCGAACTTATCATACCATAATGGGACACCTAGCATTTTTCACAAGTGATTGATCTTCCCCACCCCTTAACAGTCCCTTCCTAACTGTTACAAAAAATGGAATACATTTCAAGCTCCTCTTGAGTTGAATTGAGCAGAAAACCCAAGAAGCCACTAACATTTGCCAGCTTTAGTAAGAGAAGGGGGGAAAAAAAAAAACCAAAAAAAAAAAAAAAAAGAGGTAGGGGGCGGGGAGAGTATCTCCTTCACATTACAAAAAAGGAAGAAAATTTCAACTGGGAGAAACACCCCGGGGGTGGATATGTTAATTGGAATATTCCCCACGAAGGTTAAATAGAACTTAAACACTGTTTGAAGCCTATGTTATATATCCCAAAATACATACTGAACCAGGAGGTAAAGAAACTGGGTTTTATTTCCAGCTGTGTCGTTGATTTGAACAAGTTGTTTAGCCTGTCTGTGGAGCTCAGTTTATCCATCTTCAAAATGAGAAAAACAGCGTTTGCTTATCCCCGACAGAACCTGAATGCCAGGTTTCATATTCAAAGCTCAGGGTCCTATTTAAATTTGAGTTTTAAGGTGAGTGGATCTTCTTTCGGGGAAAAAACCAAACACACACACACACACACACACACACACACACACACACACACACACACCAAACTGTTCACCCTGAGAATACAAAGAAAGAAACAGCTGGATACAGAGGTCTAAAATTTCCTTGCGTTGCACAGACCCTCCTCCAGTTATCCAGATCCTTACACGGAGCTAGCCCCTTGCTAGCCCCTTACACGGAGCTCCCTCTGCTGAAACTTGTAACTTACACTTCTCCCAGAGGGGGACCAGCTCCTGGAAACTTGTTCTGTCTGGGTGAAACCTGGATGATTGCACACGCTGATTTCCACTGAGCCCTGTGCTGCACTTGCCTTGGTGTTTGGGTCCTTGCAAAGGGCCTCAAGCTTCATGAGGCCTCGGGAAGCGAAATACTATGATTTGTTCATATTCTCCTTGTATGTTTGGTAGTGAGTGTTGGGTTCATAGTATGTCCCTCTTGCAAATACTTCATTGATGTATTTCCCAAATGAACCCTAAGATCTTCAGCCCCTGCCTTTTGCCAAATATTCTGCCAGGCAACTTCAAGCACATGATCACAATTAATAGAAGAGTCCGTTGAAGTTAGCCCTGACCTTCCTATCTGTAGAAAAACTGGGGTTCAAAGAAGAGATGGCCAATTCACATAAGGCCATCCATTTTTAAGTGTCTGACCCCAGACCAAACCACAAATCTGAGCCAAGTCTAGACTCTTTTACTACATCATACTGGTTCTTGCTTTTTTTTGCCACTCACTTGATGGGTGGGTATCTGATACGTTTCCTAAGGTGTAGGTCAAGACTTAGCAACTACTATAAAGGCTTTCCCCAGTGCCCTGGCCTGTTAAATCTGTCTTTGATTTGTGTCAACAGCATTCTGTTTCTTTTTTTAAAAATTTTTTTAATGTTTATTTTTGAGAGAGACAGAGACAGAATGCAAATGGGTTGGAGCAGAGACAGAGGGAGGCACAGAATCCGAAGCAGGCTCCAGGCTCCCAGCTGTCAGCACAGAGCCCGATGCGGGGCTCGAACTCATGAGCTGCGAGATCATGACCCGAGCTGAAGTCGGACGCTCAACCAACAGAGCCACTCAGGCGCCCCAGCATTCTGTTTCTCTTTAAGCCTTAATCTCACCCTGCCTTTTATAAGATTGTTATTCATCTCTGCGTCTTGGTTTCTGTTTCCTGGGTGACTGTGGGCTTCATGAGGGCAGAGACAAGAGCTTCACTCCTTTTGGGTTCCCACCTTCCAGCGCCTGCTTATTCATTCGCTCAGGGTTGGATGACTTGATTGTCATCGTGATTGTGACCAGCAAGGGGCATGCACTTCACCTGGCTTGAAGTCAAGGGGAAAGTTTGATGCTAGAAGGCAGAGAAGAAGCCTTTCATCAGGTTGGCTGGCCATCTATTTTGAGTGGTGCCAGACCACCACGACTTGTAGAAGACTGTTCCTATAGCATTTGCTCCAGGTTTTCTTGCATTTTTTTAAGTTCCACCAGTCAGACAATAAAAATGTTCAGATTCTGTGAATATGAGAAGAAAGCCATTGGCTTGGTTAATTTATTTGACGGGCATTTTTTTTTTTTTTTTGAGCATCTGCTGTGTGGGGATGTCATGTCCGGGTCCTGTAGGGAATTTGAAGAGTGAGAAGCCCAGCTCTTGCCTTCTAGAAGCTCCTGGTCTGGCTGGAGAGACAGACACATTAATCACAGTGGTGCAGTGCAGCTTATGAGTTCGCAGGATGAGGGGAGATACATCTCACGGGTGGTGATAATGGGCAGCTTCCCGGAGAAGATGGAACTCAAATTGGGCCTTGAGGTTTGAAGAAAATTAAAAGTAACGGCAACTATCACTTTCTGTTGCCTTAATGGGAAAGGTGACTCCTGAATTTGGGTTTGTGGGTTCCTTTTCTTTGCCTCATGATGCTCTTTCTTTGTGAGAAAATCTGGCTTTTCTGAGATCATTTGTTCTCCACTCACTTCACCTTTTCCCCCTTTCACGTATGTTCTCTACCGTCATGTCCCCGATCATCTGGAGAAATCTGCTTTTGTTTGGCAAGCTCCGTATTCCTCTTGGGGGCCGCTGGTCTAGTTTGGTTTCAGTTTGATCTTGTTTCCAGGACTGTAGTGATAGAAATGCTACAGTCCAGCCATGGAAATCAGATCATACCACTTTTATTCATCGGCAGAGTCACCATCAACCCCTAGTCACATGGCACAAATAGGGGCGCCTGGGTGGCTCAGTCGGTTGGGCGTATGACTTCAGCTCAGGTCACGATCTCGCGGTCCGTGAGTTCGAGCCCCGCTTCGGGCTCTGTGCTGACAGCTCAGAGCCTGGAGCCTGTTTCAGATTCTGTGTCTCCCTCTCTCTGACCCTAACCCGTTCATGCTCTTTCTCTCCCTGTCTCAAAGATAAATAAACGTTAAAAAAAAAAAAACATGGCACAAATAATAATATCACTAGGTTTTCACGTGAATGAAGAACATGGGAAAATGTGTGTCGTATTTTATGACATTACTATGGACTAAGCAGTGATTGACATGTTAATAAACAGCAGAGAGAATTTTTGGTGAGCTTTCTGGTTGTCCTCAATATTTCCTATTGGAAATCCATTGCCAACTGTTGTCTTTCATGCCCAGTGTACAGGTCTGTTGATAATTGGTATTTATACTTCGTTTATAAAGAAATCTTGGGGGAACACTGGAACAAGAATCTGTAGGGTCTAGTTTTCATTTTTATGCAGATCAAATCTTCTGGTTACTGAAAGAAGGGGAGGGTGCTAAAAGGCTTGGTATTTTTTTCAAAGCATGCCAGTTTTGTTTTTTTTTGAGATCTTATCTACATGATTTTTATTTCTGAGAGCTGGGGGCCCGGCAGAGAGAATCGAATTCTTAGTGTTGGATACAAATTCTAGCATCTGTCCGCTAGGTTCCGTTCGGCTTACCAGTATTTCTGTTTCTCTTCCATGTGGCCACATAAACAGAACGACCCCACGGTCGGTGTTTTCAAGCACTCCGCGTGACTCTTTGGAACCTTCTTCACGTCAGAGCTCGTTTCGTCTCCTGTATCCAAAGGGTCTCCCTGAAAACCGAGTCTGTGCTGTTATTCCTGTTGCTAACAATAGCTCGTGTCCACAGCAGGGAAGAACAGTGAACAAATTCATGAACTGTGTTTGTTTTCCTGTCGGAGCTCAAGGCTAATTATTTAATTAATGTCTTCTGTCTTCAACGGAAGTGTTGGCACATGGAAGCGTTGCCGAGTGGCAAGCAAGGTGAGATTTGAGAAATCCACCTTATTTGTGAAATGTAAATAGACATTTCTTCATCGAAGACCCAGAGTTAGGGTAGGAGCGTGTTAGTCTCCACAGTTCACTGTCAGAGAGCTCGGTGAAGAGTTCATGAATGACGTTAGCTCCCGTCGTCATTGGCAGGTACTTCAACAGCAGTGACTGGCAATGGTTAAGAAATAACAAATGGCAAACGAGTCGCGTATTTAACAGAGGCTCTGTTGCGTTTCGTGTTGTAGCCCTTAGACGCATGTAGCTGCCAACAGTTCTGAACCTCAGCGCCCCAACTCAATCCCTGATTTTTCTGTGTGCCCCCATAACTCCTTATGTGTGTTTTTCACACGGTGCTAGGCTTTGCGTTGCGTAAACCACTACCTTCCCTCTCCGCGGGTGTGAACTTAACCTTGCTGTCCCACGGTAGCTCGCGGTGTTTCACACCTTTCGGGCACTCCATAAATGTTTGCGTGAACGGAAGGCCGATGTTCGGAGTTTCATTGATTTTAATACCAGCCAAGGAAATAGTTTGCCCCCAGTGCTGCGTATTTTTAAAGATGTAAGTACAGATAGAAAGGCAAGACAGTTACGAGGCCTTTGTAGTTAATGAAAAGCTTCTTTTGGAATTTATCTTTATGTTTTGGGTGGAAATGGCTTGAAAAGAAGAAAGAAAAACCTTCCAGCATCCAGCAGCCCCCTCGGTTGAGGAGCGATGCTTTTCTTCTTCGGTTTCCTCGACAAAAGACCAGCTCAGCAGCCAGGCCGTGCATTTCCCCTGTGTGTGCCTCATTGTTTGAACGAACGAACCGGATGCTCCCAGCCACCGCAGACTCTGAGTTGGCTTGAATTTGATGATTCCAACTCCTCTGCCATCATTTATTTGTTTCTGCCTGTGGCTGAGGCATTTTGCTGGGTGCCTTTTTATTTTACTTATTTTATTCTTTGATGATTTTTTAAGAAAGTTTATCTATTTTGAGAGCGAGAGAACGAGTGGGGGAGGGGCAGCGAGAGAGAGGGAGAGAGAGAGACAATCCCAAGCAGGCTCTGCACCGTCAGTGGAGAGCCCGATGCGGGGCCCAAACCCACGAACCGTGAGACCGTGACTTGAGCCCAAGTTGGACGCCTGACCGACTGCGTCACCCAGGTGCCCCCGAGCCGGGCGCTTTTGTAGAGGACGCCGTGGCATCGAAGTTGAGAGAGTAACCTCTCGACAAATAGGGCCTGTGCTCATTCAATAGCACTGTGACGTTATGCTGCATTACTAACCACTCTGTGCCTTCACATCCCCATCTGTAGGGTAGGGATAGTAATAGTAATAGTTAATAGCCCTATTCCTAGGATTGCTGTAAATTAATACGTCTAATCAATACAAAAAGCTTGACACAAAAATGTGTGCGCTCAATAGGTATTAACTAGGTGCTATGGACTGATGTTCGTCCAAAATTCATACATTGAAGGCCTAATCTCCAATGTGAGGTGTTTGGAGGTGAGGTCTTTGGTAGGTGATCAGGCTTAGATGAGGTTCTGAGGGTAGAGCCCTCGTGATGGGATTAGTGTCCTTATAAGAGAGGAGGAGACCAGAGCCCTCTCTCTCTCTCCACCATGTGAGGTCACAGCAAGAAGGCAACCGTCTGTCAATCAGGAAGAGGGCCCTCACCAAGAACAGAATCTACCAGCACCTTGATCTTGGACTTTCAGCCTCCAGAACTGGGAAAAAAGAAATTCCTGTCGTTAAGCCACCCAGTCTATGGTCTTAGCCCAAGAGGACTAAGACACTAGGCAAACAGTTCCTGCCCTCAGGCAACATACAGTTTGTGGTGGTGGTGGTGGGGGGAAGCAACAAAGTAGAGAAATGTGGAAAAGTAACAGACATTAGATGCAGTGGAAATGTTTTGTTGGAAGCAGCAAGTGACAACAGGTGGGGAGACAAGGCTACAGTACGACCTTGAAGATGAAGAGTGGAAGGGATCCCATGGGGCGCCCTGGGTGACTCAGTCGGTTGAGCTTCTGGCTTCGGCTCAGGTCATGATCTCATGTTCCGTGGGTTCGAGCCCCGCGTCGGGCTCTGTGCTGACAGCTCAGAGCCTGGAGCCTGCTTCGGATTCTGTGTCCCCCCTCTCTCTCTGCCCTTCCCCCGCTCGTGCTCTGTCTCAGAAATAAATAAACGTCAAAATTTTTTTTTTAAAAAACGAGTGGAGGGGATCCCAGAACCGGGGAATGACACGTGGACAGCTGTAAGTGGCAGAGCACAAGCCATGTTTGGGACAATAAGGAGATACGTGAGAAAAGAGAGGAGAGGGTGTGTGGGGAGGCATTGGAAATGAGGATGGGCCAACTGTGGCTGGTAGTCCCCAGCCACAGTGTAATGCATCGGGTAATGGGCTTTGGAGTCAGACTGGCGACGTGAGTCGCAACCTTGCCTCTTTCAGTTGTATGACCGCGGGCATGTCGCTGTACCTTCCTGAGTGTCAGAATCTTCATCTATAAAATGAGCATCACTTACATAAGTCCTAATGTTTTAGACGCTCAAAAGATGGCTATAATTAGCATCTCTCCTGTGTACGGTGCACTTTAGAGTTTTTGTAATTGAGGAATTACCTTCCAAAAACGATCTTTTAGAGTTAACTGGCACAAGAAAAGAAAGGAGCCCTTGGTAAAATTTCAAAGGCGTTGGGCTAATTGGGGTGGGTTAAGCCCTCTGGTTTAACTGTGAAGGGTTTAGTCGACGTTGATAGGTTTTCTTCTGAACATCATTTAATCAAAAGCTAAAGCAAGAGGTGTCTCATTCTTGCTCCCGCGCGAGATGAACAGGCGCTTCAAAGCCACCACGGTCCTTGCTGAAGGAAGTTTGTAGAAGGATAATACGTTCATTGACATTTGTGTAGAGTGCCCTTTTATGTTCCGCCCACCTGTCCTTTCTGCATTGCAAATCCCACAGCCCGCTGGTCTCCACTGACCTTCTCACTCAATAGTTCCCGAGCATCCCATCCTGGGAGCAATTTTTAACCATGAAACACAGCCCAGTGTATCTTTTCAGTTCGTGACGGAGGATGAAATAAGACTGTCTCATCTTGTTTGCACCGCTGATTTGTTGGCTCTTTATCGATTAAAGATTGCAATGCGCAATTTGTGTTTCATCTTAAGTAAGGATATTCTGTATCTGTCATACTGTCTATGAGTTATTGATTTACCATGATCTGTAAAAACTCTTTTTTTTCCCCCCAAAGTTGGGGCCATTCTACCTTCCTGAAGGGTTTGGGAAGGACAGTCATTCATCCTATTCCAAATCAATGAAGTTCAGCTTCTCCCATGGGGTTTGCTGTTAAGTTAAGGAAAAATTACATTTAGATTTAGGTGAAAACAGTCAAGTCCAGGAAGGCCCCTCTTAATTTCTATTATTTCATAACTGGCTTATTGCGGGAGGATCCGTAAATGTGTATAACTGCTGAACAAAGCTCCCACACCGCTCAGTATTTTTTCCTGTTTATTGAGTGGTAGGCATCATGACATTTCTGTTCTACTTGCAAAGACATTCCAAGAACATGTACAACTATTGGGCCATCAGAGGACAGCTTGTCTGAGTCCTTATGAGCTGTAGCTCATTCACATCAGGAAATGTGTGTAAGTTGTAAAATATGTGAAATCCAAGCCTTTAATGGCAGTAAATTGATTCCTTAAATGAACAGAGCAAATTAGTAATAAAAATGGTAACCCAATAGTCCTTGTGGCTTGAACTCCAGCCTGATTCCGTAGATACAGGTCTGTCTTTTCACTGCCAACTTACTTTTTTTTTATTAGCAGAGTGTTATAAAAGATGCTAGATATTGAAATCTTTTTAAAACTTCTAAATCCAGCAACTCATGAAGACTACATACCTTGGTTTTGTCTTTTAGAAATATTGGCTTTAGGAGCAAATAGTGAATTATGGGAATATATACAGGTGGCATATCTTCGTTATTCTTGATTTACCATGCAAGACAGATAGAGCTAATAATGACTGTGCTCATATAGAAAAGTCTTGATTGGAACTGTTTGATCCTTTATTTCCCTGTAGTTGTGAGCATTCTCTTGGTGTTTTTATCAATTTTACTTTGACATTCATTCGAGTGTGCTTCCTCACCCCCCATTTAAAGATAAGTGTAGTAATCATTTTAATGGGGATGGTGAAAGGGAAAAGCAGCCAGAGATTAATATTTGGACACAGCATGATTTGAAAGTCGTCTTTGATGCTACTGAGCATGTTAACGGTTTTGACTGATATATCAAGCACATGTGTTTACATTACATTTAGAGAGGCATTTAGTCTGTGTCATTAATGGGTTGTCTCAGCTACTGTTTGTGAATGGCCTCACTTATGAGGAGGAGATATTTTTCATCATGTCCATGTCTACATGACAGAAGCATTTCCAAGAACATTTTTTTTTCCTGTCTTGTCCATATACCTATCACTTTGATCTGGCGAGCAAATAATTTCTTCCCCTGATGTCACCTGTTTGAACTTCAGGTTTATTATAGACACAGAAGTACCAGTTCTGACCCCGAACCTATACAGGAGACCTCAAGGCTTCCTGCCCATTTGTCACTCCATTTAGTTCTTGGCACTTTGTACTAATTTCTTGATATCTTGCTCGTTGTTCCGCAAGGTCAGAGACCATGTGTCCCTGGTCACCAGAGACGAGAACCTGACAGAGCTCAAGGCAGATTCTCAATACGTAGGAGAAGGAACTTCAGCAGATGCCATAGGGAGTGCGAGTTCATGGCTAATTTTGTAAGGGGGGGGGGTGTTGCTGATCATTTTACTGGGGCTCAAAGAAGACTTCAGAGGGCAGTTAGGATTTGAGCAGGGCCATGCAGGAAGGGTGGAAAACAGAATTTATGTAGAGAACCACGGGAACTCAGATAAAGAAGGAACCAGTGCCGCTCACGAACGCCAGTGCATCTTAGACCCAAAGCAGGTGTTCCAGCCAGGAGTATGTTTGGTTGTGACGTAAGAAACACCGCACGGGCTAGTTGAAGTAAAGAAGGCCTTTGAGGGGGCATCGGGGGCAGACTCACTAATATAGGAATGAAAACTGCTCAGATGTTGGGTGAGTTGGAGTCTGGCATCTGTTAGGACTGAGAGCATCTCTCCAGCCTCAAAGAGGGTGGGGCCTGGTTTCTCAAGCGTCTTAACCACTGAAGCCACACAGTATCTCTTTCCTTCTTCTCTCCAGGTGACTGTACTTTGATTGGCTTCCTTTTGCTCCTTTAGGGGCCAATACGGCTGCACACCCTGACTTGTTAAGGCCTCATAGATCTACAGCCCGTGACCAAGGGACGGTGGTCTCTTAGATATTCTCTCAGGAGAATGTGAGCTGATTGGCCACTGGTCACTCAGAGCGTTGGCTAGCTGTAATCTTGTGGACAAGATTGAGGGGCAAGTGACCTTACCAGGGTGTTTGAATTATTCAGTTTCTTCCGAAGGGGCTGTGGGCAGGGCAGGGAATAAAATATGTCCAGTGCAAGAAAAGTCGCAAGGAGGGGTCCTCTCAAGTGTGCAAAGGCTTTGACGTGCCTCTTGTGCCCAGAAGCCTGGTTCACATGCTTGGCATTGTCTACTCTGGTGCCAGAAGCTGAGAAATACTTCCTGTGAAGTCTTCCTTGAACAACCTGACCTTCTGGTTAGCGTATGAGCTCACGGACACAGGTGATGTCTACCTCAGCACCAGAACTCTACCTTCTTCCCCTGGACCTCCTGTTTTCTTTCTTCCTCTTCCTCTGGTTTTCTTGACTCCTCCCCCTGGTTAGGTGGGAGCTTATAAGAGTGTAAGGAGGAGTGAGAGTTGTGTCAAGGTAGCACAGGAAATTAAACCCAGGTCTATTCCTGCCCTCAAGACAGGGTACCTGTTACCGGAATCAAAGTTTCCACAAAGCAGAACATTCATTCAGTGTTCAGTGAGTATTTATCGAGTGGTTTCTCTGTGGCAGGCGTTGTTCCAGGTGTGTGGGTGTTGGGGGGGTGGGGGCGGGTATGGTGATGAATGTGATGGATTTGTTCCTGGGCTCATGGAACTTACATTCTAGTCGGGGGGAGGTGGGCCATAAAAAAGAAAAATAAGAAGATGGTATTAGACAATACGTACCACAGAAAGCCATGACGGGGAAATGGGCTGAAGAAGCACAAGGTCGCTTTTTCAGACAAGGTGGTCAGGGGAAGGCCTTTCTGGTGACAGGACACCGTCAGAAAGTGCTGAGGTCTGTTGTGTAAGAATGCTTCTCTGCCACACTCCAGCCGGCTCCGTTCTGAGCTCTGCTCAGGCCCGGTGTCGGCCATCTTACCGATTTTCTTTTTCAGGCCTGATTTAGGCCGCATGTAGCTTGTCTCCTGATAACACGGCTCGACATTGAGAAAAATCCTGATGCTGGTCGGAGTGTTTAATATGTCCCTCCTTTGAGGCTCTACTGATGCTGGGTTTCCCTTGGCAGAGTGGGCAAAGGTTCCTGCGGTCCCAAGAGTAGGGATACTTGAGGTTCCGCAGAACTTCTGGCCCACATTGGCAGAGGGGAAACACTCATGCAGTGTTTTGAGGCTCTTTGTGAAACCTTTGATTCTAACTCTGTTGAGCGCTTCTCAATTAGGACTTCACATGTGCAGAAATGTGCTTTCTCAGTAGCATGTAAACTCTCGGAAATACCTAAACCCTCGGGTAGACAACTTTGCTCGGCTCGTGGATACAATGGCTGGTGATGAACCGATGTATGTTCTGTGTGCACTTTATTTATTTATTTATTTATTTATTTACTTATTTACTTATTTATTTTAATGCTTTATTTATTTTAGAGAGACAGAGCGGGAGTGGGGGGCGGGGCAGAGACAGAGGGAGACACAGAATCCGAAGCAGGCTCCAGGCTCTGAGCTGTCAGCACAGAGCCCGACTCAGGGCCCGAACCCGTGAACCGTGAGATCATGACCTGAGCTGAAGTCGGACCTTTAACCAACTGAGCCACCCAGGCGCCCCTCTGTTTGTACTTTATTATGATTCAGATATTGGGTATTGCTACAGTTGTTGTTGTTGTTGTTGTTGTTTTTGGTTCAACATTCGCTACGCTAGTGTTTTAATGGACTAATAACTAGTGAGGTCCTCTTTTGAAGAAACTTTCTTTGGTCAGTGTTCAGAAAATCTGACGTAGTGCGTCCCATCTTGGAGATTCAGGGGACGCACTGACACCTTACACGATGTTAGAGATTTTGAGGTAAAACAAGTCCATTTAACCCTCTTTAACTCACATTCTCAAACTTGTTGGGCCTCTAGGCTCTTCTCCGGGGCATAATACCAAACAGTTGTTCTGGGCATACAGACAGGAATACTCACTGGACCTGGATCTCTAGACTTTGCGATGTAAGGCTTGGAGAAAGCTCATGTCCTTGTGAAAGTTTCAAGCGCATTATCACTCACTTACAGGCACTAATGACTCCGATAATGTAGTGAAGTTTAGCATAAATAGGCTCATCATTAAAGTTGATGGCAGAAATATAAACAAGGCCCACACTATTAAATTTGCTATTTGTTCGTTATGCATCTGGGACTCTCCTCCTATCTCTCGCTGTCTCGTACTGGGTGTTTATAAACCTAAGAAGAGTGCGGTATTATTCTGTTTTTCTGTGAGTGACTTTAGTTTTTCACATCTTCTCTCTGACAAAAGGGATTTCCAAAGCCGGGAAAGACAGACTGTGGCTTTTCCAAGGTAGCCTCTGTCACTCTGGGCGTAAATCCTTTCAGAACACCGGGATTTTTTAGACAAATCTGGGCAGTAGATTCAGGGAAATGGGTTAGGATCTGAGGGCGCGACTGTGCCAAGAAAAGCTTCGACTTGCCGAATCTTTGTGCCGTTATGTGTTGGTGGAAGTGGTGAAAGCCGACTCATCTACCGTGAGTGGTGGCCCAAAGGGCACCGTGTTGTCACAAGGAGGGATGGATTTGGAGCCAGACTGGCTGGTTGTGGCTGCTGGTACTGGATGAGGGACTTGGGGCTAGGCATTCCATTGCCTCCTTCCTCTGTACCCAGGAGATGATAACCGAGAAGCTGTGAGGAAGGGTGTGAGACTTAAGTGAGAAGATGAAGTGTATAAATACTTATAAAGTGCCTAGGCCCGTGCCTGGCACGCGCGAATACTTGAACACGTATGCGTCCAGCAAACGCTGGCTTTTACACAAAACGGACGTACTCGAAAGGGTGGAGAAGCGTGGAGTCACTCAAGTCACTACTTGAGTGACAACTCCTGGCCCTCAAGGAGGGCAGAGCCGAAGAGCGAAAAGAAGCCTTGAACCATGCCTATTGCCCTCACAGAGCTTGCAAATGAAAACACTCGCGGAGATGCGAGATAACACCTCGGTTGTTTTGCCAAATGTCCACTTCAGACGAGGGCCAAACGTTTATTTGAATGGCGCGTCTATTTTGTGGGGATGCTGGGTCTGTTCTTCTACTGTCTGGATGAGGTGACATAAAGGTTCAAAGGAGGACAGAGAGAAAGGGAAGAATGGGCCGCCATTTTTAAAACTATCAAGCAGACCTTTCCCTGTTTCTTTCTTTCTTTTTTTTTAATGTTTATTTATTTATTTTGAGAGGAAGAGAGAGAGGGTGGGCAGGGGAGACCCAGAGAGAGATGGGGAGAGAATCCTAAGCAGGCTTCATGCTGTCAGTGCAGAGCCCAACATAGGGCTTGATCTCACAAACCATGAAAATCGTGACCTGAGCCGAAACCAATAGTTGGCATTTAACTGTCCCAGCTGCCCTTCCTTGTTTCTTTTTTTTTTTTTAACGTTTTTTTTTAATTTATTTTTGAGACAGAGAGAGACAGAGCATGAACGGGGGAGGGTCAGAGAGAGGGAGACACAGAATCTGAAACAGGCTCCAGGCTCTGAGCTGTCAGCACAGAGCCCGACGCGGGGCTCGAACTCATGGACCGCGAGATCATGACCTGAGCCGAAGTCGGCCGCTTAACCGACTGAGCCACCCAGGCCCCCCTGCCCTTCCTTGTTTCTTAATCACAGACCTCTGTATACCTCCCATCAGACTGTCGGCAGGCCACCGAACATTCTAGTAATAATATATACCTTTGTAAATGTAGCATCGTGTATCATACGTGCTCGTGCTGGTGAAGGCTTTTGGACATTTGTGACTTTGAGGTAATCAAAGCCGTTAACATCTGCCCACCCTATTTGCTAAAATACACATTAATCATCACAAGGCTGAACGTGCAGACTCTTTCACGGGATGCTCTGTGTACTGTAAATGTTTACCGGCCATCTCATCAGATTGGCTGCTGGCTCCTTCAAAGGATACCTCTCTTCCACCTCTGTAACTTTCCCTCTTAGCATGGTGTCAGCATAGCGATGTCACGTGGTCAATAGGGCTGGGTGAATGTATGAATGTGAACGAGACGAAGGCACGTATATATACTCGTTCAGTCAAAAGCGTGCTAAAGAGAACCAGTTTGGGGGCTATTTGTGCTGGAAGTTTGTGGCATACTTGGAATTAGACTGCCAGGTTCCTGAAATTCGTCCCTGGCTCTTCCCCAATTTGCCCTCATGCCAAGTGGGAGTTCTGAGATCCTGGCTTTGCCTCTGGTTTGACTTAAGTCTTCCTGAGAGCAGAGACCATCTCTGTGTTATTTACAGCCTTATTCCTAGCACAGTCACTGGCATATAATAGATGTTCAATAAACACTTGTTGAATGAATAAGTGATCAAAATACTGGGGTGCCTGGGTGGCTCGGTCCGGGACGTCTTTGACTCTTGATTTCGGCTCAGGTCATGATCTCACAGTTTGGGAGCTTGGGCCTCATGTTGGTAGGGGATTCTCCCTGCTTGGGATTCTCTCTTTCTCCCTTGCTCTGCCCCTCCCTCCCCCCCTTCTCTCTCTCAAAATCAATAAACCTAAAAAAAAAAAAAAAAAAAGACAACTTGGCAGTCATATAACCACGTAAGACTAAACACACAGGGTTTCCCCACTATCTGAAAACAGAGCATTCCTATGAAACCTTTTTGTCAGCCAAAATGGCATAAAGTGAAGAAGCAATTAGCATACATTTATACAGAGAAATTTTGAGCATTCCCAAGCCCCCCCCCCCCCCCCCCCGCCCCAGAATAACTTCTCTTAGGCTTTTCTGATACCTTAGGTATCATCAGGTATCCGTCTTGCTGATGGATGCACAAAATAAATGGAGACGAAGCACAGATGCTCACAGACCCAGTTCAGAGCCATGGTGACTTGACGATGAGATGGTGTGAGTGCAGTGCCTGGGGTAGGAGCTTGGTGGGGCCACGCTCACTGCTTGGGCTGGGGGCTGCCTCTGTAGTGCCGAGGCTGGCTGTGGAACCAAGGCCGAGAGCGAGTTTTGTGTTTCTGTTTTTTGCATTGTTTCACAAAAGCAAGAAGCTTCTTTGGATTTCTTTCAGTTAGCGAAAGCGGGTCTTTCGTACAAACAAAGTGGTGAGGAACCCAGCTCAGTCAGTAGGGCCTACGACCCTTGATCGCGGGGTTGTGCGTTTGAGCCCCACGCTGGGGACAGAGATTACTTAAAAAAAAAAAAAAAAGAAAATGTAAAAAAGAAAAAGCGTATTTTGAATCTATAAAAAGATGAAGCGGCATGTTGTGAGCTTTCAGAAAGTAGAAGATATGTTTGTACATATACGTTACATATATATACATATGCATTATAATATATATGTTTTGTAAATATATATATATATATGTTATTCATATTCACGCCATCTCATGCTATTTAATTTACATTTCCTCACTTACTATAACTTTATTTTGGTTCCTCAAACGGGCCTCTTTCCTGCCTTAGGGCTTCTACATATCCCAGTCCCTCATTTAGAAAGCGCTTCTAGGGTGGCTCAGTGGGTTGAGCGTCCGACTTCAGCCAGGTCACGATCTCGCGGTCCGTGAGTTCGAGCCCCGCGTCGGGCTCTGGGCTGATGGCTCGGAGCCTGGAGCCTGTTTCCGATTCTGTGTCTCCCTCTCTCTCTGCCCCTCGCCCGTTCACGCTCTGTCTCTCTCTGTCCCCCAAAAAATAAATAAACGTTGAAAAAAAAAAATTTAGAAAGCGCTTCTAACTACACTTGCCGGATCACCTCTTTTTGATCCGTTTGGGCTCAACTTAAGTCACCACCTCACTGGGGCCTTCCCTCACTGCTTTCTTCCAAACGTGTTATTCTCTGTCTTAGCTGTTTGATTCTTCTCGGCACGTGTCACAACTTGCAGTCGCCGTTGTTGTTGTTTTTGCAGAAAGATTTCTTGCTGTGTATACTTGCCCTCTGTCCTATTAGAATATCAGCTCAGGAGGGAAGAAAGGCCTCTGTGGGTTCATCCATCATTACATGTCCCATGTCTGGCATGCAGCACACGCTCCGTAAACATTCACTTTTGAAAGAATCCAAAAAGAAGAGAACAGAGACCACGCCTGATCTTTGAAATTCTTTCCCGACCAAAAGCCACTGTACATTTTTGGTGTATTTTCTCCTATTTTAAAAGATACGGATTATGCAGCGATTTGTAAATAAACAGGGTCACCCTATGCTGACAGTTTTCTTACTGGCCTTTTCCCCTCCCATAATACTTATTCGATTTTGCTCTCTCTCTCTCTCTGTTGCTATTTCTTTTCTTAAATTTTTTTTTAATGTTTATTAATTTTTTTTAATTTTTTTTCAATGTTTTTTATTTATTTTTGGGACAGAGAGAGACAGAGCATGAACGGGGGAGGGGCAGAGAGAGAGGGAGACACAGAATCGGAAACAGGCTCCAGGCTGAGCCATCAGCCCAGAGCCTGACGCGGGGCTCGAACTCACGGACCGCGAGATCGTGACCTGGCTGAAGTCGGACGCTTAACCGACTGCGCCACCCAGGCGCCCCTAATGTTTATTCATTTTTGAGAAGGAGAGAGAGAGAGAGAGACAGAGTGTGAGCAGGGGAGGGGCAGAGAGAGAGGGGGACACAGAATTAGAGGCAGGCTTCAGGCTCCGAGCTGTCAGCACAGAGCCCGATGCAGGGCTTGAACTCACGAATCGTGAGATTATGACCCGAGCTGAAGTTGGACGCTCCACCAACTGAGCCACCCAGGCCCCCCCCCCCCCCATGTTGCTGTTTCTAAGCACACTGATGCTTTTTTACAGTCACAGTGGTCTCTTTGCATGCTCCAGCCTCCGGGCCTTTGCACATCCTACTTCATCTGTCTAGAAAGTTCTTCCTTTGGATATCCACATGACCAATGGCCTCATTCTCTTTAGGTTTGTCCGTGTGACTTTCCCTGACTACCCGCTTCCCCCTTTTAAACTGCATCCCTAGCACTCTTCTGTCTCGCTTCCCTGCTTTGTTTCTCTCCACAGTGCTGACCACTGTCTGATATAATGTACATTTTTCTTACTAATTAGTGCTCCATTTTCACCTTTCCTGAAATGTAAGCTCCGCGAGAGCGGGGGAGTTTGTCTGTTTTCTTCTTTGCTTCCTCCCCAGGACCTATAACGGGACCTGGAATACTTCATTGATGTTGGTCATAATAGATCTTGGCTGAATGAATTATTCCTCAGTGCCATCATTTTAGGTAGTGGGACTGTGTGGGCCACGATGATTTAATTTGTTGAGTGCATGTCATACTACGTGCTGACTCTCTTACATTAGGATAATGTGAACACGAAAGCGTTCTTTGAGCACTTCCGGGAAGGGTCCCAATGTAGTTTTACGGATGACCGTTTGCAGCATGATGCCCTGGTTGTTGAGCCACTGTTTCGTAGTAGATTTTGCGCCCTGATTAGAAGCATGGTCCCTTTTCCTGGTAGCTGTTCTTAGAACCTATTGACCTGCACGTGGTGTCTTATTTTCACCAAAGGAAACTGAAGGTATCTTTCTTTGCCTCAGACGGGCGCATCTTTAGATCCCCAAGCAGGGGATGCAAACCATTCTCTCAGGAGTCCAAATGCAGCAACAGATTTTGCCTCCGAGCGAGTCAGATATGCCATAAAAACAAGCAACTTTCCTTCCCCAGCCTGTTTCTCACTTGAATTTTCGATGCCTTGGTGGTTATTTCGAGATGAAAGCTAGTAGTTAGAAAGTCTGCCCTGGAAAGGGGAAACGTGGCCCATTTTCCCCAGGGCCTCCTGCTCTTGCTTGATAAAGGAATTCTTTGGATTCCCCATTCTCTACCTCTAGCCACTTTGCTTGGAATCCCTGCTGGTTCCTCTGAGAAGTGCACACTTTGGCGTAGCTGGTCAGCAAGCCCCAGATCTGGGGTCAAACTCTACCAGCCCAGCAGTTCTTGAGTCGAGGGTCAACACTGGAGGTGTTGGAGGGACCTCACAGCTGCCCATGACATCTGTGTATATGCCTCTAGTAACTCATTCCCTGAGGGGTGGGCACGCTCAGGATAGGCAGGGGACTGAATATGGGGACTCTGAGGCCACTTGGCTGTTGTCTTGCCCTTTATGGCCCTTCACATGTGCCCGCCATCTTGTGAATTAGGGAAGGCAATTTGCCAGAGTTGTAGAGTTGTCTAGTGGTTCTTCTGGAGTGAGGGATTTTGCCTGTTCCTTGTTTCCCTAGTTCTCTCCCTCACTCACTGCTTGGAGCATCCTGGCCCAGCGTCTTCTGGTGCCTCTAATGGCTGAGAAGCCTGCAGTCAGTCATTAGCCCTTCCTAGAGTTCTCCCACCTCCTATTAGTTCTTTTGGTGTCTGGAGAATTATTCAAGATGATTCAGAGGAGGAAAAACAGATAAGTCTGTGTTGCCAAGATCACCCTCCGTCACTTTTGGATGGGACTCTATCTTTGCTTTCTTTGGGGGGGGGGGGATTCTGGGTGGGATGGGGACAATGTCTCCCACTTGTCTGAAAGGGCTGATGTCTCTTGGTGGTTTTGAGGATAAGTACATTCATCAGGAACTGGGGTTTTGGAAGAATCCCTCTAAGTCATGCTTTTCTCAGATATGTGAGCACAAAGAAAGAGATTCACCTTTCTTTGTCTCCCTTTTTGTCAGCAGAATCCTATTTTTAGGCCATTGGCGTATAATCCAGTTTCCCTTACAACGGGGCCCTGGCATTCGTTTTAGAAATTTCTAGAGCCATTAATGGTATGTGACCAAGTTGAGGGCAGAACGTATTGTCTCAGTCCTCTTCTGGCAATACATACGTTTGAGGAGCGTGCTATTTTCAGAAAGTTTCCAATGGAGCATTGTCTGAGGATCAGGCCACAAAATCCCAGATCCTTGGCATTGTGGTGAACAAAAGAAATCTCTTGCTCCTGTTTCAAGGCAATGTGATTACAGGGCCCGTGATCAGATAGGTGACCCAAGATGGATGCCTTCCCGAATGCGAGTCGGGTTTATCTCTACCTGTCCCCACCCTTATCTCTGAGCGTGTCCTTTGCATTTGAAGATGACGTCCCTGTGTCTGCCCTCGGTGCCACGCTGAGGGCGAAGCGTTCTCTCACCCGTGCCTTTGTGGGCGAGTGTCTCACACAACCAGATGGCAGGCGGGAATCGCGGGCAGTTTTTGGCTCCTGACTGAGTGACACTCTCCCCATGACCTCTGGAGTGGCAGGGCAGAAGATGGGCCTCCCTCTGCTTATTATCTGGAGACACCCCAGCTCTCCTCCATCCTCCATGGGGATGGAGCAAGGCTGTTTTTGTTTGTCTGTTTGGTTTTTGGAGGAGCTTCCAGTTGAGTTTTCAGATGCACTTGTTTCGGAGATTTTGCCTTTAAGGTTTAATCCTGTGGATAATTGAGCTGTAATGGACCAGTTTTACAGACCTCCTTTTTGGTGCGCTCGGTTCCAGTATTTAAGCTCACAAATGAGCACTTCCCTTGTGAGTTATTGAGTGTGCAGTTCGCCTGATGCTTGTGCTCAAATGCTTATCAATACGTGGGAAGGCAGAAAGTGTACCCTCTCGTGGGGGCACTCGCGGGGTCCTATCAGACACTGTCGAGAATCCTCAGGTATCCCTGGGCCCCAAGAAACAAGTCAGGGTGACAGCAGTGACCTTCATGTTGGGGGATTTTGCTTGTTTCTCACTAAATGAGATCATTTAGATAGTATTTCATCAATTAATAGCAAAAGTCTGTTTTTCTCTTCACTTATACTCTGTGAAAAAGAAAGTGATGTTTACTTAAGCAATCTGTGTATTTCACACTTGGAGTCATTAATGTCAGTTGATTTTTTTTTTAAATACCGTTTAGCAAAAATTCACCAGTAAACATATGTAATTAAAAGTTTCTGATGGTGGAGAAAAACAACTTAGTGACTTGCTTCTTTTGAAATAGCTTAACCCACTTTGCATCCACCAGCGATTCAAAGGAAGAAAAACTGCACAGGAGAACCCCACGGAGTTTACAAGGAGACATTTCTAATGGAAACAAGCTTCCCTCAGTAGATCACAATATATGGCCCAAAACACAGAAGTTAAAAGAGGTGCCAGATAGAGGCCACAGAGTGTCTTGTAGGTTAAAGGAGCAAGTCTGTAAATCAATACTCTTGCTTAATAGACAGTCCCTGCTGTGTTTCTGGGCAGGGTGAAATGTATTCATATGCACACACTAGGACCTTTGCATTCAGGTGGATTTCTCCTGACGTTTCCAGTTGAATTGAGTTGGCAGTCTAAAGGGAGAGCGGACCGTTTTCGTGGCCGGAGGCCTCTGCCTTTGCGAGAAGGGGCACAATTCTGCCCTTTTGCTTCTTAACGAGAACCAGCAGGAACTGAATCCTGGTAGGCCTGGTAAGACTAAAGCAATTTGCAAAAGAGAATGAATTTCATGTGACTGAGCTGGTTATTCCCAGGCACACACTTTGGGATTTCACCAGGAACATCTAGAGGCCCCAAAACAAACAGCCCTAAAGGATTTGTGAACAGGAAGTGTTCCTTCCCTTGTTGACCTTGACTTATACGTTGAGTAAACAAGTCCCTGTTCTGTATACCCTGGTGTAGCTAAGGCAGCTTCTAATTTCACTGCAATTGAACTGCATCCAATCGTCTCTTTGGTAGTGCTTCTTAGAACTGCCAAGATTTGGAGGTTGAGAGACCTGACTGAACTAGAGAAACCAAATGGGATCAGGGTGTGGGTGGGTGTGCACGTTTCTCAGGTGGTGGGTGAATTACCTGATCTTCAGTGGGGATTAAGAGGGGCACACATGACTTGGTGGCCCCGTCTGACTGCAGTGTAACTATAAACCTGGCAGTGCGTTTGTTGTTCTAACTTTTAGATGCCTCATAGCTGGTTTAATCTGGTGAGCACTCAGCCCAGGAGCGTGGGCAGTTATATACTCAAGAGTCTTGACTTGCACATGATCCCTGGCCTCCTGGTGCCCTGGTTTTCTCTTTGGCATGAAGCTCTTCAGATGCTTTCTTGGCCACCTATGAATATGACTGAGAAAGCCTTCACAGTGGATGGCATTTTGGGGGGGGGGGGGGTGGGTGGTGGTGGTTAGAATTGGGTTAGTTTTCATCATAAAACTGTCAGGTAGTCCTGTCTGTCTGTGGGGGTGAGGATGGGCTAGCCGTTGCTTGATGGTTTGGATAGTGCTTCGGAGAACGGATTTTGCAAAAGCTCGTTGCCTACGCAGTCATCTCCCACCGAACCCTTGTTTGTGGCTTAGAAATACTGAAGTTACCTTGAGATGTGAATCATGCCTTGGCCAGAAGCCAAAAATGTCACGTAGGCCCTTTGTTTGATGTGATTCCCATGTCCGCTGGGCTCCCATTTCTTGTTGGGGGAGGCAGTATGGTCCAGTAGACCCAGCATGCACTAGGAGTCTGGGTCTCTGCAATTTGGAAGGTGACTTCCTCCTTCCTCACTTATTATATCACCTTCAGGCAACTCATCTTAATGGGTCTGTTTCTGTTTGTGCATCTGTAGAATGGGGTTGGGGAGAGTGGAATGGCAACTAATGTTCTCCGAAGGTCTGTGCTTTGCTGAGCACCTGTTGTGTCTGATGACATCAGAGGCTCAGAACAGTCTATCAATTTACCAAGTCTGACAAACTACAGGCTGGCTGGCTTGCATACCAGAAATTTACTTACTCACAGGAGGCTAGAAGTCCGAGATCAAGGTGTCTGTTGTGTTGATCTCACCCTGAGGCCTCTCTCCTTGGCTTGTGGATGGCCATCTTCTCCCTGTGTCTTCACCTGGTCTTTCCTCTACGTGGACCCAATTCTCCTTTTTCTAAAAGGACACCAGTCATATTGCATTAGAGCCCCCCCGCTCCACATGTCCTCATTATACCTGAATTACCTCTTTAAAGGTGATTATCTCCGAATATAGTCACAATCGGCAGTCCTAACAGGACTTCAACATATGAATTTGGGGGATGACACAATTCATCCCATAACATGACCTCTCTGAGGTGGGTCTAATATAATTTTTAGGTGAGAAAACAGACTGGAAAATGCTGTTTAACCTTGTCCAGAGCAACAGGGCCAAGACTGGAGTCTCCCTCTGATTCTATGCTTTGTGCTCTCTCTCTTTTTTTTATCCCCTCTGCTTCTGTTGAAGCAGACCTCCCTCCTGGGGATAGTTGGTACAATGAGTTCACAAGTGCAGCGTTTCCATAGCACTGTTCTCATGGTTCTTCACCTCTGCTTCTGACTTTCCAGAGCTGACTTAAGAGTCTGCTTATCTTCACTCAAATCGGGAGATCTTATGACGCCCGTCCACATGCTTAGTGAGATGCTCTAACCCGTAGTCCTCCTGCGCTCCGTTAGAAACCCAACTACAGGAACATAGAGTCTAGAATTTAAAAGATCACTCTTTGGGAAAATGGCGACTGGACTTGTTATCGCCTTTGAACCACCTCTTCGTAGCCTGAGTTCACAGAATGAACACTCATTGACCCGGTTGACTCTCCCCTTCCTGATCTTGAAACTGTTCAGTTAAGTGCCCGTACAGTGGCTCCGTAAGTTGGGTGGATGCAAGGCGCCGGTATTTCGACGCTGCTTTCTCATTAAAATGATCAGGGCATAAGCCTGGAAGATTCCAGCGTGTGCCTCACCTGGGACCTCCCCAAGGGAAACCTGCCTGCCAAGCAAGCCAGAAATAGTGTCAGAAAGGAAGTACACCCCCTCTGCTGGCTCCCCTCCTGGATGGAGTCATTAATGAGCACTTTTTACCCCTGGCAGGGCCAGGTAAGTCTGAGGAGTGTACCTCCTGTGGTGGTTAAACGCATTCCAGTTACTCCCATGATAGCGATGCATGAAGAATCAACATATTGACCCCCCCAGAGTATATATTAAATTCTGAAGGATTAATCAAAACTGCACCATGTTGTGTGCAATTAAACCCTTGAAAGGCAAAATAAATTTGCTGGAGCAGTAGCAGCTCTCATACCACTTCTAGCCGGAATGAGGCATTTTTCAGTTCTATTACTAACAGATGAGTTTTTGCTCAGGCACATTTTTCAAGAGGTGGGATGGGCCAGAAAGAGGTATCCACAAAACACTTTAAGGATGGGAGGAGAACAGGGAGTCAGGCTCTTCTAGTGTTACCCTCGGAACCGGGTAAATACCGAATAAAATCCTTCCATCGGGATTTTCAGAAGGAGCCCTGGATTGTGCCATTTTTCTCATTAGAGAAGAAAATGCCAAAAGAGTTGTCTTGGGAATAATGGAGGGAGTAGCACCTCGGCTGTCTGCCGGGGCCGTCCGTGGTGATGGGTGTGGCCTGTAAGAGGACCATTGGGAAGGATTACTCTGCTCGCTTGGTCATGCTCCTACATGAATGAGGATGATGATTTGGGGTGTGTGTGCGTGTGTGTGTATGTGTGTGTGCATTTCCAAATCAGGTGGACAGAATCTTCCGGAAGCGAGTCCTGGAGAAAACAGAGGTACCTCTGCACTCCCAATTAAATGTTACAGTGGTGCCATATTGCACATTGTGTAGTCATTTTGGTTTACTGTATTTTTTATTTTTTTATTTTTTATTTTTTATTTTTTAAATTTTTTTTTCAACGTTTATTTATTTTTGGGACAGAAAGAGACAGAGCATGAACGGGGGAGGGGCCGAGAGAGAGGGAGACACAGCATCGGAAACAGGCTCCAGGCTCCGAGCCATCAGCCCAGAGCCCGACGCGGGGCTCGAACTCGCGGATCGCGAGATCGTGACCTGGCTGAAGTCGGACGCTTAACCGACTGCGCCACCCAGGCGCCCCATACTGTATTTTTTAAAGAGTCAATTAGAGTCTGTTGCAAAGAGTGGGGAAGCTGTGTATTCAGCTCACCAAGGACTGAAAGAGGAAAAGGTTGGTGTTGGGAACACAGGATGGCCAAGGTGTCACAGAAACTGTACTTTCAAGCTAGCTGTGTGTGCTAAGGGAGAATCAGAGCAATGTGAGGTCTGCAGGGAGAGAGTTAAGAAGTTAGAAGTCTTAATGAAGGAGACCAGAATTCCATTTTCCTTTGTTCACTTTTGACAATGTATTTCCTGTGTTAGCCAGAGTGCCAGGGCTCCAGACAGACTCATAAGGATGAAGAGTATAGCACACCGTTAATAGCACAAATTTGTCTCCGTGTCTCCTGTTTCGCCGGAAAAAAAAAATAGCGAATCAAGATGCCTAAGTTGCTCCCATAAATAACCCAAAACTGTATTCGTTGCGAGAAAAAATATTATGTAGAATGGTGTGAAATCCTTGAATTAATAAATCCAGAGGCCCTCTCTGTGTTAAATGTAGCAATTAGAAAAATAAGGATAATATGCTCAATTTATACAAAGTACATTTGTGTGGTTTTTTTTCAAAGTTCGGAAATAAATTTTATTGGGAGATGCATTGAAAACTCTCATGACATCTGGAATATGGAGATCTAATTGCTGATTCAATGGCATTGCGAACACGCAAACATATTTCCTTGGTGAAATGTCAAAAAGGCAGCAATCAAAATGAAGCGTTTAAGCATTAAAATGAAGAAATGATGACTGGGTTGATTTGTAAACATTTATCTCTAAGCTTACTTTATGAAAAAGAAGGAATAAGTTTAGGAACATGATGGCAAATTTGCACATTCTAAGTCCTCCGTATTGTGAGGGCACGGAAGTCTCAAGATGCATGGTGGGTTCAATTAAAATTTGTATTTCCCGAAATTCTGATAATCCCACTGGTTGTTTTTTTTTTTTTTAATGTGGGGTTTATTGCACTTTAACGAACAGCAAGAGGTTGCAAGGGAATTAGGGAAGGAATGGGCTTATTTTTCACCTTTAGCTTAGTTATTCTAAGATGGAACAATTCTCTATCTTCGAAATCATCACTTTTTAATGTGTTTTGGAGTCATTACTTGTCCTGGTGGTGTCGGTTGCTGACAGTACTTGCTTTCACTTGTGTTACTGAGTGAGTTAGGTTATCGGCCTCTGGTCCTGGTGTCATTAAGCCTTGGCCTGACCTTGCACCTCCAACCACTCTGTAGAGCTAATTGTTCTGAAGGCCAGTGGCCGTGCACTCCAGTTACGTTCTTGGAGGCAGATCATGATTTCAGCCTACACGTCAAGTTTGCTTCTTCTTCTAGTACAAGAAGCACCTAACAACTGTTAACCAGGGCCTTCACTATCAAACCACAATGTGTGAAGCCACCTCACAGGGAGGGCAAATCAACCTGTTGCCGAAGCAATGTTCCTCTGTGCTCGCTTGTACAAATCTCTACCTTCTAGAAAAGCAGTCCAGAAAGAAGTTTACAGTGAAAGGGGGAAATTGCTAAATCAATGAAATCCCCCATCTAGGGAGGGACTCACAATTGTCTTGACCACTAAATGAATAATCTCCCCCGGGTGAATGTATTTCCACCATCCCAAATTATGCCAACCGCATACAATGACACTCGCTTCCTCGAAGACCTGATAAAGAAAGAAAATCTGCTTGAGAAGCCAAGTTGCCTTCCCCAGAGCAAGCATTTGTAAGGTCTCCACTGTATTGTGCTTGCAAATAACATTTATTTCTGTAGTGTAAATATGCAAGAGTTCATTTTAATAAAAAGTGAGTCCTAAAATAAGATAAAACCCATGACTAGACTTGCATTTGAAGATTTAGAGTGTATTCATCTGCTGGTTTTCAGTATAAATATTCATTGGTTTTGAGCTCTCAGGTGTTGAAACTTTTAATCTGCATTCAGATGGAGGTACTTTAATCAGAGAGTTCATAAAAGTCTGCAACTTTCCCCCCACCCAAGAAAAAAAAAAAACAGACTAACAGAATAGAGGGTGTTGGGGCTTCAAAATAACCCACAAAGCTGAACTGTATTACTGGTGGGGGTGGGGTGGGAAGAAAACACCAAACGCCATTTGTACCATAATATCAATATTCTATTAAAAATAAATCTCTTGCCGTTAGAGCGAAAAGTCTCAAAAACCTGTCACTTGACTGCAGTCTTCAGAGATGACTGATAATGGGTAAAAAAATCCCATAGCATCTGTTTACCATGTAGTTGCACAAACTGTTAGGAATGTTTTTAAATGTCAGCAGTAATGTATGCGCGTGTATGAGCTATCACAGAGCAATGTCGCCACCAAGATGGCACCGGGGACTGCTCTAAATTAGGTAGGTCAAGTGAAGAAGGTACCAGAGGAACCCTTGGAGAGGATGTTGTTTGTCTGGAAAAAAAATCCGAACAGCAAATGTTACTACGTGACTACGTGGGAAACCCCCTACCAGATTTTGAATCGAGCCTGAAATCACAGGAAGGTTTGTCAAGACCCCATGGCCAAGGTCAGTTTTGAGAGAGCAGAGGGTGGAAGCAAAACATTTTGCATTCGATGTGTCTTGCATTAACAGGCTCTCAAGCTTTCTCTTGGTAACCTAAGCACATATCAAGAGAAGAGAGTCATTGTAGGTACACATGCTGACTAGACAATGTAACGTGTAACGGGGAAGGTGACGGCGTTGTTAGCAGCTGCTGATTACTTGAGAGTTCTGTGCTATGTAACTACTTACAGGGGGACGCCTCCTAGTGTCTCAGGAAGTCCTCAGAATGAGCTTTAGAGCGGTTGGCTGCTGACTTCAAAACGAAAGCCGAGCCAAACTAAACCAAACCGACAACAAACCGAAGCTGGTTTGGTAATTGATTTTGATGATGGCTTTAACTTTTTCCGATCTGGTCTAGTTCCATGAGGGTAATATGGCATATGGATTACCGGAAGGGGTAGGAGTCAGAAAGAACGGAGCATGAAGTTTGGTTGTACCACTTGCAAGAGCACAACGTTGGATGTGTTGAATGCACCTGCCTCAGTTTCTTCTTTTGCAAAACGGGGGCGTTAACAATAGCATAGCCTTGCGGGGTTGTTGGAAGGATTTAACGATGCGCGCAAAATGTCTTCCCCAGCGCTCAGTAAATGCTCCAGACGGAGGCAGAGGAAGACCAACACGAACTAGCGAAACACCTAAACGATGCCATGTTTTAACATAAATGTGGGTTCATTATTCTCAAGTGTGCACGAGAATTACACTACTATCTGGAGAGTCTTGCCTTAATGATTCAGCGGCCTGATTCGTAATTCACATATCAGAGCCGCTGGCCTCTGCTTATATCCTGAGAGCTGTGTTTACGTACAGAATGGGTCCCGCTCAGGTGCTTGCAAGAGTCGACTTCCTTTCTGATCTTGTTTTCAACATGAATTGGCTTCTGAAACCCCTTTGGAAAGTGTAGAACCAAAGTCACCTTTGGAATACCTCACATTCTGGTTTATATTTTCGGTCGTGGTGTTCTAACTAAAGTGGCTTTATTTTGTTTAGTAATCCTACACCTTGTGGAGGGACGACGGAGAGAATCAAAGTAAGCGGTTTCTTTCCATTTGTCCATTAAAATTAGTTGGGGGAATATTCAGAGGGCTGCTTAACCTTCTCTTCCGTTTTGTGGCCCAGTATAATTTCTCACACCGTGTGTCTTGCAGCAGTATGATTACTGACGTGTGCTGCGTACCCGTCTCCCCAGCTAGCATAGGATTTCTCCCAGGGCAGGGACCTTGCCTTATTTACTGGTGCCATACATGGGTCTGGGCAATGCTTGGCACTTCAGACACTCATTTATCTTTTGTTGACTGGTTATAGTTGTAATGGTAGGGTGGTGACAGAATTCGTGAAATCGGTTCTTAATTCGTTTAGAGCAACCAAGGGATTACGTTTTGGATGCTAGATACGACCCCGGTGCTCAGATTAAAGCCATTGTCAACACTTCTTCAGCCTACAAGTTCATCCTTTGTTCATTCAGCATTTTTTCACCAAGCCCTGTGTGCCTGGCCCTGTGCTAGATACTAATGAGAGATGTGGCCCCTGGGTGCAGCCGAGGGAGGCCGATGGATCAGTAAAGAAATGCAGGAAAGTGGAAGGGGTGCTGTGACAGAGGGTAGGGAGAGGCTGGAGGCAAGGAGGTGTCCAGGTGTATCTGAAAGGCACGGGAAGCAGGTGAGAAAACCTTAGCAGGTTTTGCCGGGCAGAGAGAGCATTTGGCTGCGCGAGCGTGTTCTGGGCCGAGGGACCCACGTGCAGATCACGGGCATGGCCTGGATGTAGGAACGGGGTGGGTGCTCGAGAGATGAGTCTGGAGAGATGAGCAGGGCCAGTGGCCCGTTTCCGGGAGGTCGGACTCTACCTCCTAGGTAGCGAGTGGCTGCTGATGGGGCTCGAGTAGGTTGTGGCATGAGTTCATTTTCATTGATGGAAGCATCGAATGTTGGAGCCGGAGGTGGGCTTGGAATAAAGGTTACCTATTTTACAGATGAGGAAATGCAGGCCTGGAGGCATGAAGGAATAAGTTGGAGGCAATGATGTGTGATAGGAAGATTGGCGGGGGGTTTCTAGCGGGCCGTTTGGTGGTCCGAATTGGGTTTGGCCGTCTTGTTAAGTTTCCTATCATCAAACAAGTCAGTCTCTCTGAGCTCTCAGTGTCTCCATCTTTAAAATGGCGATAGTAATTTCAGCTGCCTTACCGGTGAGTAGGCGGGTATTGCCATGGGTACTAGTACCCTGAGCATTAGGTGATTATGTGTGTAACCCAGTCCCCTGCACACTGCAGGCTCTTCACAAACGCTGTCCGTTAATTAATTTATTATGTTAATTAGTATTAGTGTAGCATTCTTTCCATTATGCCCTGCTGCCCCAAGATAGCTTTAAGGCCACAGAGATCTTGGACTTGACCAAAATACCACAGAGATCTTGGACTTGACCAAATGTATTCTTCTGGACATTGTAATGCTGAGCCATTTGCTGGGTGATGGCATGGAGACTTTGGCTCTTCAGTCCTGATCCCACGGAACTTCCGGCACCATCTGTAGATCTCCACCAAGCAGTTTGTGGAAGCCTTTGGCTCCAACGAAGGGGTTCTGTAAACTTACTGTCATCACCTGTGTGCTCTTAAGGAATTGCAGTCTTCCACTTGTCACCCTGGGTACCAATCCTTTACATGCAGCCTTGTCATTTATATCCCCATGCTTCAAATGATTAGAACATCCAATAAGTTCGTTTTAACCTTAGCGCAAAACATCGGGTCCTTACAATATGGAGTCATATTTAAAATTGTCGTCATACTCACATGATACATTTCTGTCATTTGCTGCCCTGTGACTCCTTATTGAAGTAGTCTCCTCTTCCTGGTGAAGTATTCTGGGTTGCCCACCTTCTTGGAAGGTGAAGAGCGTTTGGTCACTTTCTGTCATTTGCTGGGTGAGGTGTCATTGGTTGTTAGGGGAGATGCTAGTTCATTTTACCCCAGACTTCAGATTCTTTTCCCAAATTATGGGTGAGGAGTAGAGTCCTATTTGGGGCATGGAGAAATCATCTAGCTTCTCACCTAGGCAGACAGAAGTGTTTTAAGAGAGGGCGGGGAAGACAATCGTTTTTGTGTTTCTAATTGCTATACATCTAACAGTGAGACTAAAGAAAAAATGGAAAATAAAGGTAGACACCACCTATAACCCCATACTCACACATATATTGGCTTTGGCTTTGTTTGTATCCTTCCTATTATTGGGTACACGCACACACACACGTGCGCACACGCAAACACATTAATACACTGTTGCAAGCTTGGATTGTGGTTTGGGGAGCTGAGATCGGCATCTTTCTGTTACTGATATGTAACTTCTCAGGATCCATGATTTACTCATGCAACCAAGTAATGAGAATAATAATAATAGCAATAGTAATAATAATGAGTGGCATTTATTTAGCATTTAGTACTTAGGAAGCACCGTTTCAAGGACTTCATACATGTATCAATTCATTTAATTTTCACGACTCCCCTTATGAGATCTGTCCTCTTATTATCATCTCCATCGTAAAGAAGGGAAAACGGAGTCACAGTGAAGCTGAATAACTGGCCCAGAGCTGTTGAGTTGTAAAAGTAGAATTTGGACAAGATTCTCAAGCACCACACCAGACTGGCAGGTGACAGGGGATCTGACCATGCCTTACAGAAAAGGCTCTGTTGGAGGACGGCAATCTGGACTTTCTATCATCTGTCCCTTCTCTCTACAGATATGTATGGAGAAGGCTAAGGGAGCTCATTCTAATGAGATATGGACACACAATAACTTAGGTGAGAGGAAGTTCAAGAACAGTGTGCAGAATTTGTTTGGTCTAAACATTAGTAACAGAACTATTATTATAGGGCATGGAAAATAACTTGGAAACTAGTCTTTGCCTAGTTCTTTTTTGGGTAATTCATTTGGTCTATATGGCTTCTTATTATTCCTTTATGGCTGGATTTCTACATTTTTCCTTCCTTCCTTCCTTCCTTCCTTCCTTCCTTCCTTCCTTCCTTCCTCCCTTCCTCCCTCCCTCCCTCCCTCCTTTCATAATGACATCCTTATTGATGTACTGATATATTAGGCATATTTGCACACATACCAATGTTTTGCGTCCCACTTAGCATCCTTGATTATGGAAATTTTCTCCAGGAAGAAATGGAAAATTATCATAGAACTTAAGTTTTTATTAAGTTGAGTATCTTCATCTGTATTTATTATATAATATTATGTATATATCCACATACATGCACACCTGTGTGTATATATACGCATAATATATATTTTATGTCATATATCATATCTCATATGATTCTTGAGAATTGTACCGAAATCCTGATAACCAAAGGGTGATCCCCATCTCCATCCTTTTCCCCATTAGATAAAAATGTTTCTAAACAAAGATCTTGATGTAATAGAAAATCATCAAATATGGAAGAAAACTAGTGCTTTGGTTTATGATGTAAAAAGGCCCTCCGTCCCCACCTGTTTTTATTGACTGAATTTTCTAAGCACGGGGTGCATTTGAAACTTTTCAAATACTCTGGCAATGACAGCTAATGGTGGATGGTGCCATGGTTAGGAAGTTTCTCAAGGCTAATCTCTTTTCAAAGGGGGACAAATAAAAACAAAAAACCCTAGTAGATTGATAAAAAGGGCACGGTGTTCTTGATGAGGCAGGCAAAATCTCGAGGCATGGCTCATCCCCTCTTTTAATTATCCAGTTCATTTAGTCAGCTGTGATCCAGGACTTCGGGAGGTCACCTGCAGTGCGAAAGGAAGGCATGGAAGCTACTGACCCACGGTTTGGTTCAAGGATGGAAAATGGCCATCCAGGCTGACTTGTCCTTTTACAAATGGAACCCGGTGAGAAGGGCTCTGGGTATGATGTGTTGTGCCGAGAAGTCCTCCTGATGCCCTGAGCTTTCCTGAACCTCATCATAAAAACGTAATTGTATCTGAGAAATTGGCTGGTCAGCCAGCTTTTGTGATGGCTCATTCACTTGAGCAGAGAGAGCTCGAGAATTGAAAGTTACAGGTAATGTAACTGGAATGCTGCCCTCGGGAAGCCATAATTAACATCAATGCTGTTGTCTGACCCCCTACCTTTTCCCCACCTCTGCTGATTATTTGATATATAGGGGGCAACCTTTTGGGGATTCCTACCATCGTGGCTAGACAGCTTCTGAGACGTTATCATCAGGCCGGGGAAAGGTCCAGAAAAACTCACCTAGTTCCCACCTCACTATCTCTGAGACTCACTTGTCCTTGGATGACAAGGCAAGTACCTGTCTCGTCCTGCTGCCAGGCTTCTGCTCCGTCCTCTTGAGGTCACACATCCCAGTTAAGCCACCCACCGTCTTGTAGCCCATTTGAGGTATGTTTCCTCCAAGGAACCAGAGAAATGATTTTGTCCCTTGTGTAACTTTAGACTGCAAAGGTCCTAGAAGACCTTTTTGGGTCAGTTTACCCATGTAACAAATGACTGTGTCTGTGTGTGGTGAGAAGCCAGGCCCAGGCGATGATTTAAATTACTATGTCAACACTCACGGAAGTGGGAGAAATTAGTCATTGTCAGGCGATGCACTGCTGGCATCTACCCTGGGTTGCGGGGCCAGCAAGATCTGGATCAGAGTCTGGTTCTGTCACTTACAATGGGCAGGCACTCCCCCTAGGCACCTCGCTTAACCCTTCTGACCCTCCATTTTCTCTCCCTTACCTGTAAAGTGGGGGTAATGATGACTACCTCACAAGTCATTGTGAAGGGTCGAGAGCAGCCTTCACTTCATAGCCAGCCAAGGTTTTAAAACAATGACACCTTTGAGCTCATCCTTCTCTTGGTTTGCTTTCAATCTCATGGAGGCAAGGGGAGGTATTCGCTGATTTATTCAAGGATCCCTCGGGAGAGGTAGGTGGGTCAGGCAGATATATGAGCCACAACTCCCCTCACCTCAAGGAACCAAGGGGCTGGTTGTGCTACTGAAGAAATATGGCACCCTTAGTAAATTTGGGGTATGAACACACACACGCACGCACACTCTCTCTCTCTCTCTCTCTTCTGATATGAGCCTTTAATATTCTATAAAACTTTTCAGCAACTTTGCAGATTCGATGCCACTATTTGGAAATTGCTGGTCTTTCCTATGGAGATAATTATGAAGAAGGGGGATTAGGGAGTAGGGAAGGAGAAAGGAGGGGGCAGCAGTGGAGTCTTCCATTGAACCAGAACCACTTCTGCAAGAAGAGGAGGTAGCCCGGCCAGGTAGCCTTGGAACTAATGACAGATGCCTTGGAGGGGAGGCGGGTGTGGGGGCTTCTCTGGAGAAGCAGAGGCCAGGAATCCCTAGCTCCACATCATTTAATCAGTAACGCAGAGGATATTTGCCCGGAGACCACCACGTAGAAGGGGTTGGCGAGGGAGACTCTCAGCGTGCTTGCTGTCTGCAACAAAAATGAATTTATAGTCATGTTGTTGGCACTGTGGTGGAGGGAGGGCCTGGCAAGTTTCTTGAGCGCCCAGAATGATAATGCTAAGTGGGAGTTAATTATGTGATCCCCATCATGATTAATTTCAGATGTGTAAAATACCATTGTTGGACTCTCTATAGCAGGGGATCATTATTCTTCATGCAGCCTGGGTTGGTCATAAAACATGTTTTGAGATCTTTTCACTGTGCTGCCCTAACTTCAGGCTGTCTAATCCAATATTTTCTAGGAAGCCTTGAGTTCTTGCGAATTTCAGGAGCTTTCTGGACTCTTATCCCATGTTGTCTTTCATTCAAAGAGGGAGTGTAAAGCATTCACTCTGAGAAATTGCAAGACCCGGGGAGGTTTTCTCAAATTCTTCTGCTCTCCTGTGTTTACCATAAATCTGAGACAGTGATACGATCAGCAAGCTGATTTATGTCTGAATACAGAACACGAATACAATGTAAACAGAGCAAGTCCCCCTTTCTAGTATCTCCCATCATGGGCTGAATATGATTCTTACAACTGCGGTGGACAGTCTGTTCTACTGTCAGATATCGATTAGGAATTTAGTTTGCAGTAAATCGTTGTCTGTACTAACATTTGCATCTCCATCCCCAAAAAGGTCTTTCTACCTTCAGCTCCCTCCCCAATGTCATTTGAAGACTGTATCTGGCCCGCAAGCGAGGGCTCCCTCCTCTCCGGCTTTCTAGCGAACAAGTCACTTCCGGGGCAGGCACGCAGCTCAGGGCTTCCGAGCCGCTCTGAAGTGGCACCCCAGTGGAGGTCATGCCATCGACTGTCAACGTAAGGGGTCTCTTGGCGTCAATAGCATGACTCTTGAGGAAGCGATAACTTTAAAAATGTATGATGAGTACCACGGAATTAAGACAGATGGGCTGATTTGTGTTATTCCTAAAATAACTGGCAAGTAGGTGTTTATTTCCTTTTACAACGGGACAAAATTGCTTTTGGAGTGATTCATTTGTGATCCCAGCTAAGCTGTACTATTAATTTACTGTGCTTCTGGCTGGGAAGTTTGCCTCAGTATTTAATTGTCCTTCGCATCAGTATTGGCGGCTCGTGGTGCTGCCATGATGCCCCGACATTTGCATTTAGATGGTGGGGTTATGGGTTAGCCCTGTAAAGTAGCGTACCCGGCTACAGGGTGGCTGCTGAAGGTGCGTTCACCGCTATTTCCGGCGCCCTTCCTTGGGTTCTGTGTGTGGAACCTGGATGTTATCGTCATCCCCTATCATGTTCTCCTTCCTCCGATCTCTCCCCATTCCTGTCACCCATTCTGGACACTGGTGGTTGAGTGAGGGTTTTAACGTGTAAATCGGATGCTGCCACAGCTCTCTCTCTCTCTCTCTCTTTTTTTTTTTTTTTTTTAAGCAAACCCAGATTCCTACAGGCATCAGGCTTACCTAAGGCAGGGACCCAATTAGATGCTTGGGAGCGTGTGGTGACTACGAGCACTGTCCATTCCAAAAGAGCAAAGCTATTCCAGCTCATGGGAAAGTCAGCCCAACTTCTTAAGGCAAGTCAGAGATCCAAGTTGAGGCAGAACGCCTTGATTTTGAAAACCTTGCATAGGCCAAGCAAATTGCACCTGGGCACGGCTTTTACTTTGAATCCCTGGCTTCTAGTCATCGCCGGTCCCCCCATTGGACCTCAAGATGATGTCCAAACTCTTTAGCACGGAATATGCAAGTCTTAACAATCAGGCTTTGTTTCTATGCTTATCTTCTGCATTGCACTCCGTTCCCACTAGTCTCTATGCCATTCACACTGAACCAACTATAGTAAAACCTTCTATAATGCAATGAGTGGGTTCCAGAAAAGTCAACTGCGTAGGATGAGGAGGCGGGGGCACTGGCTGTGAAGTGGATGAAATGACTGAGGAGAACTTATGCAGCGAGGCAGCCGGGCTTCAGAGATCCTGCTGCAAGATCCAAATCCATCCCAGTCCCATCTGTAGTTTGGTACCACGTGGTGGCAGACGTCTACTCTGGCTTAGTTATTGATAGGAACCATTCCGGTTGGCTGGGACCCTCAGGATGGCAGCAGTCGTCCCAGGAATCTCTAGCTGGTTGTCGTCTGTTTTGTTGGCCCGCTCCGGAGCCACTGGGAGGAGTGAATACTTGGTATGTGGGACCCCACGTTAACCTCCCTTTGTGTATGAGGACACCATGTGCACGTGCACACACACGGGTACACCGATAGGCACGCATGCGCACACACACAGCCAGAATTTAAGCTGCTCCCATTTGAGAACTGGGGCCGGAGAGAGGAGCCAATTCTTAATGATGTCCAAATTCACATTATCGCATGACATGTGATCCAGGGTTTTTTCTGTGCCTGTCGTTGCTGAAATGCTATCACTAAGCTGTGTTTAGCTTCTGACCCTTTGTAAGGACTGTTCTCTCTGGTGGCGTTCCTCTGGTTAACTCTTCTTTAATCCTTAGGATACAATTTCTGTTTAACCACCTCCTTGAAGAGGTTAAGCCACCTCTTTGCACCCCTAGGTGGAATCAGGTACCTCTTCAGAATTCTTGGTACATCTGAACAACTTACCACGTCTCTGAAATGGGTTCATTTCACTTTGCGTCCCAGACGAGGACTCAGTTTTTCGGGCACAGGGACCATATTCTCGCTCCCTATTTCTTTTCCCAGTACCTTGTGGCAACGAGCAAGTGCACATTAAATGACTGGAAGAATGGAAAGAAAATGTAGGCAAATGGCTGCAGAAAAGTTTGCCAAGTAAGAATGAAGCCATTTTTTGGAAAAAAATTTATAATACATCAATATGCTATACATAATAGATAACAATGAAATATACAATAATACACAACAAATTAATATATTTATATAGTTGCCTCTTCATAATGTGTTCTGGCTCCTACAGAGAAGCTAAGAAGTTAGCATACCTTCCTCGCCACCCCCTCCACCAGCAACATTATTCTGCATTTTAGTTTTGCTCTCAACTTCCTGGCCGAGAAGGAAGGTCTCTGTGAGTGAGGCCTTTCTTGCTGCTTCCTGGCTTGGCCTGAAGTCAGATGCAGCAGAAAAGGAACTTCACAAATAGGTCCGCTCTTGCCAGGGCGCTGGCCAAATTGAGAAGTCTTGATATGCTCGTTGAAGTTCTAAGCACACGGTCACAGCGAAGCCAGACTCGCTGCCTTTCTCTTCCCCTGCTCCCCCGTCGCGAGTATGAAGGTTCTGCAGCTCGTTTTCTACCCCCTCAACTTTTCCACTCCCTTTGAGTCAGCGTCAGTGACGTCCTCTCCCCAGTCACTTCGAGCCTTGAGTCTTGCTAAAATGAGGTTCTCAGGAACAAAGGGAACTCAAGTTCAGGGTTAAGATGCTAAAATCAGATTGTTCTCCTCTGGCAGTAAATTGGTATGCCACTCTCACCACTGCCGCAGATAAAATTAACCATGCGTTGAAATCATTGCAATAGGCAGTGTCATCAAAGCTTATTTGTAATGAAAATATGATGTTTCAAACCTAAACTCAGGAGTATAATGAATGTAGGACCATATGTTCCCCTCCCACATAGGGCTGCAGAGAGGAGATGCTATTTAAAATATATAGCTGTGGATGGGGCCTGTGGCTTTCTCTGCATTGCTCACCCCTGGTCGCTGGTGGGTTGTCCAGGAAGAGCGGGGAAGCAGATCACAGGCGCCCTGGCCTGGCAGGGACGGCTCCTGGGTCTGAGGTGGTGCCGGCAGGTGTCTTGGTCCTTAGCGATCTTTCTCCGGTTGCTAGCAGTTGTGCTTAGACAGCTATGGCAATGAGGAAGAGAAGCAGGGAAGGCCTGGAGGGCATCTGTAGGGAGCGTGACCCCCGGGATCCTTGAGGAGGCGCAGGGTTCCTGAGGGCCGAGTTAGTTGCCGTTGCAACCTGTCTGAAACTCCTCGCTAACACTCCTGTGTTCTCCCTCGCTAGCTTTCTCGTGGCCAGAGCTGGCTCTCGGTAGGGGCTGCGAACCATGAACTTTGGCCACCTCGGTGCTTGGGCTTCTGATGCAGCTGGACTAGAGGCGCCCTGCGGGTAACCCCAAAACATCGCAGTAAACCCGACTGGCAGTTATTACTAGTTCTGGTTTTCAGGTGAGGAAACCGGGGACCAGGGTGGTTAGGTAGCTTGCTGCAATGACAACCAGCAGGCTGAGTTATTTCATTCTTGCTGCTGCACGGGAGAAAGAGAAAGCAGAGGAGTCCGAGGACCCGGTTTGAATCCTCGCTTTGCCGTTGACCGGCGGTAAGGTCTTGAGCAAGTTACTCGTTCTTGGTCTTGATTTTCTCATCTTTAAAATAAGAAACACGACGGGGGGCCTGGGAGGCTCAGTTGGTCGAGTGTCCGACTCTTGATTTCGGCTCAGGTCAGGATCTCACGGTTCGTGGGCGCAAGCCCCGCGTCGGGCTCGGCGCTGGCAGCGTGGAGCCTGCTTGGGGATTCTCTCTCTGTCCCTCTCTCTCTGCCCCTCCCCTGCTCATGCTCTCTTTCTCGCAAAATCAATAAAGAAGCCTTTAAAAATGAATAAAATAAGAACCGTGATGATCTCAATAGTCTTTATGGGGATTAAATGAGAGAGTGCACGTAATAGGCGGGAATCAGCACATAGTAAGTGCTCATTCAGTCTCGGTTATGAGCATCCTGCTGTGGCCTCTGCCAGCGTCCGTGGAGTAACTCTGCTGTCTCTGAACCAACCCTCCCCACATTCCTGCTGGCGAGCCTGGCTGGGGTGGGACCAGATGGTGGTGTTAAATGTCTACTTTAAAAGACTTTTTTTTTTGCAAAGATTCAAGGAGACAATATATGTAATGTTCTTGGTACATAGCAGGCATTCCATACTGGTGAGGTTTTTATTCCTCTCCCACCCTCAGCTGCCTTCCCCTGGTACCGACATCGCTTTCGGGCCCCCTACCGCGGTGTTCGTCCCGGGTGTTTCTGTAACCTGAGAAGAGGACTTGTGTTCAAGACTCCAGAAATATGTTTCCAACGAGGAGGCGCATTCGAGCCCCTTTTACGAGGATAAGACGATGATTTGGGATGTGTTTCAGAGACAGGGATGAGCAGACAGGGTTTGGGGGAGGTTTCAGGGCCCGGGATCACACATGTTGACATTCACGTCTCTCCAGCTCATCCCAGATGAATAAAAATGGATGAAAGCCTCCATTTCTTCTCCCTCTCCCCGTTAAAATATGCACCGTATTATCCAAATTCCAATCCTCCAACAAGTTGCTATTTGTAATTTTTTTTTTTTTTTTTTTTGGCCATATGTGTATACTATATCACCGTAACGTTGGCCAGGCCTACGGCTTTCGTCAGGCCTGGTCAAATAATGAGGTGCAAACGGATGATGACCTTCCTGGGCAGCTCCCCGGAGAAGCCCCTGTATCTCTCCCCGCCCGTCACTTTCTACGACTGAACATTTGGCACATTCCTGTCTTGGAGACCAGGACTGTCGGGTCTAGGGAGACCGTTGATTTGGGGACAATGTTCTGAGAGCCTCTTTCTGATGGAGGGGTCCTGCCTCAGACCTGACTCTCGGCTCTCAGATCGACAGGCTTTGTTATCTGGTGGCGGGGGCGGCGTCTGGAGGTGGGAGGAGGAACAGGTCTGGGTCTCATCTTCTTGGTTTTGATCAAGCGTCTTTTAAAAAGGTTTCCTGACAAAAGAGCCTCCCTCATGCCGTCAGGGAAAGCAGGCTTGGCATTCCATTTTATGTTGAGACAATGCAAAACAAAATCCCTCCCCAATGACTGCCTGATAAAGGAATAAATTGACTGTACAAGGTGAGGCGTTTGATAGGTCATTCTCGCCGATGCACTGGAAACACCTTCTATTGAGAACAAAATGAGGACAAATTTGTTATGCACCTTTTGTTATTTTTAGATTGCATTGACATTTTTTTTTTCAGGTTGGAGCCTATTATCCTGCACTTCCTAATAAACAGGAGTGACTTAGAAAACCTTTCATTGTGTTGACCTTTACTTAATTTTCTATGCAAGTGAAAAAAATCTATTACGGAGGACCAATCAGCACTTTAAATATCTTATGTGTGTATGTTATGCTTATAAATAGATAGGAGTATGGGCTTTTGGGTATATTTTTATCAGCTTGCATAAGGGTAAAGGGCTTATTTAAAAAAATATATATATGTCTCTATATTTATCTGTTTCTGAGAATGGGGTAAAATTGTTCATTTAGGACCATTGTGGTTCTAGAGATCACATGACTGCTAAAATGTTAAAACCGGGTAGTGTTCTAAAAATAATATTATTCCACTGTGGCTCGCCTTTGGTGAAAGCTCTGTGTAGGGCAATTAGACAAACATGATATTCTGGTGCCGATTTCCTCTTTTGCAGAAGGCAGTGGCCGGCAGTGAAGCTAAAAGGCTTTGCAGGGCCCGAGAAACACAGCAAGGAGAAGAGCAGCACCTTTTAACATTTGGGAATCTTTCTCTTAATTTTCTTCCAATGTTCCAACTGTAGGAGGGTGGGTAATGCAGCTGTTCTTTGTAGCTTCTCTTCTGGCAGGCCGACAAGAAAATCAGAGGGCTGCTGGAGTCCCTGACTTGGCCCATAAATAGCGGCCAAGTGCTCGGTTTTGAAATGCCTGCGTAGCTCATTGACCGTGCGCGATGGCTGGGATGCTAATGGTTTATGTGGCCTGCAGGTGACAGGAAGATTTCTGCAGGCAGGGCTTTGTTGTAAATTCAGTCTGCCGCGCTGCCTCCTCCCATCAGAGGTGGTTTCCAAGTGATCACCGGCTTTTTGAGTTATGGCGAGGGGCGCCAACATGAATGATGGGTTGGCCTAACACAGCTGTTGTGCCCGTCTCGTGGAAGAGATTGTGCTTTGGAGAAGTGGGAATTGGAAATGAGGCTCAACGTGGGTAACAAAGCGGGGACTCTGGTGAGACACCGCACGAATTGCTTAGAACTTGCCGGTGACTGGTCCAGAACTGCGGTGGATGTGAGGATAGTTCACGTGACACGTATTGATCTTCCTGATTATTGCTATTTATTATTAATAGCAATTGTGTCTTGTTCCTGCAAAGGACTTCAGTGCCACGGTGCCCTCGTATCTGTCATCTCATTTTATCCTCATACCAAGTGGCAGATATTTATAGAGGGGGTGGCGTTCTTTCCCGGGGAGCCACTGGACTCCTTTTGAAGTGTGCCAGGCGCTGTTGAAAGTTAATTAAAAAGACACATTCTCTGCCCACTAGGCACTTATAGGCAAGAGAGATGAGAAAGCAGCAAATGTTAGACATGCACTAGCTGTCCTCCAAAAAGGGTGTGTGTGTGTGTGTGTGTGTGTGTGTGTGTGTGCGCGCGCGCGTGCTTTGGTCTGATTTTTTGTTTTGGGGGACCTGCTGCTGGAGAAATAACGTCGATAAACAACACCTTCCAAGGACGTGAGTATGCACTTGGCCCTGTCCTAGCTGGCACCTCGTGTGGATTCCCTCGTTCGATGCCCTCAGCCACCGGACAGCGTTAGTCTATTAGTTCTGTTTTACCAAAGAGGAAACCGCAGCACAGAATGAGCCCAAGGCCACGCAGCTGCTAAAGGCACCAGCTGAACTTGAATTCGGACCACGTGGTCTTCTTGGAAAAGTACGAAGCGCTCTGTTGATGGGGATATTATTACTTGATGGTTCTGAAAGCCTTCTGGGAAAATCCCCCCTGCTCAAGACAGATGTAACCCTTTCCGGGTGAATCTAAAACATTCTTCCCAAGGTTCCTTTACCAACTTCACTGCGTCGGCCTCAATTTGGTTTGCTGAACTTCGTGAGGCCCCAGAACCCGTGGGGAAGGCCGCAGAGTCCTGAGGGCGAGCTCCTCGAGGGCCGCTCGGAACTCTGTACAAAGGATGAGACAGAGTCTTTTATCCTAAGTAGAGCAGGGCTGTGGTGCGGGGGAGAAGCGGGCTTAGGAGCCTGCCGGTCTGAGTTTGAGACTCCAGTGAATTTTCACACAGTCTTGCCTGGGCTTCAGTTTCATCACTGTAAAATCAGGACCTTTCTATGAGCCTTGCTTGTTCCCTCATTGTTCTTTGGATCGGCCAGGCTTATTCTCGCCTCCTACCCTTTGCCTGTGCTGTTCCTTCCACCAGGAGTGCCCTTCCCAGATGTGTGCGTTGGCTGCTTGTCTCCCATCGTGTTCACAAACCAGCTTCCAGAAAAGTCGTTCTCGACCGCGTTACTGAAGTATCGGCCCTCTACGCTCGAGCTTCTATTGCATTGTTTTATTTCCTATTTTGATTGTGCTTGTTACAGGTTTAGTATGCTTATTGCTTTGAGAAGTGATCTTTTAATTTGCTTGTTCGATCACCTGTGACCCCAAATGCACTAGAGTGTCGGCTCCTGAAAGCAGGGATGGTCTGGTTAAGTACATAAGTCCGGTGTCTGGGGTCATGCCCCGGGGCAGAGAGGGTGCTCGATAAATTTTGTTGAAAGAATGAATGGGAAAATGACTGAGTGGTCTAGTTGGAGCGTTATTCAAGATAAAGTACATGAAAATCATATATACATGTTACTGTAAATATCAAGCACAAATACAATGAAAACAAGGGGGCAGATCTGCTCAGGATATTTCTTTTTCTTTTTTTTTTTTTTTTTCGTTTTTTCGCACATCATTTCATTGGTTTTCTTTCTTTTTTTTTTTTTCAACGTTTATTTATTTTTGGGACAGAGTGAGACAGAGCATGAACGGGGGAGGAGCAGAGAGAGAGGGAGACACAGAATCGGAAACAGGCTCCAGGCTCTGAGCCATCAGCCCAGAGCCTGACGCGGGGCTCGAACTCACGGACCGCGAGATCGTGACCTGGCTGAAGTCGGACGCTTAACCGACTGCGCCACCCAGGCGCCCCTATTTATTTTTCTTAAACCAATTTTTTTAATGTTTATTTACTTTTGAGAGACACAGAGTGTGAGTGGGGGAGGGGCAGAGAGAGAGGGAGACACAGAATCTGAAGCAGGCTCCGGGCTGTCAGCACAGTGCCGGACGCGGGGCTCGAACCCACGAGCCATGAGATCATGACCTGAGCCGAAGTCAGACACCCAATCAACTGAGCCACCCGGGCACCCCGGCTCAGGATATTTAGACTGATTAGGTGGCCGCATAAGGACTTTTCTCTCATCTGCTCGTGCCTGTTCCAAAAACTGGGATGCAAGGTAATAGCTAATTTAAAATTAAAAAGCCTCTTTCCCCGGTTCTCCTTATCATAATGTTGGAACCGAGCAAGTAAATTTCTTGGATGTGTTCTTGATTAGAATTGAATACAAATCAATGCAAAGTGAAACCCAAATCCTTTCTTCAGATCTTCCTTCAGACAAAGTTTCAGGTCTCTGATCTTATCGGGGAGGACAATCAAAGGGAGGATGTGTTGGGTCAGTGTTTGGATGAAAGGGAAGTCAAGAATAGCCATTAATGATTTTCTAACGCTTGGTCAGCATTAAAACGCCACCTGCTTGGTGTATGAAAACGATCGCGTTTCTGGTAGGCACGCAGGGTTCGCATCTCACCGGGAGCTGGTTAGAGAATCTCTTACGCCCACTGCCGTTTTGCATCCCATTTTAATTGGAATCATGTGACTCCTGGTCGGTAATGTTCAGAATCAGAAAACCCTCCACCTGTGGAAAACACTTTCAACGGAGATTGAAACGGAGGTGTTTGTCTTTGCATATCACGTGTGCAGAATGATGTATGCCAAAACACTCAATTTTTTTGCAAGCCACAGGATTTTCCTAAGCATGTATGACCGCTTTTGCTACCTACCCTTACCGGAAAAATGTTTATTTAAATATTGCACCATCCACACAAGCACTTTTATTATTTACCGATTTAAAAAAATGACATCATTACTTTTCTTCTGAATTTTTTACAGCGACAATTGTGCAATTAAATTACTGAATTCATTTATATTTAATTGTGCTTTTGGTTTAATGTGCTATTGGACGACATTTCTTTCTGAGGCTGTTAGTTTTCCATGCAAGGCGGAGAATCTAAGGCTATATCAAGGAAATATATTACATGGGCAAGACAAAGTCTCATTAGTGTTATTTATAGCACGCTGAAACCTCATTAGGGGAAGGTATGCTGGATTCAAAAATGCATTACCGGGAACGCTTTATTTTTTGTACTGGAGAAATTGCTTTTATTGTGTTTCTTTGTCACAAGCATAGTGGCTACTGGACATTTTGGTTTCTTAAAGTCTGAAATAAATTAAGTTAGAAGAAAAGAGTAATTAATCCACTTGCAAGTATAGCCTCGTCATATTAGCAGAATGGCTTCCACATGGTTCTCAGGGATTTCTGTTTACCCACACACCTTACCCTCGACCAATCATTAATTTATAACTTGTTTCACCTCAGGTAGAAAGCACTATTTTTCAGGGCAGTAGTTTGCATCTTAAACAGTAATAATGTGCTTTTAGTGCACTTCAAATCAGGGATGAGTGAAACCTGAGGTGCAGAGTCACAAATTGCCCAATTTAGGAAGTTCTATTTGTTCTAATGTGAGCCATGTATTCAACCCTGCACAAATCCTGTCCGGGAGGCCTGCCGGAGGCCTGTGATTTGAGGCAAATGGGGACAAAAGAACGAGTTTCTTAATTGTCAGTCTTAGCAATGGCACTCATTTGGAGTGTGTGGTTGCCTGATGAGACGGGGCAAAGAGATGCTGGAGTATTACCGTTAAATTTCTGCTTTCTCCCCCAGGACTTCGCTTTGCTGCAGGGTTGGGTAGTGGAAATCGTTCAGACCTGGCCACTAATTTCCAGGCTCCGGCATCCTCCTGCCTGGGGGTGGTTATTGACATCTGTCCTTGGGTGGAAGGCCATATCAGTAAGGAACGATTTCTGCTGAAAGATTCAAGAAACTAACCGTTGTTTACGATATAAGTACATTAATTATTTACCTAGCGGGAGAGATAGGTGATCCCAGGGTTTATTCGCTCAGCTCTCTCATTAAGAATCCAGGTTCTTTCCATCCTCTTCTCTATCACTCTCAGCCTTTTCTCTTCATGCGTATCGCCACATGGTCTCAAGATAGCTGCCGCAGCTCCAAGTATCGCATCTTTACACTAAGTGTTGCAAGCAGAAAGGGAAGGACAGGGGGAAAGTCTTGTACTCTTGTATGTTTGTTTTCTATAGAAAAGAAGCTCCTCCCTGAAACTCTGCAGGCTTCTCCTTAAGTTTCATTGGCCAGGGCTAGTCCATTTGATCCACTCTTCCCCCAACAAATTACTAAAGAGCAGTAAGATTATTAGAATTGCACTAGGGCATGGAGGGGGGATCCCTGTTCTCTAAGATCAAGGGTTTTCTCTGCAACGAGAAGGTGGGGTTATGGATGTTGGGTCATGAATAGCCAATATATGTTGCCTGCCACAAAACAAGCACGAGTCTTTTGCACAGCTGATGTTTCTTCTAGTCCATACTTGTGATCGTGCTTCCTGGGCCTAGCCAGAGAGGAGTTTTCTCATCTATCCTTTCTCTTTCCTTCCACTCATCCACCCACCCATCCATCCATCCATCCACCCGCCCACCCGCCACTCATCCAGCCACCTGCCTACTACCCACCTACCAAATACTTGAGGAAAAGTTGCCATTTACTAGGGATATATTAATTGCTTTGTGGGATACAGAGATAAACCAGACGGAGATTCTGCTCTGAAAGCAACCTTGATACATTTTGGAAATTAGATGCATTTTGGAAATTACATGCCCAAGTAATTGTGGTTCATGCTAGAAAGTCTGAGTTGAACTGGGAGTTCACAGATGGGAGAACCACAGAATCTTTCTGGAATAAGATGAGATGTGAACAGTTTGTACGTAATAGCCCTTATTAAACACAATAGCCCTTTCTGCAGCTTTGTCATCGGAAAGCATTTCCATGATCCTCTCAGGAGTTATTTTTGACAGTTTCTCTTGCCCCAGCTTCCTGTGGCTGCCAGTGACACATGTAGGGATGGAGTGGTCCCTGGTTAGGAAGGGAGGGTTGATAGGGCAAGAGATGGGTCTTGATGTCCTTTTGCCTCACTTGATAATGAGTGCATTTGAATTTGTGGGTGAATTGGGTGGCTGGTTTTGATGAGATTGCTATTGGAATTATGTCACCAATGACTCCAAGTAATGCATCGAGGGCAAGATCACTACAGCAAAAACCAGGAGAAGAAATAGAAATCATCAGCCGCATTAACAGTGATGAATGATCATGGCATTGATGTGGTCTCTCTCTCTCTCTCTTTTTTTTCCCCTTTTGGAAGCAGACAGCCCTATACCTGGCTACATTTCCAAGACATAATGACATAAATAGCTCCTAGGTGTACATCTACAAACGGGCTTCTTGCCATCTTAGACTTGAAGTCAGAAACCATTTAGGGCAGACGGGCAAACTTGAAGCTTGTAGGTCAAATACAGCCTGCAGTTGTATTTTGTTGGGTGTACCTGGGGTGTTTTAGAATCATGAAATTTTAAAAAATAAAAATTCAGATTTGGAGCCTCTCTTTAAAAAATGGGAAGATGTAGGAGTGCCTGGGTGACTCAGTCAGTTAAGCGTCCAACTTTAGCTCTGGTCGTGATCTTGCGGTTCATGGGTTCGAGCCCCGCGTCAGACTCTGTGCTGACAGCTCAGAGCCTGGAGCCTGCTTCGGATTCTGTCTTTCTCTCTCTCTCTCTCTCTCTCTCTCTCTCTCTCTCTCTCTCTCTCTGCTCTTTCCCTGTTCCCCCCCCTCTCAAAAATAAATAAACATCAAAAATTTTTTGAAAATGGAAAGATGTCAGGGTGACTGGATGGTTCAGTAGGTTAAGCATCTGACTCTTGATTTCAGCTCAGGTCATGATCTCACAGTCATGGGACTGAGCCCCACGTCAGGCTCTGTGCTGAGAGTGGAGGCTGCTTGGGATTCTCTCTCCCTCTCTCGCTACCTCTTTCTCTCTCTCTCTCTCTTTCTCCAAGCAAATAAATTTAAAAAAGGCAAACTCTCAGATTCATCCAAATCTATAAAAAAAATGGAAATATGCAGACATCTTGGGGCCATGTCCCTCACAGAAACACTTGCTCAGAACTTGGAAGCTTCAACTGCTTTGAACAGGGTGTGGCCTCTTCAGTTTGCCGCAATACCTACCATTCCCTGTTGCCTCACATGGGATCTACTGAATCATTTGTTTTTCCTGGTGGAGACTGGAAACTTTGGGATTTGGCATCCCTGACTTAGAGGTTTTAGTTCAGATTTACACAACACAGCACAGATACACTCTACCGACTTAGAAATCATTCGACTTTTCTCATTTTTCAAAGTCCTAGGAGAAAGCTTACCACTCTCTTCTAAAGGTTTTATTGTTTTGTTTGGTTTGTCTAAAGTCATGAATAACGTCATATTTGAATTGCTAATAGCCCTCTTTATAATGTGTTGACATTTCAGTTAGTTTTAAATGGAGTAAAACTATTTGGGCAGAGTTAATCTAGCTAAGTGTAAATTAATATGTTTCTTTAGAGCTATACTGTATATGTATATGAACTCTTTCCACGGGGAGACATTTTGGAAGGCAATTAACTCTTTCAAAAAACTGTCATTCAGCGATCCCAAGCAGCTTGAAAGAGTTAACCCACCTCCCAAGTATGCAATTAACTTCATTGGGGCACAGCAAATTACAATCTTGGAAAATTTGGCTGAGTTATTGTGGTTGTTACTATTGCTTTAAATAGTAGTAATAATGGATTTATGTAGTACCTTGACACCGCAGAGCTGAAAACAATTACATTTAAATATCAATTTAATTTAATGTGAAACCATGTTTTGTCTAATCATCGTAGCTAATTGCCATCCTTTAGAAGCGGTTTCCACAACATTTTTATTAATGGTCCGATAGCAAGTTGGCTGCCTGGAAGTTTCTCGCACGAAGCGTCATGTGGTGTGAATTTATGTGTGTCAACCATATCTTTTTGCGTGTATTGACTAGATGATGCGTACATAAGGTCTGACCTACTGAAGATTAGAAATGCCAGGGGAGTGAACATGTCTTTGAATCACATGTCCGGAGAATGTCCATAAGGATAAGATGGACGCCTCAAATAATGAAGTCGATGCACAAAACAATGCAAGAACAAAGCTGGCCTTTCTACTCCTTCTGTCAGCTAGGGATCCCTATTAACAATCAATAAGTGTTCAATGAATACCCAGAGATCAAGTAGTGTTGTGATAAATAATGTTTGCAATAATCTCCCTGGGGCCATGCAAGACGTGTGATGTCAAGAGTAACACTGAAGGAAGATTAAAGACCTTAAATGCTTTCTCCCTTAAGCCCCTAAAACAAGAAGAGATCGAATATTCGGTGGGAAATAAAAAAAAAAAAAAAAAGAAAGAAAACATGTAACTTTTTTGTATGTGATGACCAGACAGACTGATGGGCTGAGAAGTTAGGAGACCTACTTTTTAGACCCGATTCTTCCGCTTTTTAACTGTGGGACCTTAAGCAAGTTATTAGACATTTAGGAGCCTTTTTCAGCGTCCCCCTTTTAATGAAGATGATATTACATATATCTCATAGGGTAATTGAGAAGTTTAAGTCACATGATTTCTATGTAGAGCTTGCATAGTGCGGGGCACATTGGAGATGCTCGATGTGCTTCTCAAGTCTTAGTTCCCCTTTACTGTTACGTGAAGAAAAGCTCTTTCGCACCTTGAGTGTTAGGAATTTTCCGAAAACAGCCAATAGTATTGTACCGAGTTGATGAAGATGATTTTCTTGTTCCTACCTGCGTTTCTTGCCTTGTCCGGGAATGCCCATCTGGCTACCAACACCTGGACCTTCTTCCCTGCTTATTTTCGTGATGATTTGGTCATTCCTGCTGCTGAGCTGGGGAAGGAGGTGGTAGGTTTGGAGCTGAGACTTTAAGTCTCATAGCGCTAAAGTAGGTGTGTAGACAGGTGTTTGTTTAGTATGTGTGGTTTAGGCAATGTAACTGTGTCCACTTGATTTCACGCTCAGGCAGCCTCTTCCTAAAAGGCACAGGGTTGAGGTATTTGTAAGTGAAGTGGGATGTACCAGCTCTCAGGTTAAAATCGGGGTTTGTCTTCCTTTTTGTTTTTACCACTCTTGGCCCATATGCAATGTGGCCCATTGGCCTTCCCACATGAGGGCCAAATCCTGTGGTCCAGAGGGGTAGGGTAGATAAGATGGCGAGGCGAGGACACTGGCATTCAGGCCTGGTGGCTCAGGCTTGCGGTGGCGGGCTGCGGCTCGTCAGGCAAGCGGCAAAGGGGTGGGAAAGGGAATGCAGTCTGGTTGCCACCTGTAAAAAGGGTGGAGAGCTCAGAGGGCAAATTGGAGACTGCTGCTGGGAGATGATTGCTGGGAGTCCCTCCTCCTCTCACGCCTCACCTCCTCTCTGGGCTCCTGGGGCTTCTTCCTTCTCCTCCTTCTCCGTGGGTATGCCGAGCTCATCTGCAGCAGCTGGAGGGGAGGATCTCTGGCTCAGTGCCCCACTTCTAAGGAGGTAAGGGTAGGCCAGGGAATGGAGTTCCAACAACAGGGGCTCTCTGTGCCTCACCTCCCCATCCCTCCCCTCTTCTCCCACCCACCCCATGGCTACATCTGTTGTGGAAGTCTAGGACGGAAAAGAGATGTGGGCTACCCCACTTTTCAGCATCTATTTTCAAGGTTGATTGTGGGGGGGGAGTAATTGAACAGTGTGTTTTCGATACACGGTGCCATGTAAATGCTAAATAGACTTGTAATTGATGGGCACACTTATATTTCAGATACCATAAGGTGCGATGGGAATGGATGGATATACAGGCTCATTCCATAAATAGCATGACACAGTAACACATTCATTGGTTCCACAAATATTTATTGAGTGCCTGAGTGGCTCCTAGGAGCCAGACATTATGGTAGGTGCTAGAGCGACAGAGCAAGCAACCACAGAAACAGCAAGAAACCTACTCTCCACCCCCGCCCAAGGAACGTACGTCCCGGTGGAGGGAGAGAGGCAGTAAGCAAAGGAATAAACACGATCTCTAGTTTTAGAAAATGGTGTTAAATGCAATGGAGAAACGAAGCCAAGAGGGGATAAAGACGTGGGGAGAGGTGCAATTTTAAAGGGGGTGGGCTAGCTATTATGTTTTAATAATTCATTCTTCCAAAGAAGTTTAGATTTTCAAAATTAAAATCTATTCCAACATAGCATAAAAAATGCCTTTTATGTTACATAGACATCCTTTCTAGACATGGCATTTATGATTGTGTGTGTGTGTGTGTGTGTGTGTGTGTGTGTGTGTGTGTGTGATTTTTTATAGCTCCAGAGTCAGGGTTTCTGTTTTCACCAATTCTTCCAGGCTCTACTAATTTACGAATCTTTTTTACAGATTCTTTCTAGTTCTTTCAGTCTTTCTCTTGCTATGTCTTTCTCTCAACATATTTCTTCTGTTCCCTAAGTTTAGTGGCATCTTCTAGCCCAAAGCATATCTGAATGTGTTCCTAGAAATGCAAATTCAAACTTAGAGACCTCGAGACTCATGGAGGAACCACAGGCTCCACTGGGTGGGCAAGGCTGAGTGTACCGCTGTGCCTTGGTGGTCAAGAACCCAGGCTCTGGGATCAACACTGAGGTCTTGGGCAAGGTATTTGATCTCTCTGGGCCTCTGTTCCCTCACCTGCAGAATGAAGATAATTCCTCCTTCAGAGAGCTGTGGTGCGAATTAAATGAGAGACCCTAAAGAAAGTGTATAGCACGTTGCCCAACCTAGAATATGCTCAGGAGGTGAGCACCTCCTGATTTTTTTCTCATTAGAAGTTTTGGAAGATAATTAGTCTAGTATTTTATCATGGCAATCGTCCGGCTTAATAGTTTTCAAATTGTTATTATTTTTTTTAAGTCAATACAAGGAACGCTATATTTTCCAAAGAAAATCTAGCATGGACGCTTGGTATAAAAGGAAGAAAAATGGGATTAAGCGTGTTGAAATGAAAACAGGAAGTCTGAACCTTGCCCACTCAGCCTGTGCCCCTTGAGTCCTCAATGTTCTCTTCTTTCCCAATAACAGCCTGTAAGACATTTCTGAGAAACACCAGGGTTTCCTGGGTCCTTTAGACCAATGAAAGCAATTTATCAGAGGGAGGCTGACTCGGATCTTCCCTCAAATGATCTGCATCCTTAAATTCTCTTTATGAACAATAGTCAACCTTACCTCCTCCCTAGAAAAACTTGGGGTGGGAACTGGTAGTTTGGGTTTCTCACCTACCTCCTCCATTTCTTTCTCCTTTGTAGTCCATTGAACTTTTCCTTTATAAGGTCACCAGAGGCTACCTAGTTGGCAAACTCAATTTTTCATCCTGTTTTACCTCTATGTAGCATATGCAATTGACCATCTCATCATTTCTGAAACTCCATCACCCTGGGGCTTCCACAGTCCTGCCGTAAGGGCCTGAGACCTCTCAATAATGACAGCTTTGATTAGGTCACTCCCTTTCTCAGAAGCCTTCCATGGCTCTCTGTTTTCTGTGGAATCAAGTACACACTCAGCAATCAATATTCAAGAACTTTCATGATCCATCTGATCTAAACCTTCTTTTTTTAGCCTTGAATTTTATGACCTTCCTGGATTATTGCCTCAGCCTGCTCTAGACCTCCCATACGGTGTTTTTAACGTTGAGGAAGTTTACTTATGTTTCGGCAAGAAAAATAAGGGTGAGATTAGGGAAGATATAAAATAAAGGACACTTCATCTGGGTCTGGTAAGCCGAGTAAGATTTAAAATGGTAGACACAGTAATAAGGGCATGACATGTTCTCTGCCATGCATGAAACGTGAGTATGTGCCCTTGTCAACTCTAGGAGATGGAAGTTATTTGAGATCAGGGACCATTGTGTTATTCATATTTGAAGCCCCCACCATATCCAGCTCGCAACTCTGTTCATCATAATCCTCAATAAATGAACGCTCAAAAGAAGGAATGACTAACAGAATTTGAAGTCTAGCAAACTTAAAAAAATTGCTCAAGTTAATATAGTCAATTACCGAATAGATTAAACCCTTTGAAAAATGCAAACTAATATAGAAATGTGTTTTTATTATCTAATTCCCTAATGTGTTTTTTGTTTTATAAATGATGCAATTATGTTATTACAGTGTATCTGCGTTCATTAATAATTTTGTCAGAGGAAAGCCGGTGTCCTGTTGGAATTATTTGTATACCTGGACTTTTTATCACAGCTTCTCCAAAGGAAGCTGCATCAGTTATTTATGTATGTATTTATTTAGCCAAATAATGCTGCATCACAAAGCATTCCAAAACTTAGCAGCCTGAAGTAACCACTGTTTTTTACTTGTCGTGAATCTAAGGGTCATCTCTGTAATTGTGCTGGTATAAGCCAAGCTTGGATGATCTGAGCCGGGCTCACTCTTGTATCTGGGCCAGCTAGTGGGTCAGCGAGAGGCTGGCAGGTTGGAGGATAACCTTGGCTCTGCTCTGAGTAGTGTCAGGCGGGCCCGGGCTTGTTCTCTTGGTGAAGGCAGAGGAGAAAGAGAGTGGGGAGGAGAGTACAAAGCCAGTAGGCTCATAATGCTCGTGCGCGCATGTGCGTGCACACACACACACACACACACACACACAGCCACTTCTACCATATTCTACTGGCTCAAGTGTCACAAGGCAGCCAAGAATCATGGACTGGAGAGAGAGAGATTCCACCTTCTTCTCAGTGGGGGAAGCTACAGAGTGACATGGTGGCACAGGGTGTGGATACAGGGAGGAACAGAGAACTGGGACATCCAGCTTTCAGTCAGTCTGCCACAGAAGATCTACATGCACCATCGTTTGTTGTCATTGTTGTTGTTTTTAATATTAAGAAAGGGACCAGGGAAGATGCACATTACTCTAGCTTGAGAGACCAGGAGCTTGCTTTTGCCTCATTGATACTCAAGCTACTACTTGAAGGTGCTCAGGGTATTACCATTCAATCTGCCCCTGAAGCTGATTTAATTCTTTAAAGGCTAATTCTATATTCTGTCCTTTCCATGCCCTCTTAGTCTCTTATCTTCTAACACGGGAAATGATAGATCAGTTGATTTGTTGCCTTTGTATCTATAATGACTAGAGAAAATGAAAGACATTGGGAAGTTCGTAGGAAGCAGATATGTGGACAAGTGAAAAGAGAGCCTCTTTCTTGGCTTGTTTTTGAAAGGCAAAATCTCAAAGAAAGTAGAGTGAAGTCTTGGGGGATGGTTTTTGGTTTGGAAAGGATCTAACTAGGTGTGTGAAGGCATCTGTAGGGGGGAAGTGAATGGAAGTGCTGATCTGAAGTATTGGAAGGCATAAGAAAGAAGGGACTGATCAATAGCTATTTTTCAAGTGCGGAGCATAATTTGTGTCAGGCTGCTGAAATGAGTTAGTGCTTCATAGTTAATGGCTGTGAGCACATTCCTGATCGCAGCACTCTCCAGAATGTTTGCCATCGACAATTCTAAAAGGCTGTGAGTGACTCACAGCCTACGTGAATAACCCACTGGAACTTTGTGATCTGGGGCTTCTTCTTATTAAAAAAAAAACTTTCCCTTGGACACTGAGCATCTGTACTTATGTCTCTGGCCTGGCTGCCCCTCAAACCATCCAGTACCCTTGCCATCTTGTTTGGGTTGCCCTTCTTCCATCTGAGGCTCTCATGGTTCCCCCACTCAGCTCTTTCTTAAGCTCTAACGAAATACCGTTCTCTTCCTATTCAGAGTGTGGTCCATGGGCCAATGACCTAGATGTCACTTGGGAATTCATGAGTTTCAGGCCCGCTCCAGACCAACCAGTCAGCCTTCATTTGAACAAGATCCCCAGTGGGTTTGTGTGCTCACAAAAGTGTAAGAGACACCACATTATTCCACAAACATCGATATTCACCCTGGCTATTTCTGTTCCCTCACTGTGAACCTCTAAGGCCCCATTTTTCTCTTACCTTACGTTAGAAAATGCTCGTCAACTTTTCATTAACCTCTATATGAGTGACGCCAAAGTGTCATGAGCTACACTAGCATAGATTGAAATGAAGTCCCGTTAAGAGATATTATTTTTCAAGGTTCTATATTTGCTTTGGTAATTGGAAACTGGAAGTGGCTGTGGGGCCTTCTTCCTTTGTCGAGGGGCATCAGCCAAAAAAGTAGTCTGAAAATTAGACATTTACGAAAACCGAGGCCACACCATTTTACCCTTGCTGTACCCCAATGTCAATCAAGACTTCCTGCCAGCAGCGTGGAGGCTGCTTGTGATTGGAGCGATATTAGAAACATGATCTCATTAAGTAGCTACCATTTGAGTGAGTTATATCCATTCACTGAGGGTTTTCCATGAACCGTATGCCACGCACTGACCCAAATATGAAGTCATGATATGATATAATCAGCACATCAGCTGTATGGAGCATGGCCCCCATTTTCCAGATGATGAAAGTGAGGCTCAGGGAAGGGAAGGAAATTGCCTAAGTTCTACAGCTGGGGAACTGCAAGATTTGAAAGAGGCTGCATTCTTAAATCTATGTGATTTCTCCAACTGGAAATCCCTTTCTTTGGTTCTAAAAGGCTTTTTCCTCTGGGTTTACCAACCATACGTTTTTGAGAAGAGGCATTACACGAAGCTGATTCCTGACCTTCTTTCACACCGGGGCTTGGGTATTTTGAGTTCTCCGTCCCCATCCTTGTCTTCATTGTCTGTTTCAAATGCCACGTCCAGCATGATGTCCATTCTGATACCTTCCAACAAGATGTCACCTCTCTCTTTGAATGGTGCTGCCTGTGGTCCTCTGGAAGCTTTACTTAATTGTGGAATTACCTGGCACCTTCTCTAACAAGGACGTTCCATCCTTTGCTCCCCTTTGCATCCTTTGCCCTGCCTGGCACCGTGCCTGGCACATCACAAATAACACGTATTTGTTCAGTGAATTGAATCTAAGCTGACTTCGCTCTGACAGGGACCTTGGGAGTGTCAGAATGCCGGGTGGAGGAAAGGTTGTTAACAGAGGAGAATTTCTCTCCACAGACTCTCTCACACTTTTTGCCAAGGGCCAGCCCAGATTTCTCTTAAAATCCAGACCACAAAGAGTGGAGGCTGAGGTGATGATGAGAGGAGACAGAGCATGTTTTAAAACCCCAGGAGCCACCTGGCCCGGCTTCCTAAGAAGGGGAGTCCACTCAATTGCTTTTGTTCCTGAAAAATCTCAACTAGAAAGAAAGCAAACATTTAAAACTTTCTCTTGGAAAGCTATTCTGCCTTTGATTTTTCAGAATGTCTTCAAGTGATTTGGGTCTATTTTTAATACCCGTGAGACAGGATGTTGTAAAGAGAGCTAAATATAGGGGCCACATCCCCCTTTCTTTTATTCATTGGCCTTAATCTTCCTAGGAGGAAAAGAAATCGCACATGATATTTTACCACGGAGTTGTGACGTTTGCCCTGATGGGCCCTGTTGAAAGAAAATTCATAAATACTGTGTCGGAAATAAAGATAATGAATGGATTCTTTTTGAAGAAAATGTTAAGTGGGAGTTTCTTTATGTTAAACCTCCCCTGTCTGCTGAAGACTAGGAGATAGTTCCTCTTGTCTTCTTCAGGGTCCTTTGGGGACAGCAGTCAGCCTGTGTTACTGGAGCAAGCTTCAGCACCCTACCATCGGATTCCAGAAGAGTAGGACACTCAGCCAAAAATAACACACAGCATCAGAGCAGCAGCTATAATTCCGGTTCATTATATACTTACGAGGCTTCTTCTTCCTCCTCCTACCCTCCTCCTGCTACCCTCCTCCTCCTTTAAAGAAAGCACTAAACTCTCGTTAAAAGCAAACAACTGTGTGAGTACCCATTGAACCAGAAGGAGGGACTAGGGCTTCTTGAAGTAGTGTAAGCTCAAGGATCTCTGCTAGAGGGCTCTGCTCTCTGTCTTGTATATTATTTCATGCCTTTGCATTTCCCACATACTTCAGGACCCATCGTTTCCATTTGTTGTGGGTGGATCTGGGAGATGGCTTAGAAAACAACCCCGGTGAGGCTTTAGTCTGATGGCTGGTGCCATCACAGCCTTTCGTTGTTGTAAAGGCTGATTAGGAAGGAACAGTGGGTATGGGGATGGCTATCAGAATGGGCTCTGGGATCACCACTTAGTCCAGGTTCTACCCCTTAAAGGCCATGAGAACTTTGGAAAGTTTTCGAACTTGGTTTTCCATGCTTCCTTCCCTTCATCTCTGTAGAGGAGATGATAATGCCTTACAGAACTGTATCAAAGACTAAAGCGCACGGCATGCCTTTAGCCTGTACGTCTGCCATTGTAACAAAGGGTGATTCCAGGGATTCTTCTAGAGCAATGACATGATCCAGGCCCCTGGTTTGGTATATTTACTATGTCTTCACCATCTGCAGGATGGTCTTGGCTTAATTTGGTTTCCAAATTTGTTCACGGTCTCGATTCCCGGTGCTGTTTTAGGTAGGGCGGCAGACTCGGCTTGAGATGCGAAGTTGCATCTACAAGTGTTAGATCTATGCTCTATGTGGGCTGCCTTTTGGAGGAAAGGTGTCCCAGCCTCTGCTTCCTCTGCTGTTCCCACAACCCCTTCCTGAGAGATGGAACTGCTAGAAACATTGCACAGTTTCTTCCAATGAGGTGGAATTAGAAAGGTCCCAGAGAGCCCTCTTTCTGCCCAATCCAAGCCTCCACCCACTCACTAATTCTTCTCAAAGAGGCTCCACTGTTGAATCTCTTTGTCGTGTGCGCTCCTGTCCCTCTGTCTTTAGGGATGGCAGCTTTCCAAAGGAACATGCCTTGGTTAAATGCCATTCAAAAGACCATCTCTGCTGATCTTGGGCGGGTCTACATCTGAAGGAGACCTTTGAGGAAACAGGGCCTATGGGCTGTTAGGTCAGAAGGACCCTTGTCCCCAAGTTTCTCTGTTTTTACAAACCGTTAACTGGAATCTATCAGAGGAGAGTTCATTTGTCTGTGTGGACATCAGTGTCTTGCAGGCATGCGTGGATATTTGGCTTTGGAAATGAATCTGAAACGAAAAATAATCCACAGGTCAGAGTACCGTCGAGTCCTGGTGCTGTGGTTTACATTGCTGTGGAACTATTTCAGAAACTATTTTATTGAAAAACACTACCTCCCAAACCCTTAAAGCTAGATTTTACATCAAGGGTTGGGGCAGGGTCTCCATGCTGCTCTTCTTAAAAAGGACGCTGCCATATGGATGGGACTTCTAGAGTCGAACTATGTTGGGGTAGGGGGGTGGGATAGTATGGCTCCCTGGGGTAGTTAGTGCAAACACGTTTCTCTCTCCATAGCTCAGATATTATTCGTGGCTGAAATGATTTGCTTACCTAGCTTTCTCCCCAGAGGACGGTGAAGACACGTGCGTATCCTCTCCTTCTCTTAATCACCAGTAACCGGCACCATTCTTAGCACACAGTAGGTGTCTAATTCATGCTTTGAGTATCCATGTATAACAAAATGATATGAAGACACTACTTTGCCTCTGTTTACTTATCAAGAAAGACACCTGTCTTGGTTTCTGTTACAGGACTGGATTTCTCTCTGATGCCAGTTTAGTACTCAGAAAAACATTGAAGTTGAATCTCCACATTTGGTCTGTCTATAAATTTCTGGTTTATTTAATAGCTCTAATAGGCACATTTAAAATATAAAATAAAGTGAACTAAATACGTTGTAGAGTTTGTCCCCCTACCTCTACTCTCTAAATGCTGAAAGTGCTGAACAAATGTATGCTTAGTTTCCTGGTTGCTAGGTTAATACATGGTCTGCATCTGCAAATTGGTTTCTTTGTTGTAGAACCTTTAAAAATTATGGCTGTTCAGACAGAAGCTAGAAAGTATGAATTCAGCTCTCATTTTGTAGTTCCTGTCATAATGCTTTTCTGGAAAAAGAATGAACAGCCATGTTTGTAGCCAGTGGCCTTACCTCTAAATTGTAGACACAATTTATGATGGTTTGCTTTAGGATTTTTTGACTTTTTGATGGGGCAAAAGTGATACACATTCAGGAGAACCTGTATTTTGGGTTTTGAACTTGGAATTTGGATCTTTTCATGGGCTGGTGATATGCATAGGATACCCTCGTGGTGCTGGGCAGTGGCAGTGAGCCGGAGCTCTCACTCAGCCACGTGATCACAAGGGTAAACCACTGACACATGACCATTCTGTACCCAGACAACCATTCTGTTTTTTTTCACTTTGAGTACAGTCTTCAATAAATTACATAAGATAGCTAACACTATATTATAAAATAGGCTTTCTGATCTTGCCCAACTGTAGGCTAATGTAAGTGTTCTGAGCACACATTAAGGTGTATTATTAAGTGCAATTTTGACTTACGATATTTTCGACTTACTATAGGTTTATCAGGATGTAACCCCATCGTAAGTCAAGGAGGATCTATATACTATTTGTGTGTGTGTGTGTGTGTGTGGTTTTTAGTCAAATTCTTGATGTTACTTTGACTTGGTTTTCATGGCTTAATTTATTTTAGTTGGTAAAGATTATTCATCTCTCATTTAATTCCAGGGTTATCTATTGATTCTTTTCTCCTCATTTGGTATTTTCTGACATTTTGTGGCACTCAAAATTGATTTATACAAAATCAGTCATCTAAATGTCCAGAGGAGGTGTCTTTCACTTGTCATCAGCTGTTTTTCGGAACTACTAAGAGGAATAGTCATGTATGTTGAGATTGTTGAGTGATTGAAGGGTGGGAGTCCTGCCCTTCACACCAATTGTATCATACTTATAAAAATTCTTATGTAATTTTGAAAGTGAGATCACTGAGAAGATTCTCCAGAGGGAGCACCAAGCAGTTTCTTGGCTGGGGACTAATCTCTTCCCTATAACATTTATCAGTCATTCTGTTTCTAAGCTGCTTTAAATCTATACTCATAATAATAATTAATAATAATAATAATAATAATAATAAGCTTGCTATGCAAGTAGGCCTTCAAGGAAAGTCTCCCTAGCCAATTGTTTCTTACACTTAATGAATTAGCCTTGTTAAAATGCAAATGAACTTCTGTAGATGTGGAGTGGGGCCTGAGATTTGACATTTCTAACAAGCTCCTAGGTGATGCTGGTCTGTAGTGACAAGTCCTTAGCCTACCTTGCAACCAAATTCACATCCTAATTCACTCCTATTTTGAAAATTCGCAAATGGTATCTGAGCTTTCCCTTGTGTTAAGATATTACTATTAAGAGTAAATGAAGAGGAGGGGCACCTGGCTGGTTCAGTTGGGCTCTACTTGAGATTCTCTGTCTCCCTTTCTTTCTCTGCCACTGCCCCAGACACATGCATTCTCTCTCTTTCAAAAATAAATAAATAAAAATAAAAAAAGAAAAGAGTAAGTGAAGAGGGAAGAAATGCCCAACACCCCCTCCCGCCCTTCCACCCATGTCAACTTGTGTTTCATAACAGCAATGAGAACCTAAGTATGTGTGTAAGTATGTAAAGCAAGTGGGTTGTTTTTAATAATCTTTAATCAAAAGAACTTGGTGGTTGATAAAGTCAATTTTCATGAGTCTTTAAATTCTTATTTCAGAAATTTATTTGTGCCTCAGGGACTTTGGCCATCCTTAACCTTCTCTGCTCCAAGCCTTTCTCCTCTTCTGAAGTTCCCAATATCCCTACCTGCCTGGTTGCAAAGTCTTACTCTTCAAGCCAAACTGGAAAATAACTTGTGACAAGGTGTTAGGGGATAAGGCTTTAGGCTACCCCTCCTAGGAGTATGTGCAGTTTCATAGTGATAGGAAAGTTTTTAAAACCAAAGATATGACTGATAGAATTTTCAGCTCCATGATGGACTACTGGAGGACTTTTCTTGGTGGGGGCAGGGGGGAGGAGAGAAAGAAGAGGGAAAGACATTTCCAGTCTACCGGATAGCCTATTTCTCATTCATCTTACTCATGAGATCTACCTTTCCACTCTACTCATTAGTCTATTTGAGGGCTTATGACTTCAGATGGTCTCTCAAGTAAACTTTAGGAAAATATTCCGTAATTCATCTCTGCTTTGTTTAACATTTGCTGAGACAATACTCTGTATCTCTGTGCTCTCTCTGTGTCCAGGGTACCACAAAGTCAGGAACAGTATATGAACATACTAGAAAGGGAAATATTTTTATATTGAATCGGGAAGGATAATGTATGGAACATCTTCACCTGGTTGGACTTAGATTTGATTCTTCTCAAATCAGTGACAGATTCATATGTAGAGAAAAATTGAGGTTCTCATCTGTATGTTGTTTTTTATTACATTATTTTGCTGCAGGCTCAAACATATCAAAGCAATTCAGACATTGTGGATGAAATCATCTGATTTCCATCAATAAATGTCTACTAAATCCTTCCGATTATAGGCAGTTGGTATTATTACATAGCTATAGGAAGACACGGTAATACCATGCAGTAATTAATTGGAGTCTACGTGGTTCAGATTTACACAACATTTAATGTTCATGAGTATAGCTAAGCTGCTTCTCACTTAAGTGATATAAGTAGACTTGGGTATTGAAATGGATTCTGTTTCTTGGTTTGCATATTTGAGCCTATTACTTTCGATCTCTGTTCATTATACGTAGGTTAAGAAAAAGTCCTTCCTAGTTTACCATTTTCTTTTTTATCATAGAAGACTTTTTCTTCCATACGATTGAAAATGGTTGTTGACCGATCATATAAGTCGATTAAGTTGGGGAATCATAAATCATATACATACATAAAACATTTGACTTTTGCTCAGAATTCATAAATGTACATTTATTCACCATTATTTTGCTGTGGGGCCAAGGACTTTGCTGTAAGTTGGGGGTGGGGGATCTTTTTTTGGATAAGCTATATCCCTAAAAGAACCTCTACAAATTCCAGGTTCAGTTTCGTTAAAGTGAATTAAGAATATAAAGACTGACTAGCAACCCGAGTAGAGTTCGTATGGATTTTTATGATCCTTTTCCCCGCAACAGCAAATTTTAAAGCCTTTTTTCTTTATTGGGTCTTTTCAAGGCATTTGACTAGTTTCAGGAAAGCAACAAATCCCTTTCCATTGCAACTCGTATTTTATGGAAATATTATTTAATTAAATTATGTAATTACATTAACATGCACAACTGGCATAAACAGCGTTGGGAACAAACACAAGTGAATCTTGGTAAGCGTACAACCCAAAGTACATGGGTATATGAGAGAGTATTTTATAGGCCACATTATTCTACTGTGGGTATCACTGTAGTTCAGTTTAGATATTTTATGCAGGGAAATGATAAACATTAATTATTCTAGTGAAACAATGAACTTAAGACCAATACTCTGTTTTTTTCTCTTTTTCAATATACGACTATAGGACCAGAGTTCATCTATTTTAGGTTTATCATTCTTATGACAGCGGTTCCTGTTTGCTTATTTGCTTTTGTATTTATTTTGTTAGAGTTAATATTCAGGCACCTCTGATACATTATTATAGTTTTTTGCGTGAAGCGCATTTCTGAAGATGCCCACCTTAGTATTAGCTTCCAAAAAAAAAAAAAGGCATAAGCAAACCAAAAAGCAAAAACAGAAGTAAACATTTACAAGGAAATGTCTCAGAAAATTTTGAGAGAATGGGTGTGAAGGGAAAATGTACAATAAAATGGGTGGTAAGAACTCATAAAACTTCTAGCCCAGCTGTCAAGTGAAAGTTTGGACAAAATCCTCTCTGTTGGTAAAGACCATCCATTTCTTCTATGCCTGGAGACTCCTTGGCTCCCTCCTAACTTTCATCACTGTGTCCCTGCCCCCCTGACCCCAGACTTCCTTTCATTTTCCCCTTTATTTAGACAGAATATCTGCATCTATTACAACAGGTTTATTTTTTAAATGTTTGCTTTATTTTTGACAGAGCGCAAGCGGGGGAGAGGCAGAGAGAGGGGGACAGAGGATCCGAAGGGGACTCCATGCTGACAGCAGTGATCCCAGATGGGGGCTCAGAGCTCGGGGCTCGAACTCACGAACCTCGAGATTGTGATCTGAAACAAAGTCAGGCACCCAACCAACTGAGCCACCTAGGTGCCCCACTAGAACAGGTTTATGGCCATATTGTGTCCTCATTGGGTACTGTGTAATGCGTGGTTTAACTCACCTGGAGAACTTTTTATTTTCTAGACTTTTGATTCTTGACATAAAGTATTAACCCATGTTTATCGTGTAATGTAAAAGAAGTTTCCTTAAAATCAAGGGAGGATTGACTGACGATGCATTTTGTATGGATTTTTCCTTTTTTTAATGTTTATATCTAACTTTTTCCTAAGGAAAATGTGATAAATTCTAAAACTCTCTCTATTTCTTATTAGTCAGCATATTCTTAATAAGCTGCTTATCTTGAGGGAAAAATAGCGATCAATCCTTGGTGTTGCTTGGCTTGTAGATGTATCGCCCTATCTCTGCCTTCGTTTTCACACGGCTTGTCCATGTGTATCTGTCTTTGTCCACATTTCAACCTTTTTATAAAGACACTGGTCCTATTGGATCAAGACTCATCCTAATGACTTTGTTTTAGCTTGATTACCTTTGTAAAAACCCTGTGTCCAAATAAGGTCACATTTTGAGGTACCAAGCGTTGGGACTCCAACGTATCTCTTTGGGAGGACACAATACAATGCATATAACATAGGTTATGGTTATTAGCACTTGCATTTGAACACCATTTTAAAAAAGGACTCTCCGGGCACATGGGTGGCTCAGTCAGTTAAGCATCCAACTCTTGATTTTGGCTCAGGTCATGATCTCACAGTTCTTGGGATTGAACCCTGTGTCAGGCTCTGTGCTGACGGTGTGGAGCCTGCTTGAAATTCTCTCTGTCTCCTCTCTCTCTCCCCTATCCTGCCTGGGTGCACTCTCTCTCTCTCTCTCTCTCTCTCTCTCTCTCTCAATATAAATAAACATTAGAAAAAAAAAAGACTCTCTCAGTGGTGTCCTAGAGTAGGTTAGAATTTGTGTCTTAAGATGACAGTGCTGTGATCTGGCCAGTGTGTTATCTGTACTTTCCTTATACTTTATTTTCTTGTCAAAACTTCCTTTAATGAAAACATTTCACAAAGACAGAAACAAAACGAATTCTTTTTTTGGTTGCTTGATTTAAGAATAGTGAATAAAAGCTATGTTATTTAATAAGCTCCTTTATTCATGTATGTTCTCATTATGTTTACATTTTGGCGGCGTGTACTTTATTCTATCAGTAGTGAATTTATATTGACCTACATTTATTATTTGATGCTTCATTTTGCTTTCATTCAATTCCTTGCTAAATGCTAAGTAGCATTAAAGTCATGCTATTCTGAGTTTGCATTCTGAGACAGAGTGACACTGCATTATTGAACACTTTTCCCCCTTTCGTTTTAAAATTCATATTTCTACATCATCTGTAGAAATTGCCACGCTTAATGCTAGTAACTTATGAGCAGCTGTAAAAGAAGGGGGAATAGTGGAGTATGAGGGACATATGTAGAACAGACTGCCCTTGTAATGGGATCTATTTAAAATAATATTGCAGACTTACTCAGTGCTTGTGGTAAATGCTCTAGTTGGATAACGTCATGTTCTTCTTACAACAACTCCAAATAGCAAGAGTGGTGTATTGGCCAGGGTGGGCTAGGTTATGCTGAGGAAACAGCCAACCCTAGAAGTTTTTGTTGGTCCAGGTTACTCACCAAGGCAACCGTTCTCCATGAGTTGGCTCAGCAGTCTAGTGTGCTTTTGTGTTAAGGCACATCTTATCAACAAATGCCTCGTCATCACTGCCTTACGGGGAAAGGGTAGGCTGACAGTCAGTTACCTCCCTTTCGGAAGTGATACCCATCATTTTTCTTATATTTCATTGGCAAAAATGTGCCGTGTGCTTATGGTTAATTTTAAAGAGTTTAATGCAATGCGGTCTCACTGTTTGACTGGAATAGAAGAAAACCAGATGTTGATGAGCAATCATAGGCCTAACTGAGATGATAATACCTCCCTTTTACTAGGTCCAGAGAGGTTGGGTGTGTAAAGTAGGGTTCGGAGAGGTTGGGTGACCTGCCCAGGGATCTGAAGCTACATCATAATGGGGACGGGGAGCCTGGGTGGCGCAGTCGGTTGAGCGTCCGACTTCAGCCAGGTCACGATCTCGCGGTCCGTGAGTTCGAGCCCCGCGTCAGGCTCTGGGCTGATGGCTCGGAGCCTGAAGCCTGTTTCCGATTCTGTGTCTCCCTCTCTCTCTGCCCCTCCCCCGTTCATGCTCTGTCTCTCTCTGTCCCAAAAATAAAAATAAAAACGTTGAAGAAAAAAGAAAAAAAAAATAATGGGGCTGCTAAACAAACCTAGGTCTGTTTGACGTCAGAGTCTATAGTCAACCGTTTTGTGTCCTGCCTTCTGTGAAAGTTGATTGAGCTGCTTTTCAGATGGTTTGATTCAAATGATGAAACCGATTGCTCCAGCTTGCCTCGTGGAGTCCTGTTGATCAGTGTTTATAGGAGACGGGGAAGAACTGATGATTGGTGAGGCTGCCACTGAGTCTAGTGTCTGGGAAAATGTTCCGGACCCTTGTCCCTCTGGCCTTTCTCTTTTTACACCTTGGGACAATCCCTGAAGCGCCATCTGAATATTCTCAACAAAAGAGAGAAGCCAAGCAAGTGCAGGAAGGGTTTTCAGGTATCTGCTTTGCTAGAGGTGAGGTGGAAGGTATAGTATTGTAGGTATTAAGAGGATAATAATGGCAGGTTAGGCTTGTGTGGAAATTCCTAGTCTACAAAACGTGTTCATCGATCATCTGAAAGTGTGAGCAAACCTATGTGCGCTAATCGACAGTGACACTGTTATCAGTGACGTGTGATTGTTAACACAGGCAATGGGGTCCAAGACTCCACAGGGGAAGGGGCATTGGCTGGCATGAAGTAGGGATCTACGGCATTGGAGTCGCATCTGGATTAACTCTTGGCCATCACCTGAGCAGATGTCTGTGTTTTGTGAATTCTCCATCTATAAATCAGGAGTGTGATGATGGCTTCATAGAATCTTGGTGGAGAATAAACAAGGTAAGGCTAATAGAGCACTTAAAACAGCACTGGATACCTAGGTCCAGGCCCAGTAAATGCTGGCTGCTCTTCCTATTATTATGGTGGTTGTTGTTGGGAGGATTTTAGGTGATAATTGGGCTCTGTGTGTAATGGTAGATCATAGCAGAAATACGACACTGACTTCTAGAATATTACGATCACTATCACTAGAGATAGCGGAATATATTTTGAGGCCAGTAACCAGGATGGAGAAATTACCCGAAACCCTCTCACCTGGTTTGCTGAAGGAACTAGGGAGATCTCACCTGGAAAAGACACACGTCAGCAGAGACTTGAGGCATGGACCACTATTGTCTTTGGCTCTTTGAAGGGCTGTCCTACAGAATAGGCTTTAGACTTACTCCTTATGGAATAAAAAAAAAAAGTACAGTTATGGAAGTTACAGGGGGAAGGATATCAATTCAATGGAGGACAAAGCTTTCAACCATGAAACCAGACTGTCTCACGAGGTGGTGAGTTGACCGTCTCTGGGGGTATAAGTAGCATCCTGGGGATTCAGGCATCAGAAGAGTGATCAGATTCGAGAAACCTCAAATGATACTCAAAACTGAGTTTTGTGATTTTAATCCTGGGTTCTCAAGGGGATGAAGGCTTGGTGGCAATATTTTGTAGAGCTTCCCAGTTGATTCTGTTGCACAGCCGAGTTTGAGGACCACTGTTCTCACTGAAAAGAAGCAGGAGATTTGACGATAGTGCCAGCTACAGGTCTTACAACTATAGGTAATGAGTTCTTAAGAGCAGGAGAGGGTCATTCTGTGTGAGAAACCATTGAAGCAGGACAGAGTTTGGTTGGAGCTGGCTTGGTTTAGCCTCATATTTTGAGCAATCTGTCCAAACTGAAGCCTCTGCTCATTTCGGATAATCATTTGCAAAAAGGGTTGAGGTCCACGGTCAGGGTTGAGTGCCTGCAGTACAACGTTCTGTGGGGGTGAAAGCAGGGACTGTAGGTCCTCAGGATTCAACTATAGGGATCAGTCTATTTTTTACCCGAGGGAGCTTGCTGTTATTCATGTTTACTGGCTGCTGAGTGATTCATATGGTGCTGGGGGAGATGTGTTCAAATGAAATGTGTTGCCTCTATGTAAAATAGCTTATTACTTCCAGGATATTCCGACCTATTGATGCAATCCTGCAGAACAATGCAAATTCTGGTGTGTGTGTGTGTGTGTGTGTGTGTGTGTGTGTGTGCATGTGTGTGTGTGTGTGGTGTTGGGGTGAGGAGAAGATAGGAGCACACACACAAGTGCGCATTTCTGGGGCATAGAGCATGCCTTCACATTTCCCTCCTCTGACCTTTATGCCAGAAACATAAGAATAACCCATTGTCTGCTGGCCCTGGAGCTTAGTTGTTCCTAATCTCTGGACGCTCAATGGCTGAGCTGGCCTCCCGCCTGGCCAGTTGGCAGCTGTCAGGGTAGCCCCATGTATCCCAAATTTACTCCCATGTGGCTTCTTCCTGCCCGATCCCTCATCCTCTGGCCTGGCATTTTCTCCATGACAGTCTGCCCCTGAACTGCCCTCGCTGCCGCTTTGGTAAAGGCTTGCAACGAAAGGGAGTTACAGCCACTGGCGGATCCAGTTTGCGCAAGCAGCATCAGCAATGGATGAGACCTCCCCCAGGCTGGAAGAAGACTGGAAAAAAGGCCTTCAGCGAGAAGTGAGCTGGCAGGTAAGTGACGTCCTCAGCTCCAGACGGACCCAGATCTCTCCCTCAACTTTTTAGCCCAAGTGTAGGTAATTCACACCAGTCTGTTTGCAGAACTGCTTTATCTGCGGGCACATCCATTTGGGAAAAGTCCTTGTTAATTTCCATTTCTTTGTAAACCATGCAAAGAAGACTCCAAATGAATTTACTCGATATTCGCCAGCAAGTTAATAGAGTTTTACAAATCTATAGATGTTGCTAAATTTATACTTTCTTAATAAAGTCCACGGATTAGCAAGTTGCAGGTGTATATCAAAGGAAACATGCAGATTTGGTTTGTGTGAGTACAAGTTCATTGTAATATGAAAATTTAATACAACACCTGTCATCAGACTTACTTTATGTTGTTATAGTAGGTTGGAAAAAGGGGCTTGGTTTTAACCTATTTTAATGAGGTGACCATTCTTTTAATGCAGCTTGCGTGCCTTTCTTATTTATGCTGAACTCATACGAGGTAGAAGCTCTGTGGTATGCAGAGAGTTCAAGCTAAAGAAATCATTTTGGTGTAGAGGTAGTTTTCATTAAAATATGCAAAGCAGTAATGTTTATACGTTACAATACCTATTTCAAATTAGCAAAATTATATGCTCCTGTCTCGTAAGCTGCCAACTGAAATCCCTTCCTAAATCCTGGTGAATGGCTTTGATTACTCTTCTTCACATTACACATTACACACCTCTAATGCATATTTTTACGCATCCACTCCATTGCCATTTAATTAGACAACAATATTGAAGAGCGATGCAGAGCTTTTTATTTTTTCCCCCTTAAATGCTGCTGCCTTATGGAAAAAGAACACTTCCATGCATGAAGCGTTTCTTTTGGGTGGTGTCGGATAAAGTGAAACTGTGATTTTCCATTTTGTCTATAGAAGGAAGTTTCACAGAAAAATGGCGACTCAGGAATTTGTTGATTTTCAGCACCAATTACAAAAAATAATTCTCTCTTTTTGTAAAGAGAGGGAAACTTTTCTTAAAATTTCTCCTCTGCGGGAGAAATCTTGGGGAAATGTGGTACAGATATTGACAGGTATGTTCTGTTCTAAGCAATGTGGTGTTAAGTAAGGAGCTTCCAAAATAAACATCCTTCAGCCTGCCATGAAATTGGCATCCTTCCACTTTGAGTGGGAGCATTATTTAGGAAGTAGGAAGGGATACAGAATGAATCTCTGCGTGCTACTTTGAGAATGTCATGTGGTGGGTCTCCAGGGGGTCTAAGCAAATATTCAGATATCTTATGGTAGGTGGATGTGACTGTAGGATTTTTGTCTTTTGTTTATGTGTTTTCCTTTAGAAAGTTAGCATTTTATATATAGTCTTTGCCTCAAGGGAGGATTAAAGGAAGAAGGATGTGAGCAGGTGACTCAGAGATCTCTGTAGACAAAATATTTAAATTTGAAACATGAAATCCAAATGTTTATGTAAAAAAGCATGCGTCCTATAATGTTAGCATCCCATGACCTTTTAGCTTAGTAATTTCCCAAAGGCAAATAATGAACACGTTCTCTTTGCTACTTGCTTCCAAAGATGTGATCCTGGTATAGCTGGTCAACCCCTTCATTTCCATTTGATAACCTAAGCTCTCCCTCTAGGTAGTGGAAGCAGTGGCTATGAAAAGAACATCCCAATTAATCTCCGATTTGGTCTCCCTGACTCTTGGTAATGCGTGGCGTTGGATGGAAAAGACGTCCAGTGTGTCAGGTCCAGACTCACCTGCTTCACCCTATTAAGGGTTGCTTGTTGTCACCACCCTCCGGTCATCACGATCGTCCCGCCAGGTCCTCACATGCACGAAGTCACCCCACTTCTGCTGATACTGCAGTTGTCCCCAAGGGAGGAAATTAAATCTAATGACACAAGATGTAAGAGTTTTATTGTTTGAACGATTTCTTTTAGCCATCCATGGCAGTGATGGAGTTGGGTTTTTTTAAACAAATTGTGGGGGCACCTGGGTGGCTCAGTCAGGTAAGCGCCTGACTCTTGATTTTGGCTCCGGTCATGATCTCAAGGTTCGTGGGATCGAGCCTCACACTGCGAGCCTCTGCGCGGACAGCGTGGAGCCTGCTTGGGATTCTCTCTCTCTCCGTCCCTCCCCTGCTTGCGCGGTCTCTTTCTCTCTCTCGAAATAAGTAAATAAACTTAAACAATAATAATAAAACAAATTGTGGGTGATGCTGAAGCTTTAGTTTAGCCAAGGACTACATTTCTTACTGAAAATGATCCAGTACTTTCCTAGCTAACTACTCTTCGTCAGTCACAGTGCTAAGGATTTTGTGTATGTGTGAGTGTGCATGTGCATGTGTGTGTGTGTGTGTGTGTGTGTGTGTGGTTGTTCACATCTTCATAAGAAGCCTGGAAGGATGCTATGATTGCCTCCATGTTACAGATGAAGGAAATGAAGACTAGAGAAGGTTACCTGACTTGTGGAAAGCCATGCAGGGCTCAAGTTCAGGCCTGTTGGACTCCAATACCAATTCCATTGGGGTCTGAATTGAATTTTATCTCATTTTTTATCTTACGGAATGCTAGTTTATGAACAGCTGTGATGTGGGCAGGCAGGGAGCAAAAGGAAAAAAGGGAGAAAGCGTGCCGATCTTCTAATGGAATAATCAATCTCTGAATCATTACGACTTTAATGAAATGGTTTTTAAGAGTTTTATTTTTTAACCCTTGCTCTATACCAGGCACAAAGTTGCATTTCTAATTCTTACAAGTACTCTGACGGACAAATATTATGTGATCCTATTATACAGCTGGGGAGACTGAGACTCAGCGGTATGAGGGAACATGCCCAGGGTCACACAGCTGATAAGATGCTGAAAAGAGACGTGGACCCACTGAGATTGGCCCCGAGGCCTCCAGCCTTATACAAGACTGCCTCTTGGAGTGTATTTTCAAATGATATTTTGATCATGCATATTTTAACTGTCTCATCTCACAATGATGTGGTGGGATTTGGTCTTTGAGAAGCCCCTCTGATAGCTTTTTGGCTTTTTGTTTTTCTTTTAAATTAAGAGCTGGGCAAAAATGGCTTGCTCACTTATTTCTCCAGAATGTGTTTTAATCGGACGCTGTTTGCCTTAAATGAACCAGCTTACCCATGGAGTTGGAAATAAAGTAGATGCAATTTCTGGAATTGACTGTAAATCTGAAAATTCAGTTAAGCATATACCCCATACTGGAAAACCAAATAGCAGCTGTGTCCAAGTTAATGCTCCCACCTCTCATAGCTCGACTATGCGAGAGCCTCTAGAGCCTCGGAAACAGAGGTGGGAGTGGCTTATGCCACCAGGGAGTCATCTGACCACTGACAAACTGACTTAAGGCAGTGACTGCTTCTTTAGTTGTAAAGCAATGGGACTGTGCTTGAGGGAGGCATTGGAGGGAAGGAGGAGTCATGGTGCTACTTTCTCGTTCTGGGCCGCTGTCCGTTGAAGGACCTTACGGAGGAGCCAACGACTCATTTCTGGAGAGCATCTTATTTGGGGGTGGTTCCCTGTAAACTAACCGAAGTAATGGCACTGTGGCCATTTCGAACCCAGCTGTCGATATTGTCTGTCTGCGCCTGTCTCCCCCACAAAAAGATAAATTCCTCAGGGCAGGGATGCATCTTGTCTGTCTGTGTCTCTGCACTTATCACGGAGCCTGGCACACACTCAACCCTGATGAAGGTTGCCGAACTAAGGGGACTGCAAACTTGAGCTGGAAGAAAGCAGAGACGTGATCTGGCCCTGATCTGCACTTGAAGAAATAAGGCCTAGGGAGGCCAAGTGACTGCCCCGAGTTCCACGGCTGCATAGTGAGGGGCAGGGATCACCAGCCTCAGCCTTGACTGTCTTTTCTCTGGACCACTTCTCCATGAACTTCCTATGCCTCCCCTTTCTCATCTGTGAAGTTGGAGCTGAACCATCCTGTCTATGTCTGTTTAGGTATCTTAACTGATCATGGTACCACTGTCTAGACAGGTACGACAGCATAAATGTCAAGTGTTTAGAACCCCGATCATCCAGAGCCAGTCATAGGGGTTCTAAACTTGGTGTCATCCGTTTCTAACTATGTAACATTGGTAAAGTTTTTAACTTCTCTGTGCTTCAGTTTCATTCTCCATTCACCTGGAAAATGGAGATAATTATCCTAGCTACCATATAGGATTGTCGGGGAGTCAATGTGTTAATTTGTGGAAAGTGCTTAGAAGAGCACTTCCGTAAGAACTATTAAGTGACCCGCAACATCCGCTAAGTGTATCAGCTACTATTTACCTATTTTCTATGTAATGAGATCAGGCATTCAGTGCTTCTTTGGATACCTACTATGTGCAGAGCACATCCACACTTAAGCGGATGAGAAATTGGCTAGAGGCAATGCCCTTGAGCTTGAGGTCATGGTGGGACAAGTCATTATAATTATAGAATAGCCAGAAAATGCTCCGTATCATGGAAACACGGAGGAGGAGTAGCCTCTGGTCTAAAGCATTGCCTGGAGGAGGTGATACGGGAGCTGATTAAACAGTGGGAGCGCTTTAAGCCAGACGAAGAACTGGGAAGAGCGCTCAAGCCAAGAGAGAGAAGAGGTCAGAGACAGGAAGGGCAGAGACTCTAAGGTATGTGTTGAGCAGCGAGTTGTCCTGTGGTTTTAGCCTTTCAGGATGAGGTAAGAGTGGTACAAGATGAGTCTAAAGAGAGAGGGAGGAAACGGGTCCTGTGTGGCCCGACCAAACAGCCTCAAATGGCGGTGGGGAGGCATGGGGAGCTATTAAGTAGGGGCATGATGGAGGAATCAAATTTCTTTTTGAAGAAAGATCATTCCGAGTTCCGTGTGGATGATAAACTGGGGTGCGTAAGAGTCGAGGCCAGAAATCCAGTGAAGAAGCCGCTTCACTATCTTAATCGAGGACTGGTTGGGGTGTGGCAGCAAGATGGAGACGGAGGGGTGGATTCAGAAATATCTAGAAGATCCCAGCCTCACGATGTGGTGATTGACTGAGGTAGAGTATGATGATAAGGGAAGGGTCAAGTGACCCCCAGGTTTTTCTTTAGGATGTCTAGGTGACTATGTGTGCTGTGATCTGAAAAAATTACCAGAGAGGAGATGGTCTCTCTCTGGGCTCACGATACGGTCGGTAGGTAATAACTAACAAAATAGTTGAGGAGAGTTATAATAAATACGAGTGATCTAGCATTTTATACTAGGAGGACAAACAAAACCCTGTGAGGACTCAAAAATCTCAGAGAAGGTACTAACACCAGGAATACATTGATGAACAGCTTACTTTGTGCCAAGAGCTGTTTGAAAGCACTTTCCATGTGTTAACTCATAGAATTCTTACCATTGTGGCATTAGGGAGATATGAGTAATATCTTCATTTTGTAGATAAGGAAGTTTGAGAGAGGTTAGGAGCACGTAACTGGTACCTGGGCCTGGGCCAAAGCAGACTGGATCCAGAACTTGTAAGAACCCTAGGGTTATGTCTGTCCACGTGGAACTAGGGGGCCAGATGATTTCACAGAATAGATGGCATTAGACCCAGGTGTTTCAGGAGGAACATAATTTGGGGGCGGTGAAGGCCTGACTTAGAATCCAGGATCTCCTGCTTCGATGATGGTGGATATCTCTATCTGAGGCACATCGAACAGCCTGTTGTACACGTCTCTGAGTTCAGGAGGTCTCCTAATGTTATTGGACTGGTCCGGTTTCTCAGGGTGGTGCAGGCCAACTCCACAGGTCCCAAAAAGGTTGCACATGGTGAAGGACGATCCAGCAAGGCTCACAGAGTAACTAGCAGGTCCGTACCCAGCAGGCCATGATGTATGGGAAATGGTGGTCCTGGAAGCTGGAGGGCTAATTTAGGAAGACCTGCTGGTCCTAGATGTGTGGTCTCAGGCAAGTCCCTCATCTCTGAACTGTTTCCTCCTCTGTATGATGGGGGGAAATATATCCACCACCCCCCCGAAACCCCGCCCCAGGTAAAAATTCAGTGGTGTCGTGTGTGTTTGAAAGAACCTTGTCTGGGGTGCCTGGCTGGCTCAGTCAGTTGAGTGTCCGACTCTTGATTTCAGTTCAGGTCATGATCTTATGGTTCATGAGTTCAAGCCCCACATCAGGCTTTGCGCTGGAAGTGTAGAGCCTGCTTGGGATTCTCTCTTTCCCTCTCTCCCTCTGCCCCTCCCCCGCTCATACGCTCTCTCAAAAATAAATAAACTTAAAGCATTAAAAAAAAAGAAAGAATCTTGTCTGCTGGGAAGCATCACACAAGTGTAAGATATTATTTCTATTAACGGAAAATGAAGCAGAATTGTGTCATTGAAACAATGCCAAGCACAGAAACAATTTGGTGTACTCTCTCCCTCTTCCAATTCCCTTCCAATTCCATTACCATTTGTGTTTTGGTTTCCATGTAGGAAGGAAAATAAGTAGGTTTGGTGGTGTTGTCTGCTCTCAGGAAAGGATTCTTTTTTTTTTTTTTTTTTTTTTAATGTTTGAAGCACTTCACATTGGGATTAATGGGATAGTGACTCATATTTTGAGTTCACTTTGTTTAGAGAAATCTGCTTCAAGATACCAAATTAAATGGTGATTAAATGGTGGTGAGGGATCAGGTCAAAGTTGGCCCCTGAGGATGTAGACCAACCAGCTCTAACTTTGTGTCCGAGGTAGGATGGACCTAGCAAGACACGTTTTGAATGTAGAACATGTAAGAGTTTAGGTTAGTTAGAACACAGGTTCTAATTTTTCTCCATCGTTACGTTTCTGACACAATGGTATGTTTAAGAAGACTCCTTTCCTTACTGATTGTAATTTTTTGTTGTTGCCTTTTAAATTATGTGGGGCTCATTCACTTATTCATTCATTCATTTGGTCAAGAAAACTAAAGTGTTTGGTGTATTTCTTAGATTCAAATATCATAGCTTCATAAAGTTAGAAGAGACCTTGGGGTGACAAGTCATTGTTTGTTTTCACCCTGCATGCTCTTCACTCTGAGCAGAAGGAGGTCCAAAGGTTGAAGACACCTTATATAGCTTCTTGCCATAGCTCCTTAGGTCTAACAAACAATTCTTAGGTTAAGGAAATTCTTCTTTGTGGTGGATTTAAATGGCACCCTATGCAGCTTTAGAACAAGTTTCACGTCTCCATCCTCCCTGAAGGTGGAGAAAAACAGCTCAGTCACTGTCCTCAGGAATCAGCCTTCCTGGCCTTGAAGAGAATTATGAAAGCAGCCCTCAGCTTTTGCTTCTCAAGGCTAAGCAACCTAAATCCTTAGGTATAATTCTTCATTTCCATCTTCCTGAGTTTCTTTGAACCTTCTCTAAGTCTGTTCATTACCCTTAACTTCTATAGCCTAGAACTTTCCAAGAGATCCAGCTAGGACTAACCAGTAGTGATCATCTGCTCAGTCATTCAGTCAGCTAAGACACATTTGTTGGACTCCACATTTTAAACACTAGACCTCTGGGCAAAGCACTGAGGGTAGAAAGATAAGTAAAAACAGCATAATGTAGCACTTAAGAGCCAGGTTCATATCATGGATCACTGCTTACCAGCTATATGACCTTGAGCATATTGTTTAAGCTCTATATCTCAGTTCCCTCATGGGAAAAATGAGATAATGATAGTATCTCTCTCATAGGGTTTTTGCGAGGATTAAGTAGATAAACACACGTAATACACTTGGAATCATGGTTGGCACATAGTTACGGCCATGAAACCATTACATAAAATAAAAATTAAATAAGATGTAGACCCTACCCTCGAGCGGTACCCACTCTACTCGGAAGGATAAAGCAATAAATATGCATCGAATTACAACTTGGTACATTCAATACTCTACCAGCATGTGAGGTGGAAGTTCGGAGGACCAAGAGGAATTATGCCTCAGGGCATCAGGAATAGCTTCATAGTTCAAGGAAGGTAAACTGTTTGATATACTTCTTAAATTCGCATGTCCTTGTTTATCGGGTGGGAGAGACCTTGGAATGACAGGTCATTGCTCATTTTCACCTTGCAGATCACTGAGTTGGATCTTAGGGGAAGAGTAAGGAAGCTCTTAGGGGAAGACAGAACCTTCTGAGCAAAGAGCTGAAAGAGTAGATGTTGGCACATGGTTGAAAACCAGTGAGTGGCTAGTTGTGACATGGGCATGGCAGGCTGTGAGCCTGGCAAGAGGGTCTTCTGATGCCTGGCATCAGATAATGAATGGAGTTTGGAAGCTCTGTCTTATCCTTAACCTAATCCATACTCGTGAAGCTTTATTTAAAAAAGCTATAGACCAGTTAGGGAGGCTGCCAAAGCATTTCATGTTTCTCTTCTAGTAGTTTTCTTACTCTGTCTTGGGTCAGAGTTATGTGTCAATCCTTGGAGGCCAGAATCTGAATCTTACTTATTTCCTTTTTTTTTTCTCTCAGGCCCTAACAGAGTCCCAGGCACAGAGGAGGCTTAAGTCATGTGTGTTGAAATAACGTTTGCTGTGTATAGCCAGTGCCCTCATCTGCCTGTTCTAGGACAGCCGATTGTGCTTATGCATGAGTGAACAAATGCAAATAAATGAATCCGGGGATTTTACAGTTTTCAAATTTGACTCAATTTCGAGCACCTCTTGGGAAGGGAATGGTTTTGTGTAAAACCCCCAAGACCGATACGAGAAACAAATTCTCCCTGTGGTGTCTTTGCCTTTTATATTCAGCTTTCTGTACTCCTGTATGTCACGTTCCTGGCTGATTATTCTGATGGGGGCCCGATGAACCTAGGGTGAATTTAAGAGTTATATTTTTCCCTTCTCAGACTCCATCTTGAGCAATGACTTACATAGGTCATGACCCATGCTGACAACGGCTAAAGAATATTCACAGTGTGGAGTACAGATTTTAAAAGAAGGTTGAGGGTGGGGGAAAGGCAGTTCTCGAGCATCTAAAAAGACAAATGTGTTTTACATCAAGTTCCCCTGTTGAAAAAATGTCAAAAGAAGTGAGAAATACTCAAGTTGTAGCAGCTGGTTGAATGCAGCGATTCTCTCACTTAGGGCGCAAAAGCCACGATTTTCTATCTAATTCACTACTCAATCATTCCATGGCCCCTGTCTCAAGCTCAGTTGAAGCTCAGTTCCCAGTACCCCTGTACGGTATATAAAGAAATGACTGGCTGCAGGGACTGAGGGAAGAAGGAGCCAGGTGGCGGCCCAGAGCTTGGGTTACCAAGTGGTCCTGGGATCACGTGGCATCGGTCCTGGGATCACGTGGCATCTCTCTCCAAAGCCTCTCGGAAAGTCCATGTAAAATAGGTCATTTCTCCTTTAAATTGTGATGATCACCGCCTGATAGGATAAGATGATCAGGCACAGCCCGATGCTGCTGTTCAAGGGCTCACCACATATATTGGGGAAACAGATAAATTTACTGGAGACTCAGGGGTAGTGCCTGGATTGAAAGTTTGCTGCCTCGAGGGCTTTGAATTGAAATGGAGACGGGCCGGCTCTGCAGAGCTCCATTACTGTTGATGACTATTTGTCTTTTTCAGGGGAGTTTGGGTGAGCAATAAATATGACTGCTCTTTGGGAGAGTGTCCTAGAAACTGTTGGATCTTTCCTTACACACGTCAATTGCATTTCAGTTTTCAAAGGCACTTTTCCATTTATACTCCTTTTTCAATCTCCTAGAAGCCCTATGAAGGCAATGGCAGCGATGTCATTATTACCAACTGTCTAATGAATACGCCGAGGGCTGATAGGTCCTGCCCGGCAGGACCGGGACTGGAATCTGGGTCTGAAGTGCAATCCTGGGCTTGTCCACTCAGATTGAGCTGCCTCTCTGTTCACTGGTCAAGGGTACACTTTCCTAAAGCTTGTCAAAAATTGAATTCTGAAATTAACACCTAATTAGCTCCAATCAGTTGTGCCCTTCCCCGAAAAGTATGACATTTAAAGCTGAAAACTTTTATGTAACTGTTTCTGGGGCAAAGCATCTCTCCCTAACACCAACAATGAAATTGTCTGGTGAAAAAGCAAGATGTTCATGTTTTTCCACGCTGATCATAATGCCTCAGGCATGGGCTTCGTGCAGTGGTGGGAGTCCAGCAGGGCTATTACACAGTCAGTAACCCGGGGTATGCTGCAGAAATACATAATTTTGCGTAACACTCTCAGAGACTTTATTTTCAGCATTGCTGAATTTCCTTTTGTCACACTGGAAAAGGAGGCACGCTGTCTCCCACAACTCAGCTCCTTGCCAAGATGTGACTTAAATAGCATGAATCACCTCCACCCCACCTTTTGGCTGAATCAGAGTTTCAGTGAATCGAAGATCTGCATTAATGAGACCCAAATATTTTCTTGAGAAATTTCTGGAAATTGAAATGACCAAGAGAACGCATGATACCACTTTGTTATTTGTGTGGGAATAATAATAAACTCTTAGATGCATTGGTCTTTGAAATATGTTCTTTTTTTTTTAGTAAGTTGATCTTGATGTTCACACACAGCTTGAGACACTATGGAGAAGCATCTTATGCTGCACTTTTCTTGCATCATTAATATGCTCTTTGTGTCTGTTTCATCTGCGTGGATTCAGGCTCCTCTTCTCTCTCCCATCTCCTTTCTCAACCACAAAATAATTAAAAAAATTTTTAAATGCTCATCATCAAATTACATTTACTTCAAGTTCTAGAATATAATATTAGTTATATTACTTATAAGCTTGAGCTCTGAAGTTAAACCAATGTGAGGTTGAATCCTGCTTTGCTATTGACTAGTTGGATAACCTTGGATATATTTCTGTTATAGAGTCTCCATTTCATTACCTTTAGAGTGGGATTATAATAGTAACTTTTTTCTATGATAATCATGCAGATTAAAGGAAATAACATAGTTAAATCCCTTGGCAAAGTGGCTACCATGTTGAAAGCACTCAGTAAAAATTAACAATTATTATTCTCATTACAAAGGTGTTTCCATTAAGACCAAAATTGTGACAGTGCTGTTTACAAGCCCATTCATACTAACCTACTGAGAACTAAATATAGAAAGAAAAGATCAAAAGCTATGTTATCGGATAAAATTATTGTTTCCGTAGGAAAGCAATGATATTTAGCAAGGCCGAACAACTATTAGAAAAAATGAGAGTTGAGTTAGTTGATTCAAAATCAAATAAGTATACAAAAATTAACAACTTGTTGGCCTAGTAGTGATAACCAATTAGAAAATGCGAAGATAAAAATAATTCAATATAGCACTAAAAATAAACAATCTAAGAATAAACTTATTGAATAATAATGCACATTCTGCATGAAGAAAACAATAAAATTAACAGGAGACATCAAAGAAAACTTGGATGTATGGAAAAAGTGTCAACTTCCTAGAAAGGAGAAATGAATACTGTCAACACTTTAATTCTCAAATGAATGTATGTATTTAATGTAATTTTAATCAAAATTGTGTTGCTGCTGTTTCCTGGAAATTTGATTAAGTGTTCTAAAGTTCATGGTGAATGATAAATAGAATGAAAGAGTTAAAAACTATTTGGGAAGAAAAGTAGTGAAGCAAGGTTTTCTCTAGAAGATACTGCTATATACTATAAAATTACGGTAATTAAAACAGGATGCTCTAGAGGCAGAATCAACAGAGAAATGAAGTTGAAATAAACCAAAAACAGACTCTGGAAAAGTAGAGTTTAGGACGTGGATGTGGTCAAGGTTACATTACATATCAGTTGAGGACCTAACAGTAACGTAATAAACGGTGTTGACTCACCTGATTGACTGGGAGAAAATGCTACAAATTAAATTCCAGAGAGAAAGAGTAAAGTGTAAAAAATCCCAAAACATATAAATGAAAGATGAAAATATAGGGTAATATTTATCTTATCTGGGAATGGGAAGTTTTTCTAAGCCTAAAAGAGAAGGGCGATAATTTTGATTATGTAAAAATTTAAAAATTCTCTATGTCAGAAATGTAAAGTAAAAACATATTTTTGGAAAATCCGGTCTAAAGTCTTAATATCTTAACAAATTAAGAGTTCATACAAATAAGAAATCATTTAGTATGCCACTGGAAAAAATGAATTTGGTCCGTGAGCAATTACTAGGAGATATATGTTATCAATAAATACATGAAAAAAATGTAGTTTTGTCAGCATAGAAATCCAAATTAAAACAATAATGAGACACAGGGGGTAAAGATTTTGAATAGCAGTCATGATGGTGATGATGTTGGTGATGATAAGATGAATCCTATGTAGCTATTGCCTCTGTCTCTTGGGGTGAAGGTGTAAATTGTTACCACCTTTCTGGAAATGAGCTAGGTAATATGTGTCGTTAGCTTAAAAGTTTTAAAATTTCGATTTAATATGATTTTAGAAATAGATTAGAAGGAAGTTATCAGAGACAAATATAAAACTTCTTGGAAAAAGATGTTTATTTTGATGTTGCTTATGAAAAAAAAAATGACTCATCCTAAAGTTTCCAATTATAGTTTAATGGTTAAACATGCTACGAAATAGGCATAAAAATGGTGTTTTTAATATTTTATGTAGGATATTTAACTTTTGGCATAATATTAAGTGAAAATAGTGGAAAATGTACTTTAGATTAAATAGGGTACTTGAAAACCAACAAAAGACAGTTAAGCCATCAAAAATGTTTAAAACTCAAAGGACAAAAAGAATGAAAGAGGAGACAGTATCAGTGAAGAAATGTCAACTACACTATGAAGGCTCAAAAGAGAATAGACAAATGGTAACTGTCTTGGCACAGCATTCACATAAGAGTGAAATGTAACCTTGTAAGGGTAGGAATCAACAAAAAGCAGGTTGTTTTGCACTGCAAGATTCTGGAAATGCTCAGGAATTTGATGTGCCAGGTATCTTAGCAGGTGAGGGTGTGGGATGGAATGGAGAATAAGTGAACAGGCTGAAAGTAGACAGAAAAAAAGCAGAGAGGCCAGGTCCCTTCTCCCACTGGACCAAGGCGAAAAACAATTCATATCTAACAAAGTTGAGCCAAAAAAATCTGGCTTTGGGGACAAGCAAGCACCATGGAGGAACTGGCAATAAACAATAATTAAAATAAGAGGTTTCAAGTGAAAATTTTTGACTGAACAGTGAGACCCCAGTTCTCTAATCTCCAAAGTGTTGGCGACTTGTCATATTCTTTGCCAGAGAAGAGAGCAGAGGAATCCTTTCTGGGGAATAAAAAAGCTCCAGGGACCAGCCCAATAGAAAAAGCCTCCAATGAAAGGGTCAGTTCTTGTCCATATCTCGCTGCAGTAAAGCCCACCCCTTGTAATTCTCTCTCTGGAACTTTCAATCAGCCTTGGGTGGTTTCTCTTAAATGGAGCAGATGACCAGTCTTACTGGAAGACTTCGAATATGAAAGAGAGAGACTGAAACAGAAACAAAACATAATTGAAGCAAACTACGGCAATGCAGAGCAGAAAAAAAAAACATTAAAAAAACTCTAATTTATTTTGAGAAGTAAGACAATATATAGCATTCATGATACAACAATAGACCACTGTGGGAAGAAACCTTCAGAAAACCAGAATGGGCTCTTGGAAATGAAAAATATGAAAGCAAGAATTAAACTTACAAGTTGGAAGGCACGTTTGAGAAAAATCCCTGAGAAATTAGGTTAAAAAGGCAAAGAGATATCAAATAGGAAAGAAAAAAAAAACAAGAAAATTTAAGGAGCAGCCTAGGAAGTCCAACATCCAAATAATAGGAATTTCAAAAAGAAATACCAGATAACATGAAAGACTTAAGTTTACAGATAGAAGGGTCTTCTCACTTAATGTCAGTACAATGAGTGAAACACACACACATACACACCCCTTCATACATCACTGAAAAATTTTGAAACATCTGTAATAAAGAAAACCTAAATAATCCCGGGGGGGTGGGGGAAAGGCCACGAGCAAAAGAGTGAGAATCAAATTGGAAAACACCACTTGAACCTTGTGAAGATTGGGTAGCACATTCCAAACGTTAACAGACTCACAACCTAGTAGTCAATATCCTGTCACTGCCTCTCATTCACACGGGAATACAAACAGTAGGCATCTCGTAGGATTAATTAGGATGATGAATGTAAAGTTGATCAAATTTTGGAGTAGAGTAACATAGTCTCGGATTGCAAGGTCTTTACACATTCTCAGAAAGTTATTAAAGGATGTACTCCAGAAAAATAAGAGAGTAAACCAAGAAAGAAAATATGGGTTCTAGGAAATAAGAGGTCCAAACGCAAAGAGAGGCAACAGATATTGCTGGGATGATGGCAAAAGAGAGCTCTAGGATGTCAGCTATGCTGAATGCCTGAGGAGAAGCAAGTTTAAATCACAAGAGGATTAAGTACCCCCAGAGGGATGCCTCTTGGAAAAAAAGGAGCTGAACAGTTGTCTGATGTGAACCTATTGAACGTATTTGAGAGGTATTTTTCAGCTCTGACATAGAGTTTGTCATTGAGTCCAAGAAAAAAAAAAAAAAGGAAATGAAATATTAAGACAACTTTTTAAAACTCCAGGAAAAAACAAAAAAGTATCTAAGAAAGAAAATTTAATAGAAACAATTTAACAAAAAGCTATGAAATTATTTGGAAGAATGAAGGGAGAGCATGTTTACGTGAGAGAGTAGGGGTGGTCTAAGAGCTCATCCTCCCCTTCCATAGCTGCGAGTCTGTAGGTAAGGTCTGATATAACAATCTGGTTAGATGGGCTATTATAATTTTCAGGAAAGGAAATGAATCCAGGTGTTGGATGATTTGTTCGAGGTTTCACAGCAAGCTCGTAGTAGAGACAGAGCTAGAACCTAGTTGTCTGATCCCCCAGGTTTGATGTTGAACCGTGGCAGAAAGGTCTGTCAAAAAAATATCCTTTGCCTTTTCTTGGCTTTTCCTACACCTCTAAGTTGGACGACTCCATAGAATTTTCTCTCTCCATAAACTCGTATTGAATTAAGATCGGTAACCAGTGATTTTTATCATGTGTTCGATGTGCGTTCCATTCTAAGAGGCAGGAATCGTGCTGCCGAGGAAACTATTTTGTAGGAAGAGGCAGAATTTATATAGAAATTGCGATTTGAGTGGGCTGGCTTAGTTGTTACTCTGGGTCTGGGTTTGGGAATTGACTCATCCACTGATGAGTTGTCTGGTCTTGGGCCAGCTGCTTCATCTGTCCAAGCTTAGGTCTTCTTCTCTGCAATCAGAGGATTCAATCAGATGATGAATGCAAAGGGATCAACACGGTGCTTTCCTTAAGGAAAGGCTCAAGGCGTGTTAATGGTTGTGGCAGCAGTAGAAGCGTGGTTGGGGGTAGAGAGCAGGGGGAGGCAGGAGGAACAGCTGAACCCCAAAACCCACTACAAATATTGTACCTTCTGAATATGTTTGTAATGTTAACATTACATGACATGGCTGCTGGGACCTATGACATAAAAATGCAAGAGGAACGTGGAGATAGGTAGAGAAATCGTCAAGAAAGTATGGTGACAATTTTAGGTCTTATGCCTTAGCAACTACTAGCATGGATTAAACCTAGCCTTGCTTCTGGTAGTGGTATTTAACAACTGGATCAGAACTCATAGTTCTGCTAGTGGTTGTAGTCGTCGTATCTTACAAGGTTTGTTATTTTTCCCAATTATCCACAGAATATTTCATGGGACATCTCAGGATATAAAAGTAGGTCCAGGAATTATTGAAGAATTCCGTGGGTGGCAGTTCTGAGAAGTGGTTAAGCAAAAGTGGGATGCTTGGCCTTAATCCCTGCCTTGAGAGGTGGCCCTGATGGAGACTACCATTAATCACACATTTTCACAAGGGAGAAGATAGGTTGCTTGGTCTACAACGGGAAGCCCATTTAGCAAATTTCCTTGTTTTTCAGAGATACGCCGGTCGTGATACAGGGCATTTTCAAAACATAATGTATTGTTCAATGACAAGCTGTGTTCTCTGATATATGGGGTAGAGATGGGCTCCTGTAAACCTGAAGGTTTCTGCAGAGTGGGGAGTATTTGTCATCCCCTCTTTGGAAACGCTGCATTTTTCTCTAACCTGGGACTCCAACTTGGCTTCTGGGACTTGAAGACAGGGCATGCCTGGGTATCTCTGGAGCACAAAGCGGGAATCTGTGAGGGGGACCACGAGGATCTCATCTCCTTTTGCTTTCAGGGAAAAGACTCCCTGACATTTAGGGAAGGCAAGAGCTTCCCGTTTGTAGTACTGTGTTTGTGCTTGTGGTTCAAAAACCCCAGACATCTCTCTGTGCAGCGTTAGGGGTGTGGGAAACACTTGGTCAGGCAGATGCTTAAGGGCAAAAGCGTCCAGTTAGTTGCATCTCACTGCACTAGGCAAGTATTTTCAGTCCGTGGGAGTTACCCCAGGGAGAACACTTCATCCACATTTCAGAGAATTCTGTGGAGGACTGAAATGGCGAGGCTGATCTCGCAGTAGAAAGATTAGGGCACGTGAGGAAGGAAAAGGGTCATGTGGAAGAAGTGACATCCGTGGAGAAAGGTGGTAAAAAGAAAGGTGGTAAAAACAATAGGGAGAAGGCAGCTTAGGTAATACACTGCCCGTGTGGTAGCTTGCATTGAATTCTCATGGCCGATCTGCAGCTATCATTCTGTAATTATTGCCGTTCACGGATGAGGAAACAGAAGGGTGGAGAGGTTGGTTCTCTGTAGGGTGTCCAAGCTCACGTAAGTCGCAGCAGGCAGTGTCCTCTCAGGTCTCTCTGGCTCCAAAGGCTGTCGTCTTCCTTCCTTCCCGTGAGGGGAAAGTAAATTCCTTCCTCTTCCAGATATTTCCCCATTACTAGAAATCCTCCTTGCTGGCGTCCCCCTGACGGTGGTTGCTGGGCCGCTTTTCCTTCCGGAACCCTCTACAGAGGCTAGGAGGAGGATCTGGGCAGCCTCCAGGTCTCTCTCTTTGGTTGTGGTGCCGGATGCCCACGGGAGCCACTGCAGGATCTGAAGACATCACAGCTGTCCCCTGCACCACAGCCACCGTCTTCAAACTGAGACACACGGTTGGCCAGCAATTCTTCATGATTGCCTGTAGAGAGAGGCCAGTCTAATGCCAATCAGCACACCGAAGGGTCCCAGTCCTGGCTCTCCCTTTTAGCTGTGAGAACTTGACAATCGATGAACCTCTTTGTGCTGCCCTCTGTGTAAAATGAAGATACTAATAGTAGCTGCCCCAAAGAGCTGTTGTGTTGAACAAGAAACTCATAGCATCACTTTCAGCAGCACCAACGTCATCATCATCATAGCACTGCCACGCCCAAATCTTTCTTCCTTCCTTCCTTCCTTCCTTCCTTCCTTCCTTCCTTCCTTCTCTCTCTTTCTTTCTTTCTTTCTTTCTTTCTTTCTTTCTTTCTTTCTTTCTTTCTTTCTTTCTTTCTTCTTTTTTGCCTGAGATTGGTTTCAGCTACTGGCAGTTTGGATTTGCCAGAATAGGGGTGATTGAAGGGAAGGATCAGAGAGAAGGAAAAACAGGAATAAGAATAATGCTTGGGAATCTAAGCTCCTTCCATGCATGATGTTTCTCTTGACTCCTCTGAGCATTCCACCCACCTCCCTTACACATAAACACACACACACCCACACACACACACACACACACACACACACACACAGGCTTCTCTCCATTTTTATTATGGATAAAGCCCACCATTCACCAGAATACTCTGAAACGTGTTTCTCAGAAAAACTGAAAGCTTTCCTGGATTGCCTTTCTGGATTGAATGAAAGAAGACACCAGGAAGCATTTTAAAAGATGCCTCGGCGTCCGTGCTGTCCTCGGAGGTTTTTTCTTACGTCTCTTTCGTGCAGCTCTAGCTGGACTTAATGTGTGACTTGGGGCAAGTCAGTCATTGTGACTGCGTGGTTTCAGGCGATTCCACCTGGTGCCTTTCCTTTACCAAGTCCCCCTTGGCCTGCAGCTCCCAGTGCAGCTGTGAGGTGCCAGTGTTTCCACTTGGTTTTGTCCCCCCTGCTTCCAAGCAGCCCTTCCAGGAGTCACTGAATTGTTCCAGCTTCTCTGAGCAAGGCTGAGCCACACTCGGGCTGTTAAAGTACTGGGGTCTTTCGAACAGTCATGGTGCAAGACGTGCAGGCTGCTTGAGGTTGCCTGGAGAAGTCTGTATGTGCATTTTAGGAAGAGTTGTTTAGAAATCTTTGATCATGAGCGCACAGGGCCTGTAGTCACCACTGAAGGGATGTCAGTGTCCTGGGGAAAATGACTAAGCCACTAAGAATCAAGTTTCTCTTCTGTGTGTGTGTGTGTGTGTGTGTGTGTGTGTGTGTGTTTGAATTCCTAATTTTCAGATTTATAAGAGCAAGTAATTATATCACCAATTAAATTAGTGAAAAAAAATCTATGAAACTGAAGAAACACCATTGTCGTTGAATAACATATGTACATAAAACTGGAGTAATTCGCAAATGCAGAATTCTAATGTTCTATTAGATGGTTGGATTGCAAATCCTGCATTCCTATTTCCGTGACAGCTCTGTTTCCTTTCAGTTTGAGGAAATGTTTCCCTTAACAAAAGACTTGAATGCTTTATTTTAGCCTAGAGGGATAAATCTCATACAAGATCTGTTTTAAATGATTTTCTGAGGTTTTAGAGAAATAAAAAGACTTTTATTTTAATCTCATTTTTTTTTCTGGGAGGACTCAAACATAAATGAACTTTGAAAGTTGAAACCTTCCACCTGCCTGGTTCCCAGTGAGGAAATTGCTCATGAGCTGAGAATTGTTCATAGAGAAAATGAAAGAATAGAGAAGAGACAGAGGTCCAGAATCTGGCATTGGATAAGGCTTTAGGGTCATTTAGCCCCCCGTGGTCCCTTCAGTGACCCTTGGGGAATGCATGTCAAACAAATGAGTGTGTCTAAAATTCAATAGTATATCTAGCCCTATCAATCAAGATATGAATTGGAAGTAATCTAAAGCCCCCTCTAGCTTCAATTAAAAATTTAAAAAATCAAAATGATATGAGCTTATGATAGTTCCTTTAAAAATCAAATGGTTCCAAAGGAATTTTAATGAAAGCCAATTGGCCCACTTTTCCCCATTTTGAGTCTTATGCCTTAATGGGCAAATACCATTATCCCTTCCTGATTCCCAGGCCAGAACAAAACAAAACAAAAATTTAAATACTCGGACCAAATACGACCATTTAATTTTTCCAATTGTCATATGATGCCAACTATGTAATTAGAATCGATGAGTGAGTTATCTTCGGAGAATTCGGGTATGTGAGAGTGAGAAAGCTCTTCGTGGTCCAGACTAGCTCAATATAATTGTAAGTGAAGAAAACTAAGAAAGGTGCTGTGACCTGTCCAAGGTCCAACAGTTGATTTATGACACTGTACAAAATAAAACTTGGGTCTGAGGTCTTTTCCCCACCACCATCCTGCTTCTCAGAATGTGTTTTGACACTATTCAGGCACATCCTGAATAGGGCTCTGATAAACTAGGTTCTCTTCTTTGGACAGATAGATGATTTTAAAATGCTATTTAATGTGATTGCAATGGGAATGACTCATTTGTCATTTAGAGACTCCTAGAGATTATAACACACCTGTAAACAATTACAAGGTACCTGTAAAACTGGCCCAGTTGGGCAGGAAAAAAAAGAAACAGGCAAATTGGAACAGGAAAAATAAAGTAGTATGCATAGAGAGAACTATGGAATATTAGAAAGAAGAATTGGTAGGAGCTTTTCAGTGTTAGTATTGAGTTCTGGTAACGTCTTTACCTGCTTGGTGGTTCCTTTAGTTTGTCATTAAGTGCGGAAATGGAGTGTTGATAGTTAAGGAATTATGGAAGACAGTGTAATAGCAAGGCAGAGGAATTCTGAGAGTATAAAGATAGAGGAAATACAAAGCAGAATTTGGAGTGTGTGTATGGGGGGAGCTGGGTGTGTACCTGGAGGTGGAGGTGGTAAATCAGAGGCAAGAGTGAAGAGTGTTCTGGAATTCTAGGAACCATCTTTAACAGAGGCTGACACATTTGCATTATAGTGTTAAGGTTAGAAAGAGTTTGACAAGGAGCAGCTAGGCCAGCGAGGTCAGTTTTGCAAACTGAAAGAAAACATAATTGGCCTAGACATGAGGAGTTGGCAAAATTATTCTGTAAAGGACCAGGGAGTAAATATTTTGGGCTCTGCCAACCATAAAGCCTGTTGCAATTACTCAACTCTGCTATGGTAGCTCGGAAGTGACCACAGAAAACATGGAAACAAACGCTCATAGCTGTGGTCTAAGGAAACTTTATTTATGGTCACAGAAACTTGAATTTTATATCATTTTCATATGTCACAGAATATTATTCTTCTTTTAATTTTTTAAATGTTTTTTAAATTTTAGAGAGGGGGAAGGGAAGAGGGGGGGAGAGAGAGAGATTCTTAAGTAGGCTCGACGCCTAGCACGGAGCCTGATGTGGAGCTTGATCCCATGACCCTGGGATCAAGACCTGAGCTGAAATCAAGAATCAGATGCTCCACTGACTGAGCCACCCAGGCACCCCTATTCTTCTTCTTTTAATATTGTTGCCAGCCACTTAAGAATAGGAAAATCATTCTTCGCTCATGGGATATACAGAAACAGAGGGGTGGCTGGATTCGGTCCACGGGTCGTGGTTTTCTCACCACTGGGCTATCAAACAAAGGATTAGGATGTATCACTTAAGAAATGGTTCTGCCGTCCCAGCAAACACGTAGAAGGCAACTGCCACTTTCTCCCTAATTTTGTGGTTTCTGGAATCTAAGTACTCTTTGTTTTGCTTTGTTTTCCATAGACCAGCGGTCTTGACAGAAGACAGAGTCAGGTCTGTGTGTGATCTTTTCACTCTATAGCCCATTTCCTGATCCACAAAGCACTCCAGTGGATAAAACAAAGAGGGTTCTTTACTGCATTGTACGGACCATTTGCTGAACAGGTTTGCCATCATGCCAAAGGTACAGCACTTCTAAAGATTTTTGCTGTTCTGAAGTGCCTTCTGCATTCTGATAGTCCTGTGTAGAGTGCTCACTGGTGGGGAAACCTTGCCTCACGTACTTTGGGTTCTGGCTTCCTCCCATCTGTCAGAGGGGCTCTACTCTGCTAACAAACCCCAGGAGTGCACTCAGTGAAGGGTGTTGGCTACATCCCTCACTGGTTACTGATGTCCCTCATTTGTTCTTAGTCTAATTCACATTTCTAATCCCTACACTCTGGGTTGACTCCTGGCCCTCTTATGACAGTAGTACCCTATACTAATAGCATGTCCTTAAGGGAACAAGTTTCCTCCTTATAAAAACTCTGGTACAGGAGGCAGACTGAACTCAGGGAAGTCACGCAGGTAGAAAGTGGTGGAACTATAGCTCAAAGAAATACTGGACTCCAGATGCATTGCTCCTTCTGCTCAGCCACGCAGCTTGCCTCTAGTTTAGAGTTTATAGGGCTTGGGATCTAAAGCCACATGTAAACTTTGATTTGATGAGGTCAATTATACTTAAAATTTATTGCCAGTGGAGAGTGTTTATGCATTTTATTAATGTGTTTGCTTCCTCCTAAGCAAAAGTCATTGACTTGAGTGTAGGAGGGCATCTCATGCCTTCGAGAGTGAAAAATGAATACCCACATTCAAATTTGTTGAGCAATTAGCTCCTTTCCTTCTGTTGACTTGAGGATCTTTGCCTTTGGACATTGAAGAAAATAGATACCTAGGGAAACACGGGAATTTAAGTAAAAGATTTGAACATAACTTGAAATTTAAGTTTCTCAGAATTTATAGGATGGATAGAGATATGTACAAATTCCTTCTCTCTGAACTAATTTATAAATTACTTGGTTTCCTTCCAAATGTGTATTTATTCCCCATGTGGATGCTGATAGTATTTCCTTATTCGTTATTTTGCCAACTTGTTTGGAAAACCCGTGCCCTTAGAAATGTCCTGGCTTCTGGGAAAGTTACTAGGGGAAGACAAGATCTGATTACTGGTCCAAGAAACATGCACATTATTGGAAAGACCAAGAAAGTTTTAAATAATCCAATTATAACACAGAAGTATATGACCAATGCCAACAATATTACCAATGAAAGGTAAATATGTTAAATTGGAAGGGATTTCAAAGAAGGAACATGTCAATGTAGACACCATCTCTGGAAGAGACTTCATGAAAAAGCACAGATTTGACATAGGCCCCGGGAATGGGTAGGATTGGAATAGATGGGGGAAATCCCTATTTCTTGAGTGTGTACTGTGCTGGGCACTGAAGTTAGTCATTTAAGCTTTACCGAACATCAGTATTACTATATCCACTCTGAAATCGAGGAAACCAAGGCACCCAAGAGAAGTAGGATAGCTCAGTAGTTAAAACTTCCTGGGGTTGGCTTTAAGCATGACCATTAACTGGCCATGTGACTACATTTAAGACACTGAACCTTGCTTTTCCTTAGTTTCCTTCTTTGAAAAATAGTGATCATTGAATGTGTAGATTGCTTTGGGTAGTATTGACATTTTAACAATATTTGGAAACAATCAACAAAACTAAAAGGCAACCGACGGAATGGGAAAAGATATTTGCAAATGACGTATCAGACAAAGGGCTAGTATCCAAAATCTATAAAGAACTCACCAACCTCCACACCCAAAAAAACAAATAATCCAGTGAAGAAATGGGCAGAAAACATGAATAGACACTTCTCTAAAGAAGACATCCAGATGGCCAACAGGCACATGAAAAGATGCTCAATGTCATACCTCATCAGGGAAATACAAATCAAAGCCACACTGAGATACCACCTCATGCCAGTCAGAGTGGCTAAAATGAACGGGTCAGGAGACTATAGATGCTGGAGAGGATGCGGAGAAACGGGAACCCTCTTGTACTGTTGGTGGGAATGCAAACGGGTGCAGCTGCTCTGGAAAACAGTATGGAGGTTCCTCAAAAAATGAAAAATAGATCTACCCTATGACCCAGCAATAGCACTGCTAAGAATTTACCCAAGGGATACAGAAGTGCTGATGCATAGGGGCATTTGTACTCCAATGTTTACAGCAGCACTTTCAACAACAGCCAAACTATGGAAAAAGCCTAAATGTCCATCAACTGATGAATGGATAAAGAAATTGTGGTTTATATACACAATGGGATACTACTTGGCAATGAGAAAGAATGAAATATGGCCTTTTGTAGCAACGTGGATGGAACTGGAGAGTGTTATGCTAAGTGAAATAAGTCATACAGAGAAAGACAGATACCCTATGTTTTCACTCTTATGTGGATCCTGAGAAACTTAACAGAAGACCATGGGGGAGGGGAAGGAAAAAAAAAGTTAGAGAGGGAGGGAGCCAAACCATAAGAGACTCTTGAAAACTGAGAACAATCTGAGGGTTGATGGGGGGGGTGGGAGGGAGGGGAAAGTGGGCGATGGGCATTGAGGAAGGCACCTGTTGGGATGAGCACTGGGTGTTGTATGGAAACCAATATGACAATAAATTTCATATTAAAAAAAAATAAATAATTAACTAGAGTTTCCTAAAAAAATAAAATAAAAAATAGTGATCATAGGAGGTGAGGGTGATCCGGCTGCAACATTTATCACGTCACTGATCGCCAGGGTTGATTCTGCCGATCTGGTTGGCTAGGCGGGTGTCCCCTTCCTCCCTCACCGGTTCGTATGTGTTCCTCCCAAAGCCGTGTACTCGACTGAGGAGCACGACCATCGCCAACAGAGGAGGACCAGTCTTAGGTCAGGGGTATATGAGTAGCTGCCCTTCCTTGCTAGACCCTCCAGACAAGCTCTCCAGGTGCTTTTGCAGAAGAAGGTAGGGAAGCCAAGCTTTCAAGACTCCAAACACGTCCAAGTGAAGCACTACAGGTGGCAGTCTGCCTTCTTTAGGGGAAACGAAAAGAAGAAAAAAGGTCACGGCCGTACTTCCTTGTCGCGCTATTGTGAAGGTTGAATGAGTTAATCCATGTCGAGTGTCACGTAGGTAGCACATATTAAGCGCCAGGTATGGTTGTTACTATCATTGCCAAGGCTGAGATTGGAATGCAGGTCTGACCCTAACTCTGCACTCGTTCTACGACCGCCTCTTGGCAGAAGGGGTCGTGGTGGATCCAGCAACAGCAGAAGGCTGGGGTGCAGAATGGGGTACCATAAGGGCGCCATGAGGGTCCGGGGGGAGAGTGCTGTGATGAGGTCGAAGATTTGGGGTGATGAGTGGCATGAGAGAAAGTTGGGTGTGTAGGAGGACGTACTAGTGTTGCCCTTCAGAACGGGGCACACGGCTCACTTAGGAAGTCTGGCCAGGCTATGACTCGGTGAGCGCTACCCCATACCTTTTCCTTTGATTTCAGCGCAGGCCGGGGCTGTGTGTCCTGTTCTGATGTCATGTCCTCCCACACTGTACAAACATGGGCACCCATCTATACACACGATGGCGTGACGCGTGAAGTCCAAGTCCTCAACGTGACAGAGGCGAAGGCCTGCATACTTCTGTAGCCGCGGCTCTTGTCCCGCCCGCTGTGCTGTGGTCGTCCGGAATTAAGCTGCGACTCCCCAAAGCCCACTGGGATGTAGGCCCTGGGAAGGCAGGACCAGGGCCGTCCCACCCCACTGTAAACCCTATGGCCTGGGGTGGTGCCTAGTATATAGTAGGTGCTCAGTGAAGGGTAGAAAGAAGGGATGAGTGTGCGAAGGTTCTTTCACACCTCTGGACTTTTCCATACACTCTTCCCTCCGACTACAAAAGCTTTCCCCCTTTCTGTTTACTTCATCAGCTTCATCAGTTTCATCAGCTTCATCAGTTACCGCTTCCAGAAGGCATGGCCTCCTTCTTTCCCCCTGGTATGTATCCCATTGTATTGCAATTCCCTCTGGGTTTTTTTTTTTTTTTAAAGTTTATTTTATTTTTGGGATTGAGAGAGAGAGAGAGAGAGAGAGAGAGAGAGAGAGAGTGAGCAAGCGGGGGAAGGGGAAGAGAGAGAGGGAGACACAGAATCCGAAGCAGGAGCTGTCAGCACAGAGCCCGACATGGGGCTCGAACTCCCAAACCGCGAGATCACGACCGGAGCCGAAGTCCGATGCTTAAGCGACTGAGCCACCCAGGCGCCCGTGCAATGCCGTCTTTATCAGTCCGCCCGGGCCATTGAGCTCTGCCCGGCACCTCCCGCGGGAGCCCCACGGGAGGCCCCAGGACCTGGCTGTGAACACGAGTGAGCGTGCACACCACGCGCACGCGCACACACGTCCTCTCGGGAGCCGTTCCGCTCTGGCCCCTCCGGGAGAGTGAGTCACCGAGGTAAGTACCAGGTGACTCAGGACAGTGGCAGATGTCTCTCTCCTCCTTTTCTGGCAGCGGGGGAAGCTCGGCTCAGCCTCCACAGTTACTCTGGCAGTCAGAATTGAGAGAGAGGAGCAGCTGACAGCAGACGCCCAGCGCCTGCGCCTGGAGTCCGTGATCAGCCTTGGGACTTTTAATGAGTGTTCTCCGGAGCAGAGTCTCTAACAAACCATCCTGGACTCCCTTGATCAGTTTAATTGGAGGACAGACGGTCTTAAACATTTTAAAAAGCTGACAGAAGGATCTAATTCCCCAGGCTTTCCCTCCAGCTAGGCGTGTGCTTCCCAAGCTCCTTTTCTTGGACACGTGCGAGGCTTGCGTGTTGACCTTTAGTGGATTCTAGATCAGTACGTTCCCGGTTCTGTTTCTGAGCGTGATCTTTTGTCCTTTGGAGCGCACACGGGCGGATACCAAATTCTCCATTAGTTCTGATGTCTGGCTAGTGGGCACACATTTGAGAGAGGGATCACTCGGGGGGCATTTTGATGCTGGTGGATGCTACAGGATCCCGCTTATCTGTTATTATAAAGCCTGTTCAAAGCGAACTGTCTTTCCGCTCCCGGACGATTTAGGCAGCGCTGTAGAATTTCCTAGCAATCGACATGTTTCTTTGCATTAAATGGGTTTTTGTTTTTTCTTAGCAAATTAAAATACTTGGAAAATTGAATTTTTGTACGAATAGTATGTATCACAGAAACTGATAAATGTGAGATTAATGGCCGAAAAGAGACATTTCAGATGGATAATTTAGATTTTTATCATTTATTAATCATGGAAAATAAACCTGCTGTATAAGTAATTTTAGTTTTATCAAGAAGATAAATCGTTCTGGCTAATGAACGTATAGATATTCTATGCCAAAGGCATTTGGAGTAATCTGTTAATCATTTAACTGTGTCAGGGCATATGCTATGTCTACATAAAGCAATTAAAACACATAACTTTCTCCGCCGAAATGTGTGTTGGCCTTCACTGCCTAAAGCAAATTAAAATGCATTTGTCTTAGCCTGGGTTTCGGTGGCACGGTATCTGGAGGCAGAAAACATGAGAGGCTGTGGGTGTCATGGCAAAGAAAGCCTAGCTCCATCTCTCACTCTCGGGGTGAGGTTGCAAATCACTCGCAGAGTGGGGCTGTGCTAATGAGGACAGACTTTCTGGCTCCCAAGTACCTATCGCAGGGGATGGGTTCTCGGGCGGCAAGTCCCAGGGGACCTTTTCCTCTCCCCGTGCCTGGGGATTTACATCTGTAGCTCCCATTAGCACTAATGGGTGTTCCCCGCATACAAACAGTCCCCTCACTGATGGAGGAACAGACCCCTGAATAATATTCTTGCTCCATTTGTCTGGTGTTCGGAGTTGGACAGAGGGCTGCGTTAACGGGGCTTTGATGGCGTTGCGGTGCCATTATGCTAATCGAGATTTGTGTCAGCTCCGTTTTAGAGGGCCGTAATTCTACTTTGAGAACTCCCTGTCGACGGAAACAAATTCTAAAATATTAATATTCTTTGCTTCCCCTGCAAACGAACCATCGCCCCCTCCCACCACCACCCGAAAAATAAATGGCCATTTTGCTCACTCGGCGCTGGTTTGTGGAAGGCGATTTTCACTCCGCTTGCTTTCCAGGCATCCTTCCACCTGACTGGCCTGGAGCTCGGGGCTCGGCCTCGATCGGCCTCCCCTGCGCGACTCTGGCAGGGGTGAGGCTTAGAGGACCCCCGCGAGGGAGGCGCACAGCGGAGAGCGTCGGGGAGCACCCGAGGAGAGCAATGGCAAAGAGGGAAGTAGCTTGACGTTTGTGTGCAGCCTGGAGGCTGAAGCCCACTCACCCTGGGAATCAGCTCTCTGATTCCCGGGGTTGCTAGGAATCTAGCATCCCGTGGGCAGGTTCCCCCCCAGAGCTTGTGAGAAGGAGCGAGGGCATCCTCATTTCTACCTGGGCGTCCAAGGTGTGGCAGCAGCAGCGTGGCGAGCCGACAGGTGTAGGCACAGACACGTGAGCTCGACGTTGGCTTTCGCCCTTGTCTCTTACCGGCTCCATAAGCTCTTCAGGTCTCAGCTTCCTCACCTGGAACCCAGGGGAGGCAATTTGCCTGACCTCGTGGGGTCTTCCGGAGGGGTCAAGGAGTTAGGTCACATGAAGGTTTTAGCTCTAGAGTAAGGACTCAGTAGATGTTTCCTTAGACCGAAGGCCGGTCCCAACCGGGACAGACGAGCACGAAACTGGCCTATTGGCAGTCCAACAGAAGCAAAGCATGGATTCTATTAAGCGCACCTCTTTTCTTAGCCACACTGAGGTCATGGCCACAGCAGAACCAGCTGGGCTACGTGGGGTTTTGGGGGAGCGCTTTGCCTGTGTTAGGTAGACATGAGAGGCAATCAGCCAAAGATCAGAATATTGGGCGCCTGGGGGGCTCAGTTGGTTAGGCATCTGGCTTTGGCTCAGGTCGTGATCTCATGGTTTGTGAGTTTGAATCCTGCATCAGGGGAGCTCAGGCCCCACTTTGGGTGAGCCCTGCTTCTCTCCCTCTCTCTCTCTCTCTCTCTCTCTCTCTCCCTGCCCCTTGTGGGATTCTTTCTCTCCCTCCACACTCACTCACTTGTGCCCTCTCTCTCTTAAACAAACAAACAAACAAACAAACAAACAAACAAACAAACAAAGATCAGGGGCACCTGGCTGGTTCAGTCAGTTGAGTGTCCAACTTTGGCTCAGGTCATGATCTCATACTTCGTGGGTTTTAGCCCTGCATTGGGCTCTGTGCTGACAGCTTGGAGCCTGGAGCCTGCTTCAGATGCTCTCTCTCTCTCTCTCTCTCTCTCTCTCTCTCTGCCCGTCCCCCACTTGTGCTGTCTTTCTCTCTCAAAAATAAATAAACATTAAGAAAAAAATTAAAAAGAAGATCAGAATATCAATGCTATTATTGGTAAAATCTTGAACGGAGAGCCTGCCATGGCTCTGCGGGGTCTTTCTTAGAATTAAACTGACTAACCCTGATACTGGCGGAGCGGGACTCCTGCTTGGGGGAGCAGACACAGGTAGGCAAGTCCTAATGAGAGAGCCCAGAAGCTACCCGAGTCGGGTTTCTTCTTCCAGAGTGTCCATCAAGTAAGTCCCTTCTCCCAGCATGGAGAAGAGAGAGGCATGGAGTGAGGGAAGCCAATAGTGTTGCCCTAAATGATATCTTCCACCATAGAAACAAGGCAAGTGGGGAATAAATGTTCCTCCTAAACAGGTTGCAAGGTGTTGAATGAATTTGTTCTCTAAAGAGTTTGAGGCACAACTTTCTCAGTGCTGTGCTAGGGCAGCGTCCCCGGAACCCCTATGTTGTAGAGTGATAATCTTTATCTTTCCCCATTTTTTTGACCCCCAACATCCACTGATCTGGATTGTACCGAGGCCCGTGAGGAAAAGGCAGGCTGGGAAGTCATTTTCTTTTTTTTTTTATTTTTAATTTTTTTTTTCAACGTTTATTTATTTTTGGGACAGAGAGAGACAGAGCATGAACGGGGGAGGGGCAGAGAGAGAGGGAGACACAGAATCGGAAACAGGCTCCAGGCTCTGAGCCATCAGCCCAGAGCCCGACGCGGGGCTCGAACTCCCGGACCGCGAGATCGTGACCTGGCTGAAGTCGGACGCTTAACCGACTGCGCCACCCAGGCGCCCCGGGAAGTCATTTTCTATCGAGCAAGGTGGACGTGTCGGCACTGTAAAAGTCCAGAAAAGACAGTCTTTTACGTAGATGACGTCTGAGAAAAAGGGAGGTGCTGAGGGCATTTTGAAGGAGAAGAGGTGTTTAGAAAAGACGAGGGGCGGTGGTGGTGGGTGGGCACGTGAGAGAGGACAGCTGCCCGATGTGTACCTTTGTGAGCATCTTGAGTGGTCTTGGTGTCACGTTTTCTGGTAGAGAGCCTCCCCTGCATCTTTTCCAAACCCCGGCTGCTGCCCTCTGTTCTCTGACAGCTCTAACCAGGTCTGATTGTCGTGGTTTGCTGACCCTCGGGATGGCTCTGACTCCCGGGCCCGGAGAATCAGGGGGAGAGTCACTCCCCTCCCCTCCCCTCCTTGTCTCTTTCCCTCTGGCCCCCGGTCCCCAACCCCGGCACTGGGACGACCGCAACCAGCAGTGGACTCATCGCCCCTCGGTCCCTCACTGCCGCAGGTCGGCACTGGTCCCCTCTCCTCAACCCTTCACCAAAGGCCTTCCAGGCACGCCGAGAATGAATGGTCACTGACTTGTTATAGAGCCAGGGCATCGCACTGTAACCACCTCCGCCCCTCCTGTCTTATTTCCATTGAATTATCTTCTCGGTTCTTTGTTCTTACTGGATTCCTTTTCTAAGTTTTTATCCCCAAATAAAATCAGCTTCTTTTCTGGTCACGGAGGTCTGTGCACAGCAGTCTTCGCTACTTTTTGGTGCCTGGGCGCCTGGAAAGCCTCTCCAGGGAGGGAAAGGAGGGAGGGGGGTGGGTTGCTGCTTGGGCAGTTCGGATGTGGGCGTCTGGCCAGCTCCGGAAGGCTGGCCCACTCCAGAGTCTCGAACACAGATTCCCTGCTGAGTAGCATGTTGGTGCCAGCAGACTGCCAGGCGGGCCCCCTGATGTTTGTAATACACAGATCCATATCAGCGTTATGAAGTTCCATATTAATATGATGCTAAATAGGGATTCCGATGCTTGCGAGAGGGGGATGGGGAAGCACGGAACGAGGTCACCAGTAAAAATGAAAGCCCCGGGACTGGAATAGCAGCAGACTTGCAGGTGACTGTCGAGATGCATTAGCACTAGGGGGAAGCTCGAACAGCATCTGCCTGCATTATTCTTGGTTCCAGCCCAGTGCCCCCTCTCTCCTCTTTCTCATTGAATTTGATGCTTTATGGAAGCTGCAACGTCATAAAAATAACACTCTGCTGCATCCTTCACCCCGGGATCTCAAAGCCCTCCACGGACATTAATATTTATCGCTAGGAACCTGGGATGTCGGTTGAGAAATATTATCCCAATTTTACAGATGAGGAACTTGAGATTGGGTGGTTAAGTGACTTGGCAGAAGTCACTCCCTACCTACTGAGTGGTGGGGCCATGCCCTGGGCCAGATCCCAGAAAAGTAGGCTGAGCCCTTGGCAGAATGGGAGAATGCCCTTTGTTTAAACGGAAGAAGACAGAGTATGCCCTGAACACGCCGGAGGAAGGCAGGACAAGCGGTCTCGTCTCCTCTCTCTGACTTTGGTTCCCCCCTTGTCAGGCTTGAAGGAGTTGGCTCTTATGGCCTGTTCAGGTTTTTACTTTTCTGCTAACCTGGCCGGTCAAATCTGCCAGCTCAGGGTCCATGGCTGGGGCGTAGCGGACAGTTTCAGTTATGGAACCTTCCGAAAGTATGGAAGGGTCCACTTGCTAGCGGGACATCTCAAATGGTCAAGAAGAAGGGAGACCTTGCCCTAGAAAGGCACCTTGCTATGGCCCCTTGCCATAGAAATTCTCTCAGCCTGGAAAGATGAAGGCCGGAAGGAGAATACCGTCTCATTTGATGGAGTCTTGAGAATTTGGGGCAAGGGTAGACCGTTGGTTTAGGATTCTAGAACCATGGGCATGTTTTTTCCCTTACTCTGTAGTTGTTCAGGAGGTATAAGAGGCCGTTCTGCACTCGCCTGTGTAAATGTGGGCGCTTCTGTCTCTGGGCAAATGCATAGCTTTAAAAAAGTGGGTTAGAGACATTTCTGGATGAAGCATCCATTTTGAAGCACGTATCTGACTATTTGGGTTGATACCAGGAGACAATGCCGCAGTTTTAGCTTCCAGCACTTAGTGTCTGGCTGCTGAAGAAAACTGGGAGAGCGGGTAGCGTGGTGCTTTGCTAAGCGTTTGTAAAGCTCTGATAATGGGCCATAGACTGTGTGGCACCGAGAACGCGTAGCTGCATCGAACAGAGCTTCTGCCTGGCCGGCGGGGGCCCCCCAGGCTAGTTGGGGCGCGGCACACATGCAGATGAATAATTCTGGGGTTGTGTGAGCTGAGCTGCCGGGGAGACTGGTACACCGTGCTGCGGGAGCACGGAGGAAGAGGTGAATCATGTCAGAGAAACTCTCCTTGCAGATTATGCTCTCCCCAAACTGGCTTTGATGAGGCTGGCACATTGTACCTATTAGGAATTGGATGGTGACCACCTGGTTCATTTTATGGGTAAACAAAAGCTGTTCTGAAACACTTGATCTAGTTGAATGCTATAGTCACGTCCTATGGAATTTTAGGAGGTGTCAAGAGCCTCCTGCAGGCATGAGAAGAACGTCATTGTCACCTGTAGCACATCTTGAGTACCATTACAGGGGAAGACATCAACGTTGCTCTGTTAGGGCCAAGTCATGCTATTTCCTCACTTCTCAAATTTTTATCAGTAGTGTTAGAACAAAATCCCAGGACTGAGTTTGCAAAGGGCTGGGTTTATTGCTTGGAGTATAAATAGGTTGTAGGCTACGTTTTGGGATGTGGTGTATTATTTGGTAGGGTTCCGGTTCCTGTGTGCCAGAGCCTTGACCAGACCTGCTGTAGCCATGATGGCTTCTTCTCATGAAGGGCCTGAAGAAGATTATATAGATGGCAAAGGAAAATAAGCCATATTGAATGAATAATCAAGACAGTGACCAACCCCCCTGCCCGAACTCTGCAGAAGCCAAGCTCTGGTCAGCTGGCTAGGCTGAGAGCAGGTGGTTGAGGACACCTGTACTCACACTGGGGAGACCTCAATGGCCTCCTTTCTCTTGGTTTCTATTTCAGCTCTACGCCTGGCCTAGATGCCACATGTGAGCATGAATTTAGAGCGATGGTCCTGAGAAGAAAGCCAGAGAGACCAGGATGCGCAAGAGCTTGGATCCAAAGGGACCACAGCAAGCTGACTCAACAGCTTGAAGCCTCCTCCCTCCATCCTACCATCCTGTAGTGCCATAGCTTAGCATATGACTTTTTTCTCCTGGTCTTGACTCCTGTGCAAAATGACTTATCATCTCGAAGACAGGTCTTGGTGGTTGCAGGGATAGAGGGTCTGCGTCTTCCTCTTGTGGTCGTGTGAGCCCCAAGGAAGTAGAAATGGAGTGATGGTTGCCATAAATTGCATACAGTTTCTGAGACACTTGTCTGGCATTCCCTTTGGCCAGAGTTGCTCACATCAGTGCACGCAGCCTCTCCCAAGTTGCCTGCGTGAATGGAGTCCAGTCATCGGGCCAAACCTGCATCCCAGCCAAAGTGCCTGTGTTTTAGCACCGTGAACCCAACCGCCTTCGACCATTGTAGTCTGGAACGGTGAAAATTGGGTTGGTTTGTTGAGAAAGTTTATCAGCCATGTTAGTTAGCATGGAAGTTAAGAGTGTGGATTCTGGAAGGAGGTGGCTCTGGGTTGAATCCCTGTGTGATGTTTGACGTATCCTGTAACTCTTTAATTCTCTTTTCCTTCAGTTTTTAGAAAAAATAAAGATGTTTATGCCATGAGGACGATAATGAGAGTTGCCAAGGTTAAAGTAATAATGTATGTAGAATATTTAACACTGTGCCTCGTATATAGTAGGTGAGGCTTCGTGTCCTCATTTTAAAAATGGGGTTAAATGTTATATAGACCTCACAGGATTTTTGTTAGGATTAAATGGATTAATTCATGTAAAATGCTGGCATGTAGCAACCACTCATTAAATGTGTGTGTGTGTGTGTGTGTGTGTTTTACTAATATGTGCTCATTGCTATTCTGTTTAGACATTTATACAAACATTTCCAAGGAAGACCTCACAAAATACTGCCCTTACCCCTATCACTTGGCCAAAAAAAAAAAAAGACTTGATTTGAAAAGTCTAAGTGGCCAGGACATTGTAATCAACAGACAATCTGAAAGCATTTCCTTAAAATCCCTTTTGAAAGAAAAAATAGCTTCATTCCCCAACCTTAGAAAGGCTTAAACATTAAAAGGCAATGCTTGGATGCTTTTGTTTTTATAGTGTTTTTTTTTGTTTGTTTGTTTTTGTTGTTCCACAAAAGTACTTTTAAAAATAGCACAACCCAGTATTAGACAAATGTTTATCCGATTATATAGGACATCAACCCAAGAGAACATAATAAGGTAGAGTTACTAAAAATTCTAAACGTGAAAAACAGGCATATTAAAATGAATGAAAAATTATAGGTATTACTGCCGTAAGCTGCTTGTAATATTCTTTAACGGCATATATTTCCTGAAATTGTGCTCTGTAGTGGTTTGCTTGCAAAATGCACGAAAGCTGGTTTCTAGGGTCGGCCTGTGTGGCTGTATGCATAACCAGCACGTAGCTCCAACTTTTGTGTTTCTTCACTGTGACACTTTCCCGGCTTGCTCGTTTTTGAACTTCCTGGGCTTTAGCCATGTGAAGTTCTCTCATTCTTGAGTTGGATCTTCAGAGCTTAGAGCCATGTGCTGCCGGTCAGGTCAAGAGTCTGCAACAATAGCTTTGTGGGGAACCTTTCTGGAAGGCAGCTGCTGTGGGCTTGCGGTAGGTGTGGGGGAGGTGTGGCGAGGCCACTCCCAAAGGGACTCCTTCTTGAGTAGCGTCCTGAGAGATGGGGACCCAAGTGGCTTTGGGATTTGAAGGAAATGATTGTTTTGGGCCATGTTGCCCTAGATTTTGGTGGCCGCTGGGAATAACACGGAGAAAAGGGGTCCATGTTATATGGGTTGACGAAAGCTGGGGACCCCAGGAGGGGACGGGTAGACAATCCTCACCTGCAGCGCCAAACCCAGAATGTGAGTACGTTTGAGAGACTGATGGCATTTGGCGGTTCGGCTGTAGTGGGGCTTGTCTTGAAGATGCTATTCTATATTTCAGAGAGGGGACCCCTGTCAAGAGTGCGTGACAGCTACAGCCGTGCCCAGGACAGGGGACTGGGGACTGGGAAGTGATGAGCGTGGGCACAGAGCCAAAGGGGAAGTGAACGTGGCTTTTCTTCCTTTTCTCTTTCCCACACCAAAGAGCATGAGAGGCTCAGGGTGCTTGTCCGTGAGATGAATTGCTAAGTATGAAGTTTACCGGCTTTTTGGAGTAAGCGATGTCCGACGGCCATTTGCTTGGCCTTGTCGCAGGGACGGGACACTCTGAGGTACACTTGGGTGGGCCTTAAGCCTCTAATGTTGCAATTCCCACCTAAATAAATGATACTTTGGGTGGACTTGCATCGATACGTAGGACAAATTCGGAGGAAAGTAATCCATGAGTCTGTTGAGGCCAGCTGCTGCTCCCCTTGAAAAGGTCAGTAGAGCATTGCATTAAAAAGCACATTCTTAGGTTTTGCTCCTGGAAACTCATGGATTTTGTTCAGATTTCACACCCTCCCCCCCAACAGCCACAATATTGGCATGTTCTCTCTTTGGTTCAGGTGGTACAGCTTGACTGAAATAAACAGGAAGAGAGCGTAGGAAGACATCTTTTGATGGGTTTTGTTGGTAAATCACAATAAAAAGGACTTCCAACACCACTGCTGCCACCGCAGACACATATACGGTTATTTTTCCTTTTTTTCTCTGGGCAACTGTATCCTGGAGATTCCCAGTCCTTAGCACACACTCTCATCTGCACTTCTATCTTTGTCCGCTCAGCCGTGCTTTTCACTGCCTGCCCTGAACTCATCCCTTCTGTTGCCTTTTCCAGATTCATTGTTGAGCTTATAAACGGGAGGAGGGGGCTGCAACATCAGTGTCCGCCTGGGTATGCGACAGGAAAAGGAGCCCCTGAATTCGGGCTTGCTTGTCAGGAAGTGGGCAGCAGAAGTAAATTCGCTTGCGGATTTCAGGAGAGCCTGTTATCAGTGCCCTCTGCCAGGGATCGTACAGAGTGCCAGTTACAATTGATTTCTCAATAAAATTGTGTTCAACCTTCCCCAACGTAGCCCGAGACAGAAACGATGGAGAACTGTCTCACTTTAAAACTTTTATTCTTTTCAGTCAATTTTGTTCCTGGGGGTTCATTATTGTTATTAGCCCTGGCCCATGAGATGCTTACCTCACTAGCCTTCCTAGAAGATACAAAACAGGCAGAGTCAGCCGAGGAAGTGTGGCAGCAATGGGCCACCCCCCTTCCCCCCCGCCCCAAGCCATCCCTCTAGGGCAAGGCTCTGCATCGGGTGCCACGGAAGATATCACTGGCTCCCAGGATCCCAAAGTGCAGGAGTTCACTCTCTGTTTTGTATCATCTGCTCAGAGCCTAATGGGCTGTTTATAGCAGATCGTTTCTCTTCCTTCCACTCAATCACTCCCCTCACCAACCCCCCCCCCCCCCGCCCCCTGCATGTGTGTACTCAAGCACATACATGCTCACCCTTGCCTTCCCCTCAGAGCCCATTGCTTTGGGAATCACCAACCAACCAACCTAATTAAAACACATTTTTCCAATTTCTGGAGCAATTCCCCAAATGCTATGCCTTGCCACACCAGGCTGAGCCTCTCCGTGTGCTACCTGTATTCAGCTGCCATAGAGGCTCATCTTGTATAAAAGAAGTTGACCCATTCAGTGTGGCTTTGCATTCTGAGATCTAAAGCCCGCGTCTTTCTCTCCGGAAGCCAACCTCTTCTAAAGAAGAGAGACGTAACACATGCCACGTTCATATCACGTTACTACCTCTCCCGTCTCGGCTGCAACCTCACAACCACCGCCTTCCGCCATCTTTACCAACAGTTCAACACGCAATAGGTCAGCACTGTACTCAGTACTTTTTTTCTCTTCATTTCAGGTATTTTGATTATGTCATTGTTCTCCCTCCCCCAAGTTGGCTGTTCCCATGACTTTCTTTTTTAAGCTATCTTCACTATTTTTTTAAGTGTATTTTCAGTGGAATTAAGTACGTTCGCAGTGTTGGGTACCCATCACTACTATCCGTCTCCGTCACTCCTTCGTCTTACAAGACTGAAGCTCTGTATCAATTAACCCATAATTCTCCACTCTCCCCTTCCTCCAGCCTCTGACGACCACCATTCTGCTTTCTGTCTCTATGAATATGACTCCTATAGGTATCTTGTGTAAGTGGCATCACCTCGTATATATCTTTTATTACTGGTGTATTTCATTTAGCATAATGTCCTCAAGGTTCATGGATATTGTAACATAGGTCAGAATTTCCTTCCTTTTTATGGCCAGGTGATATCCCATTGTATATGTATGCCACATTTCGCTTATCCTTCCGTCCATCGATGGACACTTGAGTTGTTTCCACCTTCAGGCTGTCGTGAATAATGCTGCTGTGAACACGGGTAGAAAATACCCTTTAAGGTTCTGCTTTCAATTCTTTTGGGTATATACTTAGAAGTGGAATTATGGGATTACACAGTAATTCTGTTTACTTTTTTCAGGAATCACCATTCTGTACTCCATAGTAGTGGCACCATTTTTGCATTCCACCAATAGATCATAAGCGTTCTGATTTCTCTACACCCTGACCAATACGTGTTATTTTCTGCTTTTTTCATAGTAGCCATCCTAGTGGGTGCGACGTGGGAGCCTAAGTACTTTATAGGCCTCACAACCACCCTATGCTGTAGCAGGTCTTATTTTCCTCATTTCAAAAGTCAGGAAATTGAACTTAAGTGTTCTCTTAAAACAAAACAAAAAAAAGGTAAATACGTGAGGTGATGGATGTGTTAATTAACTCAGTGGGGGGAGTCCGTTCGCAATGTAAACGCGAGTCGTCATGTTGTACACTTTAAATATCTTACAATTTTATTTGTCAGTTATACCTCAGTGAAGCTGGAAAAGAAAGATCAGGGAATTGAAGCTTGGGGATATGAGATAAGTTGTTCAAGGCTACACAGCTGGTTATACTCACATTCAGCTGGCTCTCGAGCCCTTCTAGAAAAATAAGTTCCCGGTTCTGTAAGGCCTCCTGTGCTGGCCATATTGACAGCATATCAACAAAGAATTGGAAGCCCTTCTTTTCCCATTTAATGGCTAACACTGCCATATACCTTCTCAGGGAAACAGAGCTCTGCACATTGCGTATGAGCGTGGAAAAGATATTATTCCTTTGTTGTTCTAAGAAGAGCAAAGGAAAAATAAGCGAAACAACAATAGGGCAGGTCATTCTCGGTGCCATAATTGTTTTCCTAATTGGGCAGGCGAGACCAACCCAGTGACGACTCCTAGGGCTGGAAGGAGGACGACTATTTTCTGTCAGCCTGAGCAGACCACGCTCAGACCATGCCTTTGTAAAGATTTCCTAGTACAGAAGGTATTATCTTCGATTCAAGGTGAAAGGAATAGACATGTAAATGTGTGCACTTCACTGACACTGGTGAAATTTTTGTTCACCAGTCCTATAGCTGAGCCCTCAATCTGTCACTTACTAGCTCATAACATTAGGTTAATTTATTTGAACCTCAGTTTTTTCATCTATGGAATGGGTGTAAAAATATCTAGCTCATAACATCGGGCCTCTTTTCCCCAAAGGAAGAATGGGAACAAACAAAACCTCTTAGGTACGTTGGACAGTCAAACTGCTCCCTTAAGTTCAGCTGACAAAGGGTAGCCCTGATTCTGATTGATGACTTCATCACTAATCAATCCTGGGGGTAGAATGTCTTAGCTGAGATGTGATCTGTGCCAGGCACCGGGGGGAAGCAGGAAGGCGCAGCGAAGACGCCTTCTCTGGGGTTGGAAGCACACACGGAGACTGGGCAGAGGGAAATCCAGGGGGCTGGTCCAGTGTTGGTTTCAGCATTAACACAGGGTGTGACTTGGGGCATGCGACTGCCGCTCTCCCAACCGAGTCTCTAATAATTCTGCCTTTTGATCACACTGTGGCGCTGTTTCTGAACTCTGTGCTCCAATGAAACAAGTTCTTACATATAAGGTCCTGAGTACTTTTCTTGGCACTTAGTAGGTGTTGATTAAACTCTTTCTCTTCTCTCTGCCTCCTTTCTTCTGTCCCTCCTACTTATACTCCAAAAATGAGCAAAGTTCTCAAGTAAGGCCTGTAGAACCACTTCCCTGATGCACATTCTTTTTTTTTTTTTTTTTTTTTCCATCGCTGCCCAGACCTAACTCCTAGCTACTTTTTGGACGAGGAAGGTAGGTCATATACTCTGAGCCCATGAGATCGGTCCCTCGGCATAACATTTGCCCAAAAGCCACGGGAGCCTCTTGAGAATGAACTGTGGTCTCATAATCAGGGGTTGCGCGCTGGAAGCACACGGATGTGGGCTAGAATTCAAGCCCACCTTCCTCGTAGTTGTGCAAGTGTTGTGTGTTCTAGAGAAGTATTAAACGAGTCTCAGGTTCTCCTGTCTTTCTGGGGTAAATTCCAGCTCTGCCATTTAGCAGCTGCACGATCTGGGGCAGTGCTTAACCCCTTTGTTGTGTCGCAACTTACTCATCTGTAAAAACGGATAATAAAGAACTGAATTCAAAGCGTTGGGAGGATTAAGTGTGGTAACACCAAGGACACATTGAGAACAATGCCTGGGGAAACTTTGTCACATTAGGACTATTTCTCCCGCCACTCCTCCTCCTCCTATTAGTATTATACTTCTTTAAAAAAAATTTTTTTTAACGTTTATTTATTTTTGAGACAGAGAGAGACAGAGCATGAATGAGGGAGGGTCAGAGAGAGAGAGAGAGAGAGAGGGAGACACAGAATCGGAAACAGGCTCCAGGCTCCGAGCCGTCAGCCCAGAGCCCGACGCGGGGCTCGAACTCACGGACCACGGGATCGTGACCTGAGCCGAAGTCGGAGGCTGCACCGACTGAGCCACCCAGGCGCCCCAGGATTATACTTCTATGGTCACTACTGCTGCTATGATGCAGTCATCTGCCTGCTTAAAAGCATTCCTCGCTTCACGATCATTTCTGGGATTCAGATAGGCCTCGTGAAATAAGCCTTAAAGCACAATTGCGAGGTGTTAAATGTTCTGGCTTCAAGTTCTAAAGGGATTACATTCTTTTATTTAAATAGGATTCCTCCTATTATTAATAAAGTATGTTAATAGTGACTTCTTTGCCAGTTGAGTGAGATTATGTTTTTGCCATGAGAGTTAAATATGTATGTAAAATGTAAATTATGTAAAAATTTTACTCAATTGACAAGGTATCTTCAAGCACCTACCGCACTACAGAGTAACTTTCTCCCGAGTACAAATATGATTAGTGACAAAGAGAAGAGAGTAGTATTTGAAAACTCTAAATACACATATGCAAAACATAAAGTTGAAAATGCGAGTGGAATAAACATCTCCAAAAAACTCTCCTTTCTCCCAAGACATCAGTAATTGGCTGTGATCTCAGATGGGTTATTTCCTCCAACCAACCCGTGTTCCAAGTGCCCGTGTAGTGTGTGTGTGTGTGTGTGTGTGTGTGTGTGTGTGTGTGTTTAAGAGACTATAAAGAGTGAGTGTTTCATTCCCTCCCAGACACCACCTGTCCTCAGTAACCAATAAGACTATACATATAGAAATGAGCATTTTGTTTTCCTCCTTAGGCTCTCTCTCCTTAAAATCGCACTCAGATTCTTATCATTTCAATACCTCCGACAGCTGGTTGTGTCCTCTAATCCTTTCTCCATTAGACAATTCAACCCGACTTTGAGCAACACTGGGGAGCTGATGACCCAAATCTCCTTAATCCAGAGCAGCCGCAGTGCTAGACCAGTAACTAGCGTATGTCTTTCTAATTTACTCCACACATTTTCTCGTTCCCTTCGTGTCCTCGTGGTGTTCTGACGACTGAAGCAGCTTTATGTGCAGGCGTTTGTTGGCTGAGGCAGGTGGGGAGTGCAGGGTCAAGGCAGCAAGGCTTAGATTTCCTTCGACTCACCTCGGTACTTAGCACAGTCTGAGACCATTTTAAATAACAGCTACAGTTTATGGAGCCATCTACTGTGCACCAGCCAGATGCTAAGAGTTTAGGCACATTATCTCATTTAATCCTCACAACTAACCGGAGGCTTTATCTCCATATTACAAATGAGGAGACTGAGGAAGAGAAAAGCAAAGCCTCTTGCCACCATGTCACTCAGTGAATGGCAAGGGTGGCTGAGACTCAAACCCAGATCCGTCTGACTTTGGAACCTTCATTCGTGGATGGATGGATCCATCAACAAATTCCATTTTTCATGGCCTCAGAGATTCAGGATTGATGAACTTTGACTCACTTCTTTGTTTTCTCGTTGCTCACTCAACTTCCGTCTTTCTCTCTCACTCCTGGGGCACGAGTGGTGGTGGTGGTCAAAGCTGGTACCTAGACTTCTGTGAGTACGACTTCTCACCCATATTACTCTACTGGCTCTTCTGTTTTCCTTTTTCATATGTGCCTTCTATCCAGTGCAGAACAGCAGAATAATTCCTTAGGTTATTTGGGTAACCCTTTGGATCCTCTGATTTGACTTGTATTCTGAAGGAGAGTTAAAAAAAAGTCACCTCGTATTAACTGGATAGAGGTATAGCTTGTGTCTTCTTGTTATCGGAGAAATCCTACTGGATTCAAAAAAAATCTGGCTTCACAATAGGAGATATATATATATATATATATATATATATATATATATATAGGAATTACTTCTATAAATCTGAATGTTTATTTACGACATTTTCTGAAATAACTCAGGAAAGGAGTTTTAAAATGAATATGGAGATGGGGCGCCTGGGTGGCGCAGTCGGTTAAGCGTCCGACTTCAGTCAGGTCACGATCTTGCGGTCCGTGGGTTCGAGCCCCGCGTCGGGCTCTGGGCTGATGGCTCGGAGCCTGGAGCCTGTTTCCGATTCTGTGTCTCCCTCTCTCTCTGCCCCTCCCCCGTTCATGCTCTGTCTCTCTCTGTCCCAAAAATAAATAAAAAAACGTTGAAAAAAAAATTAAAAAAAAATGAATATGGAGAAAAGGAAGAACGATCAGTCTGCTTGTCTACCACAGGGGCAAATTAAAAATAAATGAAAGGGCACAAGGAATGTGGATTGTTCCCAGGGGCAGTTCTATGGGGTTGGATTCTACCTGAAAGGCTTTGCCCTTCCCCCCAAATTCAGCTTTTTAAAGACCTCATTCACGTACTCATCTGTCCCTCCATTTTTTAGTTGTGTAAGAACATCTGAAAGTCTACTAGGTACCAACTGTTTTGTCAAGCTCAAACTAACGCCTTTGTCGGATTTACATGATTTTCAAATAATGGCAGTCATAGCCGTCTGCTCCAGAGCCTTAGAATCATTGTTTATACCTTCCCACAAAGTCTAATGTTCAAATCTTGCCCACTCTTTTTCTTTGATGCCTCTTCTCTTAATTCATGGTTGCCCCACCCATAGACTATCGCTATTTCCTTCTGCTTGGTCTCAAGGCCTCCGATTTTTGGTTCCCTGTGCCATCACTGCTGAGAACCGTCGTCCCCGGGTGACACACTTACCAAGTTTGTTCCCTGCTCAGAAGCTTTCAGTGCCTTCCCCCTCCCGGGCAGGTGTTAGTGTTCGCTCCACAGTCTGGCTTCCCAGAAGAGGCCAAGGCCACTCCCTTGGCCTGCATATCCACTCCTTGCTCCCATTGCTTCCCGATTCAAACTTGTTTCAGTGCACTGTTGTCTCCCCAGCCCCTCTTCTCACCGATGATTAACCAAACGCTGTTACGAGTGACACAATGGTGGCATGAGTGCCAGACACACTCATGCTGGCTGTACATTTTAGAACTCGAAAATGCAGACAGTAGAGACGAGAATTTTAGCTCTGCCACCGGTAAGCTCTATGATTTGGGTTAGTGCCTTAATTTCCTTAAGCCTCTGTTCTCTTACCTACAAGATGGGGATAATGACGACACAACGCATAGGTCTGTGGTGGGTATCAAGAGAGAATGAGCCTAAAGCCTTTAGCGTAGAGAGAGCCCGCAGAGCATAAGTGTACAATAAATGGCTGCCATTATTATCGATATCGCGTATGATAGAATATAGTCTTTTTCGAAAAACGTGTCCCGTTTTTCTCAAATATGAAGATATTTCTCTTGAAACCCCTTCCTGGAAGGCAGGAAGCATATCTTTCATCATATGCCCTGCTCTTTAGTATACTACCTGGCATTCAATAAAATATTGGAATGAATGGATAGAGTTCTATGAATAGACTAGATTCTAAATAAAATGTTCATTGGATTTGGTAGCAAGGCTGATAAAATTGCTTTTGAAATAAGCTGGTTGTCACTGACTATTTAAGAGTCAACTGGCCCCGGACAGTTTGCATTTTGTAGAAATACATTCCACTCTGCCAAAAACAACCACAACCCAAGTATTTCATGTAAACGATGGAATTAGAAAGGGAAGGAGGACACGTGGCCAGACAGGTCACTTCATGTGGAGAGGGAAGCCAGACTCCCAGAGAACTGTGATGTGAGGAAATTAATGAGCGATTACTCGGCCTACCTCTGTAACTAAATTATAGAGACGAGAAACTTAGAGGAGCCAAGGCTGAGGAGATTTTTGATGGGAGAGTCAGAAAGATACATAAGTGGCTTTGGTACTTGCTACCAAAGCATACAATACAAATCAGCAAGACTATGTCATCTATTTCAAGGGTTCTTAAAGAGCTAACAAGGGAGTAATTCATGAAGAAAAATCTTCAGAAGGAACGTTAGAAACCATGGAAATATGTGATTCACCACACAGTCCTTGATTAAGTACACTAATGGAGAAGAATTCAGACAAATCACATTTGTGGATAATCCTCAAACTATTGGTTTGGGTTCGAAGTGCTTCAGTACTTGTCTTCTTCACAGAAGGATGATGCACTTTTTAAAAGCATTTGCTAATGTCGTTCTGAAATCCCTTGGTGGACAGTGACTATGGCTGGGAGCCAGTTGTTCAAAAGGGCAAAGGTGGAAGTGGACCATTCTGGATTTGGGGAGATGCAAACAACCACGACTTTGGATAATGCAAAAGTAAACAGTCTGCATGAAACCCTCACAAAGCCAAAACCTCTTATAGAACAGTCTTGGCAAGGATCAAGTCAAAGGAAAATAATCATTGCCATTGATTTAAGTTTTCATTGTTATTTCTCGGACAGATGCTGAGAAAGTAGAATGTGGAAAAGACCCACGATATTTTCCTTCTGTTCCTATTTTGTTTTCACACAGACCATAGTCACTCTTTTTTCTATTCTCCAGATTTTGTCCCAAATCCACTCCAGGAGGCTACTGATATACCCCTACCCCATTCCTGAACCTATTATTTTTACCTTTATCAGAATCAATCCTGTCTTTGGACCTTCTCAGGTTTTCCCCTTCCTGATTATCCTGGGCTGTCATATATATATATATATATATATATATATATATATATATATATATGATATATATATCATATGATATGGTATGATATATCATATATATATATATATATATATATATATATATGGGAGTCTACTATGTACCAACTATTTCGTCAAGCTCAAACTAATGCCTTTATTATATATATATATATAATGTATAATATATAATAATGTATAATATAATATATATAATGTATAATATATAATAATGTATAATATATAATATATATATATAATGCTCCAGGAGCTCATAGGAGGGGAACATAGCAATACTAGAATTATTTTGTTAGGGAGAAGAGTGAAGGGAAGAGGCTGTGAAAATTAATGTGTTGTTACTGCAATAAGCATATGGATAATTGAGAATTCCTTACATAAAGAAATGCATAAGGCAGAATTTTATCTCCATTTTACACATAAAGAAACTGAGATTCAGAGATGCTATCATTTGACTAAAGATAGGAAAATTTTTCCTTAATGCCCATTAGTTAGAATTAGTTTATCAAATTAACTGACTGATAGCTTGGAAGAGATTGGTGTCAAAGATCAGAGTGTGAGCCGCGGACGATCGGGAGGAAAATAAGATCTATGGACAGTTTAGGGGCAATTATAAAAAGGCATGAGAATAGCAAAGCAGAATTATTTCTTTGTCATAAATTCTCTAGGCTCGGTTGGTATAGACAGCATTCTCACAGGCACCATTTGGATGCTACATTTCATCAATATTGGAAAGACTGGATTGAACCCTGTCTGAACCCTGATTTTCACAGGGTGCTGCAAGGATCCATTTATAGTTGCTTATGTCCATCACTCTTTGGAATTCTTGAGTTTTGAAAAAATTCGACTGTAAGATGTGTTTACTTATGTATATTACAGCATATCAAAGAGCCAGTTGTGACTACTGAGGATAATCGGGCAACAATGAGAGAGACAGATCTAGGCCAAGAAGGAAAGTGTTGACCAAGGAGCAGAGCTGGGGAAGAGGCAAGCCAAAAATTATGTCAGCTGTTGTCAAGAGAGAATTAGGATGGCAGGACTGGTTTTGGAGTGCCTGAGACTGTGGAGTGTGTGTCTCTATATGTGTGTGTTTATATTAGAGCACCATTTTGCTTTTAAAGAAAGATGAAAAGGAAATACTGCAAGCAAGGATGGCGAGGATGATAAATGGATTAGAGGGCATGACTTACTGTACGAAGAAAGATGGAAGTAATATAGCATAGATAGCCTAGAGAGAAAAATAGCAAAGGAAAAGGGAAATTGCTAATACTTCTAAGCACCTGAGAGGTTGTAACATGAGTGACATTCATTTTGAAACTTGAGCACATCAAAAGACATGCTTAGTATGGTCTGGAGATATATATTTACCCATTTACCCACTAAGTTCAATGGCACTGAACCCGAAAAAGCAGAGGAAGTGAAGTGTAAAGTGTGAAGAGTTGGAAAGAAAACATTTTAAGTGTTTATGTTACCTTCAAGGAATGATATTATTAACTTTCTTCTCTGTAAGATTAAGAGTGACATTAAGAATGGGGAATTGTATAGCTTGTCTGTGTGTGTTCGTAAATCGTATCTTTGGATGGTGTCTGAGCTTTCGGAGTGGTCTGGGGCAGGTCTGGTGATGGCTCCACCCTGAGCTCTTTTCTGCCGTTGGTTGAAAAGGACTATTTACAAACCATTTATTGATTCATGAACTAGAGGTTAAGTGCAAGGGTTTTGTATCTATCTGCCTAGGTTCAAGTCCTGACTCTGTTACACACTAGTTGGCAACCTGGCAAGGAACTTAACCTCTCAGAGACTTAAGTTTCCTAATATGTAAAGTGAGGATAAGGAATAGTCTATCTCATAGCATTCTTATGAGGACTAAAAGAGATATATCTTAGCACATGCCAGGCGCACTGTAAACACTTGAAATTACCAGTTGTTATTTATGCATTTTTTTCAGGACATATTTAAGGTTCTACTTCAGACCCTGCTAACCAAGGTGCTGGGCAGATAAACATGAAGTGATTAAAGTTCATATTCAGGGGCTTAATTTCTAGTGGGAAAGAGAGAATAAAGAAATATCTACACAATATGTCAAGCTGTGACAAGTGTGATAAAGACAAGTAAGTCAGGCAAAGAGATGGGGCAGTGAACTATCCTAAGTAGAGAGAGTGCTACTCCAATGGAATCAAAGTCAAGATGGAAACAATGAGTTTGGAGACCACAGTAGTCCACTGAGGCAGAAAGATGGCATGAGGTAGAAAGGAATAATGAATGGATGATGAGAGGGGAGAGGTAGGTAGAGGCCAGAACAACGAGAGCCTCTAATGGTGCAATGGTAAGAGTAAGCTCACTGCTCTAATAAACAACCACCACAACTCAGTGACTTAATACAGTAGACATGAATATCTCACTCGTGTAGCGGGTAGCTTTCAATATTAATCCAGGAACCCAGATTTCTTTTGTCTTGTGTCTCTACCATTTCCTAGGGCCCCAGGGCCCTGTAGCAGACCTGCATCTAGTGGAAAACTGGAGGAGAAAGAGCATCGGGGATGGCTTGGGAGATTTTTAGGGACCAGGCTGGGTATAGCGCCTGTCATTTTCTTTCATGTTCCATTGGCCAGGAACACACTCACCTGGTCACATTTAACTACAAGGAAGGCTAGACCTTGAATTCCAGCTGTGTGCCCAGGAGAAGAGGAAATGAATTTTGATGAACACTAGCCAGCAGTGTCTAGCACATATGGCATGTTAAGAATCTTGGATTTAATCCTGAAGGAAGGACCGTTGCCGAGGTAATTTAAACCAATGAATGATCAAGTTTGCAAAATACGAAGATGAGTCTGGTAGTAGTAGAAAAATCGGTGGGGCCAAAAATTCACATTGGCAAAGGGAGTAATCGGAGATGCAACAAGTCCTCAACCAAGAGATGGTGTGGGGATGGAGAAGAAGAGGCTGATAGAGGCATGTGGAAGAGTTTGAGTGTACAGGGTTAAGTGGATGGGAGGGAAAAGGATAAAGATGACAAAAATTGATGGAGAAGGGTCAAGAACTCCCAACTGTCACTCACTGAAAGAAGAAACAGGAGGAGAAGAGATTTGTGAGGGGCCAGGAAGAGTTTGAAGAACAAAACTCCCCATTTCTGACTCCTGTGTTTTAGTAAGCCTTTTTTCCAAACCAGTATTAGGACGAATGTTCTGATGTGCACACGTGAAATGGTGGGGCCAGCATAGTTACAATCGGAATTATCTTGGAATATCCAGGGGGTGCTATTACTCTATGTCTACCGTTATCCATAGTCCATATGTTCATCCATTCATAGGACTTGTTCATCTGACATTTACTGAGATCTTAATATGTGTCGAGAATAGTGCTTGGCACCTACAGCTGAGCCATGGCCCTGATGGCCCTGTGAATCAGCCAGAAACAAATAATTTGCAATGCTTCGTGGTTGATGCTGAAGAATACAAGTCTTTTGGTTGATTGGGCTATGTGATACAGCCAATACATTGGTAGTTGTATTGTTTCTAACCTGTGAGGTCAGGGGATGCCTAATGTGCTTTTTAAGGATTGGACTGTGTCTTCCAGAAGATACGATGAAGTCCTCAGAGCCTGTGAATGTGACTTTATTTGGAAATAGAATCTTTGCATATTTCATCAAGATAAGATGAGGTCATAATGGATCAAGATGGGCCCTAATTCAATTACTGGTGTCCTTATAAGAAGAGGGAAGTCTGAACACGGATGCACAGGGAAGAATGCCATATGAAGACTGAGTCAGAGATTAGAGAGAGGCATCTACAAGCTGAGGAATGCCAAGGTCTGCTAGTAACACGTTAGAAACTAGAAAAGACAAGAAATGTATGAAAGGTTTCTCCAGAGAAACAGGACCAATAGAAGATATATGCATGTATAATATAGTATATGTACAAATATATAAAACATGTATAAATAACAAACCTATAAATATTATGTGTGTGTGTGTGTTTATAGAGAGACTTATTATAAGGAATTGACTCTTGTAATTGTAGAAGCTGAGAAGTCCTATAATGTGTCCTCTGTAAGCTGCAGACCCAGGAAAGCGGGTCTTATAGTTCTAATCTGTGCCCAAAGGCCTGGGAACCAGGGGAACCACTTGTGCAAATTCTAGTTGAAACTTGAAGGCCTGGAGACCAGGAGAGCTTATGGTCTAAGTCCCAATCCTAGGGCAGGAGAAGACTGATGCCCACATTCAACCAGTCAAATTCTCTCTCTCTCTCTGTCTCTCTTTTTTTTTTTTTTTAACTTTTCTAACCAGGTCCTCAATGGATTTGGATGATGCCAACTCACAATGGGAGGGCAACCTGCTTTATTCAGTCCACCAATTCAAATACTAATCTCATCCAGAAATCTCTCACAGACACGCCCAGAAAGAATGTTTAATCGAATATCTGGATACTTTGTGGCCCTGCCGTGTTGTCTCATAAAATTAACCATCACAGAATTCTTCTCCTAGGGCCTAAAGAGAAGGCATGGCCCTGCTGACACCCTGATTTTGGACTTCCAGCCTCCATAACTGTGGTAGAGTGAATTTCTATTGTTCTAAGCCCTCAGTTTGTGGCATTTCGTTAAGACAGTCCCAGGGAACTAATGCACAGTGTGCTATCTAATGGCACCAAATAGAAAGAGGCATTTTGACAGAGAAGGATGGTATATCCTTGTTCAGCATCTAAACTGACATTAATTTACAAATATTTTCATATTGCCAAATTATAAGACTATCTTTATACATAGTCTCATTCTCATATAACACAATTTCGACTGTAGAGAAGAGGAAACTAAGGCTTAGTGAGTAAGGGAACTTGCCCCAGTTCACATGGTTAGTGAATGTATTGAGGTCCTCTGGCTTTAATAGTCGTTCCTGGAACTAGGGTGATCCATTCTGTGCAAGAATTAGATGCAGGCTCTTGCTGAGTCATCAGGTACCACCTGGGGAAATTAGAAAGCAGTGACCCTGCAGGCTGTGGGTAGTTCCCCGGAGAACCTCTGTGCTCAGTAGGGCTTAAAATACTTGGCTGTGCAGAAAGACCTACCTCTCCCGCTCCATGAGCACTGCCTGGGAAGTGCCGAAGACAAGTGCAAATAAGGAGTTGTTCTTGGTTGTCACGTGAGCTGTATGCAGGGAGTTTGGCAATTCTTGTACACTCCAAACATTTCTTTGGGTGTTGCCCAAGTGGCCTTCCAGCTGCCGGAAAGTGACGTGTGCTTTCTGGTGACCAGCCTTGCCAATTAACTGGGTGCCCTGTGCTCTGGGGGAACTCGATGTCACCGTACGTCATTTTGAGACGGACCCAGTTGCTCCCTTGGCTCAGAGGTTCTGCCGACTGAGTGTATATGATGGCTAAACTGTCTCAGAGCAGTTGACTGTGCCTCAGCTCAGATCTTTCATTCCAAGCTCTGCATGAAGAAAACAGTCTTTTGATAGAATGAAATCTGTTCATGCTTGGTAGATGGTTGTGAGGCGTGTGTATTCCTTACTGAAAACAAAATGGCTGCTCTGGTCCTATGTGAGATTTCTGTGAAGTGGCCATGCTTTTGACTAATGAGTTGTGTTTCCTAATACTTTCCGCTGTGCTGGCAGGCATCAGAGTGGTTCTTTTAAGAGACTCATCACAGTACAGCTCAGATTAGAGTCTGACCCTCAAGGTCTTTTAAAAGCGGAAGGCTTCGTGAGAAACCGCAGACCAACATGACAAAGTGGCACCTCATTTGCTCTCTGTGTAAGTGCGCACTCGGGAAAGCTGGAGAGGAGGAAATGGGCCCCTACTCAAAGACTCGGTTCCTCTGGTAAAAGCAGCAGGGATCCTTGTTACCCTCAGCTGCCATCTTGCTCAAAAGAGCTTCAGCCTAGGCGTTATGGTTGACATCTCTTAGAATTCAATTAGTGATAGTGCAGTGACCCAATTTAACACTCTTTGTTAAGTGAAAGCCAGTGTTCACATATGGCATTTCCAGGCCAAATTGATCTGCATAGATGATGTACTCAGAATGTGAAAACGTTGATTCTTTCTTTGCCCCAGAATGGCGGGCATGGAGTTTCTTTCATATGTCCTTCCTCTGTCCCTTCGTAAGTTATTTGTACTGGGGTAATGGCAGTGGAAGGTACAAAAAGAAACAAAATCCCACTCAATGTTCAAGTCCCTTACGCTATAGTAACTGATGCGGGATACAAGCAATAACCACAACAAAACACAAAGACTGTGTCTGTGCTTTAAGTATTTCACATATTTAATCCTCATAATTACTTATCATTAACTCCATTTTACCAATGGGCAAACTAGATATAGTCAGTTTACAAATAGGTAAACTACTACCAGATAAATCACTGGAGTTTGGGCTGGAGGGCCCGAAGATGTCAGAACATGTTTTAGATGAGGTAACATTTGAACTGGCCTAGAAAAGGCATCCTGTATGGACAGATGGGAAAGATGAGCAAAGTCCTGGTCATAAAGAACATGGCACCTCCAGTGAATGGTGATGTAATCCATCTGGAGCCCCCAGTAACACCAAACAGGAAAGTGGAAATCAGAGTAAGGCCAGTACCAGATTATTGAGGGCTCTGAATCCCAGGCTGTAGAGTTAAAACAATTTCTCCTTTCGTGGAACAAGAAGAACTCTTGAAGGGGTTTGACGTGTTGGGGGAGGGACCGACTATCAGGGCTTGCTTTTGGAAAGGTTAATCTGGCAGCAGGGTGTTGGATGGAGTCAGGGGTAGGATCCCTATGTGAGCTGAAGACGGCAAGGAGAGAGCTTGGACTTCTGAATATGTTTGCATGTTTATTCTTTTAAGCTTAAACAGAAGTCATGTCCCGATGCAGTAGGAGAGAGTCGGAGGGGGGAAAGGATGCAGGGAAGACATACATCACAGTTTGCTGACCCCAGATAGCTGCCTACAAGATTAGCAGATTAGGAAATCATGAGGGACGGAAATAACATTTTAGGATAGACCACTCTCGCAGGACTGCTGATGATCGATGTTAAAGATAGTCACCAAAGATCGTTAAAGATAGGAGATCTTTGTTAATAAAGAAAATAATGTAGGATAATAAAGACAGGCACTCCACTGCTAATAAACTAGGTGAACTATGGAGTTTATATATTCATGCATTCTTTAAAATTATGAACACCAAAGCTATCTTTTATGTTCATCTTATTTTTTGTGGCTAAAAAAGAATAATTTATATACCCATCGGGCACATACAAGTTTATATATACTATATCATGGTCTTTAAACAAGCTTATAAAAAAGGTGACTCTTAAATACAGGGTCATTAAGATGACTGACAAAAGGAAAACAGCTAGGTTATTTATTTATTTTTTCCATATGCTCCTTGGTTGACATTTATATGGTCTCACATCTATTGCATTGGTTCTTTTGTCCTCCTGTGACCCACACAGAATAACTTAAGCTGCTGGTAGCTTGAGGAATATGGGATAAGTAGCATGTGTTTTCTACAGTTAAGTATTATGCAGTGCACTTTAAATTTTAATAGCCACTGATAGAGACCTTAAGAGATTCGAGCACACTGGAGTGTTGGACTTGAGCCTTCTTTTTTTTTTTTTTCTTCTTCTTCTTCTTCTTTTTTTTTTTTTTTTGTCGTCTTCCATAAAGGGATGCTCCTCTGGACCGTGGAGGCAGAGAGGGTGGCTATTTGAAGTGGAATTTATTTTTCATCACAATTCATGCATGTTTTCTATTGGGGTGACTTGGTGTATACATTTTTAATATTATGAAGCCACCAGTGTTAATAAAAAAAAAAAAACAGCTGAATACACACCAGCATCCTTAGAGATCAGGCTTTGGAATGCTGAGCGGGTCTGATAGATAAAAGTTTAAGAAATCTCTTTCGGAGATTTTTAAAGACATTTACTTATCAGTAGTCCTGATGGCACTCGGAATGATGAATAATAAACTTTACAAGTAAGTAAAACACTGGCTGATGGAAAGACATTCTAAGGGTATAAGTGGTAAATACATGATATGAAAAATAAGGAAAGAGGTGAAATGAAATATGTAATATAAAATAATGTATTTTCTATTTATCCTTTTTTTTGGAGATTTTTTTAGGAGTGGGTGCTCTTTCATAACTTCATACCCTACAATCTTATATTCAGAGTAGGACTCTTTAAAGAACAACATGGTACCCACATAATTTACATCTGAAAATAAAAGTGTTTTCTTAAAAATCATCTTGCCATACATGGTAGGAGTGTATACTTTGGGATCGTTGGATGTGCTTCAGGGTATCTGTCAGTTCTTTCAAATTGTATCAGAAAATTCTCATGCATGTGACTATGTGCATTTTGGTAGAGAGAGGTCTCTCTCTCTCTCTCTGTTTTTTTTTTTTCTTTCAACGTTTGTTTATTTTTGGGACAGAGAGAGACAGAGCATGAACGGGGGAGGGGCAGAGAGAGAGGGAGACACAGAATCGGAAACAGGCTCCAGGCTCCGAGCCATCAGCCCAGAGCCCGACGCGGGGCTCGAACCCACAGACCGCGAGATCGTGACCTGGCTGAAGTCGGACGCTTAACTGACTGCGCCACCCAGGCGCCCCTAATATAGGTTCTTAAAGGGGTATGTAACTCCCAACAGGTAGAGGACCACTCGGTTAATGGAAGGTAGTCATATAAGTCAGGATTCTGGCAGTTAAGAGATGGCAAACTCACATGGGATTAGAGTTTAATAAAAAGACTATTTTTAAAAGTGTGGGAAGGGTTAAAGGAAACCAACAAGTGACGAATCCCCGGGGCTAGCAGCAGTATGAGGCCAGGATCACCTCTGACCTGAAGCTGCTGGGGGACGGAAATTGTTAGAGAACCCAGACAGCTGTAGCTATAGCCGGTGGATAGGGTACCTCTCAGGAATGCAGCCTTCAGGGGTGGAGTGCAGTCCCTTTCAACCTGTGGCCAGCAGGAGGGAGCTGCAGGGAAAGTACCCCCCTCATATTCCCCCTGGCCTCAGTGCCTCTCAGCATCCTAGTCTAATCAGGAGTGGAAGGCAGGGAAGCCTGTGGACGCAGTGTCTAAATGTCAGCTTCAGGGGCACAGGTAGAGAGGAGGATGAAGTATAGATCTGGAGGAACAAATGGAAACCAGCGCAGTGAAACTTAGCTAGCATGCTTTATTATAATCCCGATGTCTGTTTTCCTACTGCCAACGTGAACTGAATCCAAGTTCTGCATTTATAACTTTCTCGGTTTAGAAATAGTCACAATCTAGACCAATGCAACTTTATGTTTGGTTATGTTTTTGATGGTTTCTAATTGAGCTGTGTGAATCCTAGAGGATCAGCAGCTTAAAATTAATTTTATGTTAAGATAAGTGTTATGGATGTTGGGAAAAGTTTAAGGCAGGTAGATATCATGTGAGCATATTTTGCTGGAATGCTAGGGAAGCAAGAGGACCATAGTCATTTATTCGCTGCTAGTGAAACAAAACTGTCTACAATATTCAACAGAATTTGTACTTTGTTTTTATTTCAGTGAGAGACTCAGATCTGTAAGCTCCAGTATTGCATTAACTCATTGTACGGAGTTCATTATTGTAATTAGACTGCTTTTTAAGATTATTAGCGGACTCACTAATGTACTCTTAAAAAGCTTTATTTGGAAGGAAGTCAATATCCAAAGCCGATAGAACCGACGAGCTTGTGCCACACGCTCTGTTGCTGAAAATCATGTTATCAATTTTCATGTGACTGTTAATCAATTAGAGTAACAGAGAGATGATTTGAAGTCAATTTCCTGTTTATTGCTAAATTAGCATTTGATCACATGTGCGTATTTTGGGTTTCAAAGAAGCCGTGGTTTTCTTGGTCAAGAGACAGAGTGGAGGTCCACGATGGGAATAATCATTTGTGATCTTAAAAATATTCGCGTACGAAGAACAAGTTGCAGCGTCTACAGCTGTTAGTTACAGAGCTCAAATGGCAGCTCTGTGTGCGTTTGAGTCGGGACAGCTGGCACAGGAAGACTAAGCTGGTGAGGTGTTGTGCCTGGTGCACACAGACCTAGTCGGCATAGAACCCAGGAAGTGACTCCAGCATTAGATGTCTAGTGGTCGGTTAGTATATTCTCAGATGAACGGGGATCCAGTTTTGCAAACTGGAGACGGGTGCTGTGAGATGTGCCATCTTTGGAATAGGACGTAATGCTCTTTTGGCCACCGTGGAATAGTCATCATGCTCTATTGTGGTCAAATCGTTGGTTGGATGTTGAGAATGTCAAGATGATTGAAATAAAAGACTATGAAAGGCTCCAGTGACCAGCACTGGACATGTGGCGGTGGTAGTGGTGGCAGCAACTGATTTTTTATTGAGTAAAAATTGGTATGCCTACCATTGTAAGCCTAGCATAACGCTAAGTGTTTTAGAAAATACACTCTGTCAGCAGCTCTAGGCGTTGCTCTCTGTTGCTAGTTGCTTTCGGGGTTATCATCTCTATTTAACAGAGGAAGAAGCAAAGACATCTGTATTTAAGCAGATAATAGTCTTTAGTTGCTCTAGGAGTTACCATCTTTCAGAAGAAAGGCATAGAAAAATTAAGTGGCTTGTAGATCGTCAAGATTGAATTTTGTCCAACTCCAGAGATGTGAATTTGACCACGATGCTAAACTTTCTGAATTGGAGTCAGACAGCCTCTTTTTGAGGGTTCCTTTTGCAATTTGTAAGCTGACTGGTCTGTGAGCTTTATATACCTCGTCTATAAAACAAAGGGTTAAGCAAGATGAGCTCTAAGGGCCTTTGTAGCCCTAAATATTCAGATTCTAGAACTATCCAAAAGGGAGCAATTCCTCTCAAATGTAGAATATTACGCCAATATTCCAATTATAAATCAAATACTAGGGAATCTGGAATGCAGACATTATATTTCTCATAAGAACCTCAACTCCTTGTAATTGCGTATTTTCAATTACTCAGTGGTGTAATTGAATCACTAAAGTATGGCTCCTTAATTTATGTTGGATAGCAGGTGGACAAGTTTACTATCAGAAGTGTTGCACATTCTGACTTTTCTTCCTTTAAGATATGCTTCCAGTTGGAAAACAGAATAAATTACTGAGGATTTGTCGATGATTCACAGTTATGGAGGGAACATTAAAGCTTTGGGATGACAGAATGTATTTTGTCCATATATTTGGACAAGTGAAGTTGAGTTTAAATTACTTATGATAATATTTAATGGTGGGCCAGTAAATGCACTGTTGTCTATTTCGTGAATGTAATTAAATTGTGTAAGACAAGGCCTCACCATGGCTCTTAGCTATTAAATCTCTGTGGCGACGTGAGGTGAGCCTGTCTGTTCTATGGGGAATTACCAAGCTGAGGAGTTAAGAGGGAGGATTTGCTCGCCTCTGTCATATATCACTTGCTCTATTTGGATTCTGGAATGCCCATCTCAGTGCAGTGTCTGGGGTGCACTTACAAGGTTTAAATAGAAATTAAACTGGGGATAGGTCCAGTACCGAATGTAGCCGTTTGCTTTCATAAACACAACTAGAGGCGGAGAAAAAAAAAGAAAAAGAAAAAGAAAAAAAGAGCCAGAAGGAAAAACCCAAGCCAGTAGCCCGTGTAGAAAGACTTTCTTACACTGAGGATCCCAGAGGGCATATTCCCCTCAGGGAGAGTAGTTGGAATGATTTCAGGGCCTGAGTTTGGAATTCTCTTACTAGGGACTCACTGGGGGAGAGAGTTAGAAGAACAGGCTGGACCCAAACAACCTTAGATGATCAGAATCAGGAGAGGCAATTACTCCAGTATCTGGTCCTGAAATTATTGGTATCAGCGATAGACTCTTAGTTCAACCTTGTGTTAATTGCATTGGCTCGGCAGGTATGGAAGTTATGGAGACTGGGTATTACTGACTTTCCTGTTGAGGGGAAGTTTGGGCAGGCACAACCGTACCCCAGTTGACCCCCGTAGTCGTTGGGAACCCTTTTAGTTACAGTTATCTCCTCTAGAAGTGACAAAGACATCCAGATTAGGTTCACAGAGGGGACTGTTAGTAATCCCGAGCTAGAGAGTGACGCGTGGTGAAGCCATTGGCATTCTGTGTTGTTTTGCTCTACAAGGTCATAATGTTCTCTTGGTCTTCCACTTGTGTTGGAGCGGGTTGTGTACTACATAGGGGACTTGGTTTGAGAGGGCAAGGGGGGGCTGAAATCCAGTCCATTCTCAGCTTGCTAGGCTCTGTGTCCTGGTGAGTGGCTGCTTGTGTTGGGAGAAAGGGGTATCTTTGATTTTTAAAAAGCTGCCATTCAGGCTAGCGGCAGCTTGGATCATTCTGGGTATTTAGGTCAACACAAAATTGTTGAGTACCTACTTTGTACAAGGCACCATGCTAAGCTCTGGTGGGTATGAGATGAGCAAGCCATAGCTTCTGCTCTTTAGCAGCTTTGTGGTCTGGCGGGGATGGCAGGCAGGTAAAGGGATAAAGGGGCTATCAGGCAATATATGCAGCAATCAAAGTCCATGCCTGCCACGGGTCATCAATACAAAGAGAAAAGAAGCTTAGGCAATTTCGCGAGGTTGGGAAAGGTACGGGCACCAATACTGGTGAGGATCACACTCGGGTGTGGAGAAGCCTCTGCGGTTTTCTGGTGTTTTCGGTTTCGTTTTCATTTTTGTTTTTAGGTCATTGGAAAATCTGCCTGTAATCAAGAGACACACGCAAATATACAGCTAGGGATGCCCTGCTTTCTCTGCTGGTAAGAGGGATAATGCTTAAAAACAAAATCATAATTGACTGCCATAGTGACAGGTTTTCACAAGCACGTCTGTAAATAAATTGGAGCTGATACTCCCATGTGATCTGGAAAGATCATCTCTCTGGCCTTTCTTAGATGATGTCTACATAAACATTCTGAAGTGACTCAGACAAAGGTGAGCCTGGGAGCATAGCTAACTCAATTGTAATTAATGCGTCTAAAATATTTACCTTTGGCCCTGATCAGTTTTCTCTGAAAAATAAAATTAAATCAACCCGGGAATGGTAATAGTAGCTAAATTTTTGGAAGCATCTCAAAACATCTCATGAAGCAACTTCTATTATCAGCTGTGTTTTAAAGATAAAAACACTGAGAATCCCAGATGTTGAGTAACATTACCAAGGCTTGTAAGGGCAGAACCAGCAGATTTTTCTGACTTTGGAGGCTAACTGCTTAATGGCCAAGGCATGGTGATGCTTCCAGACTAGTGACTGGAACTGCTTAACAAGTCTCCGCAAATAATTTATCCCCGTGTTCGGATGGGGACTGTATTCGATAACCTTTGTACCATCATGGCACATTTGGGCTCCTAAGAAATGCTTGTCAACTCTTTGCAATGGATAGAGAACTAGAAGATAAAAGTAAGTAATAATAGCAAACACTTCGACAGTACTTGTTATGTACTTGGCATTGTTCTAAATACTTTTTCCTTAAAAGAATTTTTGATCAATATATAAAGAATACAGTAAAGTGTGTAAAGTGCTTTAATCTTAAATGTACAGCTCAATGGATCTTTATATGTGTGTACAATATTTCCAACACTCCAGAAGCATTCCTAGTGCCTTTTTCAAGTCAATTCCCTACCCAAGAGGTTACTGCTCTCAGAGGTTACATCTATCACGATCAATTAGTTATGTCTGTTCTTGAACTTCATATAAATGGAATCATACATTATTTATTCTTTCCTGTCCATCTTCTTGTGCTCAACAAAATGTCTGTAAGATTTACCCATGTTGTTACACATAGTATTAATTCTCTATTTTTATTGCCGTGTACTATTTCATTTTATTAATTTACCACAATTTATTTAGTTCTTCTGCTGATGGACATTATGAGTTGGTTCCAGTTTGGGGCTAATATAATGTAAGTGCTAGAAACATTTTTCTGCAAGACTTTTGGGGACATACGTACTCAGTCTTCTTGGATATAAACCTAGGAGCAGAGTGTCCAGGCCCTAGACTGGGCATGTATTTGACTTTAGTAGATATGGCCAAATAGTTTTCCAAGCGGTTGAACCAATTTACAGTCTCGCCAGCAATATATAAGAATTCTAGTCGCTCCACATTTGTGCTAACGCTCGATATTGTTAATCTTTTATTTATTTTATTTCTTTTTAATTTATTTACTTAAATTCAAGTTAGTTAACATACAGTGTAGTATTGATTTTGGGAGTGGAACGCAGTGACTCATCACTTACATATAATACCCAGTGCTCATCCCAGCAAGTGTCTTCCTTAGTACCCATCCACCATCTAGCCCATCCCCCCATCCTCCTCCCCTCCAGCAACCTTCAGTTGGTTCTCTGTATTGTCAGTCTTTTAAATTTTAGCCATTCTGGTGGATTGATTGGTAGTATCTCATTTTTTCCCCCTTCTAAATGCCTTATTGTTAATCCACAAATAACCCCTGGAGATAGGCATTATCATTATCCCCATTTCACAGATGAGGAGCCTGGGGCACAGAGAGGTTAAGTAACTTTCCCAAGGTCACACAGGCCAGTTCGTGGCAAAGCCAGTATTTCAACACAGGCAGTCTTGTTCCAGAGTCCACATTCTAAAACACTTCACTACCCACTGGGATATTCTAAAGTGTCCACAGGTAGCTAGCTGTTCTCTGAGCTTCTTCCATTTAAATTATACCATAAATTGGGGCGCCTGGGTGGCGCAGTCGGTTAAGCGTCCGACTTCAGCCAGGTCACGATCTCGCGGTCCGTGAGTTCGAGCCCCGCGTCAGGCTCTGGGCTGATGGCTCGGAGCCTGGAGCCTGTTTCCGATTCTGTGTCTCCCTCTCTCTCTGCCCCTCCCCCGTTCATGCTCTGTCTCTCTCTGTCCCAAAAATAAACTAAAAAACGTTGAAAAAAAATTAAATTATACCATAAACAGTTTGCCCACAGCTCTTTACCAAGAGTACCAATATTTACCAATTTTATTTAAAATACAAACCACTGTGGCCTCTTCCCAGACTATTGTATCTATATAAACACCAATTACTTTCATCTTAGTAAATATTAAAAGTAAATATGTGATTCCTAAAGAAGAGTTGTCTGTGAACCATATAAAATCACTCTGCATACACACCACTGTGGTACTCATAATTTGGGAAACAGTGATTGAAGCCATGTGATGACGTGCCTGCCCAAATCACCCATTTCTCAGTTTTCAAAAATTTTGTTGCTATCTATAATGATGAACAAATGAGTATCAAATAGAGATATAAACACTCCCTCAGTAGTGTCAACAACTAACTGTTTCCTACACATTTAGTGGGTCCCAGATGTTATGTCTGGCTCTTTAGAAGGCAGAGTGATCAACAAGACCCAGTCTTGGTCATGGAGATTATACTCTAACGGAGGAAAAGGGGGAAGGATTAGGTATGGCTGCAGGTTGCAATAGTGTAAGCCAGAATACGTCACATGCTACAGGGCTGTCCAGAGTTCTCCGTTGTCTGGAAGCTCTGCCAGGCCATCCGGTGCCTTCACCACATACCGGTGACACAGTAGCTAATGATATGTGCCACTTTTAGATGGGACAGAGAAAAAGCCATCCTGTCTTCATCCTCAGTCACTTCCTTTTAAAATACTTTTTCTTGCTCCTTTGACAATGAATCTCCTTCACCTTTTATCATCAAACATAGCAAAAAAAGCCAGTAGTAAACAGTACTTACGAATGTTGCAAAATAGTATAATAAACCACTTATCCATCTGTTACCAGCTTCAATAGTTAGCGATTCATGGCCAATCTTGTTTTTTTAATACCTGTATCTACTTCCTACTACCAGATTACTTTGAAGCAGATCCAAGGTATGATTTCTCCTGTAAATATTTTATCATGTGTGTTTGAAGAAAGGCAATCACAATCCCGTCAGCCCATCAAAAAGTTTAATAATAATACTCATTACCAAATATACAGTCAGTGTTAAAACTTCCAATTATTTTATAAATGTCATGTTTTCACAATTTGTTTGAGTAAGGACCTAAATACGATCCATGTGTTGCTATTGGCTGATATGTCTCTTAAGCTTCATTTACTCGAGTAATATGGACCCTCCCCATCTCTTTTGTTTTACTATGTAATTTATTTCCTGAAGACAGATCACTTCCAACTTTTGAGTTCAGAGTAACAAAATGGAAAATGGATGTGGGGATTTCTTTTCTCCCCGTCTTAAGTATTTTGTGAGGAGAAGACTTTAGGACTGACTTCTGAGTTAGTCATTGAGTGAATAATGAGGCTTCTTTATTTGTTTAGAAAAATGTATTTCTGCACGTCCAGCAGGTATCTGCATAATTATTTATTTATGATGCTATGGCACCAGTAACCTGTCTACGACCCTGCTCACCCACATGTTTAGGAAGAAGAAGGCAAAATGAATCACTCGGCATCCTCGGGCGTCAGAGCCAGAACCTTGCCATTTTGATATGAATGGTATTTTTGAGAGAAAATCGACTTGAAAGTAGCTTAAATGTAGCAGTAAATGAATATGAGTTGGAGTTAAGTATCCCATCAACTGGCTCCACACAGTCCCCCTCTCTTCCAGCCATCTGAACCATTTCTACAGAGCTCTGCCTCGTCAGTTTCACACAGGGTAGCAGCATGACACAGGAATAACTGCTTTTGTATGTCTGTGCATGTGCCTTTTCCCCTCTGTCATCCACTCCAAGGCATTTTGGAATAGCGTTTCTTCCTTCCTTCCTTCCTTCCTCCTCTTTCTTTCTTTCTTTCTTTCTTTCTTTCTTTCTTTCTTTCTTCTCCTTCCTTCCTTGTTTCATCTCTTTCTTTCTTCCTTCCTTCCTTCCTTCCTTCCTTCCTTCCTTCCTTCCTTCCTTCTTTTTCTTAAACAACATATAAGGTTAAATTGAATTGAATGTTAGTAAAAAAGGATGTTCTTCAACTCTACATGGAGTGGCAAGGTGTTATTTCCTGTGGGCCAGGAAAAGATTATTTTCCCCTGTGACACTTCACTGTACCACTCTTTATTCACTCTTAGACTGTTTTCTAATTGGAGAGAGAGAGAGAGAGAACATCTATTTATTCCTTCTCTCTCCTTTACTATGAAAATACTAAGCGCTGTACAAGTGGTGGCTATTATGTGTCAAGCAATGTTTAAAGTACTTTTTGCATATTGGCTCATTTGTTCCTCTTTGAGGTAGGTATTCTAATTACCGCCATTGTTCAGATGAGGAAACTGAGGCAAAGAGAAGTTACTGGTCCTAGGTCACATAGTAAGTAGTGGACCAGCGTTGCCAACCCAGAAAAAGTCTGTCTCCTGAACCTGTGTATTTAACCACCATTCTATTCAGCCTCTTTGGAATATATATATATATTCACTTTGGATCATGTGCTATTCCTTCTGAGCTATTATGGGGGCAATTCTACATACCAGCTGTGTGACTTTAAACAAATTGCTTCAAGATCTCTGCTCCTAGGTTTTTCTTTTTTGGGACTGGGGGGACTTCTTTTAAAATTTTATTTTATTTTTATTTAATTTATTTTTTAAATTTGCATCCAAGTTCGTCAGCATCTAGTGCAACAATGATTTCAGGAGTAGATTCCTTAAAGCCCCTTAATTCCATTTAGCCCCTCCCCCCTCCCACAACCCCTCCAGTAACCCTCTGTTCTCCGTATTGAAGAGTCTCTTATGTGTTGTCCCCCTCCCTGCTTTTATATTACTTTTGCTTCCCTTCCCTTACGTTCATCTGTTTTGTCTCTCAAAGTCCCTGTATGAGCGAAGTCATGATATTTGTCTTTTTCTGATTGGCTAATTTCGCTTTCTGCTCCTAGGTTTTTATCACTAAATTTGAGATCTACCTCATGGAAGGTGACAAGGATACGTTTCTGTGTTTTTAAATTTTTTTTTTCAACGTTTATTTATTTTTGGGGGACAGAGAGAGACAGAGCATGAACGGGCGAGGGGCAGAGAGAGAGGGAGACACAGAATCGGAAACAGGCTCCAGGCTCCGAGCCATCAGCCCAGAGCCCGACGCGGAGCTCGAACTCACGGACCGCGAGATCGTGACCTGGCTGAAGTCGGACGCTTAACCGACTGCGCCACCCAGGCGCCCCCGTTTCTGTGTTTTTAAATGGAACTGCGTGCGGCCAGTTCCAGTCAGGACGGGTAGGGCCGTGGTCAGCTTGGAGCTGCCCCCACCGGGAGCAGGGGGAGCTCTGCAGACACATGACGGTGTGGAAAGACAAGAGGTGTCTTAAGCCGGGGCCTCCGTGTGAGCCCTGCTCTGCTACTGGCCTGCTCTGGGACCATGGACAAGGTTTTTAGCCTTTAAAGCGTTTCTAGCCTTTAGCCCCTGTCCCTCGTCAATAAAAATGGAGCCGGTGATATGTACCTTGCAGGATTTCTGTGGCTGCCACATCGAAAGGTTGGGAGAAAATGGAAAAAGGTTGTTAGGAGCATATCTGGTGCATTGCGGTTGTTTAGTGCATGTTAGTTTTTCTTCCTATTATTATTTCTTCTTCTTCTTATAACTTCGTTATTGTAAGAAACCCCCTATATTGATGGCGTATCAATATTAGCTTCCTTTCTTTTTGGACTTCTCAAAAAGAGTGTCCTACAGAATCATGGTGTGGTGGAGAGGCTCCTGTGTTTTTATTTATTTATTTATTTAATTAATTAGAGAAAAGAGAGTGAGAGTGCACACACGTGAGGCAAAAGGAGGGCAGAGAGAGAGAGAGAGAGAGAGAGAGAGAGAGAGAGAATCTCAAGCAGGCTCCACGCTCAGCATGTAGTCCAACATGGGGCTCAATCCCACAACCCTGGGATCATGACGTGAGCCAAAATTAAGAGTTGGATGATCAACCGACTGAACCACCCAGATTCCACAAGCCTGTTGTTTGACGGACAAGAAAGATTGTTGTCTGGTGGCTTATTCTACCACCATTGGCTAGGTGACTTTTGAACAGCCATTTTCTCTCGATGACCTTTCATTTCCTTAGAGGCCAGACCTGAGTGAGTTGGGCTGGTTGAGCTCCCACAACATTTTTAATACTGGCATTCTGAGATGGCCTTCTGAGACTGTACATCTAACCAATGGAGACCCTCAGGAGCGGAGGTTTGCAAGGAACATATTACCTATAGTGGTTCCCATTTGGGGGTGATTTTGCCTGCCCCCTCCCCAGGGAGATTTGGCCATGTCTGAAGACATTTTTAGTTGTCATAACTGGGGAGTGTTACTGGCGTCTAGTGGGTAGAGGCCAGGGATTTTGCTAAGCATCTAACCGTCTGTAGGACAGACCTCTACAACAAAGAATGATCTGGCCCAAGTGTTAGCAGCACGGAGGTTGAGAAATCCTTGCTCGGTGCTTCTCTTGTGTTTTCAGAACGTGGAGGTGAGCCGCCGTTGCATATGCATGGACATCTCTATCCATAGTTCTTTTACTAGGCGTCTTGGTTATTTGAAAGGGGCCGCATACAAATTGTGTTATTTAGGAGCCTTTTCTTCCTATTCTCTTCGTCTTTTCATGATAGGCAGTTGGAAACAAAGATGAGGTGGCATACGACGTAAGAAATGGAATCGGGAACACCTTAGAGTGAAGAGCATAAAGCAGCTTCTGTGTAAAGGGGCCACAAAAGGAATAGAAATGGATCGCTGTCTAGCTTGCTAAGACACTGATGGGCAATGAGTGATTGGATTCTCCTGGGAATCCCTTTGTGCCATTAATCCATTCACTCACTCTGCATGAAATACCTGTTGCCTGTGAGGTTTGGTGCTATTGCTGGGGGTAGAGAAAAACAGAGAGCAGCACAGAGTTAGTCCCTTTAAAATGAGATTGCCTGCCTCCTTTTCATCTCCCAGGCAAGTCCTATTATTCCTTCCAGACCCAGCTCATAGAAGCTTCCTTTCTGTTTCTCCTGGTGAGCTAGGTACCCTCCTCTCTCTTCCCACTGGGCCCTGCGTTTGCCTTCTTGGGTCATCTGTTTATCTGTCTGCTTCCCTGCAGGGGTCAGGTGTCACTCTTCTCTGTATCCTGAGCATCTAGCCTCGTGCCTGGCACTGAGCAGGCACTCAACAGTGCTGTGGCAAGAATGAGTGAGAGAGTGAATGAATGAATGAATGAATGAATGGGACAAGGCTTCAAAGGCCAGCCTTCATGCAGTTTTTAAGACTTCGTCTTCCTTTCACTCCTCCCTTCCAGTGTGAGTAGTGTAGATTGGACAGAAAGGAGGAGGACGTCTTTCTGGATGAGGTATCGCGAGGGCACATCGAGGGGACGGTCACTTGGAGAAAGGAAGGCTAGTGGTATTTTAACACAAGCGGGACTCGTGCATGAGCCGGTGTCTTGGGTCAGGAGCATGAAGGTGATCAAGGGAAATAATGGGACCGGTAACTGCTCTATTATGGGGAAATATTGATGATCTCCATAAAGGTGGTATACGGCACAAAAGGTGTTATTTTTAGTGGATGTCTTCGAGTTGTATGAATTAATAAGGAGCAGCTTGGGTAGTGGAGCTCATTAACTTCTCTGGTCTAACTTATTTACACCGAATGTAAACCTTTCTCAGATTCGTGGCACCAACCATTTATAAATGATGTTTCCCGGTGTGAACTGTATTTTCTGGCAGAGACTGTATTTTTGTCTTTGAGGATGGGACTGGGGAGGGAGTTCTCAGATACACCAGATCCCTTTTCAGGGGTGGCTTTCTCTTCTGGTACCTGCAGTCGCCCCTGAAACCGGAAGTTCTGACCCAGCAAAAGCATTGGCAACCAATCAAATAGTGACTGTGCTTGTTAAACACTATTGGGTAGCAGTTAATTCAGTTCCTTTGGGATCACGTAAGTTGGTCAATGATCCGCTGTCCTTGTCAAGAGGTTATTAGGGTTAATTTATTGTCCACTGTCTTTCTTTCACTTCCCGGGCAGAGGTACTACGTCCGCGTGGTGGGTGGCTGACTGTTGCATGGGGGTGGGATCTCGCTGATGTTGGTTTTTCTGTAAACCCCCTTTCAGGCCAACCCACCTCCTTCATACGGTGGGCCCTTGGCAGCTTGTGCTTCGCCCCAGCAATTATTTAACACAGGGTGTTTCTCTCAGGTTTTCAGTTGAACAACCTTATTCTCTGAGAATTTTTTTTTTGGCAATGGTATTAAAATGTTATCTTTCCTATTATTATTATTTTTCTTGTAGTCTAGCGGGCATTTTGGAGTCTTGGCTTTAAATAAGTGATGAGAGTAAAATGACTCTGTTGCATTAGTTCTCAGACCTTATGACTTCCGTCTCCCCACCCACCTCTACTAACTGCAATGTCACCTGCTTTACACAGAATAGAGAAGGGGGGTTAAATCTGTTGAGTGTTTCTAATATGGCATTCCCTTTGACCCCTTGCTCTAAGGTAGGCACTACCATCCTAGTTATTCAGATGGGAGAATCAAAGTTCTGAGACAATAGGTAATGTGCCTAATAGCACAGAGCCTGTCAATGGAGAAATGGGATTTGCAGTCCAGATATATCTTTGCTCCAAACTTCTGGTAAATCCCATCAAACACTCTCTGTAAAGGGAAGGAGAGGACCAGGGAAAGGCTAAGGCAAAGAACTTTATAACTGGGAAATGGGAGAATACCGGATACGGGATGCAGGGAAAAAGTTGAGGGATTCAATTATTTTTCACCGTTTCTACCAAAGGGGATCCTGGAAGTCCACTGATCTGATCCAGCAAAACTCTGAGCTTGCTCAGAGTTTCTCTCCATGGATCATGAACCAGGGCTTGAAAAGAGTCAAGCTCTGGTCAGTAAACAGCATCCTATGTCTTGGAATGTATCTTCTTGATGCTGCTTGAATTTTTGGCTCCCTTTGTAGGAATTGGAGGGACAGAGCAGCAAATAATTTGTATTAATAACTAACACTTATTGAGAACTTTATGTGGAACAGGTAAGCATCTAATCTAATGCTTCTCAGACCACCTGTGGGGAAGGCCTCCCTCCCCCCCCCCCCCCCGCCACCTCCTTTTTGTTCCTTAAAAAGTTCCAATCTGTCATGGACCGTTGTCCAATAAAATATGACAAAATTAATTAATAGAAAAATGAAATTTTAAAATGGCATAGAAAATACATGCCCCTCTGTTTTATTGTTATTGGGGTCAATGGACATAAACGTTACTTTCTCTGAGATGGTCGATTTCAGTACTTATCCGATCATGGGCTGGTGACGTACACAATGCAGACTGGCATAGTCCACAGATCACTCTTTGAGCAACCTTTCTCTAAGCAACTCACATGCAGTAATTCTTGATAAGGTTATTTTCCCCATGTTGCAGGAGGATGGATAGAGGCGTGAGGAGTCACTTCCCAAGGCCACAAGGCTAGTGAAATGAGGAACCAACGTTGGAAGGCAGGCAGCTGTTTCCAGGACCTTCCCTGTTCACCGTGTCACATTCTGCTTTGACTCATGGGGCACAGGGTTTGGGCATAGAGTGGGATAGACTCCAGGCAAGTCCTGACTAGGTCATTTAGCACCTGTATGGCATTAGGATTCAGTGACATCTCAAAGGCTCATAGATGGCCCCTGGCATGGCGTGAGTGCCCAGCAAATAGACGCCATTCATTTTGACAAGGACAAAATTCCAAGTGGCACTTTGATAATGATTTAGGGTGGATTATTAGATTTAGTGCAGTTAATATTCCACCTGCCAATGCGTCTCAATGGTCATGTTTGTCAAAAAACACTTTGTCAATGGCTTTTTCATTCCATGAAAGAAATTAAGTTTAACTCTATCGTTTTAATATCCCTGCCCATTTATTTCTAAACCCTGTGGCAGAAATGGCCAGCTATAAAACTCATCAGGAGAACAGATTCTGTTTCCTTGGGGAGACAGGAAAACAACTGTGAGATCTGATGCCTATTTTTTTTTTTCCAATTATTAGCCGTATGTCTTTGACTAAGCTTATTTTCCCAAGCCTCAGTCTTTTCATCTATAAAAGGGGGCTGATAATAACATGACCTGATGTCATATCGTGTGGCTGTGGAGACTCAGAGAATCAATACCTGGAATGCACTTGGCATAGTGCCTTGTAGATAATACGCACTTGCCAAATATTAATCATTGTTGGTGCTGATGTGTCTGGAAAGGCGAGATTCCAAGATATCACCTGCTCTTTGTACATGGCCTTTAACTGGTGGTTGGCAAAAATTAATAATATTCATGGTTAATTTTTTTCTTTAGCGCCTGTACACGCGGGACCTAGTGCCAGTCAGTCCCGTACACGTTATTTGTGGAATTCTCTTGGCCTCTTACTGACCGGTGATTAAATCTCAGGGTGGTCAATTTACTTGCTCAGTGGCCCAGTATGTTGGCATAGAGGCCCCCCCCCCAAATTGAACCAAGATTGAGCTGGCTCAACCCCTCACTGTTTTCCAGTTAATTTCACTCGGAAGCAAAATAAATAATGAGTTAGCGCTTACTGTGTTCTACGTGTTGGGCGCTCTAGCTCGTCCTTTGCCTGAATCATTGCGTTTTCTGCTCACACAATCCTGCGAGATGAATACCACATTATCCTTTTTTTTTAATAGATGAGAAAACACAGTCAAGGGAAACAGGGGACTCAGGTAGTGAGGACGGGCCCAAGCTCTGAACGCAGATAGGCTGGTTCTGCAGCCCACGCTAGGCTCTAAATGGGGAAGAAATAAACACACGTGCCTGGGGCAGGTGTGCATTGTCCTGTTTCTTCAGCTGAATGTTTTCCCTTCTCTGTAAAATGAGAGAGTTGCATTAGGGCCTCTTTAAAATCTTTAAGCCTAAGACCGCAAGTAGGGGGCCAAAATACAGCTTCCCTTGGGTGTCTCCACCACGTTACTGCCCTGGTAGAAAATGGCCAGCACGTGAATGGCTTAATGTATACGTAGGCCCACTTTGTACAATTTTGGGGAAAGAAGTCAGGACGGAGGCCCCACAGAGCAACTGAAAACACGTGATCAGCTTCTTGCTCGGGGTTCAGTCCTGGAGTACTGATTCTCTTCCGAAACACACATGGCTGCATTGTGGACCGAGAGATTTCTCAGGCTGGATTTCTTATCCCGCTGTTTCGCCTTTACGCTCGGCTCCTTCGAACGGCTGCAGGTGATTGTCTGCTGTGCAAAGCGGGCGCTCCATGACTCAGAGCGGAGGGTGGATGATTATTTGGTGGAAGCGCGTATCGAAAGATTTGCCAATTTTCCCCATGGTGTCTTTGAATGTGCCATAGGTAGTGGCTTGTTTCTTGGTCTGCAAAATAAAAAAAATTAAAAAAAATTCTTTTGTTTTGTTTTGTTTTCTTTTGTTTTGAAACTCTGAGCTTTCCACACTTATCTGGAGCAACTTATTTGACAAGAGGTTTTGTCTCTCACATAAACGCAGTAGGAGTTTGGGAGAAAGGGTTGATGCCCATGCATACTCTTTATTTACAGACAGGAAGTTCTGAAGGTCAGAGAGGAGATTGGCCGAGCTCAAGAAGCTCTGGACAGTGGGCAACCTTTACCGAAGATTCCGTCCACCTCCGAACCTTTGCAGTGAATTTTGTGTGTACAAACATTTCTCGGAAGAGAAGGCTTATGGGAGGAGTCAGACACTCATGCGCCCACAGATCATGCAAATGAATGACGCAGGCAGGGGGAGGGAAGTTGGGACAGGGTGGGGAGTGTGGCCAATTGGACACCACACACCCCATCGTAAGGAAAAGTTGCTACTCAGAATCAGCCAGTCGTGGCCACAGGGGAATGCTGGCCCACTACTGTTTGACCTCTGAACTTTTCAAGAGAAGCACATTTTTTTTTCTGGGCTTTATGTGAAATATTTCAATCTAATAGGGTCAGCTCACTTCAAGGTTTTTGAGGTAATGCAGGCCGAGCACCACATGACGTCAGGTTAGATATCAGCCATGGGGCCACGCATGTGCAAACACAGACTTGTAACTCTCATCTGATTCTTGAAGGAGACTGTGGTCCGAAAAACGTGGGAAAGGCTTGGCTTCACTAATGACAGTTACAGCATCAGAACACAAGTTTTTCCTGCTTCTTTGCCAACTGAATTATATGAGGATTAAAAAAAAAATCGCCTATACCTAGAATTATGTCAGTTGAGAGCAGCTCCTCCTTTCGTGAACTTAAGTATATCTATGGCAACGTCACTTATTCCGTTTCTCTCTGTGTGCTGTGCTTGAAGCCTCGCAGACTCCTGGACCACCTGTATTAATATCCATACGTCCTTTCCTAGTGGCAAATACCCATCTGCGAGGGTGAGGCATTGGACAGAGGTGACCGGCAGCTCCAAATAAGTATTAGAGGCATGTCAAACTCAGTTAAATAAGAAAGATTAGAAGGGGAGCCCGGGGAGAGGGAGCAGATCTGCGATTCCTGGGGAGGGGAGGAGAGACTATGCCTTCAAGAAAGATGGGAGAAATGAATGTGAATTGAGAGAAACTGGAGATTTTATCACTGCAGATAAATCTCAGCTGCACTCTCCAAATCCGGGGCCTTAGCTATGACATAAAGATGATGGTCTATAGTCAAGTGCATTGAAACTCCCACACGTGTTTATTTGAAGTTCAGTGTTAATAAAATACACAGATGCATCTCTCTATTTCTTTTTTCCTCACGCTCCCCCTCTGCGTGTGTTAATATATCCCAGGTAGCACCTAAGAAATTCCACATTACTCTGGGTGTAGCACACTTAAGAGTGACCAGGCGTGATCAGTGTTATGGGACTAGGGATCGTTTTCTTTCGTCTTGAGGGAAGGAGAGCCTGGGTTTAGGGACAGGGCCATTTTATACTGCAACTTTGTTAACAGGGTCGGTTCTCCGCTCGCTTGTCAAAAGTACTTTATTTATCAGTCTTAAAAGTACTAAGTAACTTGTCATTATTTCTATAACAGTGGGAGATAATTAAATCCTACATGCTTTAAGGAATCAAGCCAGGGTCAGAGCTGTTTTGCATATAGCATGCGTACATTAGGTGAAAGTAGCCTGTTTAAACTGTCACTCGATATTATATTAGCTGTTAGATAAATGGCACAGAACTGTGAGCACAGCAGATATTTGGCAGTGTCTCTCTATCCTTGCATTGTGCTGTGGCAATGATCTAGCACTTGCTAGGGGATTACTAGATACACTCCGACCACGAGAGAGCTTGACCACTGGCCGGTCTGTTTAAATCGCCACTGAACACCGTAACGCTTGATACTTTTCATTTCCAGAGAACCCTCGAAGTCCATCTCTGAGAAGAAACTGGGCTGGGTGAATTGGATCTAAGCGGCTGCCCAGCAGAATTTAGGGACTGTCACGCTGGGTTGTGGGCAGCATTGTGACAAGGCTGTTGAGAAGAGGCAAAACCCGAAACTGAGTGAAGTGGGAGGGTGTGCGTGGACAGGGAAGGTGGAGGCAGGTGCTGCCTCTTGTGAACTAAGCCAGGGAACAGCTGACCGTTGATGTGGGGGGAAGATCACAGTCTATGGAATCAGACACACGTGGATTGGGAAGCTGGTTTCATTATTCACCCGCTGTATGACTTGATTTAGCCTCCCAGCCACAGCTTTCACAGTCTGTAGAGTGGGCTTATGCAAGGCACCTGGGTCCAGGCTTGACGGGTAGAGCATGCTTTGTACATGCTGGTCTGGGCGGGATCAGAGGTCTGACCCTGAACACAGGAAGGTGCCCATTAGTGAGTTAGGCTTGAATACGGATCCAAACACAGAGAGGACCTTGGTCATTTCTTATTCTAGTCTGCTTAGTAGGTCTGGTTGGCCCGTGGCCCCCAGATGTTGATTACACTCAGAGAGAAGGCAGAAGAAATAAGTGAATTATGCCACTGTTTGCAACAGGGACATCCTCGGGTAGCATTTTAGCTCTAAACTGCCACTTAAGTTGGCTACACTTCGGAATGCACTCAGAGAAGCTTAGTTTCCACCTGCTTTGAAGGTTTGTAACGAAACCACCTCGGCCATCTACCGTCAGAGATGCCGCCTGCTCTGATCACCCTGCTCACTTTATTTTTACTTTTCTTATGCCACTTCATATTCTCCCTTGCGTTACCGTGTGTGGAGAGTTTTTAATCTCTTCTAGACCAAATCTCCATGTGATCTAGATTTGATGCATTCAGAGGATCCAGTACAATCCCCAGCTGTAATAGGAACCCAACAAATGTTTGTTGAATGAATAAACAGTTTGCTAAAAGGTTGGAGGATGATTTTATTGATCTTCGTTTCTCTTGGCCAGTGATGATATCACCTCTACTTTAAATGTCCAAGGGAAAAAAGACTTAAGTCAGTGGACTTAAGTCAGTATATATTTCTGGTGATATCAGCTCCCGTATTCTTGAGGTATCATGGTTAGAAAATTCTGGACTCCAGAGACAAGTGGCTGAACATTACCATAAACAGCCCTATGTGCAATACCAAAGGGCACTGGTCTCCATATTTCCCTACTTGTCAGTGGTCTTAATTGAGCTTACCTGTTCATTCCTAAACCTATTTCTTCTTTGATAATTTAGATTTCAGAAGCTAAAAAGAAGGGACACCTGGCCAAAGCCCAGCAGAATGGAGTGACTAATTGGGCTGTGATCCAGTTGGGGCCCTGCTTCCTGGGGCCCCAGAGACTCTGTCTACTTTCTAATCTGAGGCAATGGATGACGCCATATTGGAATTAGATATCGAGGTCCTACTCAGGGAAGCTTCCCCTGCTCCCTCTCCTCCAGAGTCAGTCGCTAACCCTCACCACCATAACGACAGATGCCGGATTTACCACAGAGCGCCTACCACATGCCAAGCATATTTCTAGGTGCTTGGAATATGCCCATGAGCAAACAGGTGGCAAATCTCAGCCCCGTGGTACTCACACTTCAATGGGCAGGGGAGGGGGCCAACAAGATGAAACAGTAAGTAACTAAGAGATGTGTTGGGAGGCAGAGACAGCAGGGTGAGGGGGAGACACCGAGGGAGGGACAGACGGAGAGACAGTTGGAGATAGAGGGGCCGGGGGAGATAGTCACATGGACACTGAGAGACAGACGACTGGAGACCAGACAGAAAGAGGAAAGCAAAGCTGTGAGGGACGGCGAGGAGCCAGATGGAAAGAGTGAGACACAGAGGGGTGGACGGAACGATAGACAGCAGGCAGGGGTCCGCTCGGGCCTGGAGCAGCTGCCCCTCCCCTGCTCTCTCCAACCCCCTGCTCCTCAGCCCCCCACAGCCCTGCCCTCTCCTCCAGACCTTTCTCACACGGCTGCTGCTCCTGAAGCCAGTTCTGCATGGGCCACGACCCTGCCTGGAAGTCATCGGTCCCTCCCTGGTGCCCTGAGGCTACGACCACCGAGAGCACTGGCCACCTCTACCTCCCGGGTCTCAGCTCTTGCCGTCACCCAGCTGGGGCCACATTGCACCCAGCCGTCTCTCTTAAAAACTGAACTCTTGGCGTCAACCCTGGAAAGGCTTTTCTGACCGCCCCACCCCAGTCTGGGATGGGGCTCACTCTAATGGGTTCCCACCAACGTGTCTCAATTCCTAGCGAACGGAAGCACGGAACGCTAATGCTGAAGTCAGCTAACGTGGGACCTTAGTGAAGACCAGGCTCTTCCTGGGCCCTCTCCTGTCTGAGCTCCCTGAATTCTCCGACAGCCCTTAATCGTAGGTACTCTTATTACCTTCGCTCTAGAGATGATGAAACTGTGATTCAGAGAACTTTAGAAACTTGCCCGAGGTAACCCAGCCTACAGATAGCACAGCAACCTAGAGTTATCACTGTTTTTGTGATGTTTCCATGCCTGCCCTTCTCTTCCCTCCCTCCCAGGCCCCAGGTGATATACACTCCGGGGTGTGAGCTACTCGAAGGCAGGATAGACGGGTTTAGAGCACAGCCTGGCACCTGGCAGAGTCGGCCCCGAATACGTGACTGATCAAGGAAAGGAGGTATCCCTGTTAAGACATCCACCCAGGAGAGAGGCTCGTGGGGGATGTCTGTGCTTCTGAGCCATGGCTTTGGAAAACTTGAGTGCCGTCGTGCATCGTCGGCCTGTCTGAGGACAGATTGCTGGGGGAGGGATGTTCCTGCCCAGCCAGCAGACTCTCAGTTGCTCGTGTGTCTGAAAGGGGAAAGGGGACAGATGAGGACCAAGAAGCCTGGGGAGTTGACTGGAACTTTGAGATCAATCGCGGGAGGCAGGAATAGTGACCAGGCCGCGCTGGCCTGAGCAGAGTCACAGAGGCCGCATTCTAGCTTTTGTTGGCATCTTTGGTGGTGTTTTCCTAGGGCTTCTTGAAAGAATAGAGAGTTTCTGAAAGATGTGAGAGAGAGAACACAGACTATAATTACACTGAGTATTGATGTTTCCCCGGGGAAGAAAAATGCCTGTTTGGTGGGGCGCCTGCTCCATGGAAGCTTCCCAGAGATAAGGGGTGTACGGAATTGTGCGCCGGGGTGCGGGAGAAGAAAAAGGCGTGGTGGTGCACCTGTTATGTCTACCTTTCCCTTTCCTGTCTCTGCTCTCAGAGACCCCCTAGGACAGGACATCTGTGAAATCCCAGCATTTCCCGTATACATCCTGATCCAGAAAGACAGACAGCCCACCTCCTTACACGCTTGGGATGCCTCTCTTTAGTAGCCACTTGCCTTAAAGCTGTGAAGTATTGTCTTGGGGGGTAGAGAACATTGAATGCAGGAGGAAAAGATAAAATAAATAAGAGCTTCTAAGACAGTCTGTATTGATATTATACTTATAAAACCTAAAAGCCCCTGCTGACTGTGGAAAATTAATGATAGGTACAGTCAATATTAATTGTCCCTCCAAAAAGCAGAGGAGAAAAAGCCTCCAAAATGAGGATCAATCTAATCCCCCTGCCAGCACCGTATTGAGCCTTTCTTCCAAAAATAAATATATTTTTTAAACCATTGACAGGATTATTTAGGAAAGCATTTACTTAGTCTTGCTAATGGAAAACCATGATAATGATCTTTGAACAATAGGTTTTAGAAACATCAGCTCTTGGGTGGTAGACTGGCCTCCCACCCAGTCAATGTGGCAGCTTTTCTTTGAAAGGGGAGAAGCCCGGGCTCAGGGGTGGAAGGAGTTTGGATACCTGATCGCCCCGGTAGAGTTATGTGTTTTTGCGCATCTCCCATGAATTATTAAGGGCACATCCAGCAATGCAAGGGAGAAAAAGGCAGATGATTTCCCTTTGAGTTTGCTGATCAGCCAATTGCTTGGTTCCGGAGGACTCCACGTGTTTCTAGTTTCTGTATACATCCACAGAAATGGAGCATGATCCTTACGGCATCTCAAGTGAATGATTTTTCAATTAGCCTGTAGTTCCTTTGTGATATTCCCTTTACGGTCCTATGTGGGTGATGTAGAGCAAAGGTTTAAGAGGTTTTGGACAATTTATGTGGTTTAGAGAGGCTGTTTGTCAAGAAACAATATCTACAACAACTTTTATGTTCAATTTGAGTCCCAGGTCTTTTGCTTATTTTTATAGCCCCGTTTTCTGAGGTGTTAAAGCAAACTTAAAGGCAGTGTTTCAATGGTGTTGGTGGTGTTGGTAATGTGTTCCTGGAGGGGTCTGGGCGAGCCGAGAACACCATTCCCCTGAACACAGAGACAGTGGACATTGGCATAACTGGAGGGCCATTTGTTGAGTTTCATCAAACATCTTGAAGCATGAACATTGTTTTAGCTGAAAACTTCATCTCCAGTGTGGTAAAATAGTGCAGGTGGGTTAAAGAATGGATTTTGGATTCAGCCAGATCTGGGAGGTGTGGAAATGCTACTTGGAGGGTGCATTACTTGTCCTCATCGTATCTCAGTGTTCTAACCTGGTAAACTGGGATTGGTACAGGGATTAAATGGAATAACGTATGTAAAGTGCTTAGGCACAGCCTGGCACAAAGTAAGTCCTCAGTAAATATTATCTTTATGGTTGTTGCTGCTGCTGTTGGTAGGGATCTACCTTAAGACATGTACAAAGGTACCTGTACGAAGTTATGGACATATACAAAGATTTAATTGCAAAGATGTTCTTCCCAGTGTTTACAACCTTGAACAGTTGGATTGACTAAGTATATTATGGAAAATAAATACAATGGTTATTGTCTGATTTGGCTGTTAGGAACCAGGTAATAGTTGATTGACTGAACAGTATTCACAATAATTTAAGTGCAACATTAAGCATCATCTGATTATTATCAATAGGATAGTATCATCCTATTGTGTGTCCAAACAGTAAAAGTGTAACGATATACCCATGCACCAAAAATGCATATCTAGATATCCATGGCTGATGGCATAGACATTTTTTTAATGTTTTGATTTCATTTTTTGCTTGTCTGTATTGTTTACAATGTCGTGTGCCTTTCTTGATTAGAATTTCTTTGATTGGACAAAAGAAAACCTAAGCATGGGTTGATGGTCCCAGTTGGGGAATATCCTCCAATGGTAAAAAACAAAAAAAAAAAACAAACAAAAAAAACCCATAGTATCGGTATGGCTTTCTCAGACATTTTGAGATATGAAGCGGGACGTGCTAAAGGTTGTGTCACTCCATCAGAAAACATAAGCAAGGAATGAGAGATCAGGAACATTTGAAAATGAGATCATGAAGAATGAGAACCGTACAGTCGCTTGGCCCATGGATTTTTTTTTTTTGTTTTGTTTTTTAATGGAAGACTTAGTGACATTTGAAAAATGGAGACCTATGCCACGGAGGTTGATTGGCATTTATGGGCGGTATACGGCACGATTTGCCCCCCTCCCACCTCCCTCACCCCACGTCCAAACCCTCACCCATCCACCCTCTGGATTCAGTTGGATAAGCTATAAAACTCTCTAAAATTGCTATGTGCAGAAAGACTAGTTGTCGTTTTCAAAATATGACTTATCTGGATAGAAATTTGAAAAAGTAACTTGTGACATTTTAAACACTTTTACTGACTCTTGTTAAAAAAAGAAAAAAATAATAAAGAAAAAGGAAACTTGTACCTGTTCAGAGAGGGAAAAAAAAAAAAAAAGAGGAGAAGAACGGAGAATAGTTTCATATCGAGTCTTTATTGAAATAGTTGGGTCTAAATCCCAATGGATTTTGTCAAAATTGAAATAATGTTTGGAAGGAACACATGATTGCTATAAATATCTATTTATATTCATACCTCAGGAGTGGGCTAGTCCCTTAATTTTCTTCATAAATGGAAAATTATTTTCACGAATGGTAGTTTATCATTTTTATAATGCTACAACTTGACCCCTAGGGTTCTGGAATTTTCAGGGCTGCCAGCTGAATATGTATTTCAGAGATGGGGTGCCTATGTGTTCACATATAAGATTGCACCCCGAATGGTTATGAACTGTCCTTTTTTTTTTTCCTCTGAAGGGTTAACACACATTTATGTACATTTTATCCTTTTAACTCCAAGTGTTTTTCAATGGAAAAGTAATATTTGTCTCAATACCATCATACTCTCAGATATGGCCACAGACATATTTCCTATCTGTTAAATACTTAATTCCAGGAGTAACCAGTTTTCTTCTGGGGCCCCATTCATCTCTAACACAACTCTGAAGTTCAGCCTCATAAAGTATTTGAATTGGGGCACCTGGGTTGCTCAGTGGGTTGTATCCGACTGTGGATTTTGGCTCCGGTCATGAGCTCACAGTTTGTGAGATCAAGCCCTGTGTCAGGCTCTGTGCTGACAGCGTGGAGCCTGCTTGGGATTCTTTCTCTCTCTCTCTCTCTCTCTCTGTCTCCCTCTCTCTCTGCCCCTGCTCATGCTCTCTCTCCCTCTCTTTCTCAAAATAAATTGAATGCCATTACAGATGATGACATTATTGTCAGTAAAAGTTTCTAAAAGCTATTTTACTAGATTCTTCTAAGTGAAACCTTCGAGAAATTATGTTTACTTCCCTGAAATGCCCATTTCTGCCTTCGTTCCTTCTTTGTTTCTGTGCATGCTCTCTCTCCTTCTGCTTCCCTCCACTCCTCTCCTCTCCCTCTTTCTCTGTATGCTTCTTGTCTCTATCTCTGGTTATTTGTATCATCTTCCTTTTGTTCTCTCTGGCGTGCACCATCTTTCTGTGCGACACCCTGTTTGCTCCCCTTTAATTCCCTCTTGTGCCGTGGAGGTCCCAGCTTTCCCAGTAAGTTTTATTCTCACCATCCATTTCCATAGAGCCCTTTCAGTCACCAAGAATTATATTATTATGTTATTATACTTTCATGTATCCTGTTAGGAGATAGAAATGTCTTAACATTTTATGGTCTACTTACTGTAGAGCTCACAACTGGCTACCTGGTTGTTTTCTTTGATACAGATGCTGTTTACAAATGTTAAATTGTTTGCCAGGGCTTTACGATTTTACACGGAAATTCGGATTTTCTTTGAAAAAGGTAAAGACGATTTCTGTACCCTGGGCACCTTCCCAGGTCCACAGTGAGCTGAAGCGGAGCGGTAGCTCCCCAAAAATGTCCAATATGTCGCAGTCCTTCCGTCACTCTTTGGGGTCTTCGTTCCTCCATGTTGCTGCCCTGATGTCTGCAGCCATTGGACATGGCCGCGTCTGTGCTCTTGCTTTCTGCTCCCACAGCTTCCTCACCTGGAACCCCCAGGTTCCCCTCCACCCCTTCCCCTCCACCAGAAGGAGGACAATGGGATTTCCCGTCACAATGGCTGGACCAATAAGAGGGGGTGCCTCCAGTTATCCTTTGGATGCCTCTTCCGCTTATATGTAAGGCTGGCCCCAAGACAAAGAATGTTGACAAAAACAAACAAACAAACAAGCCCTCTGTGGATGTCGTTCAAGGTCCCTGACATCTAAGTCTACCGACCATTTAGTGATATTGGTATAAATCATTCTCTGGTGTGATTATTCTTTCTTTGTTTCGTTTTGGTTTTTTGTTTGTTTGTTTTTGTTTTTGAGCTTCAGTGTATTTCGCCACAATTTGAACAAGTAGCCAAAGTTGAAAGAACTCAAAAATTCTGTTGGTGCATGTCTAGTTTCCAATAACACACTCATATTCGTGGGTCTTCTGATTTCAGAGGGGGGTCTTTTGTGAGGTCCTGAGTTTTCCTTGCCCCACACAAATGTTTGATGACTTTTCCCCCGTGTTGCCCCTTCGGGCTGTGCTGATCTCTCTGAATACACTGAGAGTAAGGAGACCAGTACCTGGCCTCTGCTTTGCATCCAGTACATGTTTGTTAAATGAATGAACATTTGTGAAACTGAGGCCGAGAGAGAAGTAACTTGCCTTTGGTCACACAGGACGTCACTGAGAAAACTGAGGTTACATGTGGCTGTTTGGTTCAAACATTTGTTTAAGTGAAAAAATGCTGCCTTTTCCTCATCTCTTCCCACTTCCCCTCACACTACAACTGCAACCCAACTTTTCAGTCAATGTTCAATTTTCACTTAACGTGGGCCCTCGAAATGCTCATAAGTATTGGTGGTTCTGACTCTAATTCATGCTTCCGACAGATTTGTACTCAAATAACGGCTTCCAGTTTTCAGAACACTTACAGACTGTTTCCTTACTTTAACAATTGGTGGAATTCTGACATTTTAGGCTCATAATTTCCTCTTCATGCTGCAGACGCCGAGGTCTGTTGGCAGAGGTTTTGTCAACCCAAAGTACACACGATCGCATATTTGTGCGTGTCTTATCAACCTGCAAACAACTCATGCATTTGAAATGTTCCAGGGCTTGTCCGTGGAGCTCAATCTCACCTCTTTTCGTGACTGTTGGCAATGAAACCGGCATGTGCACTCCAAGTTCACATGTGATGTCTTCTGGAAGTTTTCCCACTTTACAAAATAAACATTAATTTAGTTCAGTTGTGCTTTATTTTTCTGCTCTGGGAGAGGCTTTCTCTGGGTAGCTTTGTATCTATTGCATGAATTGTCGGTTAGACTTGACTTAATTCATTCTCGTCAGAAATGACAAGTACTTGGGACGCATTTCCTTCCAGAGTCTCCCAAGTGCACATACATACGAGCACAACACCCTCGCACACATACAGACACGCATATGCCACCATGAACTGAGAATAGCTCCGAGCCACTGAAGTCGTGAGGAAAGCCTGTTCTCGAATGAGTTTTATCCTGTTCCTCCCTTCCTTGGGACTCCATTGTTGCTGCAGATAGGACGGTGGAGATGAGAAAGAGGACCTATTAGAATGGAGAACAAATCATAACTGTCTTACCCCTAAAGCCGCTGATATCTCAGCTCAAATACACATAATATGCACCAGACTGAAAAGAGTACTTGTGGGCAGAGTGCTGTGACAGAGTGCTTTGGAAGATGTAACTTTATGAAAAAGACTGATTCCATGTCTGTCTGTACCTATCCCATCTGGGCCTATCCCTAGATCTGATCGATCGATCGATCGATCGATCTATGATCACATACATATAGAGAAACACACACATGCATATATATCTTCTGCTCATTGCATATTGTCTATTTCTGTTGGCCAAAAAAAAAAAAAAAAAAAAAAAAACCACCCAATGAAATATTATTGATTTCATAGGGTTTGGCCCAGTAACCCTGACCACAGAGTGGGTTTTTTTTGCCTACTTTCCCCACCCCTTTTCCCCTATTTCCTTGTACACTACAGAAATAAGCTGTAAATGCCAAAAGAGAATTGCAGCATTGCATCAGACAGCATTTTGCAAGGGCTCCCAAGACTTCTACTCCCTGGTGTATGTGCCCTGTATAATCCCATCCCCTTGACTGTGGTCAAGGCTTGTGCATATGATGCTATGCCACTTCTATAATTAGGTTGCATTAAAAGGAAAAGGAGAAGGGATTTGATGGATGTAATTAAGGTCCCAAGTCAGTTAATTCTGAATTAATTAAACGAGAGATCATACTGGGTGGGTCTGGCTTAATCAGGTGAGAGCACTTAAAAGCGTCCTTCCAAGGAGACAGACACTCTCCTTCTGGCTGTGATGAAACAGCCAGCCGCGTTGTGACCTGGCTATGGCCCCCTGGGAGCCAAGAGTCTCAGTCTTGCAGTCTCAAGAAACTGAGAACTGCCAACGACCTGATTGAGTCTGGAAGAGGACCTTAAGCTCCAGATGAGGGCACAGGTTGGCCAGCACTTTGACGAAAGCCTTGTGAGACCCTCAGCAGAGGATCCAGCTGAGATGTGCCAACTGCTGACTTTCAGAAACTGAGATAATAAATGTGTGCTGTGTAAGACACCAAAGTTTCGGTAATTAGGTATGTAACAATAGAGAATGAATGCACACAGCCAAAGATCTGCATGTTCAGAGAGTGGCTCTGATGGCTCCTGGGCCTGCCGCAACCTGCCTCTTCGGCATCTTGCTTCATCCACCTCCATCCATAAGTGACCCAGAGAAAGGTCCTAGGTGAGAGCCCGAGGTACAGAGAGAGCCTCGTGTTCATGCTGGCTTCAGTGGGCGTTTTTGCACCCGTATCTGTGAGCTCAGCTTTATTCTTATTTACTTTGTTCTGTTCCTGCAGTAAGGAGAAACTCTCTTTCCAGGAAAAAAAAAAAATATTTAATTTTCTCTTGGTTTAGAAACATCAGACACTTGATACTAGGAATGGGGTCTTGGACCATTCCCTGCAGGCACATCATCCTACAGCATTGCGTGAAGAAGAAGGCGTGTGGCTGCTATAATATACTTCTTTTATTTCCCTACTTTCTTTTTTAATGTTCTTTCCTATTCAGGCTTCGGGCTTTTTCTTCCTCTTTCCCTTTGTGTGGTGGCATCTGCCTTGAATGTTGATGAGGGAAAGTTGGTCTCTCCCCAAGAACTTATTTGGGGGTAATTAATTCTTGGCATCATAACAGTGCTTCACAACTGTGACTTTCTTAGGTATGAATTGACTGACTAAATGTCCAGGCATGGGATACGCACAATTGCATTTCCTTTTGCCAACAATTAATTGTTTATTGAATTTGCTCTCGCAGGAATAGTAATGGCGATGGCTTGCGTGGACAAGGGGGGGAAGGGTATTCCCATGAGGACTGTGAGGGAATCCGTGAACGCTTGGACTCCGGTCTCAAGTCATTCTTTGCTATTTTATGCCCTACAGCTCTGCGAGGGGACCGTTCTAGAAAGCCGGACCACGTCTCAGGGAGATTACAGTCCATTTGGGTAGCAGTCATGCAAAGATGACCATCTGTGAACTCTTGCTAGATTGTGAGCCACAAGTACAAAGGGATGATGGACAGGAGGGTAGGGCGACGAAACCATACCGGGGCGGGAGAGAGAGGGGAGGCATCGGGGAAGAAGTGTTGAGACTGGAGTTGGATAGGGGAATTTAGCCAGAAGAAGAGTTTGTGGTGATGATAAATTCATTGATTTTTCAGCTGATACCGAACTTGGACTTGAAACTACAATTTTAGGGAAAAGTTTGTACTACCCAACACATGGCAAAATGAAAATTAATTAGCTAATACTCTGCTAACTGAGAATTTGTGGGAATTTGGAATGTCAACTCCACCAGCGGGCAAGAGACATGCCCCATCCTCTTGTCTCTTGCTTCCGCAATGCCTACCAGAGAGTTTTGCGTGGCAGTGGATGCTCAAACAGAACTGGGACCAAACGAGTGAATCTTACCCACTGAGCAACCCGTTAAAATTCTTTCCTCATAAGATTAATTATGTGATTGCATTTGTAGAAACAGAACAAGTGGGAAGAATGAACTGTTGACGTGGCAATGATTGCTCAATCGCGAAACGTTGGTTCCCAGTCATTAAAGCAGGGCTCCAAAGGAAGGCTGCAACTGAATTCATTGATAGCCCAGTGGGACCCACTGTATATTTTGAATGTACAAAAAAATATATACGTGTATTGTTTTCAAAAATAGTATCTGATTAGTCTTTCCTGTCTCACCTTCGGAATGATTAAAGATTTCACGAAGTTTGGGTAGGTTCTCCTTTTTTGATATTTTACCAGGTTTAGGGACACTAATGGGCTATGGTGGCTAATTAATCAGCCAGGCTTGAGGACAGGACAAGTGATCCAGATCTGGAAACTGCTGTGAAGCACAGCTTCAGAGCCGAAGAGCAGCTCAGTACCAGGGTGGCCATCAGGGAGCTGGGGCAGAGGAGAGTCCCATCGAGATGGGCCGGCAGTGGCCGGAGAATATTTCACAGGTAGGAGCGCAGGTAGGTGCTGACGTGGGAGGGAGGTTAAGAGTGAACAGCAGAAATCATTTGTTCAGTCTGAGTAATGGGTCAAGAGCCTAAGACTGTTGGGTCAAGTGGTGAGAGCTGAGCTGTATTTCTTGACAATAGGCTCTCCTAGCATCACCCCTCGCACCTAGAAATTACCAACTTGCTTGAATGAGGTCGGCCGGTCTGCAACATACTTTTGCTCACCTCTATGTACACAGGTGTCTTAGCTTTACCCACACTTGACACTCTTCACGAAAATATTTCCTGCTTTCTAAGACCCGTTGGATACATGAAGGCAGCTCCATTTTGTTGACGAGCCGTTCTCTCGCTGTTTTCTCGGTGCTCCTGCGAGGGGGCCCGGAGTATGAAAGGTGTAATAGAAACCCAGATTTCTATTTTAGGGAGCAGAAAGGTTACGTGCACAAACGGCCTTTTGCCGGATTGCACGTGAGGTACCTCGTTAACTTAAAAACAGAATTTGAATGTAAATTAAAATGCTTGTTCCCACTCATAACTGCCGTTCAGATGCTAAGTTGGCAGTTTTCCCATACCTTCATCAGCCAGCAACCTCCAGAATAGATTATATATGGCACCTAACGCCAACTGTCCTTAAAGAGGCGACCCTTGCTCACAAACGGTGCAAGCTTGCCACAGATTCCACCTACAGCTGCTGCCACCAACTTGTGGTGATTCATCTTCTTTCTGCCATTCTGCCATTTCCCTATAGGCCCTGAGTTGACTGAAATCAGGATTTGAGCGTGACAGAACTCGAGTTCTGTGAGTCAGTTTAGTGACTGTAAGTCAGAGGAGTTCAGGGAGAAAGTCCAGTACCTCGTGGACACAAGAGAGCAGTCTCTGCACAGCCTTCCAGTGGTCCCAGATGACTCTCCCTCGAGTCCACAGGCTAGAAAGCCAAGGGATTCTGGCACATTCCTGCTTGGGCTCAAACTGCCTTATTTACTCTGCACGCATGGGGATGAAAAGCTGTGTTGAAGGCCTTGAATGAGAGCCTCCAGTATATGTTTGCATGTGTGCGTGTGTGTGTGCCTGAGTCCATGAGTGTATAATTGGTGCCCTTTTGTTTTCGTCAAGACTTTAACATGTATGGGAAGCAAATGTCCTGATGGCAGCTGGTAAAGTCCCTACATGGATGCATTGGCCCAAGAGCTCCAGAGAGAAGGGACAGAAAGTTTTGACCTTTTTTTTTTTTTTAAAAAAAAAAGGAGACAATCCTAATTAAAGTCTATCATTATTGAGTGGACTCATTTTGTAGTCACAGGAGAAAGAAAGGGTGGCCGCCGGGACTTTTCCAGGTAGCCGACAGGATAGATGGTGGGTCGCCTCCATTTGTTCTGAAAACGGTAAGGTCCTGCTTCTGCTACTGGTTCTTTGTATATCCTGGCACATTCCCCCAAGAAACCCCCTGCCCCTCATTATCATAGGCGAACAGATGGCTCTGAGCGGTTCTCTGGAATTCCGTACGATGCCAAGTAAAAATTAACACTCCTGGGAGCCCCGTGTTATTCTAAAACCGAGATCTTACTTCAGTGTTTGGAGACCCTGCCCCAACCTGGAATGTGTCTGTAGTCACAATTTTCAGCATTGCTGTACTTCTTCGGCAAGTGTCATGGGCTGCAGCCTGCTCGAGGAGGCTTTGTGGGCGGTTCTCATTTCATGGCCCTTTTTACTTCTTGATATTTTAGGTGCATGTTTATCAAAAGTTCTTTATCCTGTGATGAGAATAAGATATATATAAGTTCAGTGATTTGTAGAACGTAATCAAATAAATATACATGAAATGGATGAATGATTTTTATGCATCGTTATGACGTTGCAGATTTCTTGGTGTGTGTGTGTGTGTGTGTGTGCGTGTGCGTGTGTGTGTGTGACCTGTCTTCTGCACTAGAATATGTCTATGAGGGCAGGGACCTTGTTTTAGTCGATCCATATTCTTGGAGCAGGGATACAGTCGGCATTTGATGATGTTAAATGAATGGATCACCTGAGAGGTCTGGGTGAGTGAAAAAATGGGGGTGGTAACGTTAAATTCTTCTTTTGAAGGTGGTTCTGAATTGCTGGGGCAATTTTAAATACCCTAGACTGCACAACGCTGCCTTGAAAGTTAATATTTATTGACGGGTCTGTTGTGTTCTGGGTACTGAGGTAAGTATTTTGTTGACACATGCATGAGTCTTTCACTTACAGTTCTGCGAGGTGTATATTATGAATATACCCATTTTGTAAGTGAGGCAACTCAAGTTGACAGAGGTTAAAGACTTAGCCAGGAATACAGATTGATAAGGCGAGTGGCCGCTATTTGACTCCAAGTCTGGTTAATTCCAGAGCCACCCCTTGAATCACGAGAGCCTTCCAATGTCCTTCTTTGATTGGTTCGTTCAGCCAACCAGTGAACTAACCTACTTTTATTGATGACTTTTATGTCAGCCACCATGTTGTGTTCCTGGTGGCATGGCCTTCCCATTTTTGACGTGCTAAGGAGGGGCCAGGGATTGGGGGAGGAGGTGTAGATATGCCCCAGTAAGATAAACTGACCAGTTTCAACCATTGTTTTTTTTTTTGAGATACATAGAGAGAACAAGAGTAGGAAAGAGGAGGAGGAGGAGGAGGAGAAGGAGGAGGAGGAGGGGAGAGGGAGAGAGAATCTTAAGCAGGCTCCGCACTCAGTGCGGAGCCCAATGCAGGGCTTGATCTCATGACCATGAGATCATGACCTGAGCCGAAATCAAGAGTCAGACACTCAACGGACTGAGCCACCCAGGCGCCCCAACCAGTTTCTACCAATTTACTTCACAGATGCTCCTGATGGAGTGGGTAATGCACAGTGAAATGCTCCAAAGCCAGACCAAAGTGACAGTCTGTTTGCAAAGAGGTCACCACTGCTTCCCAAACAGACTTGGTGTTGTGTTCTGCAACAGAGATCTTGTCCGTGTTCCCCCGTTAAGTTAAATCCACAGCTGTCCCTTAAAATATTGACCTGGTCTGTGTCTTACCCACTTCACTTCTTCTCAGAATGGAAGTTTACAGAGAGTTGTTTGTAGTCACAAGGAGAGGGAGAAGAAGGAAGCTAGAATCCACTGTCAGCCCAGAAATGTGCAGCATCTCACCGCCTGTCATCCTAACGGGCTGATTGACTCTTCAGAACTGCTTATCAGTTTTTTGGGGCTGTATTATTTTAATGTCACTCACATTGCTTCCTAATCCCCTTCCATTGCCAGAAGAGACCTAGCAAGAACAGAATCAGACCTCGTTCTCGGAACGAAGCCTGTATAAGAACCTTGACCGCCTTTCTTTCTTGCTTCCTTTACTTGGGGGCACAGCTGGAAAAGGTTTAGATTAGCTTCTTAGTGCGAGGCTGTATAGGAGAGGCACTGTGCTTTACCGTCGAACTCTCGATTAATTATGTAAAGTTGTTTTACAGTAGTGAATAATCATCAGAAGTGTTTTGCCTTCCATTTTTTCCCTTTGCTGTATTTTTGTTTAATAGGCTGCGGGACACATTGCAGCAAATATTTCACATGGGAGTCTGTGCCACCACAATAATTAATGCCAGAAAGTTATGTGAAGGTCTTCCTGTATTAAGTAAACTAGCCCTTGCTGAGAATGGAAAGATAAATGGTGGGAGAGTCCAGAAGAAAGCTGCTGTAAAAATGACCTAAGATTTAAGATATATAAACTGCGGGAAAAGAACCCACATATTTTTATCTTTGCCAAGAAAGGTTACTATTTTTCTAAGACAGTAACAGAATAATAACATCTTCAGTTAGCAAATAATTGCACAACTGTGTGATCAGATGCGTATGGATGTTGCAAGGGTAAAAAAAAATTAGCAGGGAACTGTGTTTTGCCCAGCTTTTGTTTGCTGCCCTTCTAGTGATTAGATTCTGTCAATCAGAGACTGTTTTTATATCAAAAGCCATTAGGAGTTAGATCTTCAGTGCTTCTGAAGGGCAACCAAACTCGAATGCAGCTAGAGATAGCAGTTACTCTACGGCTAACATTATCATGGGGGAGAGTTATAGGTATTGGCGTTTGGCTTTGTAAACTGTGCTTACTGGGGATTTTAATAAAACATGGATTGAAGTTTTATGTTTTCCCTTCCTAAGAACATATAGCGTTTTTACACTGAGACTTTATTAGTTGTTCATGTGGCTTCATCAAATTGCAATTCATAGGGCAGGTGTACAAGAGCTGGAAATAGATACATTCCAACCGGTGGAGTGAGATCGGTTTGTAAGTCAATATCTGCCAAGGGGAAAAAAAAAAAAAAAAAAAAAAGAAAAAGAAAAAAGCTCCTAAGGACCCTTTGTGTTCCCTTTAGATAAAGAGCACTTTTCGTTCGGGCTTCAAGTCAACTTTTATCTTCCACAAGTTGGGTGTGAGGTCCCCAGGACCTCTGAATAGGACGGAGCGAGAGGTACTTTCGCAGCGTTGGAATGTTCAGAGGAAGGGCCAGACTGGGCACATAACTTCCCCCCCCCCGGGCCAGACCCGGCCGACCATACGGGCCGTGACTTCTCCTCTCCTGGTGCATGCCCCGCGCCCTTCTCTGTCCTGCTTTGCTCCCGGCTGTCTCCCTTCTGCAGCGGGAACCTTTATTGAATACATTCTGACCTCCTTCTCTGGGTGTTGCTCCCGAGCTGTCACTGCAGGTCTGTGTCCAGGCTATGGAAAGTGCTGTACTGCAGAGCTGAGGTCTGTGGCTGAGCCAGGAAGACGAGCGGCCCCGAGTCTGTATTGCTCTATCGGTTCCCATCTGGACCCCTAGAATGCTGTTTTTGATCGAAGCGTCTTCCCTCTCCCACCCCGTCCCCTTGGTTTGACCTCTTCAATGCCTTCAAACTTTCGTAAGATAAAGACAGAGTCCTGCCATCGTCTGACTCCTGACCCAACTCGCCCCACCTCTGCATCACCTCCCCTCGTTTTCTGGGCTCCAGCAGCATGACTTCCGCAAAGCTTTACTTCCAACTACCAAAGGACCTTTCGCTACGTCATTCCCTCTGAACAAAAAGGCTCTGCCTTCAGCCTTTGCCTTTACTTCTTCTCAAGCATGGTATCTCGGCTCCTTTTTCGCCTCCTCGGGGGAGTCTTCCCGCCTAGGTCATTACTCTGTTCTGGACTCCTTTGTAGCCCCATAAAGCTCTCCTGTCAAGCACTTTGCTATACCTGTGGCCTTACGTGTGTTTTGGTCCTACTTAGTCAATACCTGTACAGAGACGTAGTAGTTGATCAGCTTCATGTGGACAGGGACCACTTCTGTTTTGGCTCATGGTTACGTCTCCCATGCTTAGCATAGTGCTTGTCACAGAGCAGGCATCGGATACTTATTAGGTAAGCTAAGAAAAGGATGAGAGAATGAGAGTGAAAGTTGCACTTGTGTACACGAGGGAGGAAGGGAGGGCGAGAAGGAGAGAGAGAGAATCCTGTAGCTTAGGGAAGATAAGTGATGAAATAGTTCTCTGTTTCCACTTTGAATACTGCATTCCGTGAAGTCTAAGATACCATAATTATATGGCACACAATTACTTTATATATCACAAAAACACTTCCAATTAACATACGAAATACCATTGATTGTCAAGTGCCCCCACACCAACTTTAGACATTTAGATATGACATAAAATTTCAGATGACAGAATGTGGAAAGATGTGCATCTTGGAATAAATGCACATTAGCATTGGATGATATCGAGCCTGGGGAAAAATGGGCTAAAATGACAGTCAAATGAATGTAGAGTTTGTGCTACTACACACAAATTTTTGGCTATGAGGATGCCACTGCTGACCTCAACGGTGTTTTTATTTTTCTTTTCTGGTAATATAGCATGGATTGGGGCACATCTGGTCACATAGGTGCACCTTGACCATTGGGTGAGAAGTAGCATTCGATTTTCAGGTGGTTGAGGTTATGAGGAACAGTCTAGTCTGTAGCAAGAGGAAGATATCATGGCCACCAATGGCACGCACTGACCAATGGACTAACAGGCTACAAACGGTACGGCACGTACTCCAAAGAGGTCCTCACGCATGTCTTCTCACTCCGATCCTGTAGAGTAGCATATTTATACATCTCTCTGAGATGATTTCAGCACCATGTTATTCTGAAGACGAGTTATGGATTAATCATGGTTCGAACCAATGTTTAGGGACAAATCTATGGATTGCAAAGCCACTACTCATGCTCCCGAGGAGTGGACATTTTCAGTGACCCTTCCTTGCATGGGCACCGCAGCTTTCTCTCTAGGAACCAATCTGTAGAATCCCCAGCAAAAGGGGCTCTTCAGGTCAATAGCCAAGGATCTTGGTTCTGATCCTAGGCCTATGATGAATTGAATGACCTTGACAGGTAATGTTACCCCTGTGAAACTCAATGGGAATCTCCTGTCTCCAGGACTCTTCCAGTCCCCACTCTTAATCTGAACTCCCCTCCCCCTATGACAATGAATCATAAGATTCCTGAGTTTTGTGTAGGTATGCCCTCTGTGCCCTACACTCCTCCACAGATTCTTCTCCATCTTTCTTCTTAACCAAGAGACTCATTGTCAGTGCCAGTTACTATGCCATAGAGAAAATCCTCCCCTTTCCCCTTTCTGTTGTATTTTTCCCCCTCACTCCTGGTATTTATTCTTTCATAGGTTCGCTCTGTGTTCTCCCCTCTAGCTTAGGTATAGCACCTCAACTCCAGAAACCTCCAGTTGTGTCTAGAAATGAAAATGTGAGTCCTATGGCACTTACCACTGCTCTCTCAGTCTTGTGAACTTTGGGCCACAGAAGCATAAAAAATGCTGGATCTTACAGGATCTGTTGGGGTTATCTTACCTAATTCAGTCATTTAACAGATGAGCAGACTCTCAAGGGGATGGGGCAATGACTTACCAAAGGTGACCCAGGTGGTAGTGGTTGACTTAAGACAGAACTCTCTGGGCTGCCATCTTGTGTTCTCTCCAGCATATCACACTGACTTCGTTCTTAACAATTTTCAGGACAATAGATTCCGGTACCCTATTTTAAGTGTGTATTTACTTTGCCTTCTGAGTTATGCAAACCTATTTTGAAGAGGAATCGTATCTTTTTTTTCCCCTAAAAGCTTTTCTTTTAGTTTGCATTTTAAAAATACAAATATGAATTTCCTTACAAATTTAGTGCTGTAATTTTCTTTAAGTCCTCAACGTCAAGACGCTTTGTTGCCACTTTTTAAACGTAAATCCTCTTTCTTAGGAATAACCTAGGGTCCCAGAACGTTTCTTCAGGATCTTGTCTTAAGGATTCTCATTCTCTTAAAAGACCTTATCTCTGTAACCAGATTGTCTTAGCTCGGGACATTGTAACAAAAATACCATAGACTGCGTGGCTTAAACAACAAACATTTATTTCTTACGGTGTTGGAAGCCGGGAAGTCCAATATCAAGGTGCTGGCCGATTCAGTGTCCCATGAAGGCCTGCTTCCTGGTTCTTGGTGGAAGGGGCAAGATAACTATCTGGGGTCTCGTTTATAAGGACACTAGTCCCATTCATTAGGACTCCATCCTTAGGACCTAAGTACCTCTCATAGGCCCCACCTCCAAACAGCATCACATTGGGGATTAGGCTTCATAGGCCCCACCTCCAAATAGCATCACATTGGGGATGGAGGGAACACAGTCTATGGCACAGGTAGAGTCTGAGTCATGAATACTGTTGGAAAACCCTCAGGGGTGAAAGGTGTGAACAAGTTGGCACGGGTGGAGTGTATCTTGTGTACCTACTGTGTGCTTTACTAACATGGTCTTTTTTTAACCCTTTTACCATTCGGTGTCAATACGACTTTCATTTTATAGATAAACTGAGGCATAAAGATGTCAAAAATAATGTATCAGCAAGTTCCTCGAGTAGCAAGGGGTGGAACCAGGATTCAAACCCGAGTCTGTCTCTTTATGAAGCATGGTGTTCTTGTAGTTTGCCCTTTCAGATCCAAGAACTTGACTTTTTCATAACGTGTGGCCAGCGAGGTTCTTGAGCTGTTGACTTAATTATTTATCTTTTACCGAAGACCAGTAACACAATCAGTAATTTCCCTAAAGATATTCATAAACTGTCTCTGTTTCTGTCTTATCTGAACATCCCTGGACATTTATCATCGAAAGGCAGTCATTTAGAGGTGGATTCTGCCATGGGTTAGCAGTGCATAGTCACTACTGAAACTGAATGGAGAGTGCCAGAATGAAATGAACGGGCTTGAATTCAGCACAGTGCAGGACTCTCCTACCCCTTCAGCCCAGGAAGTCACCAGTTGTGTTTTAATCATCCCAACGGATCTGGACTTTGATCCCTCAAGTCATGGAGCGTTGCCTGTTCTCAATGCAGAGACTTCATTTCTGTCCTTCCGATCACTTGTGCCACCTCTTTAAAAAAAAAAAAAGGGGGCGCCTGGGTGGCGCAGTCGGTTAAGCGTCCGACTTCAGCCAGGTCACGATCTCGCGGTCCGTGAGTTCGAGCCCCGCGTCGGGCTCTGGGCTGATGGCTCAGAGCCTGGAGCCTGTTTCCGATTCTGTGTCTCCCTCTCTCTCTGCCCCTCCCCCGTTCATGCTCTGTCTCTCTCTGTCCCAAAAATAAATAAAAACGTTGAAAAAAAAATAAAAAATAAAATAAAATAAAAATTGTGAACTTTGAGAGAGAGAAGAATTTGTGTTACTTTTGAGAGAGAGAAGGGAGAGAGACAGAGTGCCAGTGAGGGAGGGGCAGAGACGGAGATGCAGAATCTGGAGCAGGGTCCAGGCTCTGGGCTGTCAGCACGGAGCCCCACGTGGGGCTTGAACTCGTGGACCACAAGATCATGACCTGAGCTGAAGTCGGCTTAACCCACGCTCCCCTGTGTCACTTCTTTTTAAAGCAAGATGACTGTTAGGCCCTTCTTTGAGGAAAAGAAAAAAAATATATGTTATATATATAATATATATTTTATATAATATTTTATATATTATATATTTTATATTATAATATCTATCTACAATATTATATATTATAATATCTATCTACAATATATATTATATATTATATATTATATATTATATATTATATATTATATATTATATATTATATATATATAGTTTCCCTCAATTCCCTCAATAATATTATATATTATATATATATAGTTTCCCTCAATTCCCTCAATAATATTATATATTATATATATATAGTTTCCCTCAATTCAACTAGGACAGCTTAGGAGACAAAACTCTGAAGTGGTCACAGCTTTAAGCAGCCGACACTTGCCTGTGTTAGAGTTCGGGTTTTCTTAATCGTCACTAGCAGCACAGACGGCTTGAATTCTAGTGACGACACCACCCAATGATGCCCAGCATCACTCTCCTCTTGTCTCTGTTTCCAAGTTCTCTCTAGTCAGTGTTTCAGAACGTGGACAGACCACATGCTTCTGGCCAGCGCCAAAGTTTAAGACCTGCTGTGAGAAATACCACCGTATTGTTATCGTTTGAGATTGTGATGCTGTTTCCGTAATGACAGCCACTGCTTCCGTTTAGATTTTACCTTAGCATTTTTTTTTCAAAAGGACTTTCATGTATGTTATCTCAGTCCTACAATCCTTTCTTCGTACTGCAGTCGAAGGAATCTTTAAAAAAAAAAAATCAATCTGATCGTATCGTATCCTTGCTTAAAACCCTGCATCCACTTCCTGTTGCCATCCATACAGGTGCCAAATTCCTTCCCGTGGTTTCAAAGTCCCTACAGGTGCTGACCCCCGCCTACCTCTCTATTCTACCTCCTGCTTACTCAATTGTAGCCACTTTGGTCTTTTCCCTATTTCTGGAGTTCATTTCTGCTTCAAGGTCTTTGTACTTGCTGTTCTCTGGGCCGAAATGCTTCTTGTGAAGATGTCTGTGTAGCTGGCTCCTTGACACCTGAAATTGGTGTCAGCTGAATTAATCTTCGTGGCCTGGGTAATACTCCCGGATGAGTCCAAATCCTCACCCTCTTCGTCCCTCAAAGCTCCTTCGACTGCACATTTTCCTATAGCTAGCTCTGTTCTTTCATCTACTGGACGTCTGTTTTAGGTGTTATGTACTGTTGAAAGTATATTCAACTAAGTTCCCAGAGGCTGGAGGAACATGTCTTTGATTTCTTTGTGATTTTCCTTTCATTGCTGTTCACTTGGAGAGTAAGAAGAAATGGGGTTTAGCAGACAGAGTGGAAAGAATATTGGACTCTGAGTCAGGGAGTCTGTGCTCTGGATTAGCCCACTTGCTAACCAGTTGTACGGGTGTAGGTAACACTCCCATCTCTCGGGGTCCTATAGCTTCCTTTTTAGAAAATCAGATGCTTTTGACTCAATCTCTTATTCCTGGACAGAGTTTTTTTTGTTTTTTTAAAATTTTTTTTTAACATTTATTCATTTTTGAAAGGCAGAGAGAGACAGAGCGCGAACGGGGGAAGGGGCAGAGAGAGAGGGAGACACAGAATAGGAAGCAGGCTCCAGGCTCCGAGCTGTCAGCACAGAGCCCGACGCAGGGTTCGAACCCACGGACCGCGAGACCACGACCTGAGCCGAAGTCGGCTGCTTAACCGACTGAGCCACCCAGGCACCCCAGCCTGGACAGAGTTTTCAAACATGGCAATGATTCCTTATGCAATCATAAAAATGGATTTCTCTGTGGTGATCAAGAGAGGATCAGACTAAGGAAATCCAACAAGATTGACACGAACATGGCTTTCCATTTCAAGTTCTTTCTGGTTTGGAAAAGATTCAAGATGCTGTGAGGTTGGCCCAGTCCCCTTTGTGAGGGTCTATTTCCCCCTGTAACTGTTTTTTAGCCTGAGTGATTAGAAAAAAATCACAGCAACAGTAAGTGGGACATTCGTGGCTATGTGTGGCAGGCCAGGTAGCTGGATCCAAACTGTGAGGTGGTCCGTACAATGAAGGACACGATGAGGTGTGTTTTCTAGTCCTTTAGCGTAAGGTTTCTATTGGAGAACTAGCCAATTCAATATTGTGTCTCATTCTTTTTGTTTGTGTTTTAGTGGAAAACAAAGCCAGGGAAATATTGTCATGATTATTTAAAAAAAAAAAAAAGCAGTATGCACTTGCAAGAACCATAATTAATGCTGGGATTATGCCAGGACCTCTTGCTTGATTTTTGTAGAACCCTTTCCACTCTCTCAATGGCAGATGGCAAGGAGATCAGTGACTTCTGCTTTCCGGAAATGACCAATCAGGTCAAACTAAATTTCTAAAGCCTCGAAGAATGTTCCTAATTTCCAAACACTCCTGGAAATGTTTGTCTTCCAGTTTTCTTTTTTTATCATCCGATTGGTGTGAAACAGAACAACTAAATAACAAACCACGTTGAATGACTCTCTTCCTGACGGTCATGACATTAAGCTGACTGTACAGCCCCCTCTTTCTCTTCTTGGTATGTTTCATGATAGACGTATGATTTGGCTGATTATCTCTCTTACTTCTTGAACTAAGAGATCCCGTATATCTCTTCGGATACTCGAGGAGTGTCTGTTTCGGTGCCACACTCTAATTACAGGCTGGTACCCAGCTGTAGGAGTTTACAGTTTTGTAACAGCTTTCCTTGTGTTGTCACACGGAGTTAGCTCTCTGAAGACAGGCTGACTTTGCAGCAGTCAACGCTCTTGAAGGACATTACCGCAATTACCAGTGATCAATGTGTAATGCCTCTCCACCCAACCCCACCTTTGCCCCTTTACAAGACAGGATGTAAAAGAAAAAGAAAAAGAAAGAGAAAGCGAAAAACAATCAGCAATAGCAGCTTTATAGTGAGCTTGATTTAGTTTACAAGAAAACTGATTGTGGTCTGGCTTTTGAAATATACTTAGGCTCAACAATGCACCGTTTCTGAGCATTCTCGGCAATGTCAGTTGCTAGATTGTTCCTATATTTTTCTACAATGGATCCGTTTCCTTTTGAAGATGTACTATGTTCTCACTTAAAAAAAAAATTACAGGGCGAAAAAAATCATTTGATTTCTCCCTCTCCGTTTCTTACAAGGGCAATCTATATAGTTCAGTACGAGGGCTTGTGATTGGGATGAGTGTTAGCAAAGAGCCGAGGAACTGCAAAGATTCAACACCAAAAACTAAAGGTACATCGCAGAGAGATGACTTATCCCTCCCCCCCCATGCCCACTAATTAATAGCATATTGTAACAAAGGAAATCATTAAAACGTGAAGGTATGTTTGTTTCAAGTCATATTTATCAAACATGGTAAAGTAGTCCTGAGCTCTATTATTTCCCGTGGATTTTAACATGATGTATGGATTTTCCTTTTCTATTGTTCAAATGTGAAAATGTTTTAAAAAGAAAAACATGCTTTTATTGCCATTTTTTTAAAATATTGAAGGGGATAAAAAGGAAAGTGTAATAAGAGCAGTATATTTTTATGTCAAAAGTAACCTTTCTGTGGTACTCTTTAGATAAAACCGAATATTGGGAAAGAAAGAGAAAGATAAGTAGTTCCCTTATTCATCTTAGTCCAAAATCCATTTTACTCACTGCTGGTTGTTGGCATTGTGTGATGATGTGACATAGTACCCGAAGATCAGATTATCAGGAAAGAAGGAGATTCCCAATTTAATAGTTACTCACCGAAAATTTTCCCTTATCTCTACATCACAGAAAAATAAGTAGTTGTTAAATTTCAAATCCTGCAGTCTTTCTGATTTATCATCAAATTGTGGATGCACTTAGCTGCCTAGCGTCAGGGAATCCAATAAGTCCTGTCACGTAAGAAGAAAAGAAAAAATCCCATTGGATAATGGGTTACATTCTCCCCCACGGTGATTTATTTCTGTCACAAGACTTAATTTTATCACGAGGCAGATGCTCTGTCTGTATCAGTGTATTCATTTCTGCATTTATCTGCTTCATTAAAAAAAAAGCACCTTCTGCATTTGGGGGGGGGAGGGGGATGTTTTTGCCTTCTTTGTTACATGTGCCCTGATGACCTGAGTAGAGGCTATTTAATCACACCTTTAATTTCTACTTCTTTGTGATTTGAAAAATTCCGTCTGTATTTTATGAAGTGAGTCTGATGTGAAGGGGTACTACGGCATAGGCAATTGCACGGGGTAACCGTTGCAGCGACAGAAGGTGTTAACATCTGAGCTCTCTGGTACCAAGTCTCTGAGATTCATGTCAGAGGGAATAAGCAGAGCTTACCGGGGTTATCGGGCGATACCTGGGATGAAACGGCGACAGCCTCTGTTATGAATTAATTTTGTTGGCCTGTGTGGGGAAGACACGGTTGCCTTTCACACGACCTGCCAGGTAGACTTAAAATATATAGAGACGTATAAAAGGAAAAAAAAAAAAAAGATGGGGCAAAGAAGGGAGAAGAGAAAGAAAAAGATGGGGCAAAGAAGGGAGAAGAGAAAGAAAAAGAATAAAGGAAGGAAGAAGGAAGAAAACAAGGAAGAGACTTAAAAAAAAATCCCATCATTTTTATTTGGTCTGAGTCACTACACCTCACAGTAGAACATTTTAATGACGCGCTTGTGTCTCATCAACCCGACCCTCCCTCCAATCTGCCACTTAATACAGATTCTGCTCCTATGAATAATCATCCCTGTTCTTGGGGCAGCTGAGGTCTACAGGTTGGAATCCTTTGCCAACTGTCATCATTCCAGAGCAGCCACCACATCTGCCTCTCCGCACCGCTCCTCGCCTTAGTCTCTCCATGCTGGTGCCTTCTCCCCTCCGGTGCAAGCAGGTCCCAGCGAGAGGCTGTCAGATAGCTGAACTGTTCAATAAACTCAAGATCTCTGCGGGTCCCGTTCTGACATTCAGCCCAAAGGACTGTCCTGTTGTCAGCTGCCAATGACAAGTGACAAGACGAACTGTAACTTCTAGAAAGTTTCCCAAATCCCTTGTTTACCCTCTTACGGTTTCTCTTCTTTCCATTCCTGCTCCCTCCTCGGATTTCCCTTAAAAAAACAAACACAAAATCAGCCCAGACCATTCCTTTTTTTTTTTTTTTTTTTTTTTTTTGTGCATCAAAGAGGGCACAGAGGTGAAGGTAAATCGTGATGCTGAGTTTCCCAGATTTGCATTTTAGTGGGAGCGCTGCAAGAAAGCTAATAGACGGGAAAGGAGACCAAGTTAATGACAATTCTCTAAACAGCTGTTGTACGATTCAGCTTCACTACTTCAGTTAATTAATCAGCACCTTGCTGGCAACTCTGGGGGAGAGACTCGTTAGATACTGGTAGCAAACAGACAATGCTTTCATATCAAATATGTTCAACAACGTCTAATACAGCAATAACTTCCACAGAAGAGGGTAGGGAATACCGTGGCTTCTAAAGGCGCTCAGGAAGAGGCCCTTGGCATTCTTGTAGATATCCACTTGCCGGAAGTGCTACATAGGCTGGTTTCTTTGTTGCCTGTCACCAGCCCAAATAAAACATGGGCGCAAGAATCTCCAGGGTCCCCTGTTATCCCAGATGCCTCTTTTTATTGTAATAAATAAATATGCATGCATCGGCTGATCGCAATGCTCACGATACATAATAAATCAAGCGTCTTCGTTTCTGAGTTTAGTCACAGTATCCCATTTGGAATTTTAATCATTGAAATCGTCCTCAAACTTGACAACAACTAAGGGAGATCAAAACATTCAGATATAGGCCACTCACCAAGCTACCACGGCATTTAGGATGAGAGCTATCGACTCTTAAGCTTCTCCTGACTTTTTATATTCTAAAGGGAAGCAACCTCTCCTTCTCCCTGGGAAGTCAATAAAGCCATACATATTTTATGAATGATAATGCACAGAAATCTTAAACAGACAAAATTATATCTATATCTGGCCAATGTACTCTGCATTTTCTTACTCTTCCAAAATTGTTGTCAGTAAAATCAGTTCTGAGTTTAGGGTAAAAGTTGTGTTATTCTACGATTCCTGTTATCACATGGCCTTCTCATTGATTAATTAACAAGTTACCATTTTGCATAGTGCTTACTTTAGTCTCTTTGTTACTCTGTGTCTCTACCCTGACATTTCACAGAGATGATGTGGAAGCATGGTAGGGAAAAAAAAAAAAAAGAAAAGAAAAGAAAAGAAAGGACTTGCCTTCAAATGGTAATACTTCTTCAGCTCAATTTAAATTTCCCATTATTGATATAATGAGAAAGATGATATAGAACACAATAAACAATAGAAATAATTATTACATACATCTTAAAAATATGCATGTATGTGTTTTATAGATGTATATAGTTTTACCTATGTTATCATTTTCCATTTGGGGGAATAAAACTGTGAAGTAGAAATTGTCTTATGTTTGTAAAGATTATGATGCTTTGGTAATTCTCTTTGAATTCCCTTCTCTGATATTCTCACAAGTAAAATCCAGCCTTGGGTTTTCTGCCCACCTGCCAGGGGTCAGGTGGAGAACTTTATACCAAAGACTTCAGGTTGCATTAGCCAATTCATTTGGCCGATTTATCCAGTCGGCCCGTATGTACCGATGTAGACAATTATAGCTTCTCTTCTTTAATGAATCCTACATTATGGCGGAAGAATATCATCGAGTCTATAATACTCCAGGGAACTATAAAGAGAAATGTCCCTTTTAAATTAGCTTTATGGTGCTGAAGCTTTATGTATTTACTTGCAAGTTCAATATTAACTCCAAGTACAATTCTTGAACTGTCCCTCTCGTCGACGACAACATTGCTTGCAGAAAGGGCTTTCTTGGCAGTTATTAATGGTGAGTCTGTTTTAAAAAGGAAAAACAATTCCCACCTGCTACGGTTGCTTTTGCCACAGAGAGAGCAGGATGCTTTCTTAATCCTAGGTGATCTGACGTACAAAACTTAGATAAAAAAGGACTTTTGCCTTATCCAACTTCTCCAAGTGTGATTTACTTTTATTTTTTTTAATTTTTTTTTATTTTTTCAACGTTTATTTAGTTTTGGGACAGAGAGAGACAGAGCATGAACGGGGGAGGGGCAGAGAGAGAGGGAGACACAGAACCGGAAACAGGCTCCAGGCTCCGAGCCGTCAGCCCAGAGCCCGACGCGGGGCTCGAACTCACGGACCGCGAGATCGTGACCTGGCTGAAGCCGGACGCTCAACCGACTGCACCACCCAGGCGCCCCTGTGATTTACTTTTAGATTTGATCTATAGATGGACATTTTTACTGTCTTCTTTTCCCACATCATAAGTTCCTGATTTGTGACCCATTTAGAACAGAAGGGAGGTGAAATTTACTAGGGAAAGAGGCGGTGGCCGAGTGGCAACTTGACCGTTGCTTAGTTTTGGTGAGTCTTGGACTTTTTGAAAACTATTCATTGTTTGGTAGCTTCTTTGTAACTCATTTGTACACTCAAAGCTCAGCCAAAAATGGCTAATATGGCACATGCACCTCCATGATCCTTCTGACCCCTAAAGCGGACATCACTAGTTGATCATGCCATCTATCCTACTGAGCCCGTAGATACGGCCTTACGATCTTTCACCAGACTCCAGGAAGCTGACTACTACCCCTTATTCAAAGCTGGCATATGAAATAAAACGTATTTGTTACCCTTGACCTAGACCAGGGGGTTGGCAAACCGTAACTCGTGGACCAAATATGGCTGGCTACCTGTTTTGGAAAATAAAGTTTTATGGGAATACAGCCATGTTCACTCATTAATGTCTGCTTTCATGCTACAATGGCAGAGTTGAATAGTTATGGCAGAGACCGTATGACTCTCAACGCCTGAAAGTACTTACTCTTTGGCCCTTTAAGACAAATTGTGTTGACCCCTGGCTCAGATCTTTATAGGTTTCCTTTGTCTAGGCTTTCCTCATTTTGCAGAAACAGAAAGTGTTAGGAAGCTTTCTCAGGGGAAACGGGGTAGGAGGGAGGATGAGAGGGGGAAACCTGCTTCCCAACCACGCTCCAGGGGCTGATCTTTTAGGTGTTGCCCAGGTCTAAGCGGTAATGGGAATGAGAAGCGATGAACTAGCTTCATGGGGAACCCTATTCTGCCATTCTGGCTGGGAAATCCCTTTTGATGGAGACAGGAAGGAATGAATGGAAGGATTTTTTCTCATCTGCAGAAGCTGCCGTATGGTGCGAGGAGCTTAGGTTTCCACAACGTGTGCTACGCACTTTCTGTGCGACTTTGGGTTTTGCGTGGTAAACGGAGATGATGCGTACCTGTTCAGGTTGCTGAGGGATACAACACATGAAAAGTGCTGGTAGGAGGCAAGAGTTGAATCATCATTGGTCTCCATCACCCCATTTCATCAGGGCAGAGAACGCTGTCCCAGCTCTGAAAGTGCTTGCAAACAGCACGCTCTGGATGAACGAGAAGGGTCTTCTTGCTCGTGTCAGGCAGACATCGGTCCTGCTAGAGATAAGAAGAGCGTGCTTTCTCCGGAGCCTCATTTTTTTTCTTGCCTGTGAGGATTGTCTGGATTGGCCTCAGAGTCAGTCTCCCTTGAGAAGGCTGGCTAGAATTTGCCTCACCTTCTGAAGCATTCTATATTGCTAAAAATGATTCCTCGTTGTTTCATTTAGCTAATCAATGAACAGATAAAACTGCATATGACTCATTTCCTCCCCACAGTCTACCAGAGGAGTAAGCAAGTAAATGACAATTCGGACAAAGGGGGGAAGGGGAGTGGGGGCTTTTGGCGGTGCCCCAGGCGGGTCTGCTCCTTCCCTGGGAAGTTACTGTCTCACAGAAGGGACTCTGCAGCTGGAAGTTGAGAGCTGCATAGAACACAGAGAATGAGAAGGGGCAGGGTGGGGATTCCAGGCCTGTGTCCAGCTAAGGAGGTGACAAAAGTAAAAAATCCAAGTGAGGAGGTGAATGTATTTGGGTACCACTGGAGGGTGGTAGGAGGCACTCAGGGAATCACAAATACCTTTATGTGCAAACCTAGGGGATTTGGATTCTCTCTGCCGTGGGACCACTGAGGACCCTGAGGGATATGAAGCAGGACGGTGACATCAAATGGTGAACGGGTCCTTAAAAGGGTATTTGGGAGGTCAGAAAGGAACTTTAAACCGAAACATGACACTTAGAAGGAGAATAAGCCCATGGCAAGATGGAAAAGCCCGTGTGTGTGTGTGTGTGTGTGTGTGTGTGTGTGTTTCTCAGTCAATCTACATGACTTTCCTGCATTACTTTCTACCATGCAGCACAGTGTGTTCAGAGGACCAATAGGAATCTTCTAGTCATCATTTGGGAACTCCACTTCTCTGCAGACTTCACGTAGCCCTGAGAAATGTTGATACAATCCATGCCATTGGGGGTTTTTAACTGGAGCTTGTCACAAAAAGAGGTTGATTACGTAACAATGATTAGACTCACACTAAATTATATCAAACTCCTCATTTAGGCAGGACATGATCAATCTCAAATATACTATCGGAAACATGAGTTTGGGCCCACAGTCCTTCATGGAAGGAGCTGGTAAACATGGTAAGTCTAGGACAGGCTCATTCCTGTTCCGCGGATCGTTGCTTCTATCCGTGTATGTTGCAGTGACCAAATCCATTCCTTGGCAGTGTGTGGTCATCGTCATTTCCGAAAGGACTCCACTTGTGGTCGCCTTTCTTGCACAGCCTATCCTATCATAGGCTTCTTTCCTTATTATGATATTTTGTGCATTTTTATTTATTTTTTTATTTTTTTCAATATAGGAAATTTATTGTCAAATTGGTTTCCATACATTTGTGCATTTTTAAATGCATACGCCTCCCTCTTGAAACCTTGTGGGTTGCTATTTGCTGCTGTATCACTGGTCTTGAGACAGCGGAGCATGCTAGAAGCCATGTGGACTCTGAAATGTCACAAGCTTGAGGGGGAAATCTGAAAAGTGTCACTTAGGAGCTTTGTGACCTCGGAACAAGTTTGCTCAAATTCTTTCATTTCTTTTTCCTTCTCCGTCTGTAAAAGATGAAATTGCTGATACCTACCTTGCAGATCGTTGTCAGGTTTAGATTGGACACGAGGACTGTGCCCAGTGCTGTGTCTGCTGCAATTCACATGCCTAGAAAATGATGGCTGAAGGGCCCTATTAGCAAAAGCGTTTTCTGTGTTCCCCTTCCCTGTCCGATCTGGGCAAGTGTTTATGTCTATCGGAGAATGCTATGTCATTAGCGAGAAGACCGGCTTCCGTACAGATCACTTCCCTCCTCAGCCCCCTGGAAGATTTTCGCCCCAGGAAACAAAACAGCCCTTTTCTCTAGTACTTTCTGACTGGTATACTTGAAAGCTTCTCTGCTGAATCTTCCAGACAGGATCAAAAGAACTCTGGGCTCCTGGAGCTTCGGAACGTTTTAAATCTGTTCGGGAGCCTTTAACTGGTTACTGCCTACATACAGGGATTACATGGACAGGGGCGGGATGGGTTTAAGCTGAGGCAGAAGGAAAGTGGCCAGAATAGTAGTACAAAGAGGGTTTTCCTGAAAATGAGGTGACCAAGGTTCTAATCCTCAGCTTATTAGTAGCTCATGGCATGGGCATCTGAGCGGACTGGGATTTTTTTTTTTTTTTTTACCTCCAATTCACATTATCTGGAAACTTCTACTTGTTTCCCGCCCCCCCCCCCTTTTGACCTCAGGAGAGATTGTCAAACACAAATGATAACTTTTTAATTCTAAAGTTCCTTTAGAAAGGAAAAAGTGCCCAGTGGATTGTTTCAAGCCCCTAGGATACCACTGAGAAAATTACTCTTGAGGGTACTGAGTATAATCCCAGTCACTCGAGAAATTATTATGCCTTTGCTGTGCTGTTTAGAAAAAAAATCCACTTCCTTCCTTCTATCATCTGTATGACGTGCTGACCCAAAGACAACAGGTAGGTCATAAACTGTCATGAGAGCCTTTTTAGCTTAGTGGCCGAGAGCTTGGACTTGGGAATTTGGTCCAGACCCTGTCTCTAAGCCCTGATGATCTAGGTGTCCATGAGCAAGTTACTTACCCATTTCAAGCCTCAGTTTCAACATCTCTAAAATGGGGGTGATGGAAATTGTCCCTGGCTCATAAAGGTGAACTGTGAACAGAATACATCAAGCAGCTAAGACAGGCAGAGCACAGTTACTTTCAAATACGCTACTGCAAATATGAATTTACTTTTTGACTATTACTGCTTCTTCATGGAGGAAATTGGCAAACATTTCTGACTGGGGATCATTAGATGTCAGTGTCTCATTCTTGCTGTGTTGGTCCAGTGAACTTTCTCGTCTGTCCTCGTTCGTTGTCCTCTCTGTACGTTGCAGGGGTTAAATTTATTTTGTGTCTGATGTGATTCAGTGTTGAAGAAAGAAACAATCTAAGTAAGACAGCTAACGTGTTACCTGGCACATAGAATATACTCAATGATCGTTAAATACCATCATTATTCCTATTAGCTTCTATAATACAGTAACACAGAATATTGCTTTTCTTTAACCGTTTTTTATTACTACGGACACAGAGTCTGACCTTTTGTTTTGCTCTGTTTGTTTATGTGTTCATTTTTGTGGCCCTCGTTTTCTGAGGGAGGAAAGACGAAGACCCATTCCCTTCAGATTCCCGAATTAGGGGATAAGGGTAATTTGTCATCTAAAGGGGACACAATTAAACTTAAGCAATAATTTAGGTACCAAGAGAATCTGATTAAAAGCACCTAAGGCTCTTTGAGTTTTTCAGAAAGGAAGTGCTGTGTGAATTAAATATTGTTTAATTGAAAGTCGAGAAGGTGCTTTCATTGGCTCTTCAAATGTTGGAAGATTAGGCCAGAAGGAGCCTCCTGACTTTCTTCTGACACGTGCACACGAATGGCAGGAGCAGCAGAGGGAACAGCAGAGTCTGAAATGGAAGCAGAAAAGCTGCAAAGGGAATTGAAGAGATTTTGATACAAGTGGGCTTAAAATTAATGGGCTCTATCGAGTCTTTCAGTCACTCTCTGAAAATGGGAACGTGTAGCTCGTCAGAAGGTACGAGGAACAGTCACAAAACCGGCACCCTCCGTTCAGCTGCGGTTTAGAGGATGGGTCTTCCGTGTCGAGCGGACTTGAATTCACATCCAAACTCTGCCGTTTTCTGGGTGCTAACGTGGTAGGCAAGTTAGGTGACCTCTCAGGCTCCCAGTTCCCTGGTTTTTTTTAAAGGTGGAGACACACAATACCTATTTGCTGGGGTTGTAAAGTGGTTACAATGCAATAAGGTATGCAGGACTTACCGTAATGCCTGGCACACAATAGGAATGGGACGTAACAGTAATGCAATCACCTGATGGTCATCATAATATTACTAGTAATATAATCGGGTCTGTTCCTGCTCTCTGTACTAGCCCTGTGGCATAAATAGACCTGCTAAGATAGTTCTTGTTTCCATGTGACAGACACAGGGAAATATGATTGAAACTTCCCTTTCCGAGCACTTGAAAGGAGGGGAAAAATCACCAACCAGTAGCTGATGCGAGGATCATTTATTATATTGTTCAACGCATGTTATAAAAAGACTCTCACAGTCAATTCCTTCCGAAATGCAGTGCCTGCAAACCCGTTTTATTCCGTTGAACTGAGATCTTGCCTTGTATGAGATAAAGAAAACTTGCTCGATTTAAGGAGGTTTTTCGCTCCTGTGTTGCAGTATTCCTCAGCTGAGATTTCTTGCTATGTTTTTTTTTTTTTTCTTTTTTTTCATTCCTCTTTCTCCGTTGACCTTGATCACATGTAGATTTTTCAGTCCACTTGTTGAACCGTCTGGGCTGTCCGGGACAGAATGTGACATGCGTTTCAGAAGCTTGCAGTCACGTTTCTGTTCTGACTTTTGCTCGTGGAAAGTTTTGAGCAACTGATTTAAGCTGCCCCGGTGCCTAAATTATCGCTTAAATGTAATTGTGTCCCCTTTAGATGACAAATTAGCCTGATCCCCTTATCCTCTGTTTTCTCTTTGGAAGCTTATAAAAGTGGTTTTGCAGTAGGGTTGTTTGGGAATAAATCCAGACAATGCAGGGCAGGCCTCCAGAGCAGGATTGACCCAATAAAGGCTTGTGTATGGTCCCCCATGTGAACGCTTTCACGTTCTCCGGGAGGCTCTTTCCAGAAGGAAGGACATACTCCCAACATGGGATCAGAGTGGAAGAACCCCCCAGTCCTTATGGGAAAGCAGCAGAGACCGTGTTTGCTTGAGCTCAGGGTCAAATGTTTCTCTTACCTGGTTAATTTGTGTTAATTCTAGATGAATCAATTCTTCGATTTGTTCAACAAATGTTTATTGAGCAGCATTGTACTTGGCACTGGGGGCTTATAAAAATGGAGGAGACTTAGTTCCTCATTCTGTAAAACTTTCCTTGTTGTCTTACATCCCTACACAAAACAAAAAAAGCCATCTGCCTGCCCATCTCTCTTAATTGGCCGTGTCTCTGGAGTGACCACCATTTCCAGAAAGTGGAGTGGCCCTGTCATTTGTGACTGGCCTTTGGGGATTGGGCTTGGAAAAGGCTGTCCCTCCAGGTCAACAATATGATTCTGAAGAGCTCTTTATTTCTGATCTTAAGTGGACATGGGAAAACTCAATTCAAACAAGTCTCCTACTTACCAGGATGTTCTGATTGCAGCTGCCACGTTCTTACAGGGTGAGACGTTTAGGTGCTTTGGTCTCATTTTAGCATTTTGGGGAGCATGTTTGGCAACAGATGCCAAATTCTATATCCGATGAGGATGCTTCTTTCTCCGTCCTTCTCGATTTTTACTTGGTCAGGCAGTCAGGCTTCATCCCCTACCTCCTCCCCTCTTATAGGAATTGATTGAAAATTGCGCCTCGGCCACTGGTGCTCTTGACTTTCTGTCGATCCTCTGCGAGGTAGTGATGACTGCAAAAGCCGAACTCGTCAGTGTCGTGGGTCTACCTCTGAGCTGGACCTGAGCGCAGCGCCTCGGTTCTCCAGCGATCAGGAAATGGCCAGTGTGTTTCTCAGCAAGAAATTTACTCTTCCGAGAGGCCAGCCGAGTTTTGACTGCGATGAAAACAGGAGAGGGATGTTTTTCCTTATGTTTCTTGAAAGCACGCGGCAGTTTTCTTATGGATAATGTAGTATCATGGTAATTACTGTAGGAAAATGGTCTATCCTAACGTGCATTGGTTTTTCTTGCTACAAACTAGGGTGCGTCACTGGTGTGGTCAGGCCAGGCTGTATAATTGCGGTATTAATGCCATGTGTGGTACATAGTATAGTGAATGCGATACCAACAAAGAGGCTCAAGATCCTATTCTTTATTCCTCATGAAATGTATATAGTTTGAAATATACGAAATATATATATAATATAATTTTTATAACATATTTTTACAATATATGAAATATATATATTTTTAAATATATGTATTTGAAGTGAGCACTAATGGTAGAGACAAATTATTTAAGAAAACCAATTTAAAAAAATCTTCAGTAAGTGTTGCCTTTTAGGGTGGGGATTCACTAATTGCTTTGAATGTGTATAACTATGTTTCCTTTAAGCCGTTTTTAATCTTGTTAAGGAATAGGCTTAGAACAAAATATTTCATACATCAGGGAGTTCATGAGACTGAGAGTCAGGAAATTAGAGGTGAGGTCCTATTTCTGCAGAAAATTTCAGTTTGCATTCATTCATTCATTCATTCATTCATCATTTAATTTAGTAAATACTTACCCAGCCACCGCCATGCTAGAGGTAAAGCAAGCAGTGGGGGAAAAAAACAGATAATGTCTTCATTCTCACGGAGTTTATGTCCTTAGGTAACTTACACAACTTTTCTTTATTTGGGTTTCTGCACTTCTAGAAACACATAGGGCAGTATCTTCCGCTGTTCTGGTTCGTTCCTCTTCCTTCCATTCCAATTGCCTTGCAGGCTTGTTGTGCCTGTCAGATGGGATAATATGTAAGAACAGTTTAGAGCACAAGTTAAAAATGCACTCCTGCCACACTTCCCTACTCCCTTACCCGCTTGCACTTACTTATGAAGACAAAGCGTACATTTAAAAAAATCTGTCAAGGAAATGATGCAGTGTCGAACTGCTGCAGAAACCATTAATTATTGACATGACCTCTTGTTAACCGAGGATTGAAATGTGCATTATTAAAAGAAAACTCCACCCCGAATTCTGAAGCCATTAATCTGAAAGTTTAGAAGGTATTCGATCTTGTAGTGATGGGGACATTAGAAACACTTGATAAATATATACTTGCTGGTAAGCTTTCCAACCTTGTGTTTCTGTCTAACAGTGTCTGCATTAGGAAAAGTTCAAATGTCAGATGTGTTCCCTAGAGGCCAAGGGATAAGTATAGCATACTATTTTATACACACATACACATGCACACTCATGTGAACACAAAAACTTCGGGTGCAAATTATTTTTATGGCCAGAACTCTTTTTATGTGTTATAGATAATATCTATTATGCATAAGTATATAGAGAATAGGTATGTATATAAATATCAATATAGACCTACTGTATATAATTTTCTCTATAAAGAGCAGTAAACCCATACATACTACTGGGATGATTTCTATTAATTCTATTAATTATAGAATTAATATATTCTAAATACTTATTTAGAATACTTATTATTCCATGAATATATTCTAAATACTTAAGAGAGCCAGAAAAGTTATTAACCTTCAGTACACTAAGCTTTGTATGAAGTTTTCTCTCAAAGGTTTGTTTATTTGAGGATAGTTTTTGCATTTGGTTATTCCCAACAATATTGAATACCAGGGCCGTTCCTGCTCGTTCATTTAACAAGTATTTATAGGTAACCTACAATGTGATAGCATTGAGCTGGTTGCTATGGATACCACTGCAAACAACCTAAGGTTCTACTCTTGTGGGTCATATGCTGAGCAGGGTAACCAAAGAACAGGTGGTTATATCTTAGAAGTGTATGTGCAAGAACATGGAGGTGATGAGATGCTCCGGGAGGGAGCACCTCTCATGGGCGTGGCAGGCAGGGTGGGGGCCAGCAGAGGCTCCCATGAACACTGACGCCTAAAGGAAAAGAGTCAGGTGGTGGCGGAGGGTGAGCATAGGATTGTCTGGGCTGAATGATCAGCATCTGCTAAGGCTCAGAGGCAAGCATAGCACGATGGGCTTAGGGAACCAGAAGGAGGCCTGGATACCTCGGGGTTTACTTTTATGATGAGTTCCAGGTTCTTCTTCATGGTAGAATTACCACTGGAATACTTTTTAACCACCCGTAATGGCCAAATTATATTGGAGAATTTGAAAATGAGAAGGAGACATTGATGTACTCGACACTTGATAAACCTTCTGTGCGTTTCTTTGTGATTCCCTCTGAACATGTCATTTATTTAATATGGAGACTCAATAATGCCTCACTGTTTATGAATATACCCCAGAGAGGTGACACTAGAAGACAGACAGAACTGGTACAACTGAGTTTGAATTTTGGTTTTGCTGGATACTGGGCTGTGTGACCCAGGGCAGATGTGACTTTCCTCAGCCTCGGTCTCATCATCTGTAAACTGTAGACGAGACCACCCATAGTTACTGTGGGTGGAAACACTGGAATGAGGTCATATGATCCAATACCTAATACAGCCTACGTTTCCGTGGCCTTTTCCTACGAGGGAGCGGCCCGGACTCCCGAAGGGAAGGGAGCTCACTTGCTCCGAGCTTGCTGAGAATCTGTACAGAGCTGTGTTCACTTGATAAATACCAGCCCATTAGCCTTGCAAGCAGAGCCTTATTAACTATTACTTTTAACTGAATGTTACCTGGGGTCATATACAAATCATTTTAATTTGAGAACCTGAGTCAAAATGTCATTACACTTAAGTTTAATTGATGAAGAATGCCGTGAACCAAAGTAAGGTAAAATCTTCCTTCTATTTTCCCCTAGCTAATCTCCATTAAGTGTATGTAAATATTTTAGCCTTTTTACTCTGCCTTAAGGCATTTCAATTAATACTGAGATGCATCCCAGTGAACACTTTACTTTCCAAATATTTTCTAGAAATTCTCTAATTTTGAGATTGACGTGAAGGAGGCCTTCAGTACATAGCTTACCTTCAATGCCTCTTTGGAGATTGAAAATCAGAGAGCCAGGTTGTTGTAGAAGCGGAAAGAGCCTCGGGCAGTGCCAGATGAAGTCTCATTTTCTAGACCAGGCAACAGGTGTGGAGAGAGGAAGGGTCATTGCCCAAGGTCGCGTGGCTAAGATACCTTGGCATTTACTTGGGGTTCGGTCTCAGAATTGAGGGTTAGGTCTTCTGATTTCTTGAGCACCAGTAGTTTGCCATTTTCTATTATCGTTTCCTCATTAAAAAGTTGGTTGAGGTGTGATACAGAACATCCTTTAGGTGTGATTGGCCAGCATGAGAAATAGTCCCAATAAAAACCATTCTATTTTATCGTTGTTGATTAACTTGAAGATAAAGTAGGCACATCTGAATTTCCTCGTGATCTTTCTGCAGTTCCTTGAGAATTGTACTTTGTGTGTGATTTGTGTTCAGTTGTGTGTGTTTTTTTTTTTTTTTAGCTTCATTCTCAAATTGGAAAACACCACCTGCGTAGATGAGTAATCGGTCAAAATCACCATCCTTCCTAGATGTGCATTTACTTCTGCTTCCTACTTGTCCGTGTAGCCAAAATATTTGCTTCAAAAAAACAAACAAGCAAACAAACAAACAAACCTAAGCATCAATGTCGGCAGTTCAGGAACGGTCAGCAGGAAAAAGTGTGGGGATGTATCTAATTTTCCTGGCCTTTTCTGCTCTGCACATAACAGCCACCTCTGAACACCGGACAGTGCTGGTTCCCTTACCTTTGCATCAGAATGGACCCTGTTAGGTGAGCCCTCTCCTGCTCACCATCAGGGAACAGGACGTCCCTGCGGAGTAATTCTGCAGTCTAACAACCGTCCTGTTCTATGAGCGCTGTGTCTATGTCACGAATGGGGAGCGTGTCCTCATAGAATTTAAAGCCGTTTCCCATTCTTTGGTAGTCTTTGGAACTGCAGAGCAGCTGGCTAGCCTCCTCCCATGTAATAACCACTGATGGACGGCAGGCTGTTAGGAACCCATCCCTTAGTTTCTGTCCTCCAAACTTCTCACTGTAGCCCTGTAATCTTTCTCACTTTTAATTCCCAGGGCTTTAAGTATCTCCATGCCTGTCTTCTGGCCCCTCTGAAATGTTTGTCAGTGTTGCGTGGCAATGCATATAGTGGCTTCTTCTGACAGCTCTAATTCCTGTCTTTCTGAGGGCAGCAGGAATGTCCCTGCCCGGACTTGCGCACCATGTCCTGCCTCCCCCTGGCCACGCGGTGGGCGGTAGACAGACGGTCGGAGCTCTTGTCCTGCACCATCTAGCTGTGTGGCTTTCGGAAACTCACTCTAACTCTCCGAGTTTCGGTTCTCTCATCTGTACAATGGGCACAAAACCCCCTGCCCTCATCTACTTGAAGAGGTGTTGGGAAAATCTGATATGATCACGGAGGGAAAAGGCTTTTGAAAAATAAAGATGCCCTTGGAAAGTGGTCTGCAACGACCCACCTGGCTTTATCTTATCAGACACCATCTTGATAAGCCATTACCTATTTCTGAAGCTGGCCTTTCTAAGGCTTTTTTGAGCTTCCATTTCTTTTCTAGAAGCGGTGCACGCATTTGTTTAATCAATATTGAGGAAGAGCCACAATGTGTCATCTCACAAATGATGAGGACACCCTGGTAAATAAAACAGACGCCATCTCCACTCTCACGAGGAGGGCATAATAGATGTTTGAATAGATATTTGAATGGGCCATAGGGTGGGGCTGGCAGGGAGACAGGGAGACATTAATTGAATGATTACAAAGGAGCCTGTAGTTTAAAAGGTGGTAAGTACCGGGAAGAAGTGACAAGTAATAAGAGTAAAGAAGAACGGTACCCTCTGGGTGTGAAAGGTTCTCCGAAAAAGTGACCCTTGAGCTAAGACCTGGAATAGAATGAGTGATGAGCAGAGGCGGGGAGAGATGCAGGTGTGCGTGTCCAGGGGGTATGGGAAAATATTAAAAATTTGCTTCGTAATAACTTCTTAGGTGGCCTTTTAAATTTCTATTTTTGGCATTTTTGGAGATGAATGTATGTATACAATTTGTAATAATTTGTAAATGACTCAATGTTCATGCATTCTTGTAAAGGTAGGAGGAATATGAGCAATTTCAAGAAGCTTCACTAAGGACAGTATGGTCAAGGGGCAGGAAATGAGCGGGGCTGGTGGCAGGTGACGTGCTCTAAAGGAAGATAGGATAGGCAGTTAGGAATTTTCTCAGTTTGGGAACATTGGAGAGCCTTTAGAGGCTCGCTTCCTCCTTTCTTTGCCTTTAACACATATTTTCTGTGGGCCAGGCATTGTTCTATCTTTTTCTCTATTCTGTAGTTCTGGAAATTCTTGGCTTAGATTTTGCATCTTCTAATTCAAAGCTTTATATATCTTGGCCCCATTTAGATAAGAACTTACCCTTTATGTGTACGTGGATGCTTCGTTCCTATTTGCACGCCAGGGTGCACACAGCTCTCCCTGGCGTAACATGAGGTGTCACCGCATTGGCTGGTTGTACCAACGTGTTAAAGGCCCTGCGTCTGCATTTAATATGTGAGCACATCAAGGGGCGCCTGGGTTGCTCAGTTGGTTAGCGCGTCGGGCTCTGTGCTGACAGCTCGGAGCCTGGAGCCTGCTTCAGATTCTGTGTCTCCTCTCTCTCTGTCCCTCCCCCGCTTCACTTTCTCTTCTCTCTCTCTCTCTCTCAAAAATAAACATTAAAAAATTTAAAAAATATATGTGAGCACATCAAAGTGAAAGATTTGATTTTGTCTCATGACATCATCTTGCACACATTCAGCAGTGTTTTTTTAGGACCAGTGTTGACCATACATCAAGGAACACAAAACAAGTCCAAAGGTTATAGAGCATTTACTATGGGATTGCTGCTGTGGTGCTTTACGTAATTTATTTCTTTTATTTTTTACAATCACTGCTATGAAGCAGGTGTCATGATTTATTTGTAACAGAACATACGCGATTCGGCAAAAGCAAGATCTGTTCGACTCTATACATCCGCGCTTGGCAAACTTTTCTCCTAAAAGGACCAGACGGTAAAATTTTAAGTTTTGCAGGCCACACGGTTTCTGTCTTACCTACCCAACTGGGCCATTGTAGTGTGAAAGCAGCCATCGACAATATGTAAACCAATGGGCATGGCCGTGCTCCAATAAAACTTTATTTACAAAAACAGAGGGTGGGCCGGATTTGGCTTCGGGTTGTGGTTTGCCAACCCCTGTTAAGAATAATAACAATAAGGGGAGCCTGGGTGGCTCAGTCGGTTAAGCGTCCGACTTCAGCTCAGGTCATGATCTCGCGGTTCGTGAACTCAAGTCCCGCGTCGGGCTCTGTGTTGACAGCTCGGAGCCTGGAGCCTGCTTCAGATTCCGTGTCTCCCTCTCTTTCTGTCTTTCTGTCTCTTTCTGCTCATGCTCTGTCTCTCTGTCTCTCTCTCAAAAATAAATAAACATTAAACAAAATGTATGCACTACTGTTATGTTGAGGATCTTTGTTACAGCAGCGAATCTGTTACTCATATAAAACCCCATATTGGAGAGAGCGCACTCTGGGTAGGTCCTCGGGACTATCTTTCGCTTGTGTGGGAATGGGTGCGCCTCCAGGCTTGAGGAGAAATGAGATGAAGGTGTCCCTTTCTTGATGTCAGGCGTCTTGCTCTTGGCCTGGCTAATTCGGGGCCCCCATCTTGGTCTTACATTTTCTTCCTTGCCTCAAGGTCCCTTTGTCCTCCAACCTCTTCTGCTTGCCTCTGCTTTCATTCAGTTATCCTCCTCCCATCCCATCCCTGGGCTTCCTCTCCCCGCTGAGCCTGGCTTCTCCTTAGCTTTCCCAGCTCGTTGTGGCCTCAGAGAAAAGCACCACTGCTGTTCGCTCTGTGATCAAACCAAAGCAAAACAAAGCCACACAGGACAAAGAAAAACCAAACGCCAACAGGGAACGATGGTAATCGTTTTTAAAAACATACGCGTGTGGAGAAATGACAAAGCTTATACGCTTATGGCATCCTGGCCTTTCGCTCCTTTGTTTCTGTGTGTTGACTTCCCTTTCAAGAGCTTGGACCTGCCCTTTCTCTATCTACACTGCGAAACTCCCTTCCTTCACCTGACCCCTTCCTTTCGTCAGATGATGCCAATCCCTTTTTCCAGAAATGCTCCTTTTCCACCCCACGCCTAACTTCTCTCAAGGTGCCCGATTGTGTCAAGTGGCCATCAGAGATGTGGGCGGAGGGGGGGGGTGACAATTTCCACAGCAATGATATCCTTGACCCATTTCCTCCTCCTCTTCCTTGGAAACGCAGGATCTCATGGTTCGTGTGCTGTTTAGCTCTGTCCTAAAAGTTCAAAAGTTCAAAAGGAGAGAGACACAAGCAACATTGTTTATGGCCAGCAGTTGGAGAGAATAGCCGGCCAAGGAAATCCTGGTTCCTGACTTCTGCCTTCATGGTGTGTTTACCGAGGGTGATGCACAGTGTGTTTTAAGTAGGAAGCTGGACAGTTCCTCCACTGCCTCATCTATAAAAGGAGACCACTGGGGAAACACAACTGACAGAGTGTCGGGAAGATCAAAAGAGATGATATGTGTGGAAACGCTTTGCAAATCATAATGTAGTTTAAATGTGTTTAATTAAGCTGAACATTTGAGATGCAGATAATAAGTTGAAAGGAGTTCAGAGACAAGCGAGGATGTTCCCTACCAGAAAACTTGGAGGAGGCCTTGGGGGGAGGGTAGGACCGTGAGGGCTCAAGTTCACTGTCACCCGACACCCTGTGCATTTGTGCCTCCCTGAGGGCAGAAGACAGAAGCTTTTTCCCAAGGTCCTTCCTCAGGTGCAGGAATGTGATCTTCGTTCTGCGCCCATGTGATTTGGGTTTGGAAATGACTTACGGGAAGGAGCAGACTCTGTGTGTGGAACTGGCTATCAGAGGTAGCAGGGGGAGAGAATCTGGGCAAGCTCCCGTGCCAGCCTCTTTCCTGGGAAGTCTATGGCCTGTCTCAAATGCCCTGGAGACCTACTGAACAGTAGGCCTGGGATTTAAGCATTGCTTTTGGTTTCTTAGTCTCTGGCCTGATGCTCTGGGAGTGCCTGGGAAGTGCTTTTTATGTCCTTTGATCGTGTTTCTTTTTTAAGTCAGCTTCAACGGGCGGAAATAGGATCTGTTGTTTCTAACTAAGAATCGCTGCTGATAAAGATTGGGAGATTTCTTACGTGGGATGACCAAAAGAATATGCAGACGCTCAGAGTAGAGAATTAAGCAAGGGAAAGTGAATTCACTCAAGCAGTGGATTCCTTGTAGTGAAAAACCAAAACAAAAAACAGCCCCAAGAAACAAAAAAACACAGGAGTTAAGTTGGGATAGATAGATGGAACCAGTTGGCAAGAGCCTCGAATGCCTTGCAGAAGAATGAGGATTTTCACCTATAGAAAAGGGAGCTTCTGAAGATATTTGGGCAGATAAATGACATCACTGGGTGAGAGTTTGGAGGAAAGTAAAGACCAAGACGCTTATCTCCCGTTTTCTGCTGGCTGGTAGTTTGAATTCGAGCCACAGAAAGTGATGTTGGCTAAGTTAATTAAAACAGAAAAGAAAGGCTATGGGGTAGCTTACTGAAGCAGGGGAAAACCTGGGAACCAGGTTTCAGCAAAGTAGGGCCAGAGCATTCTTGAGGCCCTGGAAGCTAGGAATTATAAAGCAAGTCTTCAATGGGTTGGAGCCTATGAAGGCTAGGAGACATCCATATACTCAGATTAACAGTTCCAATAAAACCAACGAGAGAGAGAGAGAGAGAGAGAGCGAGCCAGAGAGAGCCAGAGAGAGAGAGAGACAGAGAGAGAGACAGAGAGAGACAGAGGTGGTTCTCCAAAGAGATCAGGGGCTCATGAGAGGGCGAAAGAGGAGATGTCCACTCTACCTGTCCTCAGCGATAGCCCCAAAGACATTGGGCCGGGAGTGAAGAATACATCTGAAATGAAGAACGCAAGATACATCAGAGTCTATCTGAGCAAAGGTGAAACAAAACCATTGGAATGGTTATTTTCCCCTTCTGTACAGCAAGGACCCATGGCAGCATCCCTCAATAGGTTTACGGCAGCTTCTTATCCCCCCTGCAGAGTTGTGAATTGGGATCATTAAGTTTTAAGTTGTTCTGCTGCTTCCGTGTAAGTGATCATGTAAATATCAGGATGCTGGATGGGGGAAGCAAGTAATGGCTTGACTCTCAAGATCCTGGATTGCTGCTTATTAACGTACATCCAGAAAAACCTTAAGAATAGCACCCCATCCCCCAAATCATAAGCCGAGCATACTTTATGAGCACTGAGTTAGAAAGGCAAAGCTAATAATTGTAACCATGTAGATGCAGAAACCATTAATGTTTCTCATGCCCTGTGGTAGGAAGAAATATATTAAAAATTGATTTTTGGTTTCTGCCTTTGTCTGTGTAACATTTATAATAAGGGATACGGGAGAAAGTATCCTTTAAAATTGATATTTCAAAGCATTTTGGGCTTGTTGGTGTTAAAATAAATTTTTATTAATGGTTTTCTATTGCGCGGTAAAAGGTCAGCATCTGAATATGACAATTTTATCTTCGTAAAGAAAAAAAGACGGTGGTAGCTCTCTTCTATAATCACGTATAAACCAGAATTTCTGCTAAGTTATTGGGTTAAGCCATTTTTAGACCTGACGTTATTGTTTGACTGTAACATGGGCCAAGTGTACTAAAATGGCAGCCTTAATTTCTTCCTCTCTTTTCTGTCCTTTTTTTTACTCTTTCCCTGTCGCTTTCTCTGTGCGGTAAGGTGTAACTCGCTTCCACACCGTATATACGGTAAGCGGTAAGCCATGTGTTCATATGATTTCTTTGTCTCTGGGATCCTATTATCAGTTTACTCTTTCATAATTGAAGAAGCTTTCGTTCATCTGCGAAAAACACATTTCGTTTTATTTTGTTCCTGTTTCAGCTTCTTGGACATGATGTGGTGAACACACAATTCTGCGGGTGTTTTTTTTCCCCCCCAGTCACTTTAAACAAAATATACGTTCTAAAAATCCTGCCCCATTTGTTCTGAATGTTTTAGAACGTATCTTAGCTGTAATTCCCCAGAAATGAAATGACACGGCGTACTTTCTGATGGGTTTTCATTAATCTGGTATAGTTTTGCTGCTGATTGGAGTTTATCAAATAGGGTTATAACCTGATAGAAATAACGCTGTCAAATGCTTGGATTTATCATATGTTTTGTGATTCCACGGATGATATGGGCAAGATGGATCCATATCAGAAAACAGCCTTTGATTCAGAAGAGACGCAGAGGCTTGGCGTGTTAATTGCCCAACTACCTAAAGTGGATAAAGAATGACATTTTGTGCTACCTCCTTCATCATATTTTTAGAAAGACGGTGTGATGGATTAATAAAACATAGCAAATCTTCTATGCAAACCAAATGTTTATAATAAATGGAGCATCATCTAACTGTTCTGCTATAAAATGAATTAAAGTAGTCTCTAGCCAGTAAATTCAAACAGAATAGAGTAGGATGGTTAGGTGACCTTAACAGGCAAGCGTTTTACTGTTGAATACATAATTTCCTCTCAAATGGTCCTCCCCTGTCAGACTGGAGTGGGTTCAAAGTAACACTGGAGTGTTTTCTTCAGCTGGGAAGTAAGCAAAACCGGATGCAGATGGGGAGCTTAGAGGCCTCGGGGGTGGGGGCGGCTGCCAGAGATGGCTGCCGCTATCTGACTGGAGTCCTGTAAATGCCAGCCAAAAATACTGTCACCGTCACGTGATTCTCTGCCCCGTTGTACAGTGTGGTAGTGGCCTCTTAACCTTGACTCTGGCTGCCACGGTATGTGAAAGAGAAGGCAAGCAAATACACATTTAGTATACATTGTGATGAAAATACACCAGGAGGCTGATAGTCATGTCTCAAATACTTTCTACCTTTATTATTGGCCAACGGGTACCATGTTAACCTTCAGAGTCGGAGGGGAAGGGGTGATGATGATAGAAGTGGAGAGAAAGTGACAAATGCTTTCCTTTTTCATATTTGTATTCATCTCCAAGCCATCCATTTCTTTGATACTTTAATTTTTCACTCACTGCAGCCATATATATGGGAGACAGCTTCCCTGAGGTTTTGCTGCTTTCCTTTTTTCCTTTTCTTTTCATTCTTTCCTTTATCGTTTAAACAATGAGAGGTTTCACAGATAGCTACACTTCCTATTCTGTTCTCTTTAGAGTGGAGGTGATTTTATTAAAATATCATTTTGCTTGGGGCTCAATGTCAGCGAGGGCAATGGGCAGAAAAGCCAGCAGATGACACATCCTTCTGGTTTTGGTGCTCGGGCAGAAGACGGAATGGACGTGGCACCACGCATGGGGCTGAGCACCGTGAGAGGCGACCTCGGTCCTCTGCAGAGGGTCATGGGAAGATTTTTCAGCAGTAATGGTTTTATACTGTGATCCAGAGCGGATGCCGGGCGCACTGCTCTCCTGTCCACCTCCTGGACCTCTTCTTCCTCCTCCCTCTCTTCCTTCCCCTCCCACAATCCAATGCCTGCTACCTTTCCTCCTGCTTCTTCTTCAACAGGCAAGCAGAGGAACTCTCTAAGCCTGAAAGTTCTCAGGGCTACTGTCCAGGTATATACTGGCTGCCATTACCAGATACCAAGGATCGGGCGGCTTAAACCACAGAAATTGATTTCCCCACAGTTCTGGACGCCGGAGGTCCAAGGCCAAAATGCCGACAGGATAGGTTTGGTCTGAAGCTTGTCCTTGGATTGCGGGTGGCCACTTTCTCCTCCCTGTGTCCTCACGTGGTCTTTCCTGTTTGTGTGCATGGACTTCTGGTGGTTCTTTTCTTACAAAGACCTCAGTACTGTAGGATTAGGGCCCCTGCTCTTATGATCACGTTTAACCTTAATGACTTTCTTAAAGGCCCTGTCTCCCAATGCATTTACCTCGGGGGTTAGGGCTTCACCATACAAAACTTGGGACACATTTCGGTCCACAACAAATACTATAAATGCTGTCTGGATAAATGGTCCATTTAAGGCATTGTATGAAAAGATACCTTAGACCTATTTTGGGGACTAAACGTTGTAATCCCACATCCAAGAGGGATCTGTCTCTGAAGGAGCCCAAACCACCACCTTTTCCAGAGAATCTGGACCAAATATCTTCCTCTTCCCACGGACCAAATATCTCCCTCTTCAAGGTCCCGAGCCTGCAGTTGGGGTGTTGGCAGCAGAACCACTAGATCTTAGGAATGTTCTTTATTTAACGACTGAATAAAGTCTTCTTCGTTTCTCTTTTCCTGCTCCACGTCAGAACTCGAATGCCCGCACGCACGTTCGTTCCTAATTCTGCCCTTCACTTTTCTGAAGTTTCATATCCGCTAAACCAACGCTGACTTACTAGTATGGTGAGCTTTTCAAACCCCAGTAGCTGGCTGATAAAAAACCACCATCATCTTCGTCACCGTTTCCTTTATCATCACTGCTGATATTAACTGGGCAGACCTTGATTTAAGTGTGTTAACTCACTTTGTCCCTCCAACAACCGTATCCAGTGATAATAACTACTATTCATGCATTCCCCATGTGGACACTGAGACCATCAGGTCATTATTTGCATGTTAGAAATTAGAAATGAGGGTCCTTAAGAGGTTAAGTGACTTGCTCAAGATCTCACAGCCGGTGAGCGGCTGAGCAAGGATTAGCCGAGAGAGAGTTTGAATTCGGAATGCCTGCTCCTGGCACCTGCACTCCTAACTGTTACGCTGCTAGGACTCTGTAGCATAGTTTAAATCTGGAAGCGTCGATAGTTTAAATCTATCAACCCACCCTAATTCAACTCAGTTATTCAGACTGAGGAAGAACCCAAGATCCAACCTGGTTCTTATTCTCACATGGTCGTATGATGGGGTGCCACCCGACAAACCCCAGGCGGCAGGGGTTGCTGTCCTATGACACATAACGAAAACAAAATTTACGGTTTTAAATACTTCAATACCGCTTTGTCGACATAATCTCAGATTTTCATAATTGACTAACCTGGATTTCAATTCCTGCATTTTACAGATAAAGATACTGAGGCCAAGGAAGAGGTTAAGTTGGTTACAATGAGCCCCAAACTCAGAGTAGATGGCTCTCTGTGTCTCTTTTCCCTCCCTTGCCTTTCCACTGCGGCCACGGCTTCACATCCTGACCCCCCACCACTTGCAGACTTTGTAAGCCTTGTCCCTGTCCTACCTTAAGCAGCATCGTCTAAATAAAGCACAGATGTGGACAGTCCTTGGGCGCAAGCCGGCCCTTGCAAACTTCTACCTGTGTGGGATCCTAACCTCTTTGAGGTTCTCTCATGTGTAAGAGAGGAAACATAACGGTAACCGCATCGAGGCAACATTTCTTAATCCATACGTGTTTATTGACTGCCTTCAATGTGACTGTGAACACTAGAGACGGGGTGCGACCTCAGAGAATGACATCATACATGCAGAGTGCTTGGCACAGTTGCTGCCACATGATAAGCCCTCATCGTATGATTATTGCTACTGTTACTACATTGTTTTGGGTCCCATAGCTGGTACCTGCCCCGCTTGGATATAGCATTGTCACGGATGTTCTGTGGGAAAACACACACACACACACACACACACACACACACACCTACATTCTTTTATTTTTTTTAACTTTTTTTATGTTTATTTTATTTTTGAAGGAGACAGAGACAGAGTGTGAGTGGGGGAGGGGCAGAGAGAGAGGGAGACACAGAATCCGAAGCAGGCTCCAGGCTCGGAGCGGTCAGCACAGAGCCCGACTCCGGGCTGGAACTCACAAACCGCGAGATCATGACCTGAGCCAAAGTCGGAGGCTTCACCGACTGAGCCACTCAGGCGCCCCCACACCCCTACCTTCTTAAGCAGAGAACAGTTTTTTTCTCATGTGATCATTATCGGATCCCCTGTAGTGAGCTTCGTGTAACTAATTCTTACCTCTCCATCTATCTAATACTTGGGGCTGCTCTCCTGGGCTTTGTTGTTATTCTTCTATCTTGCTAGCCATGAGATGTCCCTCTCTTTGATCTCCAGTAGCTTTTAAAAGAGCTGGAGAAATCTTTTTTACCCCCTGAGGCACTCTTTCCTGCTCCCGGCTGCCTGGTCTGTGACTCGGTGACGATGGGGCCACCCATCCCTGCACCAACAGACTGGTTTTGTTTTATGGATATTTGTGTCCTCTACCAATGATGTTCTGTGCTGTTCCCTGAGCTTTGGATTTCATTTCAGAAGTAGACCCCATATATTCAATTAGGAACACTTAAAAAACTTCTTTCTACTGGTTTATAGTCCCATCTGGAGGACAGGAGTTACTCTGCAGAATAAATTGAGTGTGAAATTTGGCTATGCAATAAGAATTCACTTCCGTTAAGGCAAAGAGAAGAGATGCATAAAATTCAAATCATGCATAGAATAAATGCTTTATCTTTAAGAAACATATAAATAGACATCAAACACCATAGAAACAGAGAGGGTTTCCTCTCTCTCTCTCTCCCTCTCTCTCTCTCATCTCTGTCTCTGTCTCTGTCTCTTTTTAGAAACAAATTTGTGTGCAATTTCATAGCAAAAACTTTGCAAGGGAAGATTATGCATGTCCAATGCTGATAAGACTGCCCAAATATAAATTTTATGATGCATTTCCTTTAGAATTGCATCTTTCTCCCCGCACAATCAAAGAATGGAAAATAAAGTTTGAAAGCCTTTGGAGTGCCAAGTGCAGGCACCTGAGGAAATCAGGAAAGAATTGAGAACCTGATATTGTAGCTAATTTGTAACATTTTTTGCTAAGGCTGCTCTCCTTAAAAGAAGGCACTTGCTCTAAATTTTCTTTCCTTCTTCATCCACAGGACTGCACTTTCTCCGAACACTTGCCAGTGATAAAAATGCAGGGTAGGAAGTGAGGGGGTGAAGCAATTAGGGAAGCTTGCGAGCCAGCATCCTGAGCCCAGGAAGACCACAGTGGAAGGGCTTATCTGATCCTGCAGGGAACTGACAGTGGGTGCAATCTTACAGTTGAATAATAATGCAGTTAATCTTTGCTTAACCAGCAACTGAAGGACCCTCAAGCCAACATCACTGGTACGATAGACGTCACAAGTAGAAGCCTGAGAAGGTCCTTTTGAGGACCCTCAGTGTCAGACACCTGAAGATACGCACAGAAACTTCATGTTTCAGAACTCTACCGGTAGCATGATGATAATATCTTATATTTTTCTAATGTAATATTCTCCAAATTATGGCAAAATAAAGTGGTTTCTGTGTTGAGGTAAATTTGGGAAATGACGATTAAAGAAAGAAAGACAAAAGTAATGTTGCGGTACTTGTCAGAGCCTTTAATGGCTTCCTGGGCATTGTGAACATCTGAGAAACACAGTGGGAAATACTAGTTTGAGTTTTCACTAAGGATCTCACAAGTCTTTGATTCTTTGGATACAAAGGTAAACTGGTTTAGTGCTTCACAAAGCACTTCCATGACAGAAAAGTGAGCCTAGGTATATTCCACCAAGGATGTGTTAAATTATGGTCTGTCAGTTTAATAAAATCTCAGTTACCCGAGGGGCTGCAATCACTCATCTGGAATCCCACAGAGTCACAAAAAGTCATACTTTGACCACCACTACCAATGATCCTCTGAAACTTTCTGGCTTGCACAGCTGTGCTTTCTATTTTTAGAAACTGCTGTTTATTTGCAGGAAATATTGAATTCGTCTTCCTAGACTAGGTTTACTCTACTGGCAAGAGATTTCAGATTTTCATTTTTATCATTATCTCCTTAAACCTGATTGTGTTTAACTTCTTACAGTTTCATTATTCCTAAGCACCACCTCTGACGTTTCACATTTCACATTTTACTTTATTTCTTTAAATGTCTGTGCCTTTATTCCAGTGTCATTTGGGGAGGATGAATGTCCTCATTTCCATCCTGCTTGGTCAACGTCACTGAAGCTAAGCAACTCGGCAGCCATAGAGTGCTGTTTCTAAGTATGTATGATGGTCCAGATGACAGATATTGTAATTTGCTGGAAAAGTCCTGTTTTCTGCTAAGAATGTGCATTAGAGAAAGGCTGGCCACAAAAGTCAAATACCTGAGAAACAGGTCCAGGGTGCTATCTCCATTGTTTGGGGAGAGGGCCTTTGCCTTGGGTGGATTCCCTGCAGAAGTGGACTAATTTTTCGTAAATGGCGAATTAGGTAATTCTGTCTACACTATACCCTAACCATATCGATTATATGAGTAATTACTATCATATTTCCTGAAAGTTCCAGGGAGCCTTCCATAAATCTCTGCTATTCTTGCATTTATTATCCCGTCTACCTAGGAAGATAATTTGGAAAACATAACCATAGGTACAACTTGGGCAATCACCAATTAGAACGGACCGAGGTCCGGGCTGGAGCGGGATTGTGGACGCCCCCTCTCCCCCTGCTGTGCTATGCTCCCCTCTTAGTTGTTGGATCCTCCAGAAATCGGACAGAGAGCGGGGAGAGGACTGGAGTACCCGCATATACCAGCCTGGAAGTGTAATCTTTTAACAGCCGATGCCACGGCACTTTGCTGAATATCACACGGGCGTATATCATGAGAAGCATACTGGGAAATAGAAGTGGGCACCGTTTTCCTGGTTTTAGAAAAAGTCGGGGGTACAAAGACCTTTTGACCTTTAATCAAAATCATAGCCACTGACACTACTCAGAATAGATAGCAACCTGGTATTCCTTCCATTGGGGTAGGGAGAAGGGATATAAACGAGCGGCCTGAGGTCCCTCTGCGGCAGGGAACACATTTTGTACGGATTGGCAAACGCCCCCCAGAGAATAAATGCATCAAGGCAGAGAGCGTAGTGTGACTATGAATTGTATCCACCCTTCCCCGAGGGTCAAATTCAGAGCTTGTTAATTGCGCTAAACCTCCAGGTACTGTTTCCCCATGGCTACCTACCCCCTGCTATAACCGCATATTGCATAAGCAGCCAAGCATATAAATCATGATTTGAAAAATTGGAGGGGACTAGGCGGGGACATGTGGCTAACAGCTTGTTTTCTGCTAAGTTGCAAAATAGCAGGGCTGCCCTCAAGGAGTTGCAGGGTGCGTCTGACTACACAGCTTACAGTTAACTTGTTCAGCCTCAGTCTCGCCCCACCCCTTTGCAGCCGAGGGAGAAGGGTTGCCTGAGTCATTTGCTTTCCTCTCTTGTCCAGCGGCCGACACTCTGGTGAGTTGGAAGTTTTTGTACGCAATGCTTTTCTCTGGTCCCCTGCAGATTGCGATGGGAATTGTCCAACCCAGAGGTCAAAGGTATCTAGTAAGAAGTCTGTCTAAATCCGCATTACTTTTGGCAAATGAGAAGTGGGGTAGTCGGTCACACACGGAAGGATCCCGTAGAATGTTCAAGGTCACGCGCACGCAACTGCATCTTGCGTCACTCTCTCTCTGTCTTCTGTTTGCTTTTGGAGTGTTGAGGAGAGTTGTTGACTCATCTCTGTGGGAAAGGAAAAAGGGAACAGAAGAAAGTCTTCACCTGGCCCAGCAGAAAAGATTAAGGGACGTGATGGGGTCTTTTGAGCAAATAGCATTGAAGTTGCCTTCTGCTGAGCAAGTGTAATTCATGCTCAACCCCTGCCCTTTGAGGCAGGCACACGTCTGGGAGTCCCAGTGCGGGTAGGCCCCATGGGTGACCCGATGGCAGACAGAAATAATATGACAGAATGTCCATGGGTTTAGGGTTGAGACTGAATATAAAACAACGTTAGAAAGAGTTGATTTGGGGCACCTGGGTGGTTCAGTCGGTTAAGCGTCCGACTTCGGTTTTCAGGTCACGATCTCGCGGTCCGTGAGTTCGAGCCCCGCGTCGGGCTCTGTGCTGACAGCTCGGAGCCTGGAGCCTGCTTCGGATTCTGTGTCTCCCTGTCTCTCTGCCCCTCCCCTGCTTGTACTCTGTCTCTCTCTCTCAAAAATAAAAACATAAAAAAAAAAATTAAAAAAAAAAAAGAGTTGATTCATGGACAGCCATGGTCCTTGTGGGAACTTTGGAAGAAAATAATCAAAGCCTTCTAACATTCCAAGATACTTATTCTCCCAATAGTACAGTAAGCTGTTAAAAATATTAATAAATAAATATTCGTTGAGCCTCTCCAATATTCAGCGTATTCTTCCAGCACTGGAGGATTCCCAGCAAGTATCAGAGAAGTGAAGAGAGGCAGGACGCGGAGTGGTTGTGGATATGGGCCAACGAGTTGGCCAAAGTGTAGGTTACACCTACAGCTCTGTCGTGACTAGTTTAGTGACCCCAGGCAAGCTGTTTAACATCTCCGTGACTCAGTCTCCTTGTCCGTAACAAAGCACAAACTGGTAGTCACTCCTTCACAGAGTGCTTGTGAAGTCCGTGTACTTTACACATGTAATGTTTCTAGAACAGCACACCCAATGAGCACTCAATAGACGTTAGCCATTTTGTCAACACCCTCACCAACATTTAGTACCGTGGCTCTGAGATCCTAGCCTCAGCTCAACTGTGAAACAGCTGTGTGGCCTCAGACACGTTCACTCAGCTCCTGTGCTTCTCTGAGGCACAGTAGAATGAAGATTATAACACTTGTCCTCCGGGCTGAGGGGGTTGTTCCGCAGATCTTCGTCACGGTCCCTCTGGGGAGAACCCTTTGCGAGCCACAAAGTTTAGGGCAGGTGCAAAGTCTCAGCGGTTCTTATTTTAATGAGGCATTTATTACGGGTAAGTCGTTACGATCTCGTTGTAGGAATAAGGCATGCAGAAGCTCTGTGCGCTGATGATCATGGTGCTGATGACGAAGCGGCCACCCCTGGCATTTTATGCAGCCCGTATGGGTGCTGTGATACCTGCTCTCCCCACTGTGCCCTTCTCTAATCCTCATGAGAATACTCTCGTGCTTCCCATTTTGCAGATGTGGACAATAAGACTTGGAAGGGTTACGGCACTCGCTGGTTAACAAGCGGTGCTTATGGAATCGGGGGCCGTTCTGCCTTCTGTCGGATTTGGGGAGGCTTGCGGATCACCTGCACCTGAGAGGGACAGACCGAGGACCATCTGCCCTTGTGAAGGATCGTGCCCAAAGCTTTCGGACTCCTGGCTTTTCTCGTCTGTTGCACCCACGGCCTGACGTATCCTCTGCCTTCAGCCATTTGACTCTCTCCTGCTCCTTCTTTAATTTTCTTTTTTTCTGGGAAGGCTTCTCTGATCCTCTTCCTCCCTCTCTCTGGGCCAGGGATCCCTCTGCTCCTCCGTGCATACCTCTTGTCACATTGTTGTGTCACACACCGTCTCTGTCTTGAGCCTTCATCTGGGGTGTGAGCTCTGTGAGTGCAGAGGCAGGGTCTGTCTTACTCATGATGGTATCCCCAGTGCAAAACAGGAGAGAGGAGGGACAGAAGGGAGGGAGGAAGGAAGGGAGGAAGGAAAAAAGGGAAAAACAGAGGAGGATGGGTATTAAAAGATAAACCTGGTAAACGGCTTTGGAAGTTCAGATTGTAGAATAATTTTCAGAAGCCTTCTTAGGGCAAAATTCTTGTATCCCTCCCACTCCCCATGCACACATCTGGGAGATATATCATTCTTTCCCTTGACCCTGAAGCTCCCAGGAGCCCCTAAGGAGCCCAGTTCCCAGGCAGACCGACTCTTCCCATCAGAACAGGAGCCTCTGCTGTCTGCTCACATCTGCTTTACCTGCCCCTCTGACATGTGGGCCCCATTGCTCAGAGCCACGGCGGCCAATTTGGTCGATAATCTGCAAATTAAAAATTCAATAAGTAGTTCCCAGAATCATTTTCAAAAGCTGGGACATAGAAATTAACATGTTAATAATCGGTGCACGGTGGGGTGGGTTTCTGCTGTGGATTCTCATTGCTTTCATCTGGCATTACGAAAAGTTCACGGGATGTGTTCCTTTAATTTCGCCGCATGGAGCGTAGGCTTTTAGGGGTGTTTGGTGAGTATCGGTGTGGGTAATGATATTGCACATGGATTTTGTGGCAACTTAGGCCAGAAATAAATAGGGTTCGGTGGGATTCATCAGAATTTCCTTTAATAACAAAGCCTCACCTCCATGTAGCACTTTTACTCTTTAGCACATCCTCAGAGGGATCTTGTGTATGTTCCCGACAGGCCTGGAGGCAGGCAGCGGCCGGCATTTCTTCCTGTCCACACATATGAGGAAATATGTCGGAAGTACAGGGGCTCGCGCCAGCAGCTAGTGGGTAGTAAGGCGTGATGAGAATCTAGCTCTGTCCATTCCTAGGTGGAGAGCTTTGCTGACCTAAATGTCGAGCCCCACGGTGCTAACGAATTCACAGAAAGGTTGCCCTAGTGATTCAAGTATAATAACCTCGAGCCAGCATGCCTGGTCTAAGTACTACTCTGAGAGCAGCAAAGCTTTGACAGACAGACCTACGTTCGCATCTTTGTTCTGCCACGTGGTAGTCCAAAGACTTCAGACTTGTCACTTGAACTCTCTCAACTTCATGTGCCTCATTTAAATGATGGAGATAATAGCGCCTGCTCCAGAGGGTCACCATTAGGATGAAAGGAGAGGGTGCGTGAGAAAGTGCTTAGGGGATGCGCAGCGTGATTCCTGGCACTTGAGACTGAAGGTGTGTGAGACAAGGTGTCTGTAATGGAAGATGTATCGAGCACAGCCTTTCCTGTGCTGTCCCTAAGGTAGCCACTAGCCCCCCGTGGCTACTCACGTTGAAGTTGATAGCACTTCAAATACAATTGAAAATCCAGGTCCTCTGTCTCGCCACCCACACGTCAAGCGTCCAGTAGCCATACGGGGCCAGTGGCCGCCATATTGATCAGCACAGATACGGAGCCTTTCCATCATCGCAGCGACTTCAGTTGGACATCGCTGCCTTGGGAGAAGTGACCTCTCCAAAGAAACGGGCCGGTGGGGGTGGGAGTGTCATGCGAAGTCTAGACTCCACGTTACCACAAGAGGAGGCCAGCGCGAAGACGTGGACCGGCGGGTGCCCACTTCCTGGGTTCAACGGTGTTGTTTACACAGGGGCTATGCAAATCGTGGGTGAGGAATACAGTGCAGTGCGTTGAATAGGCCCACTCCAGAACATCCTGCTGATAATTGTGTGGAGCGCTGCAAATGGTGGGTAATTTCCTCTCAGGTGCCTGTTCTACACGCTTGTTTGGCATGCTTTATTGCCGGGTGGATTTACACTCTGCATTTGCCATAAAAACTGTTTCCAAAAGAAACAAGAAGCGTGGCAAGATAAAAAGCGATATAAAAAGCGTATTTTGTGATTTATTTATGTCAAATTTATGGAAGATGACAGGAGGCATTACAGTTCCAAAATTAGTTGTCACAGTCAGGCTATAAATCTCGCAGGACAGGAGTTAAAGCGGTGGGTTGGGAACCAGGACCCCTGGGTCTATGAGGGGCCTCAGTCCAAACCAGGTAAGGGATTTCTAAAAACCCTTCACCGTAGGGCTGGGCCAGCCCTCGAGCTGGGAAGCTGGCACTTAATAGCTAATGAGTATTGGATGCTTGCTGTTTTAAGTGTATAATCTCACTTAATTCCCGCCAGCCCTGTTTTCCTCAGTTTACAGATGTGGGGGCTCCGTACTACCAAGGGGTCACGGCAAGCAGGGTTGAGTCCAAAGAAAGGCGGAGGTCGACTCGAACGTACCTGCTATGCTTTCAGTAGTGATTTAGATTCATTTGTGGGACACAGGCATTTATGAGGCATCCCCTGTGGGTCAGACATGGCATCCGGAATTAGTGGTACAGGACTGATAATGTGACATTGCTTCTGCCATCGGTGAATTTTTAGTCTGGCAAGTGATATGCAAATGGCTGTGGTATGAATCAGACTGCAAAAAAAAAAAAAAAAAAAAGGATGTGGTATAGATATACATGGAATTCTCTAGGACCACAAGGGACCATGGCTTTCTTTCCAACTAGGGGACCTGGCAGAGCATCATGGAGGAGGTAGTCTTTGAGATGAAGAATGGCTGGATCTGACTAGACATGGGGAGAAGGATGGCCCACTGACCACCCCTTAGCTCGTGATGCGAGTTCCCCTATTTTCCCGGGAGATGAGTGGGTGTGACACTGATCCATCCAGCCTGTCTTTTAAATCCCTTGCACTTAATTGTGGAGTGGTAAGCGGAAGAAGATAAAATATTTTTCCCAGTTAAAAAAAATACAGTGTTAAACCAGAAGACCGTTAAAACCTCTTCTCGTTGGGCATCTATCAAGCGTTCTCCTTCTTGCTCCCCTTTAAGGGTTCTTGTGTATTCAGCCCTTATATGTTGGTGTCCCCCCACTTTCCCCCAAAGGGGTCTCCTTTAGCCTTCTTCCTTTCTCCTTCCACACACTGTGTGACCCCATCTGTCATATGACTTCAGTTCCCAGGTGTTTTCTGATGAATCTCAAATCTGTAACATCTGCCCTAACTTCTTTCTTGAGTTCCAGATCCATATATCCACGAGTGTATTATTAACCACTGTGCCTGAATATGCTACAAATACATGAGACTTGCTCAACATGTCCCACGCATGCCTCTCTTTCTGCATTCCCTACCTCCATGAGCCCATGCCCTGGACCATTACGTAAGTCAAAACACCAGGAACCAGTCTCGGATATCCCTTCTCTCATCATTCATACATCCTGCCAGACACTCATTCTTTAATATACCTTAAATCTGCCTTCCTTCCTGACCTACGGCCTTAGTAGTTAATACTGGTTGCCATTATTAGAGAAGTGATATGGAGCACAGATTCTGGAGATAGTGCGTGGGTTTGGATTCTGGTTCCACGACTTAAATGACTAATTCCCTCTGTACCTTAGTTTGCTCATCTGTGAAATGGAAGCAACATGGAACACATACTTCCTGAGTTGTTGGACATTTATTGTATTGAATACAATACAGCTGGACATTTGTCGTACTGAAGATTGTGCTGAGTGATTGACATTTATCTTCTAGAATCTCCACAGCATATACTAAAGTCAGCATTCTAACTCATGGCTGACTGACCAAAACTCGTGACCCTTCACCACTACACTTCCTGGATTCACCCTAAAAAAGACATCCAAACTGGCCTCCTGGCCTCCAGCTTTGGCTTCTTCCAATGCCTCCTCCGCACAGCTGCTTGACCATGTTATAAAGAACACTTGCTTTAAGAAGATTAAGACATCAAAAACTACAATCTTTCCTCCCTGGCTGGCCTCACTCTAGCTCTGCTCCCCCACCCTCATTTTCCATCCCTTTGGCCAACTTTCCAAGAGCACCCAGGAGTGAATGCACGACTGCCAGGGTTCGTAAGTGCAATTATGTAGTTAGTAGGAATTTAATATTATGGCCACACATTTATGAACAGTTAAGCTGCCTGGAGGGGGTTGGGAAATGTATTGAGCTCCCTCTAGGGCTTGAGTCATGCATGACTCTGCCTCCATGGGGACCTGCAATCCTCCGGGAGCTTTCTCCTCCTCTCCGAAGGTAAGATACCTCTTATTTCAAATGGACTGTGAGGCTTAACTAATGATCATGAAGGACTTACAGGTGCTAGAAGACAAAGGCCTGCTTAAATGCGCATGTAATATAAATCATATGTGGATAAAAAGAGACAAGTAAATTAGATCAACCAAAGGTCACTCATTTACTCAGCTGGGCACTCTAAAAGTTCATCCAGGATTGTTTCTTGCCAGGAGTGAATGGATTTGAAAGTAAAGATTTTCTATGGTATTTTGCTCACAAAAGGTTCCTGCAGTGGGTAAAGAATGATATTGCTCATGGTAATAGCCATGAGAGAGGCTAGTGAGGGAGAATAATTTGAAAAATGAATGTCTCTTGCTATTTTCCTTTGACGAACAATCATAAAAGATCTTCCAGATTTAATGCTAGGTCCCAGTTTCTTGAGCCTGTGTTTTAGAAACGGATTGATTGTGGTTTTTCACTGGGTCTCCACTACGTCCGCATCACAAAATGTCACTTTGCAGTTAGATGGCCCCCATCTGAAAGGCACCGAGAGATGCCAATTGCAATTCAAAAATCTCAATTTTCAAATATACCTTACAGCTTATTCCTGGTGAGAAACACTTTCCCCCCCTCATGGGCATGGTAAGTGTTGTGCTGAGAAAAAAGGTGGAGAGTGTTCTTTTGAATGAAAGGAAATTTGCAGCTAGGAGCTCAAGTCCCTGGAGCTTAAGAGGCCTCCCTGCTTTTCGTGTTTCTTGCTGTGCAGCTTTCCCGTGGGCTCAGGTAAGAGCCGGAGACAATTGAAATGGGAGAGGTAAAAGGCTCAGACTAATGGCAGCTACGTTGATCACCTCCTCTGCTTGGGCTTCAGTCAAGGTTACATATAATCTATACGTGCGGGTACCTCGCAGGCCCTCTGCTCTCAGTGGGCCAAGTTCGTGCAGTAAGCGTTTGGCAAACAGGATTCTTGTATTGACATTCGGGATTGCTCAGACTCAGACCGATATCTTCCTGGCTAGGAAGAACCAACCCCAAGTTCAAACACCCAGTTTGGAGTTGAGAGTTAGGGGGCACCGATTCCTTTGCACTCTCAGAGTGTCTCGGGCAGCTTGAACACAGAGATGGTAGGCTCCAGAGAGGGTTCTCAGCGGTGGATCTGAAAATGGAACAGAGAGGGGAGGCCACGTGATGAAGCGGCAAGTCTTGCTTCCTCGTGCTCTTACCTGAGAATTGTTTGAGCAAGACATTCACCCTGTCTGCGCATCGGTTTCCTCCTCTTTAAAATGAAGGTGTTGGGCCAGTGTCCTCGCGGCCCTAACATGCTCTGGTGTGACCAACCTAGGTTCGGTCCCTTGTAGCGATGCATTGCCTTCCGCCAAGATGTACAACAGAATGTGACAATTATTGCTGAATGAATATTCAGACTTTTCTACCCCGCTATATTTTATCTAAAAGAAAATCTGTCCCCCCCTCTCGTTACCTCTGCTTTTCTTTTCTTTTTTCTTTTCTTTTCCTTTCTTTTCTTTTCTTTTCTTTTCTTTTCTTTTCTTTTCTTTCTTTTCTTTTCCTTTCTTTTTCTTTCTTTCTTCCTCTCTCTTTCTTTCTTTCTTTCTTTCTTTTCTTTCTGTGTGTTATTAAAAAAAAATGAGAAGAGAGGTTGTAGAAGTTGGACCCATTTGGCCTTCTCAGCAGATTTTGCCGTTTGATTTTTTTTCCCCTCACCCTTTTCTTATTGGCCGGAAGGGTTTGATTTAGTTGGAAATGGCACCTAACAGTGCAAATGCTCATTATCTTTATTGGTCATGATCTTCACATCCATTTCTCTATCCAAAGTCCTCAAAACAGCCTATTAGTTAAAGTACTCACTTGGACACCTTTAGGGCTGGTGTCACCGTGCAGGGAGAAGGGTGATTTCAGGAGAGTCCTCTGCGATGAGCATCTCATCACCACATAACAAGCACAGGGGGGCTTGTGATAGGCAGAGGATGTGACCACTTAACGCCTGTCCCAAATGCCACAGTGAAAATGGCCAGTTCTCGCACCGTGTGTTTATAATGCAATAACAGGTGACACAGGAGGGTGGGGGTTCCTGTGTTTCTGTCAGCCTCGTTGTCCTGCGTTGCTCTGGAAATTGGATTCATGCTGAAATTACCCACAAGTGCCCTAACCTTTTAGAGGAAGGGTAATATGGGAGTCAACAAGGGAAATGGCCAGTCTCCCCAGTAGTTTCTGAAGATACAGTTGAGCAGGCCGGGAACTTCCGGGTAACATATGGTTTCTATAGGAAGGATAAATCAGGTCATATACTTTTGCTGCCTCCCTTAAATCCTCCACAAGTGGGACTGGACCTTGTGTTAGGAGACTCTGACCTTCTTTTCAAGTTTGATGACATTTTGATCAGAGGGAAATTAAATCTAAATGACTGTTCTGTCATCAGAACTCCTACGGCGGCAGATCTCTCGTGGAGAGATAGTATTGTTACGAGATATAAATAGTAAAATGGCGTACTGCCTCTTTCCTGGCATTATTAGCTGTCCAGTCATGGGATTACTTTTAAGAGAACTATCTAGGAAAAGTATACCTACACACACATGCACATGCTTTTAGCCATCCTTCTGCTTTTTCTGCCAATGCGTACGCTTCACTAAATGAAAGTGCAGAAATGTAATTAATGCAACTATTCGTAGATTATTTCCTTGATAACTCTAAATGAGAGTACGCGTTGATCAGAGGGATTAATCTAACCACCATTATTTTGCCATGTACGTGTAAGTCCATTAGTCCGTCAGATTCCCAGTGAAATTGGGAAGGCTTTAGTGATGCTTAATTTTGTTATGAATTTGGGCAGATTAAGGAGGGTTTGAAGCCTCAAGCTCTGTAGCAACGTGATGACTTTCACCCTAGGTGGAGGTGATGCAGCTAATTGAGCATGCTCATTAAATCTTACCCACCTGCAGGACACATCTCACAATTCAAGATGATGAGGCTCTGTGCCAGAAATAATGATGGTTTTCCTCCTTTTTCGTTTTAGTCATTTTCATAGGACAAATGTATTGTGCTCGGTAGGACTCCATACAGGATTTACTTGGCCAACACATGCCCAGGGGAACTCAAGGAGACTTGCAGGTTCTGCTCATTCCTGCCTCGTAAATTAGGAGCCACGGGTTTCCAGCTCACTCTTTTTGGTCAAATTAGCCCTCCTTTGCTTAATATGTATGCTCTAGAGAAGGGTTTCTTTTTTTTTTTTTTTTTTTAAGTTTGTTTACTTATTTTGAGAGAGAGAGTGGGGGAGGAGCAGAGAGAGAGGGAGAGAGAGAGAGAGAGAGAGAGAGAGAGAGAGAGAATCCCAAGCAGGCTCCATACGGACAGTGCTGAGCCCGACGGGGGGCTCGATCCCACAAACCGTGAGATCGTGACCTGAGCCAAAATCAAGAGTTGGATGCCTAACTGACTGAGTCACCCAGGAGCCCCTAGAGGGGTTTCTTGATAATACTTTAGTACTATTGATATTTTGGTCCAGATCATTCTTTGTGGAGTATACAGGAGGGGCTGTCCTGTATACTGTAGGGTGTTTAACAGCATGTATGACTTCCATCTACTGGTGTGAGTAGCATCCCTGTCCCCTATGTAGTCACAACTAAAAATGTCTCCTGACATTGCCAACTGTCCCCTGGGGAACAAAATCACTACTGCTCTGGAGATATTTCTGACACAAAAGGATGAGAATTTAGGCCTTCCTATCTAAAATAGAGGCTGAATCTATGTGGCCACCTTATTGGGAGATTTCAAATCAGTTTTTAAAGGTTAGCCTAGATTGCTACCTGATTCAACTCAGCAGGAGAAATCATACCAGGTTGCGTGTGAAGTGACTATAATTTATTAGCTCATTAGTCTGGCCTTGAAATCGCCACTTTGAGCATTTGCCCAGGCTGACCAAGCTTAAGGCTGAGTTGCTTTTTTACAGACTCAAGGTTTCCCCTCTGCTCTTGGGCACTCATTACAGAAGCTCGCTGAGTTTACCATGGCCTGGTGCACTTACTGATAAACAGCCTTTACTTGTGCACCCAACGATTCAAAATCTTCCGCTGCCATCACCTTCTCAGCTGATATGGAAGTTCTGCTCTATCAATGAGAAGGACAAAAAGTGCTGATCAGAGAGCTAAGAAGGAGAAAGACCGACCTGTCACATTTACCCTTCTCCTTCTACCCTTATAAGAGAGTCCGAGACTTCACAGCCTCTTGAAGGTTTAAAAGGGCAGCAAGAATCTCTACAGGGCTTCCTGTTGGCCTCTTGCCAACTGGCCAAGATGAGGGGTGCCTGGGTACTACTCAGTTGCTTGAGTGTCTGACTCTTGATGTCAGTTCAGGTCATGATCTCATGATTCGTGGCATCAAGCCCCCCGTGGGGCTCTGCGCTATTGGGATTCTCTGTCTCCCTCTCTCTCTGCCCCTCCCCTGCTCACCCTCTCTCTCTTCTAAAAAATCAATAAATGAACTTTAGAAAACAAAAACAAACGAAACAAATGGCCAAGACGAAGCGAGGGCAAGTGATATTCCCCAAAGCCACACCGCGCTGGCATGCCCCCAGTGAAGAAACAGGGAGGATGCACAATTTCTAATCTCTTTCTCTGGTCACCGTATCTTACCATCCCCTTGTGTAGAGTCCAGAAGCACACCAGCCAATTGAGGAGGTTTTTGCATTCAGGGGTATGTCGTACAACATTCTAACACCACAATAATTACTGAAATATGCAAGAGGGGCACATTTCATTTTACCTTGGACTTGATGCCTGTGAATAATTTGGAGACTGGGCAGCCAGTTCAAATATCCTGATGGATTTTTATCTGACCAGGTGTTCACTTTGTTTCCCGCTTAGTTCTCTGTCAGCAAAGAGCCCCTCCTCATGTTGAGTCCATTGAGGAGGGCCATATGGTAGGCAATACCACCCCTCAATCAATGCAGTCACATTTGCATTCATGCTCTGATGAGACAAGAGACAGGACACTCCTCTCCCATGCAGAGAACCTTGTGTTTGGAGCAGGACTGAATGTGGGGGATGAGGGTTGGACACTTTTTTTTTTTTGTAAAAACATCAAGAGTACTAGCTAAAGTCATTTAATTGCATACTGAAGTTCTAGGATGTGTTCCAAATTCCCCTCCTTCTGTCAATATGAATACACCATAAACCCTTTGGGGATAAATCACACTAATAAACATACTCTTTAAGAAATTAAGAGAGCTAGGCTTCAATTTGGGTATATCCTCACTAACGGTTTTTAGGCTTCCTTGTAGGAAGGGCAAATTAATCTATTTTTATGCTATGCCGTAGTCTATGCTAAAGACAATTCTGTTTCATTAGTACACTGAAGTACTTTCTAGAAGTAATTTTACTATAAACACTGTAAGTATAAAAACATGATTTTCTATTAGGGATGTTTCCATAGGCTACACTTTATTTCTATGAACTATTTTCCATTTGCCATGATGTCTATAAGAAAACACATTTGTACAAGAAGACATATTTCATATTTCTGTATTTTGATATTTTTTTATAGAAAGTACAATGACTTACATTCACAAACAGATATCCACATAAGACCATTGATTTGAAAATTACCCCGTGCTTGAACAAAATTGATATCGTTAAGGTTAAATGAATTGTCAAAGTAGATTACAGGTGATACAGATACGGTTAATTAAAGTGAAGCAGAATTTTAAACAAGGTAAAGAAAGTTCTGATTATAAACCTGGAAAGTACGTTTAGGCCCCTGGATTTATATCTATTTTTGCTATGAAACTGTGGTTGGCCTAAGTCACGTTATCTGCTGCCTTTAATCTCAATGTACCAATTTACAAGTTTGTCTTACTGGGGTTTTTATGAAAATTTTGTAAGGATTTCAGGCTATATTTATTTCTATGGGCATGCTTATATTTTTCATTGTAACTGCAATTCTACCTAGAGTAAAAATGACCCATAAGTACAATGAAAAGGAAAACAATGATTATCGTTAAACTCATCCAATACTTGGAACTTAATTCAAACTTGAATGAAGTCATTTGTGCTGGTAGCCTACAACTGAACAAGTATCAGTGTCCTTTCCTCTGAAAGATCACTTTCTCAAATTATGGGAAGGTGGTGTTTCTCATCCCTCTCCTTTTTGTATTTGCAGTGTCCTTATTTAAATGGGCCCATTTAAACCCAGAAATGGGCTGCTTAGCAACTGATTTTAGCAACTGCAAAATGACTACAATTTCAAGGCCCCAAAGGACTGTATCATCAACCTAAACTCAGGTAGCCCTCTCTGCTTTTGCCAACATTCCAGCTGCCCACCATATTGATAGTACATATCTTTTCCCACCATATTGGCAGTACATTTTTCAAGACCAAAGGAACCGATTCCTCATCCCATGTACAGCTAGAAATGAAGGGCTGTATTGAAGTGTCTTAATGAAATGCCATACCTCGATGGAAAAGGACATACAACGAAACCCCGGTTGTGTTAAAAAACCAGGGTGCCAGGCAGGCAGTGACACTGATGCCACCAAAACTCAGTCAAGACCAAATGCCCCAAAGATCTTGAAAATCGAGTTAAACCTGTGAAGAATCAAATCGTTACATAACATTTACCCACAAAAAGGAAAATTAAAACAATCAAATCTGTATAAATACATGACTCATGCTAACAAGATGACAGGACTGATTTTCATTTCAGTATTTTTAACAGACGGAGGTGAAATGCAAAAAAAACCGATGTTCAGAAATGTGCCTCTCAGCCAGTTCCAGTAGGTTCGGCCCCTGGGAATGGCTGATATGGCAGGAGGTGTGATGCAGTGCAGCCATACGAATTGGTTAATAAAATTATAAATATCACCTATAAATAGCTCTCTCTCTCTCTTTTTTTTAAGTCTCTTTATTTATTTTGAGGGAGGGAGGGGGAAAGAGAGAGAGCATGCATGTGAGCTGGGGAGGGGCGGAGAGAGAGAGGGAGAGAGAGAATCCCAAGCAAGCTCTGTGCTTTCAGTGCAGAGCACGATGTGGGGCTTGATCCCCCGAAACACCAGCTGGTGACCAGAGCCGAAATCAGGAGTCAGATGCTTCGCTGACTGAGCCACCCAGGTGCCCCAGTAGCTCTCTATTTTTCTGTGTATGTGGAGATCTCTTTAAAGGAGTGCCCCTTTTGTTCCCTCTATGGATTTATCACTGACCCAGCCTTCACTCCCCGACCAGACTGTAAAAGGCACAAAGGCAGAGCTTTTGCTTTCCTTGCTGTCGGGTGCTGAAGACCTGGAATCATACCTGACATGTTGTAGAAACGTAATAAATACGGGAGTGACTGACTGAATGAATGAATGAATGAGTGAATGAAAGAAGGAAGACACGTTGATGGGAACAACTTAGAACTTACCCGATTCAATCCCTTTTTTAAATAGATGTGGCAATTAGGCTAAGGATGACCTCTACTTTGATCGCTCTTCCATTCATTTGTTGCTCAATCCTCTTGTTCATCCGTCAGAGATTTTCTGAACACCTCCTACCTACAAAGCTTAGTACTAACTGATGACTGCACCAGAAACAAAGTTAAACAGAGACGCTGCCTTAAGGGAGGTTGGCGTGAGTGGGGGAATCGGGCACAGGAAAACATTAATGGCTCTGGGTGCGTCTGTATTCCTTGGGGATAGGAGCTGAATATTCAGAGAGGAGAAAAACACAGGAGATGATGGTGATAGGAGGTCGTGGGCAGAGGACAAATGGCTGCAAGGGCCTGCGGCCGGAAATGACACCGCCCGTGTCAGGGACCCTTCAGTGATTAGGCATGATGGGCACGTGAACTAACTTTGGGAGGGAATGCGCCTTAGTGGTGCCCTGGAGTCGGATCCTCGCTCTATGGTTTATGAACTCTATTGTTGTCTAAGCTCCTTCTGCCTTAGCTTCCTTATCTGTAAAAGGGAAAAAAAATAACAAGACTTAACCTCATACAGTTGTCTGGAGCAAAGATGAAAAGAAATACAGTTGTGCCTTATACATAGTAAGAGCTTGACAAAAGTTTGGGGCTGTGGTTATTATTATAATTAGAAACGTGCAAGACGGGGGCGCCTGGGTGGCTCAGTCGGTTAAGCCTCCGACTTCGGCTCAGGTCATGATCTCGTGGTTCGTGAGTTCGAGCCCTGCATGGAGCCTGTGCTGACACCTCATAGCGTGGAGCCTGTTTCAGATTCTGTCTCCTTCTCTCTCTCTCTCTCTCTCTCTCTCTCTCTCTCTCTCTTTCTCTCTCTCTGTGCCTCCCCCGCTCACACTCTGTCTCTCTCTTTCAAAAATAAAATAAACATTAAACATTTAAAAAGAAAGAAAGAGAGAGAGAGAAAGAAAATGTTCAAGACAGGGGCGCCTGGGTGGCTCAGTCGGTTAAGCGTCCACCTTCGGCTCAGGTCGTGATCTCACAGTTCGTGAGTTTGAGCCCCACGTCAGGCTTGCTGCTGTCAGCGCAGAGCCCTCCTTGGATCCTCTGTCCTCCTCTCTCTCTGCCCCTCCCCTGCTCTCTCTCTCTCTTTCTCTCTCTCTCTCTCTCTCTCAAAAATAAATACACATTAAAGAAAAGAAAATATGCAAGACAAACTTGGCACAATTGGTTAGGTGAGATTGTGAAGAACTTAGCACTTGAATTTTATTTTGTATGCATTAGTCCCTCACTGACATGAGTATGAGTCAGGGAGGGAAATGTTTGGATTTTATTTTGGAGAGAAAGAATTTTCTCGTATTTTCAAATAGAGGAACAGATTTCCAAGAAGACTGAAAATGAGAGACCCATTTGGAGGATGTGACTGGGCAGCGGCATTGGAGATTGGAGATGAAAAGGAGGCAGAGACCCTAGAAAGAGCATTCAGAGGTGGGACAAGAATGATAGGGAGAGGGGGCTCCAAGGTTCCCAGCTTGGAGAGCTTAAGAGAGATCATTAACCCAAACTCTGGACATAGGAAAATTAGCATCTTTAGAGATTTCATAGGATAGCACTGTAGTATACAGCTTCGGTCCTCAGGGTGGCCCGTGGACCAGCGCCATCAACGTCACCTGGAAGTTTGTGAGATTTTCAGAATTTCCAGACCCCACCCAAGACCTCCTGAATCAAAATCCGCATTTGAGCCCAATCCCCAGGTGATGCGCATGTACGTCAAAGTTAGAAACGCATCATTCTACGGCAAATTTTGCAAACAGCCCCCTGATCAAATCTAGCCCTCAATCTGTTTTTGTTGTTAGTCAGTGTGCCGAGAATGTTTTTTACATTTTTAAGTGGTTGGAAAAAGCTAAAGGAAGGATGAGGTCCTGTGGCACATTAAAAATTATGTGAAAGTCAAATTTCAATATCCTTCAGTAAAATTTTACTAGAACACAGCCACCCTCTTGCCTTGACACACTGTCAACGGTCGTTTTTGCTCTCCGGTGGCAGAGTGGTTGTTACAGAGAATGTATGACTCACGAAGCCAAAAGTATTTACCATCTGGCTCTTGACAGAAAGTTTCTTGGCCTCTGGTCTAGAGAAAGGACTTGGAAGTTAGGCGGCCCTAGGATCTAGCTCTGCTTCTATTTTCCAATATTTCGTTAGTTACTTCAAGTCTCTATGCCTTGGTTTTTCCCATTGATAAAACGAAGATGAAATTTCTATCCCACGGGATCATAAGAATATACAGGAATAATGCATCTATGGTAGTTATCCCAAAGACTGGCGTCTATGGAGTGCTCAGTACATATTGGCTTTTATTACTCAATAAAAATATGAATAAATGACCAGGGCACATCCCAGGTCTTTTGCTTTGATCATGCATGTTTCTCACTGGTGCCGATTTCCTTTCGGGCACATCTAACACCACTGTCCCTCTGGACATTCACTCTAGGTTACCTTGATTTCTGCCCTTGTGCAACTAACCAGTTTTAGAGGAATGCCTAGTAATAAAGAAAATTGCCCCTTTACATCCGTAGTTAGGCCTGTCATGAATAATGATATTAATAACTAATAACCTACAATGTGGTATAGATACTAGGGAGTAATTTATTTTGATATTTTTATGCCATCATAATGAATTTGTTTGTTATTCATTGTAATTCTACATTCAAGGCATAAATCAGTGTTGTTTTATATTCTGGGCAGATGCTGTGTGTATTTCCAGAGGTTTTCTAGGGTAAAGAATTCACATTTATTAATAGTAACACAAGCACGGGGTATTCTGAACGCATTTTAAAAGCTTCAGTAAAGAAATCACCACCATGGAGGTTTTTCCCAATTTGAGGAAATGCTGCAAAAAAACCGTGCTGGTATTTAGTGCTTGGACCTTGATTTGAACTTAAATTGAGTACAGATAAACATTTTGGTTATCTTGTCAACTGAAGTATAACTTTTCCTCAAAAGAAAGATAGTGTTTCAAGAAAAATGGAATGTCCCTGCCTTTTTACCTGTGCCTTTTCTTAGGCTCTGGAGAATTCTTTCACACTGTTTTACAACCAAAGGCTCGTGGGAAGAGTTCACATTTAGCTGTTTAACACGAAAAAGTTTAAACGGGACTTTGAAATAGTCTCAATAATTATATAACACAACTTTAGCATAACGATATTCTTTTAGTGCGAAGAGGGACATTTAGTGCGAAGAGCAGCAAAGCTGAGAATTTACGGGCTGCGATTTCCTGGTCGTGCATAGAACATTTGGGCTGTGGTGTTAACAAGTGCATAATTTCCTTAGATCTTCAATTATTGGAAATATCTTTTCTTAGTACAGACTTTTAAGAGTTAGGAAATAGAGAAACCCAATTCACATTTGTAACAAGTTATAAACATGACACATGGCAACGCATGGGACGTTGCTTCAGTATGAAACAACCTATCTCTTCACAGCTTTGTAGAGACAAATACATATGCCTTCTATTTACATTCTTTTTCTCCATCTTATTCTGCTTTATTAATAGACATTGTATTTCCGATTGGCTTCTGCTATCGTTATGCTAAAGTTGTGTTATATAATTATTGAGACTATTTCAAAGTTCCATTTAAACTTTTTCGTGTTAAACAGCTAAATGTGAACTCTTCCCACGAGCCTTTGGTTGTAAAACAGTGTGAAAGAATTCTCCAGAGCCTTTTTAAATGTAAAAGAATATATATTACGTGGAGGTTACAAATCGTGCAAAATTGTCCAAAAAGCCTTTAAAATGACCACTGCTTAAAATAAATATTTATCTGACCACTAACACATGCCTGGGACCAACCTGCTAGAAAATGAGCAGAATGTGAAGACCGGTTATCACCACAGTTAGCATTGCTTAACTACAGCAGGAGAACAGAGCGTGTTTATTTTTTGTAGCACATTTGGTATGGTTGAGCTTACTAGGAAGATCTCATTCCCCCTTGCCTTTCCATCCTAGAAACACTAACGTCGTAATACAAAGTTCAACTTGGTTGGGAAAGGGAGCCAGCATCTATAAGTAGTTTAAAATCCAAAGTGGTAGCTATGTTATGAACAGGTTATGTTCATAACGTAACTATGTTATGAACAGGTTGCTATGAACAGGTTAAGAAAAAAAAAAGAAAGAAAGAAAAGAAAAGAAAAGAAAGAAGGATATGACTGATCGTAGGGGGTTAGGTGGATAAGTGATGACATGGGGGAAGGAATAAAGCCACATTTCATAGGAAATTTCACTGAATGTTTCTTACTGGACAGCATAGTCCTATAAACAATCTTGGTTACAATGAACGTGCTGTTCTAATTTGAAGCACTTTTATCGTGTGAAGTGCCTGGAATCCCCTTGTGTATTTCCAGGTGTGACAATGTGGCCTTGTATTTTCTTCTTGGCACTTAGCTCTTCGGGTTTCTAACTTTGGAAGGTGAAGTTGTTTGACGACTTGAATCAATCATAAAATGGTCACAATTCCTTTTGTTACTGAGTATTTGCGGACGTGAGTAATGACATGGTTCTGAAAATTGCGAAGAAACAACGGCTCATGCAGGCGTAACCTGAGTGAGCTTTAAATTCTCCGGAAAACGAAGCCCAGGCTGCTTCACCGGGGATATTGTTCTATAATCTAATGATTGCATAATCTCTAATGGATACCTTGGATGTTACAGTAAATGCAAGGGGCTGATCGTTCAAACATCTGCACCAAATACCTGCAGAAGCGTGTACTCTGTGTGGTTAGAGCTGAACCAACATGGTTCTATCATAAATTTCTTCTGTAACATAATAATACGTTGTCCTGGGTGGCCACTGAGAGGTTGACTCAAAAGGAGCAACAGGGGGTGATTTAGAAATGCCAGATAGCGCATTGCAATTACAGTTGCTAAAAATAGAAGTTGACTGGCTGTGTCTTCGGAAAGATACCCTAATATTTCTTTGATGCATTCAATGAACATGGACCCAATACGTTCAACTTGTAACCTGCTTGGAAAAGCTCACAAGAGAGTCAAGTGTTTCCTTCTAGCCCTGTCTAGTTTTTGGTTTTTTTCGTTGTTGGGTTGTTTTTTTTTTTTTTTTTGACTTCTGCTTTTGGAAAGGAAGCGGAGACTCAAAAGTTAGACCAAGTTATAGCAAACTTTAATGTCTCCCAAGCAGGCAGGCAATAGGGGAAGAAAACAAGGTTGCCTGTCACAGCTTCACATAATACGTTAGAATAGGCTTATGGGAAAAGATTTCTGAGGGACACAGACTCTGCACTGATTTAATGATTTAAAGATTTCTGAGGGACACAGACTCTGCACTGGTTTAAATGAAGAGGGGCTAGTTACAGAGGTGTGGTAAAATTGACTTTGTGACCTATTTTCTAATTCAGAGGACTTGAATGTATCATTTTGTGCTCTGAACCCTTTTAGAGGCATCTGCGAACTTGTGAACTGGGGAGGGAGATTTCTAATGGCCGATTCAGAGAAGAATAAACCACAAGATAGCGTTAAGATTTTACAGGAGACTGGTTTGTCCAACAGCCTCTGTCAGGACAAGTAACAGAACACTTGGAGAACCGTGGACCGGAGTGTCCCGCGTGGTAAACGGTGATGGGGAAGTGGAAGGAAATGACCGTGAGGTATAAACAAAATGATTCAACCTACAGACACGTTCCAGATGAACCACCATCCTTCAGTCTGAGCTTTCATTAATAACTGTTCCAATGTTTACACAAATCCCTGATGACGGATATGAATGGTGGCTCCTGAAGCATTGTCTTGGGGAGGAAGGTAATGGCTTTGCTGGTAGGGCAGAGGGCGACCAATTTACTTCGCACGAATGGGTTCTAGACCGAGAGACCGATAACTACTCGAGTCAGTACACTGAAGAGGTTAGAGCAGAATGGTTAAGCTCTCGGTTTTTCCTTCTCGACTCCGAGGTAGTTTTGGGTGGTGAATGTCGGGCAGAGGGAGTCAGCTTTTCAGCTTCCCTTGGGCCACCACCCCCCTCCTCGTATGTATCCCTCTGCTCCTTATTTGGGTAACGGATGTTTTCTTCAGAATCTGTGGTAAACCCGGGCTTTACGCACTGGAATGCGGTTTGTTTGCATGTTTTGGTCTTTTGCGAAGAAAAGCTGTGTGAGATATCAAGACTAAAGTCAAGAATCCTTTGATGATGCATGACACCCGTCTCCTATCATTAGGTTATCTGTTTAATCATACTCCGTAGCTTCGTGTTCCAGACCTTCCTCTGCTCTGTTTGTTTTCTAGGAAAAAAGGCCCAGCATTTAGCTCCCTGTAAAGTTTCCACGCAAGGTCTTGTGTGTGCTCTTCCCCTCGCCTGGCATAACCCTTCCTGCTCCTGGCCACCCATCTAACACTTATTCATCTTGACTCCGACCTGGCATCCCTTCTAGGGAATCATCCTTCAGTCTCTGTGTACCTCTGTCTCATCGCTCCCGTATCATATATCACATCGACACCGAGTGTTGGACTCTGCTTCCTGGACCGCTGGCCTTTCAGACTCAGGGAAAGGGTCTCATTTCTCTTACTACCCAGAGCCTACAAGAGCTGGCATGAAGCGGGTCATAAATATTTGTTGAACCGAACCATTGTATGATTACAACATTTGCATTTTCCCCAAAGCGGGAAACACTACGTAATCCTCAAGGTAGCTCTAGTGTCCTAGTTAAAACTTAGTCCGATGTGTAAAATTTAATTATCTCTCTCTGATTAATTGGCTCCTGAGATGACTTTTGGATTTTCCCTGTGCTTAGGGTAAAATTAGACCAGTAAGCGTCTGCTTTGTCACACAAAGCTACCTGGACGAGTTAAGTTGTATTTCTTGTTAAGACTAAATTGCAGACTCGGTAATATCTTTTATGTGCAGTAATAGAGCAGGGAACTAACCCTAATTATCACTAGCGTGCCAAGTCCACAGTGGATAGGATGGCAATGACAGTGGCCGTTTTCACCCTGGATCCTCAGCCCCACTCTGACACGTGCAGAGAATAGGGATCTGATTGTCATGTTCCAGCTAGGAGAGATCGAGTCATTTTGCCAAGGTCGCCATTCGGGAGCAAACAGGATTTGAACCTTACGTCTTCCTGAGTCAGGTCCAGTGCTTTCTGTCCATTATTCCAAGATGCCTTTCAGCCCTGACAGAAGGCTCCATTGCTATTTGGGATTATTTTCACCTTCACCTGACCAATACTCACTGTGTTGTATACAGTCTTGTTCTGGCTTTGGTCTCTCCTTAAAGGCCATCTTGGGAATTGGGGAAATGAAGTACGTTTTTGTCAACCTCCTAAAAATTGGCTTTGGAGCGAATGTTGGAGAAGGAGGGAGTCTGTAGAAGAGAGTAGCTAAAGAGATACTAGAGACTGATGATGTATTGAATGTGTCACTTTTCTTAGGGCAAGAAAACAGACTCTTCTGAAGATAAGTTTCTCAGGGAAGATTTATATCAGTATTCTTAAAAATGTGTGGAATATATACCTTTCTAGGAAGTGGATCAGAAGTCTACTTTGGGTCTATGCCTATGATGAGTCAATTTGCCAATAAGGTGTTTTGGGGTTGGGACTATTTGCTATCTACTTTTCTAAGTACCCGAGTGTTTTATGCCTTGCCTGCCATCATCCATTTCAGAGGAGAGCACTTTTAAAATGGGTTTCTGTCTAAACTCAGTCACATTTTTAGTGCACGGTGAAATTCATTTGAATAATGGGCTTTATTTTCTATGTGCTTTCAGCAGAATTGTGAGCGTGGAAAGAAAACAAGGGAGATTTGTAGGGTAGCTGCAAAGTGAAAAATCTGCATTTGAGTGAGTGATGGCATGTGATTGTTTCCCCCCCCCCCCCCCACCTCTTGTGGGTACTTCCCCAGGGTGTCATGGATGGAGGGCAAGGGTGGCTCTTGTCCTTGAATTCACATCAGGACACTGTGACACTTCACAATATAGATTCTAGGGGGAAGAAAAATATCTCAAGGTTTGTAAAGTCTAAAGAGGTCTGCCAAGATGGAATCCATTTGCTTAAAATGGTAGGGAGGTTATTTACTGGATTAAGTGTGAAGTATGTTGATAACAGATGGAACGAGTGATCACATGACATATTCAAATAGTCTAAGGATAACCTCGATGTCCTGGTCAATGTTCCTTCTCTCGATTAATGCCAGTGCTAATTAACTGGCACGAGTGTTCCTAGCCATATGGGGGATGTTGCTAAAAGCCGGCTGGCAGCCTATATCCAGCCCCTACCTGTACGTAATTTAGTGCTTTGCTTGGTGCTTTGGGACTTCCATTATGGAACAGCCCAGCATAGAGACAGTCAATGATTGCAAAGTGTCATGATGTTTTCTTTGTTTCTTTTGTGCACCTCATTCCAAGTGTGGTTGACAGAGTCGAAATTGCATTGGCTTTTTGTGGGATGAGTGAAACTGTGCCTGGTCCATGATCTGTATGAGGGCTCTTTGAGTTTCTGAGTGGTCTGTTAATTGATCTTTATTCGGATTGCCTAACAACGGGCAGCTAATTCAGAAATGATCTTCACTGAACCAGTGCTGTGCCATTCAGCTATCTGTTTGTCTCCCGACTTGAAATATGAGGTAAGAACTAGTTTAGGCCAAGAGAAAGTAATGCCATCTGGGAATTAGGTTATAAGTTCACGTCCAGCTACGATTCTCCTAGGGAGCGGGTATGTTGGGGAAAAGACCTCCGGATTTGGAGCGTGTTCACTTGGGGAAGAAGCACACTTGTGCTGGTCACCAGTGTTTTGGCTCTGGGTGCTCCCGCGGGCCGGCTTGGGAAACAGAATCTTCAGGCTCACCAATGTCTACCAATCTTCTCCAAGCCAACTCAAAATAAGAGTAGAACAGAATTAAAACTGGGATGATCATGTAAGTTATTATGAAAGTAGAACACTTACAAGTGAAAACAGGGGTTTGTAATAATTTTTTCAGGGACCACAGGCACGAAGAGGGACCATGCTGGGCATGCTGGGACGTGTGGTGTTCGTAAGTCAGGGCAATGGGCTCGCTCTGCAAATGCAGCTTCAGTACAAGCCCCAGGGATCCCCCTGGTCCAGCTGCTTTCAACCCCACCGAGCCTCCCAGACAGAACCTTTGAAACCTCCATGGTCTTGGAAAAGGTGTTGCTGAACCTGTCTGAACCCCGGTTAGCCATAGAATGGGGGTTACAGTACTTGCGTCTCAGAACTGTAGAAGGGATTCAGTGAGATGTGCGTGAGGCATCTGAAACGGGGATTGTCACACAGGATTCGTTCCTTAGTGTTTTCTGGTCTTCCTGCCTCTTTCTTCCCCCTCCTCCCTTCCCCACGTGGACAACTCTACTATAGCGAAGAAAATTACCACACGTTTTTAAAGGTAGGAACCGTAGTTTTGTTTTCCCTACTAAATGCTGGACCCGTTGAAGTTAGCAAGTGTCCTATTAATCGTGTATCCTGACCACATGGTACCTGGCACAGAGTGGTACTCAGCAAACATTTGTTGGAGAGATGAATGAATTAAAAGAATAAAAGAATAGTAGAGGCTTTTCAGACCGAGAGGAGGGCGGCTGCATTCTTGGCTGATAAGAATTCAGGAAGCACGAGAACACAGAGTGGCCATTCCCGAAAGGAAACTGCAGCTGAGTGGCAAAATCAGAAGGCTCTTCGCAAGGGTTTGTGATACCCGAGGAAAAACCAGGCCCTCCTGTCTCCACTTGGCTCCCTAGTTCCTGCTGTACGTCTGAAAGGGAAAGGAAGCAAATATGGAGCCCAGCACAGCAGGGAGGGAGAAACACATGTAATTTCCCTGGTGCCCACTCTCTGCCTCCCACACCGGCAGTTATGTAGCTCTTCTTTTCTAGGCTGCTCCAACAGGCGGCCACATGCCCGGTATGCATCGGACAGACCCAGGGGCCTGAGAGTGTCAGCAATTCTGTCGGACCCGAGAGGAGATAGATCTCCACGTGTGATGTGTGTGAACTCTGATGGGCCACGTCTCGACCCTGTGGCTTTTATTTCCTGCGTGCACTAAGGGGTAGTAAGCAAGCTTTGGGGAGTGGGGCATGAGCAGCTGTTCTTGAGAAGGATGCGGATCTGGGTAGTGGACTAGCGTGCACTGTGCAGGTTCAAATCCCATCTCTCCTAATTAACACTAGTGTGACCTTGGGCAGGCCGATCGAGTGTCCCTTAAGCCTCCGGGTCCCCCTCCATTAAAGGGTGATGGTAATTTAACAGGATTATTTTGCAGGGCAAATAAGATACTCTACGGAAACATTTAGTACAGTGGTTGGCACACAGTAGGCACACCATAATTATTAGCTGCCATAGTTCACATTAGTGCTCGTCAGATCATCACCATCAGCCTCCTTATTAACGGGTTCCGAACCTGACCCTTCGTTATACCTAATTCTCTCAATGAGGTGATCGCTCCCAGTTAGCTGGCACTAGGGAACCTCCAGGGGGGAACAGTAGATATTGCAAGACAGGGAATTGTCACATCAAGTATATTACATGCTTCAACAGCCAGGGGCTGATTAGTACAAATCGAATTTCGCACTAACCTGCCAGAGGCAGAGAGTGCACAATTGGGCTCTGTGAGTTCAGTCTGATTGTTGTAAGGAGATATTGACACCAGAGGTGTCACATGAATATTCAAAAATGCTATCTCTGGAGCCGTTAATAAGGGAGCAAAATACCTGCACACATAATATACGTAGATATTAATTCTTTTTAACCTCCCCACCAGGAAGGGAATACATACACCTGAAAACTACTCCCAGCCTTGATGCTTGAAGGCCAGGATCTGCCTTGGGGGGAAAACCTAAAAAGGATCAAAAAAAGAACCAATCCCCTCGACTTTTTTTTTTTTTTTTTTTTTTTTTTTGGGACAGAGAGAGACAGAGCATGAACGGGGGAGGGGCAGAGAGAGAGGGAGACACAGAATCAGAAACAGGCTCCCAGGTTCCGAGCCATCAGCCCAGAGCCTGACGCGGGGCTCGAACTCCCGGACCGCGAGATCGTGACCTGGCTGAAGTCGGACGCTTAACTGACTGCGCCACCCAGGTGCCCCACTCCTCGACTTTCGAAGCAGGCTTTATTCATGGCCCTTTTTCTCGTTCCCGTCCGTCTGAGTTGCACTCGGACCTGCTGCTCTTCCTACTAATATTATTCCACTGTCAAGTTCCTGGCACACGGCGGGGGAAAGATTTTTTTTTTTTCTTTTTTCTTTTTTTTTTCTTTTTTTTGTACTTTGAGCTTGAGCTGGGCAACGGGAGATCCTCCTGTTGGGGATTTGTAGCCGCCTGATGCCATTCTTCAAGCTGAAGCCGCTGCGCGCCCGCGCGCGAGGTATTTTGGCAACTGTTCGAGCCAGTCCCGCTTTGGCTCCGCCGGATGGAGACGAGCAGCGAGTTTCTCCTTGGTGCTTCCGTTCACGGCTGGCTCGCGGTGAAAATAGACCCTGCTTTCATCTTGCGGCGCCTGACGACGAGATGTCTCCCAGACTGCAAGTCAGCATTTGCCCGCACGATCGTTTGGCAAAATCTATTTTTAAAAAGGCCATCGGGTCTCCTGGTGGGCAAAGTGGGTACTGTTTTCTGGGGGGGGAACGGGAGAGAGCGCGTCCCCCGCGACGTGTTGTCAGGCGGCGAGGCCCAATTCGTTCCCTGCTTCCCCCACTCTGTCTGGGAGCACGGCGTCCTAAAGATATCCGTGCCAAGTTATGATAGGGAGAGAGAGAGAGTCTGTTTGGTCCCCGGGAGGAGGGAGGGTCGGGCCTGTCATTCTGCGACCGCCTCCAGCTGTGCGGGATCCTGCCACTTGGGCATCTCCGGCCGTTTGTGACTCACATCTGCAGGTCACATGAGGCTGACCATCGTGACATGTGCGTCACTGGCGTTGGAAATACAAACTCAGAAATCAGGTTAGGCTTCTTTCGGTCGTTTGTTCCTCTTTCTATGTAACGGGAGCGGATCAGAAAGGCTTGAGGGTTTCGTGAGTCAGGAGTTTTTTTGGAAAACAAACACGGGGACTTGGGGACAGTTAAAGGACCCAGACTGATGTGGCTATAAAAGGCGAGCCTTGTGCCTCGCACACTGCTAGGCCCTGAGCTTCGCCAACCCTGTGCTTTGACCCCCGCTGCCCCTCCTGCTGGGCCCAACCTCCCCGCCCACTCATTCCCAGTGTGCTCCCGGCGGCACCCTTTCCTCTCGCCCAGGCACCGTCCTCTCGATCATTGCTGCTGCCTCAGTTGCTTCTCATCAGAGAGCATTTGCTTTCCTGATCTGTTATATTGCTTCACTGACTGGGCCTTCAACTTTTGGGTGGCTCTCTTTGTCCCTTGTCTCTTCAGCTAGATTATACATTGTGCACAGGACAGAACCACATCCTAGGTGTCTTTGTTATGTGTCACTGGTCCAGGTGCATGCATGTGTGTATCTCCTTCTTAATAGCTTATCAATATTAAGAAGCGTAATACCTTTTCGTCATTAAAAATTGTGAGCAGAGAGAAACAATCGCTTTAAAATAACTGAAGAAAACGGCCAACGTTGTTCAGTCTGGGTTGTAGCTTCTCATACAGACACAGTTTTTAATCACTCCATCTGGGTGAGAGATTAAGTGCATCGCCCCACCAAGAGAGGAGGTGGGAGAGAGAACACGTGTTTCATACGTGTTAACCCACGAATCCTCAGGACCAGCCTATGGGGATATGTGCAACTTATCATCTTTGTTCTGGAGATTAAGACCCCGGGGCTCAGAGCTGTGAACTGACTTGTGCGAGGTCGTGTCATTCCCGTGTGACAGAGGATCGGATGCTCTACCTTGTGTTCTGTAAGCTACTTTCGAATTTTTTTTTTAATTTTTGTTCTCGCTTGACAACGCAGTAACCCATTCATTTCTTTAGCGGGTATCTAGGAAGTACCTGGTAAGCGCCACGCGCAGTGTTAGGAGAATTTTGCACAGAACAGAATTACTCTCTGCCCTCATGAAGTGGGGAGGAGGCTGTCGAGACACCACGTGCGTGTGATGTGTGCTCAAGGGTAAGAGCAGCTCAGGGTACCGTGGGGGCACGTGGTAATGTGTAACCTAATCTGGAAGAGGTGCACGTATCTATTTACCATGAGCGTTCACGACTGCATGATTTCAAATAGGCTTTTTATTTTAGAATAAAATTTATGGAAGTTACGGAAAAGTTGTAAAGAGAATTTGGAGAATTCCCACACACTTTGTACCCCGTTTCACCTAATTTAGTATCTTCTATTACTCCGGCATGCTTGTCACAACTAATGAACCAATATTGATACATGACTATTAACTAAACTCAGTTCTTTAATCGGATTTCATTAGTTTTTCCCTAATGTCCTTTTTCTGTTCCAGGATCCCATCCAGGATCCCACATTCCATTTAGTTGTCATGTCTCCTTAGGCTTCTCTGGGCTGTGACAGTTTCTCAGACTCTCCTTGATTTTTGATGATCTTGACAGTTTTGAAGAATACTCATCAGATGTGTTATAGGATGAGCCTCGACTGGGATTTGTCTGCTGCTTTTCTCGTGATTAGACTGTGGTTACGGGTTTGGGGGAGGAAGTCCACAGAGGTAAAGTGCTGTCCTCAACATATCATGTCAAGAATACATGCTTTCAACATGAATTATGATGTTAATCTTGATCACCTGGCTCAGGTCTGCGTGTCAGATTTCTCTGCTGTAAAGTTACTTTCTACCCCACGTTTTATATTGTACTCTTTAGAAACAAGTCACTAAGTATAGCCCACACTTAAGGGGTGGGAGTTATGTTCCACTTCCTTGAGCAGGGAGCATGATTGCATTTTTACACTGCAAAGATGTCCCACAACTGATTTCCTCAACCCCCTCTTGATGGACATTGAGGTTTTCCTATTTGTACGAACCGCTAAAGGGATGCCAAATGAATACCCTTTACAAATATCCTCGAACCCTTTAAATTCTTTTCCTTAGAATAAACTCCTCTACATACATTTGGGCCAACACACAGGCATTTTGAAAAAATATTTAAATTTGTATTGACAAATTACTTTCTAGAAAGGCGATACCTCTTTTAGCCGCTGGGTGCTAGCTAGCTTCACCAAGCCATAGCAACGCTGTGTGTTATTCATTTTATCACTGATGATTTGATAAGCAGATAATTTAAGCAGGTAAGAGGCTATACAATTAAAAGAAGGATACAGAATCAAAGGCTTATTTTGACTGAGAAATCATAATCACTTTCTTGTTTTAAAATGGAACAAACTGAGGTTGACTAAAAAGTTAATGCTGTGGGTATTTGCTAGACCATATTCTGGATAGGTAAATAGTCCCTAGTCCCAAGGATACTTCTGTCTAGAGAGGGAGACTATCTATCTATCTATCTATCTATCTATCTATACACACATACACACACACACACACTCACACACACACACACATATTTATTTACATATAACTCAAAAATTTCCTGTAATCAGAATAATACTTACAATTCAAATTGTTCTTGCATTTACTCCATTAAGAATTCACAAAATACCTCTCGAGATGGTCTACATGACTTTTCATGCTGAAAAATAGTGAAGATTTTTTGAAGTATTTCAGTAGTGCTAAAATTTATTTAACATGAAACTTAGAGACCTACATAGATGGAGTAGTCATTGGTGCATGAAGGAACCTGCACTCCAAACAGAAATTGTTTATGTAAATATTGGACTCGGAACAGATCTTCACTGAGGAAACCTGCCTTTGTGAGTTCACAGATGCCAAATGGGAGGTGATTATGAAAGAATTATGAATTCCAAGATGTAGTGTTACGTGCGCCTCAGTTTAGATTCCCAAAGGGACCAATTTACTAATACTAAGTGTATGAGCACTAAATGGGATCTGGTGAAAACAGAGCTACACAGCTTCAGCGAGTATGGAAGTGAATTTTAAACAAATAACAGCAACGTGGTTGTTTCCACAGACTGAGATTTTTGTCCTAAACCCTATACTGTTTGTGATGATTTTAATGTACTATGTCTAGATGCTTTACCAGAGAAACACAGAAAAATTCTGAGAGCATGTAGAATTGATAAGAAATTGGGAATCATTTGGATACAATCGAAGGCTAAATATTGATACCAGTTCTTTTCCCCAGAGGGACATTTTCAACTGTTTTGAATTGAAGTGAAGTGAAGTGAAGTGAAGTGAATTCAACTACTTACTCCTCTTGCTGCTCATTGGCTCCTTGTTTCTTCCAAGGAGACCTGTGCTGTTGACGGTGTTGTTTTAGAACATGTTTGGATCAGCATGGCTAGAGGTGAAATTTGAAAATTATTTCAATAAGGTCGAAAATTCATGGCATTGTACTCTTTCTTTTTATCCTTCTTCACCTTCCTCCTCCTCCTCTTCTCCTCCTTCTCCCTCTCCTTCTTGTTTTTCCTTTGCTTTCTGGAAATACATTGTCCTATGTAACAGAAAGACTGTATCTCCTGACATGTGTGGTACTCTTAGATTGTTGACTTTAGGAGCTAAAGCCTTTGCCCAGCTTGAAGTAAGGAGGACAAAGAGGTGCTGGCCATTCTCTGAAATAACGGCGGTTTTTTTTTTTTGTCACCAAACCCAATTAAAATCATTCTTAGTAGTCTAGGTAAGCAGGAGAAGAAAAGCTATTATACTCATTCTTTACAATGTAATTGTAGTGCTGGTCAGTGTTGTGACTTGGGTTCATGCAGTGAGGTTTTTTTAGTGATGATGCCCAACATGTGTCCAGGGAAATAATACCTGAAAGGATCGATGGATATGAAGCCCACTTAGTAGTGATATTGTGCCCTAGGACCTCACATGGCCCCCATAAAGCTAGAACAGTCTTGCATCAGAATTCCTGCTACAAAAAGCAACACTAGGTGCCCTCTGACATGGAAATCCATCACCAGAGCCATTCTCCTTTCTAAAATGAGTATGTGTGAAGTGGAATATATACTCTATCTGTGGAGTTTATAAGTCCCTTCAGGGACGAGGTTAAAGGTGGGTCATTATTTCCATTTTAGAAGGTAATGCTGAAATTCTTTGTTGATATCGGTGGCCCGTCTGATGCAGCCTGAGAGGTATCACACTCTAATCTATGGGTTGGACTTTTACTTTCTCTCTTACAAAGCATCGGGGATTGGTTCATTCATTTTAGACAGAAGGCACTGAAAAAAATCTATTTTCAGTGATTCAGCGTTCTGGTTTTGCCCAGGTCTCTCTTTAACAAACATTAATTTTATAAGACGTTTTTGCGGAAGCTAATGGTTTGGGGACACTCCATTTAGGGCTTTAAAGTTCATCTATTTCATACTGAGCTAAGTTGTGTTCTAGGGTCTTCAGGGGAATAATCTTATGCTGAAGCTTTTAAGTAGCAAGTCACCAAGAAGGAGCCAAGCAAATTAGAATTGGATTTTGTCGGCTGACTCTTTGTGAGGCCTGGGTCTAGTTTGTCAGAAAGCCCATAAAACAAGATAATTCCATGAACTAACCACAAAATATAAACAGAAGCAAAAACAACAACATGCACGCACACACACACACACACACACACACACACACACACTGGAATGTATGAGATAAAAACATCTCGTGGATTAATTTTGCTGATGTCATCTGGTTTCATAATGTCGCTTCTACTGACTATACCATTACTATTCATTTGATACTATCATAAGCATGTAGAGTCCGTGAAAATTAGACGTTTCTTCTTTGTGCATTTGTTTTCTTTTTAATTTTTTTAATTGTTTATTTATTTTTGAAGGAGAGAGAGACAGTGTGAGTGGAGAAGGGACAGAGAGAGAGGGAGGCACAGAATCTGAAGCAGGCTCCAGGCTCCGAGCTGTCAGCACAGAGCCCGACGCGGGGCTCAAACTCACGGACCGCGAGATCATGACCTGAGCCGACGTCGGATGCTTAACCAACTGGGCCACCTAGGCGCCCCTGTGTATTTGTTTTTAACATGAGAGTGGGAACCATAGAATATTTTCAAATGGAAATCTAGAATGTGCTTCCACCCGTCCTTCCTCCTTTGACACCTGCCTGTTGAGGTCACCCGAGAAGGCTCAACTCATCTTTTAAGATTTAAATGAAATATCACCTCCTTCTGGAAGTTTCCCTGAAGCTGATGGAAGAGTTGGCACTTTCTGTAACATGTTCTATGTAGTACCTTCCATAGTTCTCTGTTCTGAGATGGAACTGTTACATTGCTTCCACTATTTATTACATGTCCCTTGAATTCCTCAAGTCAAGAATGGTATTCTCTAATCCCTGTAGATAAATGGGAGTGCGTGGCAAAAGAAAGCACTTAATATACACTTGGCAAATTAATTGCTGAAGAGAGACTCACACAATTTTTCCAGGTTTTAGTAAATCACGAATTACATTTTAAAAATTTTATTTGAGAGAGAGAGAGAGAGAGAGAGAGCACAAGCAGGGGAGAGGAGCAGAGGGAGTTAGAGAATCCCAAGCAAGATCCACATCTGGCATGGAGCCCAACATGGGGCTCAGTCCCGTGTCCCTGGGATCATGACCTGAGCCAAAATCAAGAGTTGGATACTCAGACTGAGCCACCCAGGCACCCCAATCACTGATCACATTTTAGAAATTTGGGCCAGGAAGGGGAGGCTTGAGAATGTGGAGTTCTGGGAAAGATTTTAGGGATGTCAAAGGATTAAAAATCTTCTTTTCAAACCCATGCATGTATTATATGCACTGACCACTTCCAAGGGAGGGAAAATGAAAAGAAATACCTTACATTAATGAGGGGATTGTTTTTCCCGGTTAATTGGTAGTATGCAATTTTTTTAAGATCATTTTTTGAAGGTACTTCTTATATTCTCTCTCGGAAGTTATGGGTTCTGGAGCCTCATGTTCTCATAGGTAAAACTAGGGTAATATCAAATTCTAGAGTCGTTGTGAGAGTTACATTATGACGTTGCATGTAAAGTTCCCAGCATTCCTCTTTGCGCATAGTTGGTTAAATGCTAGCCATTATTAGTGTTGAAGCGAAACTCTAACTCCCAGGTTTGTGTCATTTGTTAGTGAGCCACTCTCTAATCCTTTCCCTGTCTGTGATTTTCAAATGGGGTAGAAATTCATTTCCCAGGGAATGTTGATGTGTAGGGCAAAGACAGCAAAATCTCTTGACAGTTCCTACCACCATAGAATAATATGACCACGATAATCCTTGAGACGTGCTTTGAGTTTTTTAGGAGAGTGTGTAGAAATTAAAAAACAAAAAAAACAGTTATTATTTTTTAAATGTTCTTTGACCTAGAGAGCAGTAAGGTGAGGCACACACTTCTGAAGTTGCTCATTGTATTTATACATTATTTTTGCCCATCTGTCAATGAATTAGTCTTTAATTTGGGCTGAGCCATTTTGGTATTGCCAAACAAACAAACGTATTTTGAAGCAGCACAGAAAAATGTCATTATGGATTTTAATATGTTTACTATGCTTTATTTTGGGGGATTTTGATATGCAAAATTCCTATTGAAATGCAGAGGACATCGCCACCATTGATTTGAGTGCTAAAAATAAGATGTAGTCATGTTCTCCCCCGCCCCCTTTTTTTCCTTATTTGAGTAATTGCATGGTACAGAGCTAAATGACAAGGAAAACAGAATGCGAAAAAGTAACACTGAGTGAGCTGCCCTGGTCAGGCAATTTTCACCATGGACCCCATCCAGCCCAAAATAGCCTTGATGAGCTTCTGAACAAGAGCAGCTGTGGAGGCTTCTCCCTGACTCCAAGGGGCACCTGCCCGGGCAGCCACAGGATGCCTCCTAGCCACCAAAGGCTGACCTTCGCTGGGCAGCAGACCCACTGGCTCCTCGCAGCTTTTACTTCTCCTGTGTGGAAGTAATGTCCTAAAAGGCTGGGAGGAATAGTCGCTTCCCTGACACTGTCTCTCACCAGGTCTCTGGCCTTTGTTTCTAACCTTCTTGTTCAAACATTCCCTTCCCTTCCCTTCCCTTCCCTTCCCTTCCCTTCCCTTCCCTTCCCTTCCCCTCCCCTCCGCTCCCTTTCCCTCTCCCCTTCCTTCCCCTCCCCTCCCTTCCCCTTCTTTCCCTTCCCTTCCCTTCCCTTCCCTTCCCTTCCCTTCCCTTCCCTTCCCCTCCCCTCCCCTCCCCTCCCCTCCCCTCCCTCTCCTCCCTTTCCCCCTCCCCTCCCTTCCCCTTCTTTCCCTTCCCTTCCCTTCCCCTCCCCTCCCTTTCCTCTCCCCTCCCCTCCCTTCCCCTCCCCTCCTTTCCCTTCCCCTCCGCTCCCCTCCCTGTTCTTTCTGTGATTCCTGCCTGACAAAAGGGGTCATGGTATTACCACTTCCTAAGTGGCCTTCTCCTACTTGTTTACCTCTTGTACTTGCATTCATTGTTCATGGTGCTTTACGCATCACATCTTCAAGAAGGGCCTTCCTTGTCATCTTTAGAGTTAATCATTTTCCCCTCTCTGCTCCCTTAGCCATACTTCTTAATCAGTCTTTTAGAATCTGTCTGTCCAACACTACTGCAGAATTCTTGAAGGCACATCTTCTTTGTCATTACATCCTCTAGTGATTACCTAGTATGACATATGACATGTACTAAGTTTGCAAAAATTTAATGAAAGGATGAATAAATGAATGACCTAGAGAGTTGTTGGACCAGGAAAAGATGTGTTTCTTTTTAAATGAAGAAGGATCACTTGGTGCCTCTACCTTCCAAGGAGGGACTTTTCATGGTGCCTCAGACTTTCCCTGTAATAGTTCTTACTCAAGATACTCAAAGGTGCTGAAATTAAACCTACAGCAAGAACCAGAAGTTGTAGTCAGCAGAAACCTTTTCCTCCCCCCCCGCCCCGATTTTCCCATCTCTGTACAACTCCTCTATTTCTTCAGGTCACTTATTTTTGTAACCTCTCTGGAGCCTTGACTCTGGATCTCATAAGACCCATTTTGGCCACTCTCAGCCTCCCACGGGTCACAACATTAGATAGTTTCTTTTGGACCTAACTCCAAGCCCAATTGTGCTTATGCATATTACTCTGACTTTGCAAAGTTCTCCTAAGATGAATGGGAGGTTTGTCAAGGCACTTCCCTTTGGGACGTGGTGAAAAGGGACTAATCCTAAATAACAAGAAGTTGTATAATTGAATGGACTGTGATGATGAGGCAGAAAATATTACCACACAACAGCTCTGCTCTTCCTCCTGCGGAGCGAGAAACACAGAGATCATTTCTGTCTCTGGTAGAGATTTGTTAACTCTTCTGGACATGCAAGGTATAGAATGGGATAATGATTACCCCACAAGTGAATTTATGCTCAACAACTGGACGGTTGGTGGTACCTACCCACCTTTCTGGAGAGGAGAGATAGACCTTTGAGGACAGGCAGAAATTTAGATTATTTAAAGAGAAAAACGTGTAGAAGAGAGTCACTAGAGGTTATATCTGGGTTAACTTTTTTTTTTTTCCAGTGAGAAAAATAGGGAGGTTGTAGACTGGGAATTGGGACTCTTGGGTATGACCCACAATTCTATCTCTTGTTTAGTGCCAAGTTTTACTTTAGGCAGAAACCGTAGAACATTCTGACCCAATTTCCTGGTTCGGAATGGGATCAGCAGGGCTTTTGAATGCATCATCATACATTGCATGAGCACACTATGTCGGTGGGGAAAAGGCATTAAGTAAACAAAGGATGGATTTCTCTTGTAAAGCTACATAGAGGCAACAAACGTGGGATCAATCAGTAGAAGTGACCTACGGACCTTGGTTGGGGATGTTGTGATTTTATGGTATCCCCTGTCTTCTCTTCCTCTCTTTTCTATGTAGAAAAGATGTGCATCATTCTGTAGATCATGAAGTCTGTTACTTGTCACTGGGGCAACTGCCCTTCATGGTATCACTTCTGGTCTCTGTTCTGCACAGAAAGTGCCTCTTCCTTCCTGGGCATTACTGAAAAGTCTGTGCTTTTGATATCGAGTCCCTGTAGGAGCTAGTATTTTACCCTGTTCCGGGAGCCTGTTTCTTTCTTGTTTTTATATGATTACCCTTCTGGACTCCTTCTGCTCTTTTCTGTGTCCTATTGATCTGGCTCTTTGAGTCAGTAGAATAGAACCCAGAGCCAGACTGCCTGCTTCATATTCTGGCTCCTGAACGTATCTATGTTAAGTGGGACTAATTATAGTACCTACATTGTAAGGGTGTTTTGTGGATGCGACGTATTATGGAAATGATTTAAAACTGTATATAACACATAGTAGATACTCAATACGCACTAGCTTTTGTTATCAGCTCTTGAAATCATCTTGGCGGGTCCGTTGTATCTGGAGACTTTGTGATGATATCGGCTTATCATTTAAAATTAAATGAAATCAAACTTGTTCTGGACGTGGGCACAAATTAATACGCACTAATGTCAATACTTAATATTCACTAAACTAAACAGATGTACTAAAAAGGTCTTCTATAGTAAGAGGACAAAAAAGCTTAATCCATTTGCCTTTTTGTCTTGCTGAAAAAAGAGAATTTAAGGTCCGCTTCTATATATATAGGGTCTGAGCAACTTTGCAACTCTCTTTCGAAGGTTTGTGTCTAACTGTTATATTAGGGCATCAGTTATGATAGTGAGATAGTTAACACGAGCTTTGGACTCAGATAATACTGAATCCTGCTGCTACAACTTACTAGTTGTGTTGCCACTGGCAAATCATTTAAACTCTCCGTAGCCATTGGTTTCCTTATTTGCATAACAGAGATACCTACCGCATGGCCTGTCATTATGATAAAGTAAGATACTGCGTGTAAACCCTTTTGATGCCTGGCATAAGACAACAGAATTCAGTAGAAACAGCCTTATTGCACACCTCTGGGGGGCACTGCTCACGTTGTGTTCTACGTAAGTGGCATCCCTTTGAGTCGTGCAGTAGGTGGCCCTGAAACGAAAATTGCATCTACTGACATTATCATTATGATGACACAGCTAGGAAAAGTACCTGTGAGCCAGAATTACATGCTCTTCTGCTCTTCCTCTGCCAAATGTATAAGCAGGAATAAGTGGCCAAAATTGGTACATTAGATGCTGCTGGATGTTGTCTCTCTTTAATCTCACCACTTCGTCTCTGAGAGATTTCCTGAATGTGGGCTGTATTCATCAATGGTCACGTCTCTGGCTCTTATGAAACTGACTGGGAAAAAGAGTGGCCGTCAACTTTGCTTGCCAGATGTTCTGTTGCCAGTGTTCCCTCCTCCCCGCCTCCTCCCCACCTCCCAGACAGGCAGGTATTGTAGACAGCTTCCTTGGGGAGGTGGTACCAGGACACCGGTAGTATTTTGCAAGAAGGATCCTTGGGTTTGCCCGTGGAGCAGGGAATGTGATCCCTAGCTGAGAGCCAAACCACAAGCATGTGAGCAGAACCTCGAGCTTGGTTTCTGCCCAAGTCCATGTAGGGGAGTGGAAAAGACAGGGGACCTTTGTGAAAATGATACTGCCTCACATGCAGAGACAAATCCACAGTGTTCAGTGGGATATTCCACCTTGGTCCCAATGGAGAGCAATTTCTGGTTTACCTAGAATCGTCTATCCAAAAGGGAACCGGCTTATCCATTTCCTGGGTTTTGAGTCTTAGGCTAACTACTTAAGCTAAACTACTCAGTTTCTTCATCTCTAAATTGGGGCTGATAAGAATCTCTCTGCCTGTCTCATAGTGTCTGGCCCAGAGTTCTTGCTCAGCCAGCATGATTGGCTTCACCAGAATGGGCCACACAGTCACGTTTCTTATTATTGTTATTAATCAACAGAGTGTCTCAGTTGCTATTGTCGCAAGAAGTTGAAATTGCCCTCCTAAAGCTTCTTTATCCTCTCACAGATCACAATCCTAATTGTTCCCAATAACTAGGGGCTTATTTAGTCTAGAGGATTCAGCCTGTGTTTTCTAAACACCAGGCTAGTGGGACAAGTGAATACCATGTGTTTTTTGTTTTTTTCTAAATAGCACCGCCACTTTCGTTGCTACCGCATGGTGTCCTTGTTGAATGGCGAGCCTGCGTAGCACAGTAGGGGCTAGTCCACTGCCCAGCAGGGGCTTTGTTGCCACAGATCCCTGTACAGACCCGATGACATCTCCTAGCTTGGGCTCCGGTTTGCCACTTGCTTTCATCACCCCCACATGCTAAGTCAATGCTCCTCACAGCATCATACCAAGACAGGGTGGTAGGCTCTGGATGGATTTCCATCTCAGCCGAGTCTATCCTTCCCCTTGCTGCCCAGTTAGCCTCCCTATCCTTCTTACGGGTCCTCTTTGGGACCTTAGTTGAGACTGCCTCATTGTAATGGAAAGATTCCAGGAACACTCAGTATCAAGTGAGACCCTCCAAACTTTCTTTCCGAGAGTCCCGTTATTCTCTCTGACAACTTGTTCACCTCTCTGCAGTGGACAGTTCTGCACGGCAGGGAATATTGGGAGACCTCTTTGTTGGGCCGCACAGGATATGGTAGCTCTTTCCCGGAAGGAACTGGTGTCGTGAACCTCATCTTTACATAACTGCAGAAAGACTTGCCCTGCCCACCCCTGGCAGATGAGTGGCTAGCACCTGCCAGGACCCGGTGTCCCAGGAATGATTAAGTAATGTGGTGAAACTGCCTTCTAAACTAAAGCACTCTCTATAAAAGCAAGCCATTATGGCTATTATTAAATAGGCAGGAATGATTTATGCACTTCGTATAGGCGAGGCTGGTGCTCATGAACTGCAGGTGATAGCCAGAAAGCTGTCTGCAATAAAATGCTTTCGAGAGCCTCAGAGTATGCTGGGCCAGTGCCTCTTTCCCAGTGTATGGAATCATGTTTCTTCCTTTCTTTTCCCATTCTTTATTTTCCTCTGTCATCCATTTTTATATTAGTTGCTCTTGCCTAAGCTTCACGAGCCTCCACCCAGTGGGAGGTGAGCAGGTCCAGTCAACTGCTCAAACTTGTACGTGGTGGGGGAAGAGGAAGCTGCAAACGCGTGCTTCTAGAAGCAAAGGGAGAATAATAGTATTAATAACTCACAATGCGCCAGGCACGCCTCTACCAGCTATCTCATTTAATCCTCAAAACAGGGCAGAGGACTTTCTTTTGATAGCTGAGGAAAACGAGATGGCATGGTGAGCTTTAGGGACAGGCCCGAGCCACAGAGCTCTTTAGCGGCACGAGAGCAGCTGACTTCATCATCTGTGTGGTTTTCTGTTCTAGCACATCGCCTGGCTTCTGCAGAGGGAATGGCCCCACTTAAAAAAAAAAAAAAAGAAAAAAATCGCAGAGGTTTCAGAAATTTTGGCACTAGAATAATTGGGAAGAGACTCCAAGCAATGGCTCCAGTTCCTTCCCGAGTTTCACCTTCACTTTGGGGTCTTCCAACTTTTATCCCACTGGAGCTGCCACTCTAGGGAGTAGTGTGCCCACCTGCCCCATGCAAATGTTCTTTCTTCTCCTAATTCTCTCTTCTTCTCATTAGGCACTAATGTTAACAGCCTAGAACCAGCGAGACTTGGATTCCTAGACCCTCTGTGTTGGTGGCTTTCCCGTCTGCAGAGCAAGTTGCCCCGGACCTTTGTCAGAACATCTTAGAACATGGGGTGCCCTGAATAATCAGACTAGCAGGAAAGGTCTAGCTTTTCTCTTTCCCCCTGGAATTCTTCTATGTAGCTCTATGAATTTCTGGCTTCTGTGATGTGTCTTCAGTAAGATATCTTTCTACTAAATACCATTTTTACTTCTCACTTAAAAAGTTTTATTGTGTCAAAATACTGTTTGTGCTATTTAAAAATACCTATGATTTTTTTTTTTTGTTCTATTTCCTTCGGCGTAAACAGGAATTTTCATCTGATACCATTTATTGCCATTCCTTTAGCTGTTGATGTTTCCCTACTTACACGGAATTTTTGTCATATTTTTCTTATCCACGGATCTTTTCTAAAAGAGAAGAGTGGGGTGTGGGCCCCCTATGCTATCCCCTATGCTAACTGCGTAATCTTAGAAAAGTCACTACGTGTCTCCAAGCGTCAGTCTGTGAAGTGGGAAGAACACCATATTGCCTTCCTGAAAGCCACAAGGTGGGCTGGGTCATTTCCATCGGCAGGAAGAAGGATGAGTCCTGCCCAGGACATTCTGTGGTGTTCTCTGTCTTCTCAGGTATTTGTGTCCTTTTAGAACCTTTCTACCATTATTGATCATGCCCTTTGATTTGTAGTTATCTCTTCCCGAGACCTTTGTACAATCATTACCTTTACCTGGGCTTCTTGTAATTTCCGTCTGCTAACTACATCAACGGACTTGCTGTTTTCTAAATACCTATCTATCTATCTATCTATCTGTCTATCTATCTACTACCACCACCACCACCATTACAACCACCGTGCCTGTTGGCTGAGCACCCACTCATGCCTGACTTTGTGCTAAGTGTTCAACGTCACCTCCCTAATTCTTTCCAACCACCCTGACTGTTGGGTATCGTTATTCCCGTTTTATAGATAAGGGGACTGAGGCCCACCAAGGTGAAATAACTTGCTTGAGGGCACACACTGGTAAGTGGTGGAGCCAGAATTTGGGCCTGGGTATCTCTGACTCCAGACAACATCACAGCTTCTGTGGTTTCCCAGTAGCTGCTGTCTATCCTGCACCTGCCACGTGTTGGCCGGGCAGCCTACATCACCTCCTTTCATCCTCACGGCTGTAAAGTAAGTATTATTATTCCATTGTACTGCTGAGAATAATAAAGCATACAGAGAGATGTCAGGTAAGTTCACCAGAGGCACACAGCCAATAAATGTTCTCAATCCCCACGTCAGATGACCCTCCCGCCCCCTCTTCCTTTCTGCTGTCTGCTTTGTGAATGAATCAGTGAGTGGATGGGTCACCTTCCTTTCTCCCTCTTTTCCACTATACTTTGCTTCCTTTATTCTCCTTCTTGAAAAAAAAAAAAAAGAAGAGGAAGAAGAAATGACTTTACTTTTCAAATTAACAATCTAAAAACGTGCTGGAGGAAAAGGGAATGCGGGTGGGCAGCAGAAAAGCACAAATCAAACAGAGCCAGGCCCTAATAACCTTCCACCCAGAGGTGGCCGCTTTCCTGCCTTTTTTTTTTTTTTTAATTTTTTTTTTTTTCCCTTCCGCTCCTGCCCTTGCTTTTGCGTCCTCTGAGCCAAGAGTCACATTCCTTCTCTACCTCTCCCAGCACAAATTCCCTTTGGGGGTCCGAGTTTCCCCGCTGCAGCGCTTGGCATAACGTGCCGCACGCACATTTGCAAAACTAATCAAGTGTGGAAGGGACAGGGAGTCCCAGCACAGCTCAGAAAGGCGGCGGCTGCCACAGCCGCGGATCCCCTTCCTCGGGCCCCAGAGCTGGGGGTGAGCTGGCGACCGCCTGTAACGGAGCCCCAGCTGCCCGTCCCCGGGACCGTGAAGCCACAGAGGCCTTAGTAACGGAAAATGCCACCGGACGCTCCGGGCTGCGGCATGTGCAGGGCTGCCTCTGGGAGTCTTTCGTTCTAAGCCAAAGTTCAGCTGAAGGGCAGTCGTCAAGCCAGAAAGTCATGTGGCTCTCATGTTGGTTAGTGTGTCACTTTGAACAGCTCTTATCTGATATTATTATGACTAACCCAGTGCTGACAGCATGGGACAGATTATAGGGGCCATGTGACACTTATTTAAGGCACCACTGAGGGCACTGTGCTGCTTCTGTTAACCCATTCCTTCCAGGATCGCTTTCCTACACACGAGTGTATTCCCCCCGAGAGGGAGGGAAAGGAAACAAAAAAGTCCGTTGGACCTCAGAGGGTCCTGTGGGCTCCCATTTGGATGGTCTCTCGGCAACGATGTATTTTTGTCCCCGTAGCTTGAGTGGTAATATGCTCTTTGGGCTTCAAAAGAAAATCAATGATGAGGGTTGTTCATATTTCAAAACCTTTCTTTTCGTACACCTTGTACTGATAAAATCCTATGCCTTTGTGGTTGTTGTTCGAAGGTTGATCTTTAAGGTATTAGAGGACCGCACTGAAGTCCGAGCTAGAGAAATAGTCCTTCAGCGTTGTACCTAAATGTCAGCAGTGAGAAGGCGTTACTCCCCACAATATGATTGGCGTCTCGGATGGTGCAAAGCAAATATAAGAAATGCTATTATTTATTATTTATGTGCCGCCCTGGGTGTCCACGGCATGGCACGATGCTAGGCAGCTGCACGAGAGCCTGCCACGACAGAAATCAAATTCAGAGCCTCTCACGTGGTGGAGAGGGATTTTGTCCCGCTTGAAGCCATGTGAAACAGTGCAAAGGATCTCTGTGTTTGAGTGAAAAGGAATTTCAAATTCTATCTGGGGACGCGAAGGTACATAAAACGGAGTGTTTAGATCAAAAATTCAGATGACGTCATGGAAAAGACGTCCCCGGGGCTAACATATAAATATGTTTAGGGGGGGACCCCGGAGGGGTCTGTAGACCTCTAGGAGGTGTTGGACAGCAGCCACGTATTGAGGACTTCCTTCCTTGGTGAGCTCGCGCCCTGTTAACATTCGGCTGTAAGACAGAGTAATAATAGTAGCTTCCTCATAGTGTTGTTAAAGAGATTTAATGAGAAGAGGCTTAGAAAGGCTTAGCCTGGGGCGTGAGTGCTCAGTGAAAGGTAGCAGGTGCTACTCTAGTTATTATTATTGTTTGCATGATCGGCAGCAGAAGGCAGAGCACTTTGAACACAGACTTGAAATGTTGACATCCGGGATGATTTCAAACATCGGGCCACTTCAACCCTTTCCCCTGCTGAGGGACTGGAGCCACTCCCAAACACCCCTGCCCCAATTTCCCACCCCCCACGATGAGCGCCACACTTCTTGCCCCTCAGAGACGTGTCTGCTATTGCTTTCCTCACTGTTCCCACTTAGCGACTGCGGAGAGACTGGGGCCGCTTCCAGAAAAATGATAAAGGGAGCGAGGTGATCCCCGGAAGCAACGCCAGCCTCACCCCGAATGCCTGAGCAATTCAGCTCTGCCCCCAAACTCCCAGGTGCCACTCAAGCATTCACAAGGCCTGTGGCCCTCTGGGCCTACATCCTTAGCTGGTGGCTTAAGGCACATTTATTATGGTATGAACACATCTTTGGGGGTTTCGCTCTTCCATCACAAGCGTATTACCAGTTTCCTCCCGTAGAACACCCTGTCTCATTTTATCTACAGCAGTTCACTGGCCCTTTATAGATGGGTGCGCTGTGTACCTCCCCAGCTGACCTAACATTTAGTCCAGTTTTGGTGAGCTGCTTATTCGTTTACTTAACAATACGTATTGAGTGCCTGTTTTGTACTAGGTGCACTGCTAGGGCCTGGCGATACAGGAGAAGAAGAGTCTAGAAGCCCAGAATAATTTTACGGCCTCTTCCTCCACCAGAAAGTGTGAATTTTCCTTCTAAGGGAGATTCTACTCAGTGACGTCCTTTACCAGGATGATGACCCTCGGGAGAGTAAAATATCAAACCCTGAGAATAGGCCAGACCCTTTTCCCCGATACCCTCACTCTGATGGATCGGGTCAGAGTAGATACGCTGTTGATATTATGGCAATATCAGGTGTCAAAATATTGAAATGCTCGTGGGCAAATAGGTGCTGCTGGAGGCCCCTGTGTGCCCACCCCCCTGGCTTCTGCTCCTCGAACCCCTTGGCTGCCTCATGATCCCAGCACCAAAGCATTACTTGTTACAGCAGGGGCTTCGAGGACGCATTCTGATTGGCGGGTACCCATTTGCACATTGGCTGTCATGGCTATAAAATGCTTTGGAGTCCTAGCACAGTTCTGTCCCACGGTGTGGAAGTCCATCGTTGTGAGCTGCATTTTGATGGAGGGCGGTAGAGTATGCAGTTGAAAAACCTGGGCTGCATCGAGGTTCCATCCCTTCTGATTCATGTGGCTTTAGATGAATTATTCCAAAGCCTTTAGTTTCCCTTTTGTGTAGATGGGAAGAATAGTAATACCTAGACCCCAGCCTGCCTAGGGCTACTGCAAGGATAAGTTAATTCAGACACCCAAAGCACCCAGAGCAATGTTTCAGCCTGGTGAGGGCTCAGCAAGGATTGTTATTTATTATCGTTGTTATTAGGAATGTTGGCAAAACTCATGCTCGAATTTGATTCGTTTTAAGAGAAGGTATAACAGCTCCAATTGCCCCCTTCCCTAACTGCACAACAAAACCAAACCGAGGAAGAAGCCATAAAACTTTTCTCGATGATGTGAAATAAGTGTCTGTGAAGTTGTTATTTTACTGGCACAATAAAATGATAGTGTCTTTAAGACGTCTCCGCGTAGAATATACGTGTGTATGTGTTTTCGTAAGAGAGATCCTGTATTCGGTAATTGTTTATTGTTGTCTGTATGGTGGATACAGAGATGAATCCCGGAGAGCCCCAGTCATCAAGGAGCTCACTGTCCGTTGGGGAAACAGGTGTATAGGCCAATGATTAAAAGGCAGCAGTAGACAAGCACCCCAAGCACTTGAATCCTGAGCGGAAGGACCTAACTCATCCTCAAGGGGTCAGCAAAACCTCCTTGAAGAGCCGACACCTTAGCTGATGCTTAAAAGATGAAGAGATGTCAGATAAGGAAAGAAGGCCCAGAAAGACAATTCAGGTCGAGCTTGGGGAAGAGCGTGAGAAAGGGTGCTCGTCTAGAAGCTGGAAGCAGGGCACGAGAAGAAGCCAAGCAGGGCGTGTGGGCAGGGGCCGGTCAGAGAAGGCCTCGCTGCCATGTTGCGGATCTCCCCCGAGGTCAGTGTCGAGGCGCCGAAATGAGGCACACCAAGGTGGAGTGTGGCCAGACTTGTACTTTGGAGAGATCACTAGGGTGAAGTTGTATAGGACCTGGAGTAGGGCACTGGGAGTGGAATGGAAAGGAAAAAAAAAAAAACAAAAAACAAAAGAAAGATTTAAGGGTCACAAGGAATGAGAAGCGATGGTTCCCTATTTTTGGCCGAGTGAAACTTGTTGCTACTTCCCAAGCGATACAGAAAGCGTAGACCCAGGAGCATCTGGACTGGGTGAGGATGGTGAGTAAGGTCCCTTTTGTGAACTTTGACTTTCTCTAGACGTGCGGGCCATTGGTGGTCAGCCATCAGCGGCCGCAGAGACCGAGAGGGGCCACTCGGGCGGGAGACACGGAGATAGGAATCATGGCTCCAGGGAAGGTGGTGAACGCCTTGAGAGGCAGTGACATCATCCAGGGAAGAGTGAGAAGCAGAAGCAGCGTGAGCGGAGAACAGAGTCAGAAGGGATGGAACACAGACACAGCATTTAGGGAGGCAGGAAAGCCAGAGAATACAGTGGAAGACTAAGAAAAAAGTAGGAAGGTCGGCAGACATACAAGCATGGACCACGAATGCTGCTTTCTGATCATACGTCTCTCGTGTTGTACTGTGGTAACATTTTAGCTTTGCAATTTTATTGGAACTGTCCTGATTGCCTTGACTGGAGGTATATTGGGTTTTGTTGGTTTGTTGGTTTGGTTTTATTGTTTGTTTTCTAGTTGCGTTTGTTTTGTTCTAGTATTTTCCTTAAGTGTTATTTTTCATTCCAGGTAACCATTAAGCTCGAAACTGAATTTTTTTCTTCTTTTTGCCTGTAGTCTAAAACCAAAGTATAAAGTGGGACATAAAAACGATCCTCCTATGTCCCCTCCTGTCTCACCTCTTCAATGACAACGACCTCATAAAAACCTTTCGTTGGAGTCCTGGACTGAGTTTAGGTCAATTCTTCTTTTTAACGGAATCTATTCCATTTTCTCTCCTCATCCTCAGAATATGTTCCCTTCACTGCTTCTCACGTCCTTTTATGAAATGTTTGTCCTAAATCTCTTTTATTTTGAGTGGCACTTATAAACTAGACTCTAGCACGGAGCAGATGTATTCATTTAATAGTTCGCTTTGATGGCTCCTTTAAGAGGCTTTATAATCTTTATATTTTACCATTGGGTTTGGAATTTTATGCTCCTTTAACAGGTGTATTACCTTCATCAGATGTTTTCATTTTAAGCTGTTGACTTATAAACACATGGCCTGCGGGGATTGATGTGCAGAAAATTTATTCACTTACAGATTTATTCTCCTATTCATTTTTGTATTTAGTGCAGGGATATGCAGAGAACCTTAGATTGACTGATAATGACAGTCTATTGGTAACAAATGACTTTTTCAATGACCAAAATGACGGTTTCCTCTAGGTGACAGTGGGTCAGTGAAAGATCACTCATATTGAGAGGATTTTTAGAAAAGTTCATTAGAAACAGAACGCTTTTGGGCTCATGTTTTGTTGTCCAGGTTTGCGTTTTTGGAGCAAATTATGCTTGAGCATCTCTTCTGAGGACACTTGCAGGCCTGTCTTTTAAACAATTTAATTGTTCAAGTAGGTGATACTTTCCAAGACAAAATGTATTTTGCTGGAAACTGATGTGTTGTGTTCTGGTCTTATGACCATGAACCCATCATGCTTCTATACAGGAAAGGAAAGGGGAGAAAACCGTGCTTCTGTCCGTTGTAGGAAAGAGGGGGCAAGAAGTGTGGGTTACCCAAGGGCTAAGACAGACGGCCACACCCCTTACGCCTTCTGATGATGCGGAAGGGGGAGGGGTTCGATGGGAAACACTGTGAAGAAGCCGGCCCTGCCTGTGCTTGGTGCTCTCCGGAAGTCTGTGCATGTGAAAGATCAGCTGTCCCAGGGCCTTATTGGAGGCCTGTTCAAGGAAAGAATGGAATAAAAACTCTGTCTTTACTTTTTTGCCTTAATACCTTGGACATCTATTGTGGACATTAATTAAGCAACCCTTTCTCCAAAGAGCACTAATAGTCCTTGCAAGTAGCGTAGGGAATCTCAGAGGGGGGTTAGGGCAAACCTTTTGTCTACACAGGGGGAGGCTCAGAAGTTTAAGACTGGTGCATTTGGTGTCCAGCCTGTTTTGCAGGATTATAAAAGGAAGTTGATGGTCACCATCTATCTCCTGTGACTGATTATCTTCATCATAAAACCACTCTCAGTGATTCAACATAGTTTGGTATCATTTCTGCCTGTGCCCAGGAGAGGCCAGGACTGAGCCAGCATGGAAATGGAATTAGTCTTGCTTCCCAGACTCAGGAATGACATCCTTCCTTAGTAGAGAACGAGAGTGTAGGCCAGCCCCACTTGTGGTCCTCTCAAAGAAAACCATGTGGCTTCGACAAGAGCTAAAAGAGCGAGAGCATAAAGAAGGTGTTGAGGGCGGGTGTAGAGTTAAGAAAAACCAAGTGGACCAATTATTTTGAGAGTGAACTTGTCTGGATATATCTTATTTCAGAGGAGAGGTGGGGGAGGGTATAATGCCTTTTTTTTTTTTTTTTTTTTGTCTCAGAAGGGCAAGATAAAATTTTGCTTCAGTACAATTGGAGTATTTGGGGAATCTCTTTCTAAATACGGGTAGATCAGGTTATATTCCCTTCCTTTTTATTCTGACAGTTCTTTGATAGGAGTACTCTGGTAGTCATTTCTTTCTTTCTTTTTCTCTTTTCTTTTTCCTTTTTTTTTGCACCAAAGTATTCGTTGGCACGTATTTTTCCCGCTGGACTGTGAATTCCTTAAGAGGAGCATCCGCGTCTTACGTTTCATTTCTGTCGCTACCATTCTATCATTGCACAATAATCTTTCCCATTTGTTGAATGAATGAACAAGTGAACACGTGAATGAATGAGTGAGCAAGTGAAGAAGTTATGACAGGAACAGATACTAGAATAGGATTGTTTTTAGGTGGGTGGCTCCAGTGCTCTGTTGACCTGTATATAATTTAAGGCGTTTGGCTTAATTCCATGCCTTAGTCTGTCCATCTCCCCAATCTCCAGAAACACTTCTTAATACTTGAAACCTTCTGCCAACAAAACGCCACTGTACTGGAGACTCTATTACTTTCAAAAGAAAAAACCTAGAGTGGTCCAGCACCAGAGGAGTTAACAAGCAGCCAACAAAATGAAAACCAAAGGCTCCTGGGGAAAAGTCAAGAGCAAGAAAACGCAATAGTTAGCTGATAAAATGTCTGCTTCAGTTTTGGCCAACTTCCTTGAACCTTGCCCCATTGCAGTGGCCCCCAGTTGAAGTGGCAAGGAGGTGTCAGTGATAAATCACCCTGCCATGAAACAGCACAAACTTTAGTAAATTACGTGTGGAAACAGAGTGGGTACAATAATGGCGTAGCATGGGCGAGCCAGCAGGCCTTCAGTGGGGTTGAATATTTATCCCTCCTTAGCCATGGGATGCCTTCTGTTCATTCATAGATGGAAAATGAGTTGGGCGGTTTTCATTGAAGCATTCCATTGTATCTGTCAGGAGTAAGCCAGACAAACACAGAGAGAGCTAACATGCCAGCAGAAGCTTCCATCTCAGACCCAGAGAATTCGTGCCTTACCATGAACTACTGAAGTAAACTGCTTTTACTCTTGGTTTGTTTTCGACATTAAAAAGAAAACAAAGGAAAGTGAACCAACTGAACTAATAAAGCTAATCCTCTTAAAACATGACAGAGTTAAAAAAAAAGAAAAAAAAAAGAAGCTTCCCTATTGTGTGAACACGTCTACTCCCCCACTGCTACTGGAGGGAAAAGAGGGAGAAAAAACCCTCAGCACCTATAGAGATTCAGACCACACATGGCTGTGTACCTGCATATCTTGGCAAGAAAGTGAAGTTGTCTTAGAGATGCTCCTTTCTCGATGTGATGGGATGTTGAGGACTCCCCGTCTTCTGTTGGATAGCAGAGCTAGGCAATATACTTTGCATTGGCTGGAATCAATTTCTTTTTGAGTGCCAGGCACCCAGTCCATTAGAGCCCATTTTTGAACATGCCTAGCATTTTCCCCTAGCACTGAAGGATCTCTGCTGTTTGTGTATCATTTCCCCTTTCAGACTGCAAATTCCTTAAGGGGCAAAATCCAGTTATGATTATCTGGGTGTCCTTGCCAGCTCTGCCCAGCTCCTAGCATGGCTGGAACACTTCACCATCATTGTGGATACTCTATTTGTGGCATGAATGGGTGATATTACTTCTTGCTGATGCGTAATGAGGAAGGCTCAAACACGTAGGAAGTGTTCTCTAACGTTGCTGGCGGTACATTATAATTTGGGGACCAGCAGAGGCATTCCATTTAGGTGAATGCATGTTTTCCTTGAAGCCACAGACATATTATTATTTTCCCTTTCAGGCTGAGCTTCCTTTGAAAGCAGAGTCCAAATAACTTTTCCTCCCAACTAATCCACAAAATTTGCACCGGTAAAATTTCGCTTGCATTCAGTAGGCTCTACGTGCCTTTTACAAAAGAATTCCAGAAGAGCCCCACACAAAGTGTGCTTATCTTGTTAACCCCTCCCCAGCCACCTGCCTGTGCTTGATGGAATCTGAGTGCTTTCAGAAGGTTCTGTTGTCGCCAGGGAAATGTCAAGCAAAATGGTGTTCAGCGTGCCCGGGGGCTTTACAAGAGGAGCTGCCTGGCACCCCGGATTCTGCCATGTAGTGTAGTGCGTTTGTTAACCATAAGGGCAACCAAATCAAATCCCACGCCTGGCCTGGCTCAGGCTGAAAGCTGGAGAAGCCGGGGGAAACATAGTTTTAAATTACAAGGTGTTTCACTCACATGTGCTTCTCTTTGTGGCGACTTTCTCAGAAGTTAAAGAATCCCTTCTCATTCCATTCAATTCCTTCCACTCTGTGCTGCCCCAACACACACACACACACACACACACACACACACACACACACACACAGTTGGTTATCTGAGGACAAGAGTTGGGTTGTTTACTCTTTTCCCAGAGTACAAAGTCTTGAAGAGTTTAATTGTGAATGTAATCTGAAGAATCAAAGTCAGCCCCATTCCTCAGAAGAATGTGACAGTGGGAGAGAGAGGAATTGTCCCTTTGCCCGGTGCTCAAAGTGGTGTAACCCACTCCTTTCCCTTTGAGACGGGTGGTAGGAAGGGGGTGGGTGGGTGCTGTGGGGAACTCAATGGTCCCTTTTCTAGAAGAACCTCCTAGTTTCCTGGGCTGTGCCCTCCTGGCTCCTTGCTGTTTACTTGGTGGGCAAGCCCAGGCTGGGTGGTGTGGCTGGGATAGAGTTCTGGCTCTGGCCGGGGCAGGCTCCCCAGAGCTGGGACTGGTTTGAGGAGTTGGAGGAACCTCTTTGTTTTTTCCCCAAACAGAAACCTGAGTCTGGCCTGGCTCTGGTCATTTCAATAGCAGGACAAACAGGAAGGGGGGGTTGGTTCTAGGAGCTGAATGATGACATCGTAGGATAGGGGAGAACCCATAAAAGAAGTCCAGCAGAACTTTCCCCAAATTTCCCTTCCCAGGGGCCAGTGAGGGTTGGGATTGGACAGTTGGGAGGAGGAAAGTTGGTGTGGGAAGAGGAAAAGACAAGAAGAGTAATTTCAACATCTGGCCTTGACAAGCTTACGATTTCAGGGCAGATGAAGCTTTGGTTTATCCACGGGTTACTGAAGCCAAAGGGTTGTGACATTTACACGGGAGTCGAGTTACCCAGGGGCAGGAGGCATTGCTTGCGCCCCTCGTGGGCTCCATGTCCCTCAACGCGTTGCCAAGCTGCCGGCCACGAAGTGATTTCTGCACTCGAGTTTAGTGCTCGGGGATGGCAAACTGAAAGCTTGACCATACTACATAAACAAATCACCGTTATGACGACGAATAACAGACACTAACCTTGGCTCCACCTTTTTTTTTTTCTTCCAACTTTAGATAGATCAAGTTCTAGGAGCCAGAGGCTCCTCTCTAGGTAAAAGGGCCGATAGATCACCGAGTTCATCACCTGCCGCAGCAGAATACGGCCCCACCGATAGAAGCTTGTCTGCACTTGATGTTAACCCAGACCATTATATTTATGATGCTCCTCTGAACATTTTATGTTTTATCTGTTAAAATCAATAGATGGTTTTTCACAGATTGTGATGGGGTTTCTTTATGCATATCACTCTTCTGGCTGAGTTAAAAATTATAGTCTCTAAAATGATTTCATTTACATTTGATCTTCTGTGGAACTCGGGGGTCACACAGGGCAAGTCAGACGTTTGGAATCTCACCCTCTTCTCAACCTCTCACCCACCACTGGTGATTCTTGCTTTTGTCTCCTCATTGTCTTGCTGAATATGTTGCTGGCTTCCGTTTTATCCTCTTCGCAGGGTCTCTTATGAGCAAGAACCTGGCAGTGCTGCCTTGATTCTTCCAATCAGACCCACGTTCCAGGGGCTTTTTCTTTGTCCTCCGTTTAGTCTCTATCTATGTGTGCTGCAAAGCCACTTATTCAGCTCGTGAAAAGGGAGAACGTTCTGTCAATAACAATATTTTATCTAGGGCCCCTGACCAATTAGCGGGAGGGCCATCACTCAAATCCTATTTTCTGTTAGTAAGAGGGTGGACTTTTTAAAGGGCTGAAGCAGGAGGAGAGAATCACCATTCATTTATTGAGAACTTAGAATGAGAGAGTGCAGGAAAGCTCAACAGTCTCTCAAGAGGATTCACAATTCACTTCTTTTTTTGAAAAAAAACAAAAAAAAAAAACAACTCTTATTTCACTGGATGAAATGAGATATTCCAAACTGCAGAGGCTCCCTTCGAAGCACAGTATCTTCTAAGATACGTAGAATCATCCAATGCTAGGTTGATGCGGGACCTTCGGGATTTTCTCTTGCCATCTCTCTATTTTAAAGATGGGGGAACTGAGGCCCAAAAGAGTGACATAAATTAAGACAAAGTTGTGTATGTAGGTAAGTGAAGACAAACATTTGTTCATGTTTATGAAGCCATGCTTTCAGAGCTCTGAGGCCAATTCTTTCCCTGTGTGATGATACAAAAAGTATTTGTAGAACACTTGTGATACAGCTAGCATTGTGCTTAGTGTCGTAGGGTGAGGATAAAAGGTTACTGCCCTCAAGGAGCTTTATGGTTTTGCTTTTGAAAACAAGGCATATCATGGGGCACCTGGGTGGCCCAGTCTGTTGAGCATCCAACTTTGGGTCAGGTCGTGATCCCGTGAGTTCGAGCCCCATGTCAGGCTCTGGGCTGACAGCTCAGAGCCTGGAGACTGCTTCAGATTCTGTGTCTCCCTCTCTCTCTACTCCTCCCTACCTCATGCTCTTTTTTTCTCTCTCTCTGTCTCTCTCAAAAATAAATAAACATTAAAATAAAAGTTTTTTTAAAAAAATTTTTTTAAAGGTTTATTTATCTTTGAGACAGAGGGAGAGAGAGCACGAGTGGGGGAGGGGCAGAGAGAGAGGGAGACACAGAATCTGAAACAGGCTGCAGGCTCTGAGCTGTCAGCACAGAGCCCGACGCGGGGCTCAAACCCACGAGCCGTGAGATCGTGACCCGAGCCGAAGCCGGACGCTTAACCGACTGAGCCACCCAGGCACCCCTAAAATAAAACAGTTTTAAAAGCAAGACTATCTAAATGAAGGAATTGGAGAAGGGTGAAGCCAGACATACAGTCAAGTGCTAGATGGTGCAGTGGGGATGGGGCAACACTCATTATTGCCTTTGCTCATGGTTTATAAAATAGATGGGTCTTCAGATAACTCGCAAAGAACCAGTAGAAGAGAGTTATTCAGAAAGAACAGCGCAGGACAGAGGAGCAAGGTCAGTAGGAGATATATGGAAAAGGAATGGCAGATACTTGACATGCAAGCCACTTGCCCCCTTCTCTGTTCGTGGCAGACATTAGTCATCGATTGCAGAACTTTTTTTTCCCAGAACCCAGACATAGCTGAATATTTTTTAAACAATGAAATCCTGGCAGCTATTTTGAAGTAGTTGGACCAGGCAGGGCAGCAAATGATGAAATATGTTTGCTAACCTCCATGTTTGGATGAACAGATATTTCTGGTAGTGCGATGAGTTACTATTTTAATATCGGAAGATAAAAATGTATAAGCTTTACCATTGATAATCACGAGGAATATTGGCCAGGACGAGCCATCGTTAAGAGACCCGCAATGTTTGCATATAATCGATTCGAATTTAAGTTATTTTTTGGCATGTCGGCTCTCTCTAGGTCTAGTGCTTTTTGCAGTGCCTGGTACATTTTGGGCGTGCAGTAAATATTTGTTGAATGAATGAAACTCACAGAGAAGTTAATTGTAGCCTTGAAGAGGTGAGAGGCCAGAGTTTTATAAGCTGAATCCATCCAACTCATGCTGGGACCTGAGCCAGGAACTAGTATATCTGTAATATATCTCAATGCACAAACCACCTTCTTCTGTAAAATTCGTATCAGCAGGGCCCTCTGTTTCCTGCCATGCACATTTGCTCTAAGTCACAACATTAATTAATAGAGAAAAATTTATTGTAAAAAAAAAAGAGTAGCAACTCAAAATTACTTGTCTTCCTGCATTTGGATGTCCTACCCAACTACATCCCATGAGAAAGAACATGGCAGGTTTTATTTTCAGAGACTCCAATTTCTGTTGTTAACCAACAAGATTATAAAATTCACAAGAGCAAGAACTTCAGATATTTTTTAAACGGCTTACCCATACGTGAGCATTTATTAAGCATCCACTCTTACGTGGCATTTTACTAGAGAAAAGAGGCCACGAAGAAGGGTTGGATTTACAAGACGTGTACCTTACGTGGTAACTACTCTGTAAGTTCTCAGTAAGCAGGTATCACTGTTTTCATTCCTTATGTCCTCCACATGGGGTTAGCAGATACATTTCATCTCTCCTGCCTGTTCTGACTGTTTCATAATGGTTGCTTGGGAGTCCATTGTCAAAAAAGATTCCGAAGTCATGAGCAGATTCTGAAAGGGGTGGCCATCAGTGAGTGATATCAGTCTATGAGCAACGGAGAGGGAGCCCGGTGGCCTTTGCCCGGAAAAGATACACAGTCTTTGCACTGAGAATGAGGCCCTTGGGAATGTTCCCCAACACCTTCCCCCAGTTCTGATTCAGTAGTTCATGTTTTTCCTGTTCAGATGTGGCATCCCTAAACATCATGCTTGTTGAATGATGGTGTGAATACAATTAGATCGAAGCATCATTTCCAGGGGGTTAAAGAAACAGTGAAGGAAGACCTTTCAGGAGTTTAATGGAGATGTCTAGATATTTATTTTAAAAATAATGGTGATGATAGCTAACATTTGTATATTACTTCGTAGTTTACAGAGCACTTTCACAAATTGGAAACAACCTAACTGTCTGTGAATGGAGTATTGGCTAAATAAATCAAGGCACTTGCATACAGTGGAATACTAGGCAGCTATTATATGGAATAATGTAGATCTTTATTTGCTGATATCAGATAACACCCATGGTAAGTTGTTTTTTAAAGCAGGTTTCAGAGCAATATATTAAATGTATCTAGCTCGGTTTAAAAATTGTATTTTCACAAACACACATATATCCACGTGTAGATATGGCCTAGAAAGACATCTGGAAGTTTACACAAGAAAAGGCTAATTGTGGTTGTCAGTGTTTACCGGGATATAGGGGATTTTTATATCTCTTTTCCATCTTTCGGCATTTTCTGAAAAACTTATGATGAACATATGCTACTTTCATGAAAATAAAAAATAAATCATCCACTAAGAAACATTAGCACATAGCATATGTTAAGACCACTTAATCCTTATGGCAACACCAAAGGTAGTTGTAAGCCTTGTTTTACAACACAAGTTCAAATTAACTGCCACTACTTAGTTTTACTCTGTGCCAGGCTATGCTCTGATTGATTTACACATATAAACTCATTGAATTCTCACAGTAATCCCTTAAGGTAAGTTCTATCATTGTCTACATCTTGCAGATGAAGAAACTGTAGGCCCAGAGAGGTTAAGTAAGTTGTCAAAGGTCACACAGCTTATGAGCATGTAGAGCCAGGATTTAAAACCAGGTTGGCTGGCTCCAGGATCTGTGTGCTTCACAATTATGCCATGCCACTTGATAGGAGGCACAGGGTGGGAGGACGTGGCCTTGTTAGCCGAATTTAGCTCTTTGGTTTCAAATTTTGTTCCCTTGTCACTGCACGTTTGCATGTGCCTTTTATTTAATGCTCATTATGGATTGTTAGGCCATTACCTCCCCACCCCAACATAGCCTTATAGCCTGGTGTAATTTGTTTAGGGCTCTTCCTGATAAATGTCTACTGGAATTCGGTACTGAAAATAAAATCATTCTTGATTGCATTTATATGGCTCAGAAAACAGACACCTAACCTTTTCTGGAAGGGATCCGTTCATTCATTCATGCATTCATTTCTCCAGTGAATCTTTATTAAGGTGAGCTCTGTGGCAAGCCCAGATAAATAGTGAACAAAAAAACGAGGAATCCGGGGCGCCTGGGTGGCGCAGTCGGTTAAGCATCCGACTTCAGCCAGGTCACGATCTCGCGGTCCGTGAGTTCGAGCCCCGCGTCGGGCTCTGGGCTGATGGCTTGGAGCCTGGAGCCTGTTTCCGATTCTGTGTCTCCCTCTCTCTCTGCCCCTCCCCCGTTCATGCTCTGTCTCTCTCTGTCCCAACAATAAAATAAAAAACGTTGAAAAAAAAATTAAAAAAAAAAAACGAGGAATCCTTTCCTCGTGAGCCTTACATCTTTTTTTTGTTTTCTCTTGCCTTTTTATTTAGTTGAAGTGTAGTTGATGCACAATGTCACATTAGTTTCAGGGGTACAACATAATAATTTGACACCTCTAGACATTGTGCTATGCTTGCCACAAGGGTGGCTGTCATCTGTCACCATACAGCACTGTGACAATACCACGGACTGCATTCCCTGTGTTGTGCTTTTTATTCCCATGACCTTCGTTCCATGACCAGATGCCTGGATCTTCCACTCCCCTTCTCCCATTGTGCCCATCCCCCACCTCCTCCCCTCTGAAAGCCACTAGTTTGTTCTCTGTATTTATAGGGCTGCTTATGAGCCTTACATTCCAGTGGAAGGGGACAGAAAATAAGCAAAAGATACAGAATTTAGAAAATTGACACATACTATGGAGAAAAATACAGGCAGAATACAGATACTGATGGATGGGCCCCGGGAATAGAGGTGGGGTTACAGTGGGACTAGAGAGGTCAGGGAAGTCCTGTTTCCTTTTGTTAACTAATGAATATTTATTTAACCCAACACATTTTGAGTTTTGTCAAAACAGCCAGGAAACTCAGAGCTAAATTCAGAACTCAGTTACAAAAAAAGTAAGGCATTCCAACTATATATGAGCATTTGCTTCCTTGCTCTTTTTAACCTGATTTGATCTGGTTTTCATTCTTATTGTCTTGTTTTAATGTGTCTAACTTTGTATGGAATCCAGAATCTCATTTTTGGAAATAGATAAGATACACATTTTAAATATCAAAAAAAAAAAAAAAAAAAAGAAGAAGAATGGATTCAGTGAGGAGTACAAGAGAGTCAACAGCCCATTTTCCTTTAACCCAAAGGAGTATCTCCTTGTTTTTACCCATATTGACTGTTGGATAATCTCATCTTTGATTTGATTGGAAACTGTTTCCTTTCCTTTATTGGTTTCTTCCCCGTGTGCATCGCATGCACACACACGTACACATTCTCCCCCTCTCTCTTTCTCTCTCTCTCTCTCGCCTAATTTTCACTTTCAAGAAAGTCCAGATTGGTGATTCCTGGATAGAATTGGCTTTTTTTTTTCTTTTTTCTAAGGTGCAGAAATCTTTACTCTTTCATTGCTGTAAACATTTTCAGTGACTGTAGAACTTCTAGGTCCATGGTGGTCCTCAGCACGAGCCGTGAATGTTGATGGATGTTGTAGTTTTCTCAAGTAATTAAAACTACAGTTATTTATAAGGTTCCACTTAGAATCGTTGCAACCTATAGTTGCTGTTAATTGATGACAAATTCATGCTATTTATCAATAATGCATGATATTTATATCAGCATCTTCTGTTGGCGTGCTCACAGTTTCAAGCATTGAGGTCTTGAGGACAATGCATTATGCTAGTGGTAGTGCCTGCGAGGTAATAGAAAACACTCGCATTGGCTGATAACCTAGGTATCTGTGTGAGCCACGCACAGGCCATGCTGACCTGTAGTCATCTATTCCTTGGTCACACGCACACAGAAAGAGCTTAGTTCTCAAGTATAATTTGGAAGCTCTATCTTGCATGTTAACAGTATTTCCTTTTGGTTATTTTCCTTGTAAGAGTACGGGAGACTCTCAACACGTTTCTACTGGTTATGTTGAAAATCACATTTTCAAGTTTTCGGGAAGTTTTGGAGATGGCAGGCCTGTGCTATGACAGGGCGTGGGCGAGGCTGTGGGAGTCATACGGTCTGAAATTGTGGTTGTTAGTATGTCTGTCTCTTTCAGTAAATTTAAGGGCAGAGGTAACGTGTTGTTCGAATTTGTGCCCAACAGTGTGCCTTTTAGATGGTGGGTGATCAGTCATTCTTTGAGGAGTAAATATGAGAATTTGTGCCTGTGTGATTGTCTTATAGAAGAGGATATGGAAAATGCATACCCTTTTCTCCAGTGGTACAAAGAGAAGCAGTAAACAAATGCAAAGGGTTTAGACCAATGCCTGAAACATAGTAAGCACTCAGTAAAATCTGGCCATTATTGGGGCTCCCGGGTGGCTCAGTTGTTTGAGCATCTGACTTTTGGTTTCGGCTCAGGTCACGATCTCACGGCTTTGTGGGTCCGAGCCCTGCGTTGAGCTTTGCGCTGTCAGCGCACAAAGCCTGCTTGGGATTCTCTCTCTCTCCCTCTCTGTGCTCCTCCCCGACGCGTGCTGTCTCTGTCTCTCTCAAAATAAATCAATAAACTTTAAAAAAATCTAAGATTTATTAATATTATTTATTATGCTATCTGATTATGGCCGGGGTAAATAAAGCACCGCACCGCGCTGGCACAGAGTTCGCCTCCGTAAAGATTCATTTTGGAAATGAATGCCTGCGTGGGTGAATGAATGAATCCCTTCCAGAAGAAGTTAGGTGTCCATTCTTCGAGGTCCCTTAACACCTCCTGCATTATTACTCCAGTATATTCTACTAATATCATTGTGCTTGTTTATTCATTTGCTCACTTACTAGGCTGCGGTGCTCCAAAGACAAGACTTCTGTTTTCTTTGTCTTCACAGTCCAAAGCCTGGCACAGCCTGTAGAAAGCAGTAGTGCGTGTGTTGTGGACGGGTGGGTGGAGAGATGGATGGAAATACTTGCCTTCTATACGATGCTTTATTAGCTCTGAGGAAAAATCATTTGGGTTGATACTAAGTAACAGGAAAGACTTTGCTGCCTTTCTCTACACAGCTATAGAATTCTAGCATTCGCTCACTGTTAGCACATCTTCAGTGGTCCAGCCACCGTTTTAGACCAATGAACAGAATTGTGAACAAATCAATTTCCCTGTCTTCGTGGAGATTATGTTCTAAAACATCTTGAAGCCTCATTTTATTTGCATTTCCTCTCTTTGAAGAGTCCTACATTTGTTTTTAAATAAAGTCCTGGGGTTACAACTACTAAAATGAAGGGCTACATTTTATATGTTTATTTATTACATGGGAATGTGGGAGAGAGGAAGAGAGAGAGAGAGACAGAGAGAGAGAGAGAGAGAGAGAGAGAAACTTTGAGAAATTGGCTCATGCAATTTTGAGGGCTGGCAAGACTGAAATCTATATATCTATATATCTATTATATTTATAGATATCCGGCTAGCTGGCCGGAAACTCAGGCAAGATTTCTAGTTACAGTCTGGAGGCAGAATCTCTTCTTAGGGCATCCTCTGTTTTTAGTTGTATGATCTTCAACTGATTGGATGAGGCCCACCCACATTATGGAGGATCATCTGCTTTACTTAAAGTCAACTGATTGTATGTATTAATTACATTTACAAAAAAGACCTTTACAACAACTGTAAATTAGTGTTTGAATAAACAATAGGCACCATAGCCCAGCCAAGTTGACACATAAACAATCATGTGTATTATCTTTTATTATGCTTATAGAATCCTAATAGGATCTAAGAAATGGGCACAGTGAGCCCTATTTTACAGTTAAGGAAACTAAGGCACAGAGAACCTCCATACCTTTCTTTGGGCCATGTGGCTATGAGCCAACGTCATCGTCAGAGTAGTGGGTATAAGGCTCTGCCCTGTACCTTGCTGCCTTTCCACCTGGCCTAGTAAACCAAGAATACACTTCTGAAAATGCCATCTCTTCACCTGGAATTCTCTCTCTCTCTCTCTCTCTCTCTCTCTCTCTCTCTCTGTAAATATCTTTTCTTAGACATTTTCCTACTTAAAAAAACTAGTTTCTCCAACTGGGTATCTTTTCAATCTAATCCTAATGACCTCCATATGGTTTAATCTTCCATTTTGTGATTTGTCAGTTTGTAATTGGTTATATTTGGGACCATGAAGTTCCTGAACAGCCTGTAGGATTCCATTTCTTTAAAAATAGGTGCTTATTAGAAGCTATCAAAATACATTTTAGTATATATTTCTTGACGAAATAATTGCTCTTCATGTATCATAATTTCTCCAATCCGTGGTAAGCACTGTCAATTTTTTGTCCAGCTGGAACGTTATTAACTAATTACAATTTAAGATGTGTTTCTGGTTAAGTTCATGGTCATTGATCTCAGTTTATCTGCAGTGAATAGCAGATACTGTCAGACCAGTAGTCCACTAGGAAGATCATCAGGTAACTCTCAGAATTTGGTTTGATTACATCAGGATTCTTTTGATTGATTGATTGATTGATTGAGAGCGAGGGAGAGAGAGAGAGAGAGAGAGAGAGAGAGGGAGAGAGAGAGCAGAGAAAGAGCAGAGAGAGAGGTGAGAGAGAATCCCAATAGACATAGGGCTCAATCCCATGAATGTGAGATCATGACCTGAGCCAAAATCAAGAGTCTGATGCTTAACTGACTGAGCCACCCAGGCGCCCCTACATCAGGATTCTTCTTGTTTACCATGGCTCCCATCTGGAGATTTCAGGTCATCACTGTGGACCATGTGAACTCGTACCAGAATCTTTTGAATCCATCCATGTCTCTGTGCCCACAAGATCATAAAGTCCTTGGGAGGATATATTGTATTTTATTAATATCCCTGAGTAAGATCAGTAGAAAACATCATTATCTCAAGAATCCAAAGATGACAAAGGCAATTATTTCCACTGAGTGGTTCCCTACGCCCTGCTGGGCACACACAGAATGATTTCAAAGAATGGAAGAAAGGAGAAGGGCTCTGTTCTCATAACGCCTCCTTCTCCTCTCCCATGCTCTTCCAGGCAGCCTGGGGTTCTCTGTTTGTGTTTTACTCACTGGGTCCTACAGTTGGTTCTGTTGCTTCAGACTCATAAGTTGCAGAATCGCTATTAAACTGTGGGCTCTGTGAGAGACCAGGAGCCAAATCTAATTGAACTATGTTGTTGTAATGTTTCACTCGACTTCAGTTAGTAAAGATTCATAACTGCATGAAATGGCGGTGGGAAGCAGCTTAGTGGAGGGGTTAAGGGCATGTACTCCAAAACCAGGCACCCTGGGTTCGAGTCCACACCTTACCCCTTATTATATGTGTAGCCTTGGGTATGTTACTTAACTCTCCGTGCCTGTTTCTGCATCTGAAAACAAGAAAGCAGAAGACAACAATAGATCCCATTTCATGAGACACTTGGAATAGTGGTGGATACATGGTGGGCCACATACATTGGACTGTACTTTAAAAAAAAAAAAATCAAAATCACCTTCTGCCATTTTACACTACCTTTGATTTTGTATCTCTGGTCTTGTGATGACCTCCTGGAATCTGCTGAGTTTAAGACCCATCTTCAATAATACCACATAAGCGGCGGCATCCCACCACCTAGTTGAGAGCCAAATCTCGGCTCTCGCTACCGTTCATATTTCTTTGTATTTCCCTCAGCAGCTAACACTGGACCTCGTATGATTCATCATTTTGCACCAGGGCTTTTTATTTTCTAGTCCCCTTAGTATTGAGGAAAACCAGCATTTACCAAATATCTCCCAGGTGCCAAGCTAAGTATCAGATCCTTACGTTCTCCGTGAGGATGGCTGTGTCATCTCCATTTGCTAGAGGTCCATGTTGACCCATTTCAACAAGTCAGGAAGTCTCAAGACCTGGTTCTACCCCCAAGTAGGTCTTAAAGACAGTACTGTCTTTCCCTCATGACCCTTTCTCCTTCTGCCTCTTGTCCTTTTAGGGGCCTAGCAGTCACCCCCCAAAGCTAGAAAAACCCACATGGTCTTTTCCAGTCAAGTATGTTTCTCGCAATCCTTTGGACCCCAGAATTTTTATCGGAAGGTCCAAGAATGGATGGGCAAGGTCCCGGCAAACCACATCTTTGGTTTTCTTTCTTGGTATGTTGGTACCTACAGAGGACTGCCCAATATTACACTAAACGAGCGAGTAGAGCCTCCAGCAAAGCAGGGCACCCATCAGGGGCACCAAAATTTTTCCTTTGAAAGACTATTATATTTGATCATTTAATGTAATTCTTGAAGCAGCTATTAGGACAAAGATTAGAACTCTTCTGGGCTTCCCTATCTGTACATAATTGGGTAATGAGTCTAGTTTTTACACTGGACTACGTATGGGGCGGGGGCCTTTCAAAGCCTTCATAGGGCGTGACTAGCTCATTCTAGGCTGTTTATAAGGTTCATGAGATCTGTTTCAAACCTCAAACAATTCCCATCTTTTCTCCCTCAACACACGTGCTGTTGTTCTGTTCACATGTGGGCTGGTTGGTTGTGAATCTGGCCTCCACTTACTCTTAGAATGCAAGCATTTTCAGGGCAGGAAGATATAAAATCTTACAGAGGTTCAGCAACTGGCATCCTGCTGGACCATCTTTTGGAGCGCAGTAGATTCTTCTTGATTTACAGACTAGTAGGTGTCCTCTTATGTGTTCTGCACATTCACAGGTGGGTGTTTTCCCATACCCATGGAGAGGGGTAGAGAGAGGTGTGAGGCATGTCTTTCTCTTTGCCATGGCCTCGTGGAGCTAAAGTAGTTCTTTGACCCCAATGGAGACTTTTAGCCAAGATTTTTAATTTTAATTTTTAGGGCCAGCTTTATTTACCTTTACAAGTTAGGAAGACAGTGAACGGTTAGTATGAGCTAAGCAGAATCCATGCAGATAAGAAGGAAGTACATTCCACACCTTTGGACAAGTCTAAGGTTACTGTCTGAGACTATAAATAACAACAGTAGACATGAATTAGAGAGATAGATTCTTTGTGGATAATTGCCCAAGCAGTATGGTATTTTCTTTCGAGTGCTGCTGTTGGTTTCAGACAATAGTTAGAGAAACAATATATAGATTTTGAGAATACATTTTTTTCTCCTGTGTCACCAGTTGAATTTATATTAGTTTTTTAAAATAGTAGGCATTTCTAGAGTTATTTTATGAGGCAGATATTCAAAGAAAGCTTCGGTGCATATGAATAGGCTAATTTTAAGGTTTTCCTTGTTTTTGTTTTGTATTGTTTTGTTTTTCCTAAGTAGGAAATTACTGTATTTCAGGTATTTTTGAGTTTTCCAAATTTGGATTTTTCATATTTAGTCCTTGATAGTTTTGTCTTTAAATACCGAAAGAGACGCTTGAGTCGGAAAGTGCAGACATTGTCTGTCACTGGTTCTTTTAAAGAAAGTTCCATGGGGACACCTGGGTGGTTCAGTCAGTTAAGCATCAGACTTCTGCTCAGGTCATGATCTCACAGCTCCCCCGTTGGGTTCTGTGTTGACAGCTCAGAGCCTGGAGCCTGCTTCAGATTCTGTGTCTCCCTCTCTCTCTGCCCCTACCCCACTCGTGCTCTGTCTCTGTCTCTGTCTCTCTTTCTCTCAAAAATAAATAAACATTAAAAAAAATTAAAATGAAAATCCATGTAGTGGCAATTTGCACTGTATCTTTACTCATATATTTCCCCAAACTTGCAGTAACTAACCATTGGCAGTAAGTCCAAATGTCAACGTTTTTCCCATTGCAAAGTTTTTCAAGATTTTTCTTTCACATGAATCTTTGATCTTTAAAAATGCCTTGTTACAGGCATCTGGGTGGCTCAGTCGGTTGAGCGTCTGACTTCGGCTCAGGTCATGATCTCACAGTCCGTGAGTTCCAGCCCTGTGTCAGGCTCTGTGCTGACAGCTCGGAGCCTGGATCCTGCTTCAGATTCTGTGTCTCCCTCTCTCTGACCCTCCCCCGTTCATGCCGTGTCTCTCTCTGTCTCAAAAATAAATAAACATTAAAAAATTTAAAAAAAAAAATGCCTCGTTAAATATTTCATTGTGGCTGACTTTATGCTCCAAGCAGAGCTGGTGTTTCTTCTCCCCTCTATACGTGGGCAAGGCACCAGCAGAAGGGGAGGGATGGGCCCTGTTTCCCACACAGGTTTGTGTATTCGTAAGTCACAATGTCCACTCCATGGAATGAAAGGTTCAGAAGTCTTTTTTTTTTGTAATGTGTATTTATTTTTGAGAGAGAGAGAGAGACGGAGACAGAGAGAGAGTGTGAGTGGGGGAAGGGCAGAGAGAGAGGGAAACACAGAATTCGAAGCAGGCTCCAAGCTCTGAGCTGTCAGCACAGAGCCGGATGGAGAGCTTGAACCCATGAACTGTGAGATCGTGACCTGAGTCGAAGTCGGCACTTAACCGACTGAGTCAAAGGTGCAGAAGTCTTATTGTATATATTTTATTAAAACAAACAAACAAACAAACAAACAAACTCTTGGAAGAGAAGGAGAGTCTGGGAGGGCAGATAAAGAGTTGGAGCTGAGCACCGTGAACAACGCAGGAAAGGGACATTTGTGTAGCACCCCTGCAGATAAGGCATTCTCGGCAAGGCCCTCCCTCATATCCCTTCAGCTCTTCCTGTTGAGTCCGCATGATAAGCCAGTGAGGGGGGTGTTCTCCCCATTTTCTAAGTGGGAAAACAGACTCACGGACATTAAGTGGCTCAACTGGTGATATTGACGTGGTGGATGTTCGTTGAGGTAGAGTGTATTCAGAGTTATGTTCATGTTCCTCGTTCGTGTTCACCACGTGCGTAGCCTCCACAGCCAGTGTATTTATTCCGTGTCCATCAGAGTTCTGATTCTGCTTCGAAGGTTTGTTCTTAGCAGCATAATTTGCATACCTAGTAAAGGATCATGAATGTGGACTTGGCTTAATGCTCTTTTGGAAAATGAGTTTCTTCTTTGAATGTTATAACCTCTGGACCAGACCTCAGAATTCACATCCTCAAAGGCATGTAACTTCCATCCCTACTCAATAATCATCAGTGCGGTTTTGATCCTTTTAGGTGTGGTGATGTTGGTCACAGTGGGGATGTCAGAATTAATAATGGCATGCCTACCCCGCCAGATGGCCATAGGCCATTCCTGTTTGCCTTTGTTCTTCTAGGTTCCAAAAGGTGGGAGGGTATCAGAGAAGGCAGCTTATTCTGGCTTTGTATTCTGGGCCATTCACTTTGGAACCTGCCCTATTGAATGATGGCCCTTTAGCCTCCCAGAGGACCCAGGTACTTTGGACCTTAGTTATAACTGTTTCAAGACCAGAGCCACAAGGTTCTCAAAGTTTTTTTTTGAAACATGTTCACTGGAGTTTATTTCTATTCCCGAAATCAGAGGAGGTTAGAAAACCACATATTTCAGCCCCGCTTTCCCAAAACTTGTACCGTGGTGAGTTTTGAATGGCTCTAACTCACGTGACCTTTTCATATTTGACCATACTTCCAACCAAAAGCTATAAAATATATATTAGAAGTTGATTCAGTTATTAATACTAAGAGTCAAGGTTAAAGTCTGTTTGTTGAGTTCTCGTCTAGAGTCAGATCAACCTAATATATGTACTCCATGGGATAGACTTGCATGGAAATACATTTTTGTAATATGTTTTGCCGTGTGGTCTTCAGATATGTTTTAATCTGGCCTTTGTTTGCAACTGCCATCTTCAAAAGGAATCTCAATTTCATTTAGGGGGAGATGTGGCATTATGTAAAGCCTTCTTTTCCTCTGAGAGTGCTCTTAGGTGATCTGAATCAGACACCCCAATTTTAACTTTTTTTTTACCTTTAGAGATTGGTCTACAAAGAAAGGTGGATTCTTTTATTTAAAAAAATTACTAATGTTTGTTCATCTTTCGAGAGAGAGAAAGCGACAGAGCATGACTGGGAGAGGGGCAGAGAGAGGGAGACACAGAATCTGAAGCAGGCTCCAGGCTCCGAGCTGTCAGCACAGAACCCGATACGGGGCTCCAACCCACCAACTGAGCAATCGTGACCTGAGCTGAAGTCAGATGCTTAACCAACTGTGCCACCCAGGCGCCCCTAAAGAAAGGTGCATTCTCTTAAATGATATGACAGGTCACATTCAAAGACCCCTGTAGTACAGCCTCTTTTGACCAGAGCAGCCATGTATTGGCTGTTCCTGTTTGAGTCATGATTTCCTTAGTTTCCCTGGTTGTTTTGGCTACATGTGTGTGGTGTTTTTACTTTCCATTGGAATCAGAGGCTGTGGTTCCCCTTCTGATTTGTAGGGAGACTCCTAGATGTTGAAGTCATGTGGTTACTGGGCACAAACAAAAACTTTGGAAATCAGACGAGACTAACTTCAGCTCCCCTGTCGCCCACAAACCAGCTTTTTGTCTTGGGAAAAGTCACCTAATCTCTCTCGGCTTCCGCCGACTTACCCTAGAGTCGGCATAATAAGAGTACTTGCTCCTAGTGGTGGCGTAAGAAGTCAAGGAGATATTCTACCTAACTCCTCGGCACAGTGGCTGGCACATATTCACCGAATGTTGGATATCATTGCTTTATTGCTATTATTTTTACTCCAGCTCAAGTAGCTATGACCCATGATGCTCAGAACATTAGAGAAGACCCTATTCTTTAAAGTTGAAGGAGGATGGGGGAAGCAGGAGCACCTTGCTTGGTTTCTCATTCTTCAGACTTGTTTATTACAGTGGTAGGTTACCATGGAAACTTTAGGGATTAAGATGGCATTATTGAGTTAAGCATGCAATGAACACCTCGGGAAAAGAAAGCTATAACATGTATGTGTGCCGCTGAGCAGTTTCCAGGCAAAAGGGTTATTTGGGGGTAAGGAGGGGATGGCAGTTGCCGACTTGCTTGTCTCACAGTTTCCTGAATTCTCTAAGAGAATTGTGACCAAGGGTTGAAACTGACCATCGGCCTGTGTTTGCCCCTTTGCAGACCATTCCATAAGTCGACAGCAGTTATGGCCAGAATTTCAAAATGGGAAGCCGCTCTTTACGTAGCAGGGAGTGTGGCTTTTTCAAAATAGGTTCTGAAGTCGAAAAGAACTCCAAGTGTTTTTTGAGAAGGGTTGACCTCCTTTCATGCCACTTACTGTGAATTAAAGCTGTGAGGGAGAACGAGTTTGGGCATGTGGTACAGCACTGAGGGCTGCTGCTGCCAGGGAACAAGATTTGTGTTTCTAAGGAGATACAACAAAAAGGAGAATGCTTTAAGAGCCAGCGGCTGTCAGAGTGTAAAAGTATCTACGTTCAGAAAGGGAAATAGAAGTTGAATTAAGTAATTTTACACACACGTTACAGGGTGCCCTTCTGCTAGTAATTCCTAAATGCAAAAGCAAATAGTTGTGGCCACAGAGGGCTTAGTACATCTCAGCTGATTTTAGTTCTCAGACCCAAACTGGATACGGTTGGTATTGACCTGCTCTCTGCATGTGATTTTAAGACGATCTGACTTTTGTCTGTCATTTTGTTGGGTCGTATTAGTACCAGGGGACAAAGGGTGACATGTCCCCGCAGAGGGGTGGGGCAGCCACTTGACAATCTATTTTGAATAAATGAGAGGAGGAAAACCTTCGTCGGACCAACGGGGGCAGCAAACAGAATCCTCGCTCAGTAGCTTCGATGCCAGCTTCAGCCAGTTTGCAAATGTGCGGTCCGTTATTAGTATCGAAGAATGTCCTGGATGGGTTCATTGGATAAAGTATCATCACAGGACAGAAATCACAGGGAGAGCGCCCCAAGGAAAGATTACAGTACAGCTATATTTACTTAGTGCCTCTGCACTAGGGTTTTATTTTCCACAGTTGGAAAGGGAACCACCTGTCTCAACTGCTGATGTCAGAGAGCTCCCTCGAGACACAGGGCTGTTGGAAAGCACATGATACTGTATATGTTTGCTCTTACGTCCATATCTGCCTAAGATTGGGTTTCAGATTTGTGCCCTATTGTGGAGTTCATTGAACAGTGACTCTGAGGTGCCCTCCCACGTCACCATGCCCTTGTGAATTAAAAGTAGCCTGCGGAGGCCCCTGTCGTGAGTGTTCCCTCAGCTTGCAACACAAGTATTTGCACTGCAGTAAAATGAATGACATATGTCTGGGGGTTATCATCTATGGATTCAGTTTTGACAGTGAGTATCCAGAGGTATTATCTCTGCACCAGAAGCCAGTATGCTGCCGGTGTTTGGGCTTTTGTTTTATTTCTAATGATCAGGATTTTAAAAATTATATGGGGATCAGATTTGGAGGTTTTATGTGTAGATTTCTAAAGAGGCAAAAAAAAAAAAAAAGAGAGAGAGAGAGAGAGAAAACAGAATAGTATGTGCTTTTTTTTTCCCCTTGATGGTAGAATGTCAATATGGAGAAATTGTTGAATGAATGAAATGCTTACTGCCTAATTTGGGAGGATTAAATATTATGACCATGCATTTCAAGGGACCTATTGCATTATTATTATTTAAATTTTTTTTTTTTTCAAAAAGTTGGATAGTCACCGTTCCAGCTTTTTGTGCCTGGCGGGGGGCGAGGGGAGGAATTAGGCCTTTTAAATGTTGTTCTCTAAGGAAATGTGAGGGCCACTGCACTGCACAACTCCGGGGGGCCCCGTTTATGTCACAGTGAGGACTCACGCTTGAACTATCCCGCTGACTATATGTCCAATCCCAGAAAATATGATGCTATCAACATTACTCAAACATTACATAAAAATAGAATTGTTAACAACAATTGCAGAAGGCTCTCTATTAGTGAAGTTGTTCATTATTTTAATAGTGCCATGCATCTCAATTTGAATATCTTTACCAACTTGCAAATTATATGGCTATTACACAAAATAGGTGGAAAACGGAGTCTCTGAGAGTGTGAATTACATTCTTGGGCCACATCAAATCAATGTCCTATTAGGGATCAGAACCCGGGTTCTTAATTCCCGGCTTTCCCATGATGCACACCTTCAGTTAAATTAATATTTGAAATGATGCTTGGTATCTTTTTCTCAAATCCTAAAAATAGAGTAAATAGGATGGGCTCAGACCCCTCGGTTCATCTAATCTTTCCCCCAGTGTAAGGTTTTCCTCTGAACCATTAAAAGTGTTATAATGTATGATTGATATTAATTAGTTTTCTGTAAAGCACTGCACTCCTTAACATGAACTGAACTAGAAATAAATATATTACCATGAATTAAGATTTTATTAGTTGCGAAGAAGAATTGGATGAAGGCACCTATGTGAAATCCTAAGTACAGGCGTCAAATTGAATTAATGCCAGCACTGCCTTGAGATTAATTTGAGTGCTGAATAAGAAATAGTATACCATAACATAACTGTGTTTACTGAATCATTTTTGGCATCAGAAACTAAAGCTACATTACAGATGCAACAACAGGCTTTTCTCCCTTGGAAGAGAGAGGCGGGTGCATTTTGTAATTAACGTGGATGCTACCCTCTGAAAAATGCCTCTAGTCTCCAGGAAGAAAACCGTCTTCTTGAGAACGCCGCATCCCGGTGTATATGGGGGACTGCATACTTTGTGTTGCTCTGGCTATCTTCTGTATCCGATTAGAATTGTATAATATGATCAGCTCTATTTTCCATCCTCCCAGTCTGGAGTACTGGGGTAGACCTCACTTTATACATTTGCATCTCATTATTTTGTATATGTTTTGGCAAAGTGTGTAAAGTGTTGAAGATGTATGCGGTTGCCCCAGGGATGTTCTGGAAGGGATTCCTGATTATGTAGGGACGATGGATTATACAGCATATAATACAGAGCTGTGCACACAGAATACTGTAAAGCTCCAGTGATCACTCTTCACAGCGGGGGATGCGAGTGGTGCCCCCTAGGGGAGTGCATTGCTGTGGCCCTCCTCTCCTACCCCATATTCATTCTGCAATTCCCCCATGCGGTAATTCACTAATTTAACTTGCATGTACCGTATCACTTGCTTGAGGGGGGAGCGCAAAACGGGAGACGGGGACTGTCAAATAGGAAGGTTCCGCACACCACATACGTGATTTTGAATTTTCTAGGTGCCACGTTGAGAAAACGTAAATTTAATTTTAAGAAAATCTCTCGTTTTCCCCAATACATCCGCCGTATCATGTTAACATGTAGCCAATATAAATTATTAATGAGATCGTTTCCATTTGATTTTTCATGCTAACGTTTTGAAATACCATGTATATTTACATTTACAGCACATCTTCATTTTGACTAGACCTATTTCAAGTGCTCAGCGGCCATATGTGGGCGGTGGCTGCTGTATTGGACAGTACAGTTTTTAACTTATATGCCAGCTTTTCAGCATTTCATTACACAGAAAAATGACTTACAAGAAAAAAAAAACAACCTTAAATATCTAAGACAAGTATAACATAGCCTTTATGTCGTTTTACCCATCTAAAAAGTGATTGTATGATCACAAGTTTTTGGGAAGAGTATGGACTCTTGGATGATTCAGTTGATAGGCCACTGGTGGCAAAATTGACTTGATATTGAAAAGTGTTTTGCTCCTGTGGCTTTGTTTTTCATGCTTCCCCCACGGGCACCATCATCTTAAAACACGGTTTGATACTTTGTGGTTCTTCTTACATTTGCAAGCTCATGGTATCTTGTCAGTTTCCACGCAACCTATGGGATGTCTTGTTTCTTAACAGAGAAAGTCTTTGCAGACTTTTGGCTTAAGTGACTTTTGTGGCCAGCACAATGGAAACAAAAACTGTTTTCGGCACTTAGTGCTTCTGGTCTCTTTCGAGGTAGAGCCAGGTCAGGACCAGTATGAGGCTGGTTTTACTTTTCTTCAGGTAAACAGAGAAGCCAACAGACACGTGGCGTCCCTGCAGCTTAGACGATGATTCTGTGTGTGCTCTCATAGAAAGTCGGCTTAATGTTAAGACTTCAAAAGAAAGTGCTCTGCTTTGTTTCTAGATTTTTTTTTTTAAGATGAGGAAGCCAGGCAAAGTGCAAACTTACACATCTACTATAATGTTGTTTGATGTTAAATTGAGTGTGAAGTATTTGTATGTGAATATAAAGTATCATCATTGAGTACTTTATATGTCAAGCACTGGGCTCATATACACCTCATTCAACCCTAACAGCAACCATCAAAAATGGGCATTTAGGCTGCCATTTTCATTGTTTAGAATGTGAGGTCAGATAGTTTAGGTACCTCACTTGGGGTCACCCAGATAGATAGATTCTAAGTGACAGATCTGCACTGACTGACCCCCAAGATCATGTTCTCAGAGAATGGGATCACGTTTCCAAACCAAATCAGTGACAACATTCAATAATGAAGTTTGAACCATCGGCAAAATACTACAGATTTAGAGTTGGAAGTTTCCTTCACTCAATTTATTTAAGAAATACATTCAGAGGGGCACCTGGGTGGCTCGGTCAGTTTAGTGTCTGACTTCAGCTCAGGTCATGATCTCACGGCTAATGAGTTCGAGCCCCGTGTTGGGCTTGGCACTGGCAGCTCAGAGCCTGGATCCTGCTTCGGATTTTGTGTCTCCCTCTTTGTTTCTCTCTGTCCCTCCCCTGCTTGTGTGTGCACTCTCTCTAAAATAAATAAACTAAAAAAAAAAAAACAAAAAACAAAAAAAAAACTAAAAAAAGAAAAGAAATATATTCAGAGAATACCTAATCCTATCCTATCTTTTGATAGAAAATATACCTAGGAAGTTGAAGGGGCTTTGTCCACGGGCAAACAAACACACTTAGACATCAGGTTGCTCCACACGTACTCCCCAGTGGTTTGTCTGTGTGGTTAATGGTTCTTTTGAGAAGATAAGTTAAACATGCAGGATTTTTTTTTTAACAGAAGTGTAGTAATCTTTGAAACGTTGTAATATTATAGGAAGATTCTTTTCTCTTTCTCCTTCTATGCATTTTAGACTTTTTTATTGAAGTATAATGCGAATACTGAAAAGTGTGTACATCGTAGGTGTTCAGCTCTACAAATGTTCGCTAACTGAACATACCCACATAAACAGCACTGACAGCAAGAAATAAACCATGGCCAGCTTTCTGGAGCCCCTCCCCACAGCCCACGTCCCCAGCTCCCCACCACTGCCAAAGGCAACCTCTGTCCAGACTTCCAAGTGCGTAAATTAGGCTTATCTCTTTCTGTACTTATTTCTATAAAGAATAGAATAAGGTATGCGCTTTTTTGGTGTGTCCAACCCCTTTTGCTTCACGTGATGTTTCTGGGATTTATGTACATTTTGATGTGTCACAGAAGTTCATTCTTTTTCATCGATGTGCTTGACTATACTCTTGAAGCGTAAGAGTCCCAACAACCTTAATATTGTAAGTGGAATTAAGAAGTTTATGGAACATTAATATCATTTCAATGGCTTTCCCCCCCCAGAACATTATCATCCCTCGTTCCATTTGGTTCAATCTAAAACACAGGAACAATACAATCTAAATACATCAACAGACAAAGGGAAAGTAGTAAATAAATCTAAATAATAAACCTAAAACACAATGACAGAGCGGTCACCTTAGCGGTGGTGATGCAAGGTACATCCCAGCAACCCACTCTCGTCCTGCGTTTTTATGCGATAGTCAACCTCAGGTAATATAATAGAGAGGACAAAGAACACCGTCTGAAAATACCCACAGGAGAGCACCGAGTTGTAGTTCCCACTTAGTAGCTTTGTATAGCTGTGCAAAAGGTTAGACGTGGCCTATTTTTAGGTGCCCTACGTGGAAGTGGGTCCACTAAGATAGATGGTGGAAAGTTAACACCTTAGGAGCTGTCAGAGATTTTTGCTTTGAAAAGAGGTAGCAAAAGAATCCTTTCTGATCATCTGCTCGGGGCAAAGGACAACCCAGTCTCCTTAAAGCGCAAGGAAGCTTTTGGCTTGTTTAAAAGGCAAACTCTTGCAAACTGCCTTTTGGAGATTAATCCATAGGCATGCAAATGAAGCTTTCCTATGTTAGCTTTCTTATGGTTTCTTTGCTCTTGGTGCAGGAAAATGGGACCGTTAAGTATGTCGTGCTAGTGAGTACTCTTTGGACATCCAGCATTGTATGAAAATAGCTGGTGGTTTATCAAGGCTTTGTCCTCACCGAGGTTTATCATTTACCTGGTCTTACTTTGCTTACTCCATTGTCACTAGGGCTCTCTCTCCAAATTTCCTATTAGGGAATTTAGTGTGCCTGTGGATGCTCACTCAGCCCTAAAGGAGGATCTCTGGCTGGGTGGCATCAGATGACTCTGAAGCATAGATCTTCCTCCTCCTGTTAAACTGGGTTGTACGTACAAAGAAAACAGCTGACTGGGAGACATTATTAACTCCCAAGGATACATCAACCAACCTGTGATACAGCCTTGGTTTAGTACATTTGCTAATAATGCCATAATAGAACATTTTAGGCGCACGGCCTCTTCTCTTTCCAAACCCTGCCGTAATATCTCAGGTAATTTCCCTCAAATTAAAAAGGGGTAAGGTCTCCTTTGACCAAATATAATGAATCCTTCATTTAAGCTGGGCAAGGGGGAGTGCAGTGGTGGGGGAGCATTCCAGGATTAGGAGGCAAGAGGGTTACTCTAAGTTTTTATTTCCCTGGACGCTGTAGACCTTATTCCTCTTTACAAAACCCTAAGTTCGGGATCCTTCCTCTTTTCCAAATCCTCTCTCTCCTGGTAATGTCTTTTAATCCCTGTTGTAAAACCAAATTGCATGTTAGTATGTCAAATGGCATCTCTATGCGGGCATAGTCAATAGTCGCTATCACGCGAGGTGTGTGGTTTTCATTTTTATTGTGCGAGTAGGAACTTGGTCTCACACACGACTTAGGCCACTTAATAGCATTAATGACAAACAAGATGAAAACTTGCCGTTTCTCTGGGGCAACTGCTGGGCTTTGTAAGAAACTCAGGCCTGTAGAAGCCAGATTTCGCATAGTCAGTATGTGTGAAAGTAGTATATTCCTTTTCTAGAATGGTTAGGAAGTTAAATACCTATATTGCAAGGGAAGCGATGAAGCTGTGCTCTTTCAACAAAGTTGAAAACCAGCTTCCTACTCTACTTTGCACACGCTTTCTGAATTCTTGCCTTTGTGCAGTGAAACATTTGGATTTACTCTGTGCGAAGAGGTCTTTCCAGGTTGCCTGTCTCTGCCTCTGTCAAGGCAGGCGTATCCTTGCGTCTGAGAGGTGGCAGGGATCTGAGATGTGTTTGAATCTGGCCATCTCCTTTGAGCGAGGCTCAGAGACATTAAGTGAACTGCCCAAAGCTGAACTGTGGGCTAGTGACACAGCTGAGTGAGGACCCATGTTCTTCCATCATCCCTTTCCTTCCATCTTGGACTGAATCAAGATCCACAAAGTTCCTCTACCTCTACTTCTCGGATAGACTTGAGCCAAATGTAATCCCTTTAAAAAAAAAAAAAAATATATATATATATATATATATTAATTTGAGTATAGTTGACACACAATGTTACATTAGTTTCACGTGTGCAACACAGTGATTCGACAAGTTTAAATATTATGCTATGCTCATCACAAGCGTAGCTACCATCTGTCACCATCCAAGGCTACTATAATACCATCGACTATATTCCTTTTGCTGTGCCTTTTATTCCCGTGACTACAAATCTCATGAACTTGGCCTTGGTTCCAGCCTCATTACCCCTTTTCCCACGAAAATTCTTAATAGTCAAAATAATGATCACCCAAGTGTGGGAAGAGTGATTTGCAGGAAAGGCCCATGAAACTGTGAAAACACTAACTCCAAGGGGCTAATAGTAAGAGCCTTCATTCCTGTGAGGATAGTGAGCCTTCCTGGGGAAAGAGAATGGGTCAACCTCTCCTCCGGGATACTTGGAGGGTCCAGAAGGAGCTTCCTGCCCAAGAAAAGCGCTGCACCACATGAGAGCCTGCACAGTGGCGACACATTTGGGAACAGGTGGCGTCCCAGAAGTTCACTTGCAAGTCACTGGTTTGAAACTTGGACGGCATTTTCCTCATCCTGTCCACTTCAGTTGTCTTGGGAAGAAGTCACGTCTACATCAACTCTTCCCAAACCTGCCAGGACGGCCCCTTCCTGTTCCCAGGTGCTAAAATCTCTTCCTGAGAAATCTTCTTAATAGTTTATAGTCACACCATTCTGAAGACATTTACTAGTCTTTTTCTTGGTATGTGCTTCTGAACTCTGTTAGATGCTAGAAAGGAAGGAAAAATATGGCTAACAAATAGATGCTTTTGTATAAGTAACTGAAATCTCCTTTACCCTACCAAGAATAATTACAGTTTTGAACGGAGAGTTTGTTAAACTGAACTGATGAAATTTCAAATCGAGAAACAAAGTGAAAATGCCAGGGGGATCTTGGGGCCAGGGGTTTGGGCCCACCTCTGAGGCAAGCTACTAAGACTTGATAGCTTTCCTCAACCTATAGCTCAGGGCTCAGAGGGTTTCTCAGAATGCTGAGGAGTAACTGCTCCCAGTTACTCAGGAGGCTTTCTTCTGAGTGGAGTGTGGGCTACACTCGGTACGATAGACAGAAATGGCTTCCTTGTAAACAGGTGATGAATATTTGAGACTTCCGTTGGATGCCAGGGGCCATTTCTGTTTGCTGCATTCCCTGTACGTTAAGAGGGCACAGCTATATGCCTGAACCTCTAGATTTCCTTGAAAAAGGAATACTTTCTATTTTGAATACAAAAGTTATACATGTTCATCACAGAAAATTTAAAAATTACAGAAAAACATACACACACGGAAAGAAAATTAAAAAGGACTTATAATATCATCAGCCACTATTAACACCTTGCCATATGTTCTCCCAGTCCTTTCTTCTTTTCTTTGAGTAGATACATTGGCATGTAAATTTGTTTTGACTATAGTCTTTTCAAACGTAATTTTAAACCTTAGTGTATTTTGAACATTTTCTTACTTGCCATTAAATGTATTTTGCAATAGATTTTAATGTTAGCGTTGAATATACATATATAATGAATATATAAACATATGAATATATATATGAATATATATGTGTATATACACAGACACACACACATATAAAATGCTTTATAATTTATTTAACTAGACTATTACTATCACTCATTTACCTAGCCTTCAAGTTTTCAAGTATTTTATTTGTGTATATTCATATACAAATAATATAGTATTGGGTCTCCTCACACCAAAAATCTTTGCACACATCCCCTTGTTGTGCCCTTAAGATGAATTCCTTAAGATGAATTTCCAGAAGTAGAATTTCTGGGTTTATGGGGATGCCTGTTTTTAACACTTTTGATACGTATTGCCTACTTGTCCTCTAGAAACACTTGTACCCATTTGTAATCCTACCAGTAGTATTTGACATCTATTTTTGATTGAGCTGCTAAATGCAGAGGTCAATCTTAGTGAAGTGTTCTTCTTGGTTAAGAAAGTTTTCTCAAAAATCCTGTGTCTGTTGGGGCTAGCAAATATAAGGTAAGATTTTATTTAAGTCATCATAAAATTCAGCTTAGACCTGAAGCTAATTGCTTCTTAAGATAGGAATTTATTCCCTTTCTGCCTTCCCACATTTTCAGGATAGATATTAGCTCTGCTGGAATTAAATTCAAATATCAAAGCACTGGAAAAATCTACAACAGAAACAAAAGCAAAATCACCAAACCTTCCTGAGACTTAGTGATGGGAGTTAAAGAAAGAGAGAGAGAGAAAGGAAGGAAGGAAGGAAAATAAAGGAGGGAGGGAGGAAAGAGAAAGAAGGAAAGAAAGAAGGAAAGAAAGAAAACTCTTCACCTATTTCATGCTTCCATTTTGAGACTAATTGAAAAATACAATTTACTTTACTAAAGTCAAGAAAAGTTAAGCTCATTAGGACCCAAGCTCTAGAAAAAAGTACCAGGCAGAACTATTCGACGAAGAGTTTTTTTTTTTCAATTTAGTAATTTGTGTACCTCAGTTTTCTCAGGCCCTTCACTAAGTTCCTTAGGGAATAAAAATATCTTCTTCAGTGAACTATTACATTACTGAGGTTTAGTGGCTCTTTATATTTTTCAATAGTGCCAAATTTAATAAAATACAATGTGCTTTATTTTCAATTTCAGTAAAAAAAAATATTGCTAAATAATCCTATGGAGCATTTCTTATTTATATAACCAATAACTCCCTGCATTATAGATGCATTAACTTGAAATAATTAAGGTAAATGAAAATGTCTGTAGATGCACAAATACGGCAGAATTAAATATCAGACAAAAGCAGATTTTAACCATCCTTTTATTATTTCTTATCTTCACACCTAATAAGCATACTTTTTACTTTATGTTTAGCTTAGTCCAACTGACTGACTGCAGCCCAAATTAATTTTCACTTTTTTTTTTTTTTTTTGGCTTTAATGTGAAAAACGGCAGGAGCAGATTCTGAGGTCTGTGTTAAAATACAGGCTGACTCAGTTGCACAGAACTGTTCTGCAGAAGGTTTTATTGGGGATAAAAGTTGTGTTGCCAAGGTTGTCTATTGCCTTCAGTTTATTTTAAAAAATAAACAAATGAATTCAAGGAAGCATTAAAGCCATGCAGTGACTTTTCTTCTGTTTGTTTCCCCCAAGGTGCTTTGTTCACACTGACATCATCATGGCAGAACAAAGTAAGATTTGATTTGAGAGTGTTTGTGGGCTAGAGGTGTTTGATATACCCTGCTCTGCCACCAACTTTGGTGCCCTGCGTGGCCCCAGCTTCAAACATGTCCCAGAGGCTCAGAGCATGTGCTCAGAAACTGACATGGGGTATCAGAATCAATCAGCCCCTCTAGGAATTAAAAGCAAGCAATTGAATGCCTGTTAGCAATGATTAACTTTAAAAACATTAGCAATTCTGGGCAGATCCCTTTCCTTTTCTGGAAGAATGCTCTAGGCAGGCAGCATTCCCAGGAATGTTAGTTTCCAGCTATGTAGACACTCTCTCGGATATAAAGTTACCTCCGGGGTCTTTGCTGGTGTTTTAACTTGGGAATGAATATTATTCTTATGTATGAAACTTCAGTCCTTCCTAGAAGGGTTTTCAGAGATCTATATGCCATTTTCAGCTGCTCTCTAAACCCTTGCTTTTTTTCTTTTTATATTTTTTCTCAGTTATAAAATGAGTACAAGATAATCTTTATTGAGTAGCTTTGAGGACCAAAATTGATTGAAATATGCTATATAAAATGCTGATCTTAATGTCAAGCTCATGTCAGCCCTGCTATATATATTTTCTTTTCCAGGTTTCTTTTTAAGTTTCAGCCTTTAATTTGTCCTCACATCTCTATTTAAGTTTATAAAAAAACAATGGGACAAAGATATTTTATACTAGTAGCTCTTTACTTCTGAGTTCTCACCTATTTGCAATAATGATGTTAAAACAAATTGTCTTTGCTGCTGTCTACTTGGGTGTTTGAGTTTGATTGTGTTTATTTAGTTTTGAAGTGATAATTGTCTGAAGCGGAGAGGGTGGGAAAAGCCTATAGTTTGGGGCAGTGGTGGGGAAATGTTACATGCTTTGTGTAATATTTTTGTTACGGAATGGAATTATCTCGAAGGTTTATTTTCTCTCTTGTTATCAACTGAGGCTAGATCTCTTGCCTTCGCTAATGTTGGAGTCTTGGGAAACGTTAACAGAGCTAGTGAGGGGAGAAATTCCACTGGGGTGGAATCTAGGTTCTGTGAAGATATGGAACATTATGGGCTCTCAACAGATGTTAATAAATACCTCTTTCTATTGTTGGGACAAAGTGGGGTTGATTTGGGTGTGAATTGTAATGGTTAGTGGAAGGACCTTGTACCTAAAAAGGGTGTGTTTTGAGGAGAAGAGGAATCCTGGTATTGGGCAAAGTTGCATTGTTTTTTTTTTTTCATAACAAATTATTTTTCATTTTTAAGGGCTGTCATCCCCCTAAAATTGTCACCTCCCTTGTGTCCATGTCCTCTGCCTTCTTGGTAGTCCTTACAATACGTTGCTGTGGACACAGTCAGATTTCAATAGATCCTTGCTGATTGAAAACAAACATTTGGAAATCTTAGAGGCAGAGCTGATGGAGAGGTATGAGGGCCGCAGGGAGAGAGGAAGAGAAAAACAGTCAAGACAGAGAAAGAATTAAATATAGACACTGCCTGGGAAGCCAGAAAAGAGCTAAGTTGGTGAGGAACTAACAGTTTATGTTCTCCTGAGAAAAGAAAAAAACTGGACAGAAGAGAATTTTTAAAATCTGCAGAGCTAATTAACCAAATTATAAGACCTCTCAAATATCCCTCTCGTTCGAGTTGTAACTTTGAGGTTAAAAAAAAATAATAATAGTGAAAGTTACTCTAATTTGTCCCAAGAATCAATTTAAGTTTGGAATTGTCCCGTCATAGAAACTTGAGGGGAAATATGCCCTGTGCTGTAGCTTATAAATCACGTCAGTGTTTTGACTCTTAACTCCCCCTCATTGTGATGGTGAAGGGAGAAGAAAATGTATATAAAAACCACTGTAGTTTTAGTGAGTGTGCTGATTGGATTAAGAAAAAGTAGAATTAGGTGGTAAGAAAACAAGTAAGAAAACCCCAATACCACACTGTGGGCAGGTCACAATATCAAAAACAATCATACAAAATGTTCCAGTGCAGAGAACTTCTTTAAAATGTGTGAACAGAATTTAAAAAAATATATGTATACACATTTATATGCTTATAAAGATATGCATGATGGATGCCTAACCTTTGATAAAGACAGTTAAGAGTATCAGAAAAAAATCACCACGGGGATCACCTGATAATAATTAATAAACATCAACTCTTATTGGTCAACTGACCACTCTTATTTCACAGTTGGCTGTGTTGAGGGTAGAGCCAATGACCTTTGCCCTGAATTTTAATAATTTACTGCAGTTTTACATTAAATCAGAATATAATTGGGAAGAAAATTAGTGTTTCTTTGTGGGGAGTGCAGAGTAATGCCACTAATTGCATGTATAAAAGCCTTCCCGAGGTTGTATTTTCCTGTTCTTTCTTGATTTAGGAAATTAAAACTACAGTAATTTTCCGCTATTTGTAAGAGGGAAAATGTGCCGGTGAAATGTACTCAGCTAACTTAAAATGTCAAAGCTCTGGGCCATCTTTTTATGTCCAGTAATGACAAACTGTCAATTTCATCACATTTTTCAGGAATTTACTGGCAACTTGTTGCAGATATCAGAGTAGAAAAATACCTTATAACATGTGTGGTCTGAAAGAAGAGACAGTTTGATTTTTGTTTGTTTGATTTGTCTTCCTTTCACCTTTAATATCGGTGCCACTTTACAGTTAAAATGTGTCAGGGAGAATCACCATTTTTTTTTTCTTTAGAAAGAGATGGACAAGAGAGAACCCATTAAATTAACCTTAGTGGAACAGGAGATTAAATTAATAGTGCTTTAAAATTATTTTTAGATACCTGGGGGATTTTTTTTTCCAGAGAAGTTATTATCAAGTAAAAGAATTGAACTGATTTTAAAGTATATTGGGTTGAAAATTTTATTAAAAACATATGTATTCACAAATTTAGATACACATGTACATTTCCCTGGAACTTGGAAGGGTTAAATCAGACCACTGTAGTGTTATGGGAAGTGTTTCTTGGCGATCCCCAGTGACTTGAGTTTGTTATGTATTCAATATGTATGTCATCATAAAACAGTGCACCTGCATTAGCCTTCATTGTCTCAGGGTAGAGGCTGGAAAAAAAAAATTAAAAAGCTCAAGAAATGAATATTTCTGCTAATAGCGTGTCAGTATTTTTCCCTTACTCCACGGACATTCTTGGTCTCAAATGCAAACTGCACAGCTCAGGCACTTGGGTTGGAATCCAGTGTTTATTCAAAAAGGCACCCTAAGGCGGCTGGGGTGGAAATGGTACACGTATGAAAAAAAAGGCAGCCGGGAAACTCAGCTGATCTGAGCACAGCGGCAGCAACTGTATTTACTAACACTTGTTTTGTGGGAGCCTATGAGAGAAATGGAAATAATTAGAAAGGACCTGAAAGGGTGGTATTTTGTTCGTTGTTCTCCTTATAAGGAGCAAAGCAAATTGCAGTAACACTTTGTGAGCTGGTGTTCCCTACCGCCACGGGGACAGCAGATTCCTGGGTAGAGGAGTTTGTTTATACCTTAACAAATACAGACTATTTTGTTGATTAAACAAGCAAAAAAAAAAAAAATGCCTGCCCCATTCTCTGCTTTCAAACACTTCCCCCAATTAGAAAATGTCTCATAAAAATGCATCATGTGATAAGCTCTTGCTTTAGTCCCAAACCGAGCTGGAGTCCACTGGAGGTCTTAGTATTTGAATCCTTGGGGAGTGCACATTTTAGCTAAGAGTATAGTTACTCTGTGATGAAACAGGGAGCTTTGCCACTTGCTTGTTTTGGAAGGAAAATAAATTAAAAAAAGATTGCAGGGGATTTTAGTTATTATATGGCCAGGACTCCGTTTAGAGTCTGTGGCATTCAAAGCTGGCTTTAATCACAGCATGATGCTTGAAGCCTCCAAAAGTCCAAGTGTTTCCTTTCTTTCTTTCTTCTTTCCGTTTTTTTTTTTTTTTTTTAAGCGTTACTTCACTGAGGCAGAAGGCTGCCTTTGAGTGACGTCACGAGTTTGAGCAGCAAGCTGCACAGGAGAAGGGAGGCTGGGTGAGTGACAGCCCAGCCTACTTTTTAATAGCTTTGTCATGTGACTGGGGACTGTAGTAAGACAGGTGCCTTCAGTTCACTCTCAGTAAGGGGCTGGTTGCCTGCATGAGTGTGTGCTCTGTGTCACTGTGGATTGGAGTTGAAAAAGCTTGACTGGCGTCATTCAGGAGCTGGATGGCGTGGGACATGTGCAACCAGGACTCTGTATGGAGTGACATCGAGGTGAGCTGGGGCTGGGCTCGGCACTGCAGCCAGGACTGAAGCTTCCCTCCCGATGCAATTATTCCTGTAACGGGGGGGGGGGGGGGGGGGGGGGGAGGGCTTGGACAAGGAGAGGAGGCAGGAAAGTATCCCGGGCAGGAGCTTTTGGAAGGGAATCTCAATCTTATCTTAACTCCAATAACTTTGCTATTTTAAGGTGGCTCTGAGATGCCTTGAGCAAATCAAAGCTTAGCTGCTGTCACCCATATCTGTTGCAGTTGGAAACTCTTTCCATGTGCCTTTGGCTCTGTTTCTACTCATATGCAATATTTATGCTCTAAGATATTGATATGAATCAGAAGCTGAAGTCTTTCCAGTGGTGTTTAGTGGCCCGGTTGGAAAAATGCCATTTCTATTTATAATAAGATGAAGATAAAAATATTAAAATGGATGTGCTCAAATATAGTCAGTTTTGACTCTAGTCCGGATTTTTTTTTTCTCTTTTTCCCCTCTCTCTCTGTTCATCAGACAGAGAACTCACAAAATCCTAAATAATCCTGCTAGGCTATTTTAGATTGCTTTCCCCACAGCACCACAAAACAAGGGAGCTGATCCCTTTAAAACAGCTATATGTGGTTGAAAGATCTGGTCAGCAAATAAAAAACTATGTACATACGCCTTACGATGCAAGGTTTTGCATTAGCGTCGGTGGCAGGGAAGCCAATGGTTAAATCTCTCTGTACCACGGAGAGCTGCCTGAAGCCGGAGAGAGGAGTTTATGCAGGGCTGTGTGTGGGGCTGCTCGCTGCTTGTGTAAAAATAGACGGCAATACATCAATTCCACAGTCTCTCCTGGCCACAATTCATACAGGGGGAGAAAAGCAAGCCGTTTCCTCATAATCTCTGGAGCCTACAGTGACTAGCGGGGGGAAGGAGGGCCGCGGCATGTTTGCATTCAACACAATGGAATGTTCTCGGAAAGTTTGGGCAACTTGGGAAAGAAGCGAAACTTTCTGCGGACTGCAGCGAGATGTAGCCCAATTGCATTGCACGGGGGACCGGAGCAGCTAACAATGACTCCGGCAGAGGACTGCTAGGGCTCCCTCTGGGCAGCCGAGGGCACGTAGGGTGAGGGGGAGGATCGAGAGCCACACGTGATTTGATTAAATAAGATGTCCATGTGGTGTGGCGATACACATCTAAAGTGAAAATAATTTGGCCGGGCTGTCCGCGAATGCATTTCTCCTATCTAGCGAGGCATGCCCTGGCTGCTTAACTCTTTACCGGGTTTGCACATGTTGGCTCGGGTTGCCCTCTCCTGCCTTGGCAGCTGGTACTTGCCGATCCTGACTGTCCTTATCTTGTTGTGATTTCTCGGTAAGGTGGACTGGATAGGGCTAATTCATACGTGCTGTCGCTATTAGGAGTCAGGGTTCTAAGTGGCTTCAAAGTCCCAAGTGTCTTGGAGCAGCCGGAGCGTCCTGTGGCTGGCTGGCTGGCTGGCTGGCTGGCTGGCAGTGTGGGTCTCTCAGCTGCTGTAGTTTCATTTTTCCATCACGCATTATTCTGGATGCTGTTGGGAGTTGATCTGGAAATATGGAGGATTTCTTTTCATCACTGGAATTCCTGGAGTCGTTTTCAAGTCAGCGTCCGGACCGTTTAGAACAGTGGCCCTTTTATGTTCTTCTGAAGGAGGTGAGTTCCCGGGCTCAGCGTCCAGCCGTGGATTGAGTTGTCGGCGGAGACTGGCCAGTCGCCTCTCTGTTGCACTGGAGGCAGCGAGCTTCGAGAAGCCGTGCCTTGGCGGCCGCAGCTCTGGGAACCACCTCGGCCAGCCTAACGTGTTACGAGCAGCAGGTAGCATAGGCAGTTTTCATTTTTGGAATCATTAATGTTTGCTGTCATCCTAAAACGTATTATGCCCTTTTGCACGTAATGACAGGACAGCACAGTGGTTCATAAAGGCCTATATCGCTGTAGCTACTCAGAGTCCCCAGTGTTTTACAGTTTAATGAAGGTGATGTACAATAAGGTTACCAAGATTGATAGAGACAGTTCACATGACATACCCTCCACTAAGACTGTCATTCTTTACTGCCTGCCCCCCCTCCCCCCGCCCGCCCTACTCCCTTTTCCCTGTCCTCACTAATTTTTTTCTAAGAAGTAAGAATTCTTTTTTCCTTAATATAATTAATGTGGCCAAGTCCACTCTTTCTTTTCTCTCTCTTTAAAATTTACCATCAATGGCACAAAAACCTCCAAAAGGTTAATGGAGAATTATACTTAATTATGATGATTCATTATCATCAGTGCAGTTAAGCTAATTTATTGTCTGCTCCTTAACTAAGGGAAAAGTCTGTTGGGGTGAAAAAACGTACAATAATTAGCCTTTTGTGTTTAGTGACTGCTTTATCCTCTTAAATCTTATTATAAAATTAAGGCTACGGTTGTGAAATAGCTGTCATAGTTGCAAAGAGGCAGGAGAGTGTGTCTCTGTAACTGCAAGAAAGACACCTGTTACAGATGTATAGGGAAGCAGTAAATATCAGCATGTCAGATGAGGACAGTTACAGGGCTCGGACTGTTAAGTCTGGCAGCATCCAAAGGCCAAATACAAGTTAATAACAGGGACACCTGCTATCACTAATGTGTTTTAGATTATCGGGATAACGCCCCATTCAGAAACACTGATTTTGCTAGCATGTCCACATTGGCCAGAGCACACGCACATTTCCGACCACAACGTAAGAGCAAAAATGGGACGGAAAGAGAAAAGGGAGGAAAGGAATGCGTGAATGACAGCGTAGTAAAATGCCAGAAACCGATCTGGTCTTTTTAATGGTTTTTCAGAAGGCACTTAAAAATGCACGTACCTGCAAGGGTGAAGGGTGTTGAGCCAGCCATGCTTAGAGAAGGCAGTTGAGGGGAGAGACAGCAAGAAGTTGTTCGCCAGTCGATGGGACACGCCGGCATTCCGAAGCTTGGCTTCTACGTTATGTTCTCCACGACAGGAACTTAAGCCAGATGGACACCTCCTGTGTTTTCCACCTTCATTTTATTTTTTGTTGCTGTTTCTGTTGTTCATGCTGCTTCTTTCTTGTTTAAGGACTGTCCCTCAATGAAGCCCTGGTGGGTTTTGCACCATTGAAAAAGTTACCCTTGTCTCTGAATCGATCATGTTGGGGAAGAGTTAACACTGTGTGTTTGTACCTGGAGGATAAGCAGCGTGGGCCAGTATGGAGACTGGGAAGTGTTACGCCCATAACAGAACGCGAACATTGTACCAGCACAAAATCTCCGCGGCCCAGCCTCCGCCTGCTTATAAACCTAGTCAAGTATACCGATCTGCAACTTTGGGCTAACTCGGATAATAAAAAATGGAACGACCGATAAAATGATAAGGAAAGAGTTCAGGTGGAGAGGATTGCCCTTTCTTTTCGCGTTACCGTCGTGGCTGCAGTCTGGGATCTGACTGGGGCCTGGTGGTCTTAGGGAAGAATCACAGTCATCTTCAGGCTGCCCCCGGCCTCCCCTTACCAACTGCTGACTCCATTACCCAGTACCTTCTTCTCAGCGTGGTGCTTACGATCGTGCTGCTGCATATGACCCGTGTAATGTAGCCTGCCAGGGATGACAGGGGTGCTCGAGGAAAAAAAAAAAAAAAATCTGCATAAAACTTCTTTGATTCAAAACCTAAATGTCAGGCAGAATCTTGAGCTTCAGGCCCAACCGCTGCCTGGATGTGAACAACTCCACGGCATCTCTCCTGACCTTGGAAGGCAGGGCCGTGAGGGTGCCACTTCAGCCTGCGCACCTGCTCTGATTTAGACACCTTGGCTTGCAGGTGGATAAAGTCCTTCTGGCTCTGGTATCACCGGAGCCCTGCAGTAGGAAACTTCTGCAGGGTTCTGCACAGTATGCCGTGAGGAAATCAGCAGTCAGATTGCCGATTGGAGGTGAGAAGACCACCTCTCTGATAACGGGGGGGCCACTTCCTTCAAAAAGCCACAGTGTGGGACAATGAAAAGACCACCTACTCCGTGCAAGGAAGTGAATGACTCTTCCAGTCTGACATAGCCTTGCTGACAGGCAGCCCAGCCACAGTATGGGCTATTTTCAACCTCTCGCTGTGTTGAAGTCGTTGCAAAACTCCGAAGGAAAATAGTTTCTTTTGAATTCACTCAGAGAGTAGGTGAGGAATACATAAATGATGAGAAAAAATACGGTTGTGGGGCACTATAGGGGTTTTTCCTTCGTAGATGTCAAGCGATCCCACTCACATGCACTCCCTCCACACTTGACTTGCAAGTTAAACGTTGTAAAAGATGCAAAGATCATACAGAAAAACTAGGACTTTTGTCGTTATCTCAAGGAACTTGCTTTTGACCTGTTCAAGATGAAGTGCTGTGGCTCATGAAGAGTCAAGTTGCGAGATTTAAATAATAATTCAAGAGAACCATAGACAAGTTAGAGGACTTGCATCATTAGTTGCTAAATGAATTATGTGGATTATAATGGTCAAAGGGAACGTGAATGGAGAAAGTTTTCCTAGTAGAGCTCTTATGCTGCTAGTTTTCATTCAACAATTGTTTATTTTGTTTTTATTACGTGTGATGGCGATTCCAAGGTAAAATCAAATTTGTATCCTTCCCTCAAAGAGATTATACTCTCAGGGTAGAGTAGACTTTTGCGTAGAGGTAACTCTATGCAACTGAAAAAGTTGAAACTCGTTCAGTGCTAACCATCAAAAAAGTCCAAATCCAGTTGATTTCTTTTCTTTTTTAACTTGATTTCTAACTGGAAGAATCAGAGAGGGCTTCACGGAAACATGGCATTTACCATGAATTTGGAGGTAGAATCTTGGGTGGAATGGATCAGGCAAAGTATCCATTGAGAGCAAAGTCAGGAAAAGAATTTAGGATGTTTTTTCCCTGGTGGCTAAAACCCTGGAAACCAGCTTTGGTGGTGTGGTTGAATTAACCAGGCTTAATTCCTATCACATGCTATTGCAGTTTAATAAATTCCTGCAGTTAATGAAAGCTTTTTTTCCCCCCTGCCTCCTGCAGTGTGCTGCTCTGGTTGGTGAAGACCAGCCTCTTTGCCCAGATCTTCCTGAACTTGACCTTTCTGAACTAGACGTGAACGACTTGGATACAGACAGCTTTCTGGGTGGACTCAAGTGGTGCAGTGACCAATCAGAAATAATATCCAATCAGTACAACAATGAGCCTTCAAACATATTTGAGGTAAGGGCATCATCCCTTGGCGAAAATTAATTTCTCATTGAACGTGGCTTGGGCCATCATATCATTACTGGCCTGAAAGCGTATCGGCTTCTCACTTTGCTGTCATCAAAAGGCTTCTTATCACAGGTAGGCCCTTCCTCTTTCGTGGAAGAACAGTGTTTGGCAAATGAGTGGACTCGCTGTTGTTGTTTTGAGATCTGGGGGGGCTAAGGGCCCCTAACAGAGCGCATTACTCTGTGTCGAAATACTAAGGGGTTGTGAAAGCTTTCCGGACAAAGAAGAACAAGAGTCTAAACCTGTTTGTTCCTGTCTATTTCCCACAGAAAAGTGCCTAATGTAAATTAATGCGAAATGTAAAAGAATGCATTTTTTTTTTTTATCCAGGAGATTAGACGTCTGCCTTTATTTGTCTCACAAAGTTAGTGGGTAGTTATTATTATTGTCATTTTTTTAAAATTTTTTTTTCAACGTTTTTATTTATTTTTGGGACAGAGAGAGACAGAGCATGAACGGGGGAGGGGCAGAGAGAGAGGGAGACACAGAATCGGAAACAGGCTCCAGGCTCCAAGCCATCAGCCCAGAGCCCGACGCGGGGCTCGAACTCACGGACCGCGAGATGGTGACCTGGCTGAAGTCGGACGCTTAACCGACTGCGCCACCCAGGCGCCCCAGTTATTGTCATTTTTTTGATCAGACCTCTGATTTCTCTACAGTATAGAAATGTCTAAGCCCAGCTATTCTAATATTTACTTACAAATTAGTAAAAATTCGCTTACCTTTCAATAGGGAAAATTACCTCCTAGGCTCCAGACTCTTATTATAAGCCTACCCTGTAATAAGGAATGTTAATCTACTCCTATTAAAGTGTTACTTTGAAAAAAGAAGTTCTTTCTTACAAGATCAGCACTCATTTACTTAAGAAGAAATGGTTTCTTAGAGGGACAAACATTGAGCAGTCTGGCAAATGAACTGAATAAAGGTTGTTGAGTCAACTAGTTTTCAATATCACCACTACCAGCACCCCCATCATTGTCTAACATCTTCTCCCTGATATGTGCCAGGCCCCATGCGAAGCACTTTAAATGTCTTTTGTATCCCACCAGCAGAACCATTCCTTAAACTTCAGGGTATTTGGTTGAGATCTCAAGTCATTAAGAAAGCCAATTTTACAATATTTATTGAGTTTTTCCAGCACCCAGCGCATAAAAAGCGCCGAATAAATGTTTATTGAGTCATTAAGAAAACCAATTTTACAATATTTACTGAGTTTTTTTTTTCCAGCACCCCAGCACACAGAAGGTGTTGAATAAATGTGGGTCGACTGATAAATGACCGGTGACTATAGTAATGTTAATAACAGTAATAGCGATAACAGCAATGGCCAAGCTTTTGAGACACCTGTGCTATGTATGTGTCATCTCGCATATCCCTAAAACAACGTATTTTTTAGGTACCATGAGTACCGTTCCCATTTTCCGTCGAGTCTCAGAGAGGTGAAGTGAGTCTCAGACTCCGAGTCTCAGAGAGGTGAAGTGATTTTCCCCAAATCACACAGTTGAGAAATAAAGACCAGGGATCTGAACCCCAAATTGATGTGATGTCCAAGGCCATATCAGTGATAAAAATAGAGTACCAGTGAGGTGGGGTGACAACCATCCTTCACAAAGACATATCAAGCTGCTGCTTTGCTGAATATATTTAAAAATAGAACAGACTCGTTCCTTTCAGTGTTGGTTGACATGGGAGCAGGAATAGTTGGGGAGCCAAAGTGGCTGTAGGTTCCGTCCATGGCTAAGAGTTTCTAATATGTCTGAACAGAGTCTTGGATGAGAACTTAAGATGGGGGAGTCCGGGCTGGGGAGAAGAGGCACTGAAGGTCTGCGGTTAGTTCTATTTCCCAGGCTTCTCAGCCGGGTCTTTGAAAGTTCATGTGAGGACTTGGCTAGTTAGAACTGGTAAATTGAACATTCCTCATTCAGTACACTTGTCAGGCGACAGGCCCGTTTTAAGTCATGCTGCATTAAATAAACAGTACTTTAAAAAATGTCCATCTCTATAGACCTCTTATCTAAAAATCGGTATTCCATTTTGGGTGATTGCCATGCATTTTGTAGGTGATGGCCAGGGAATAACTAAAAGGTGGGGGTGGGGGGCATGGCGTGGGAGTCAGTGCCTCCCCGGTGAGCTAGTTTCAAAAAAAATCCCTTCCCCATGACCTTGTGTCCCCATATTTCATGTTGTGGCACCTGCACGAGGCATTTCTCATCGGTACCTTGAGGAGACTTGGTTCAGCAACTGGTTATATATAGGTGCTTTAATCTACACGAAGACACCTCTTTTGGTTCTGTGTATAACTTTCTACCACTGATAGAATTGTTTTCAATGCTCTAAAACACAGGGTTCATTTAATTTAATTTCTCATTAGCTCATTTTAAACCAGTGACTCTCAACCGAAAGCAATTTTGCCCCCCAAGGGACGTTTAGCAGTGTCTGGAGATGTGTTTGATTTTTTTTTTTTTTAGGACCGAAGGCAGGAGGACGCTCCTGGCGTTTCGTGGGTAGAGACCACACACAGGACAGCTTCCCACAATAAGGAGCTGTTTGGCCCCAGAGGATAATAGTGCTGAGGTTGAGAAACCCTAAAAAAAAAAAAAAAAAAAAGTCACTGAAATTCCCTTTTGTAAAACACTAAAGATGAACTGGTCAGGTTTCAGAGAGACTACATAGTTAAGACACAGGATATGAAGGATCAGAAGCTGGGGCGCCAGGGTGGCTCAGTCCGTTAAGTGTCCAACTTCAGCTCAGGTCGCCACCTCGCGGTTTATGGGTTCGAGCCCTGCATCGGGCTCTGTGCTGACAGTGCAGGGCCTGGAGCTTGCTTCAGATTTTGGGTCTCCCTCTCTGCACCTCCCCCACGCGTGCTCTCTCTCTCTCTCTCCACCCCCCCCCCCCCCGTCTCTCTCTCTCTCAAAACTAAAATAAACATTCAAAAAAATATGTAAAAACAATCAGAAGCCATATAAAATTGTGGAGATGCCCAGGGCCTCGGGACTGAGATGTCAGGAATTCTGTCAGTGACAGCAGAAGTGACCATTTAGATAACTGTAACCGTTTTCTCTGATGTCACAAAACTCATTCTTCTCTGTCTGTGCAAAGGGTAAGGCCGTATGTGGCAATACTGTGACCCAGGGCCGCGGCTTCCTGAGCATTTGCATACAGCCAGCATGCCTCTACTCTTTGCCCTCTAGTGTTAAACTCAGACATCTTTTCTATAACAGGGGGAGGAAAAAGTGTGTGCGGAGTACAGGTGGAATTCAAAAATTGTGTCTTCCCCTGGGCGGTTGGTCCATGCACAACACGGTAACCCTTGAACGGCCACGGCTTTGTGTAGCTTCCTGCGGCTCCCCGAAGCCCTTCCCGGAGCCTGTGCCTTTAAGCCTCTCCCCGCGGACTTTACCCCGGGCTCACTTTCTTCCAGTTCTCAAAGCCCTGCCTCATCACATTTGTGAAGTCCTTGTACTTGAGCAAGCCAAACAGTCACGGTTTCCGCCACCTCTGATGTACCAATACGAAGCATTATCTACCTCAGATTCCCAGAATAAAATAAGGCACCAGGAGTGAAACACTTTCCCTGGCTCAAGCAGCACGTGGAAACTGACCACAGGGTTTCTGAATTCTAATCAAAGCAGAAAGCAAGGGGTGTTTAGCGATACGGATGGGATCCGGGTGGCTTGCAGATCGTGTAGCAGAATGTTAAAACCCCACGAGTGCGTAGAAATTCCTTCCTTTGGCCTCTTCCGTGCGTTCGGATCTAAGTTTAATTTTTATCGGACTTTAGAAGAAGAGAAGAATGGCATTGAATGTCACGGTTTGGGGAGGAGTGAATTCCTCCGTGAGAGCCGGCGGGGGGGGGGGGGGGGGGGGGGGGAGGGGCAACGCGCAGTTGTCCATGTCGATTGAGAAATTGGACACACAAACAGCCGTCTCTGCTTGCACAACCTCTGTCGGAGGTGTAAATGCAGGTGACCAGGTATTATTCAGAGGCCACTTAGAAGAAAACAGGACACAGGCGTTTGTAGGTGCGGCCTCCTGTGAATCTAATCCATGTGTCAGGAAAACAGGATGCTGTCTCTGGACCGGTTGGTAGCAAGATTTATGTTTCAGAACATTGCAACATAACTTCCTTCCCTCTCTTGCCTTTGTGCATTGTTTGGAGGAGGCGAATAAAGGAGTACTTTTACAGCATGGCATGGTGTAAGGATGGGTGGCACAGGATTAGTTTAAACAGCGCATTGGCCCTTCTGGGTCACCGTGGGCCACCTTGTCCCTGCTTTATTTGAATATCTGCTTTCAGTGCCTCCTTGATACAACTGAATGAGCATCTTTCATTCATTAGTCTCTTACTTCTGAATGCAGCTACTTGGAGTTCTTTACAACACGGCAAGGGAGAATGTAGTTGTCTCTAGGTCATTACTCATAATATGTTCTGAGGCCTGCCTTTGCGAATGGGCAGAGAAGGGCTCACAGCTGCACCCAGCATTCATGTCAGGTGATTACGGGGACTCCGCGTAAGGTCTGACACTGTGGACTTTTGTGGGAGTCAAACTGGGGGTAGTTTCCTGCTATCTGTTCCTAAGGTATCCTATCATGCTAACAAGGGAATTATGATTGGAGGCTTTGGAGGATGCTTAATTATTCTGGTGAGGATGTAAATGATTTTATATTTCTTCTTGTGACTTTCAATTGTATTCTTTTTGTCTCTAAAATGGGCACATACTATGTACTTACGAAAGAGTTAAAAAATAAAAAGCAATCAAAATTTGGCTCTTCAAGTGATCGTGAGCATTTTAGAAGCAGGGGACTTGCTTGTCTTGTTCCCTGAAGCTTTTCTAGATGTTTTGTTAGCAAACATCAGAAAGTAAGTACTGAAAATATTTTACAAGATAATGAATGAACGGACCATCATACATTTATTGATGGCGTGAACTGCCTTAGGTCATGTGAAGATTACATACAAAGCAGAAAGGATCTGTTTTCCTAAAGGACCTCAAGCCTGATTTGGGATGTCAAGTGAAGAAATGCGGAGCAATTAGCAAACAATGAAAGACTGCATACACATATGTATGTATGTATGTATGTATATGTTTAAGTTTAGCAATTAGATAACGTAAGACTGTATATTCATGTATATGTGTGCATGTATATTTAAGTACATGGGGTTACATATTAATATTATATTATATATTCTATATATGTGTGTGTGCATATATACGTGCTGTGTGTGTGTGTGTGTGTGTGTGTGTGTGTGTGTATCCATCCTAGCTGAGGAGGGAAGCAGAAAGAATAACTTCACCATGGCTAATCAGAGAATAAGAGTGAAGTGTTTTCGTACAGGGGGTATGACAGTGAGGAGTGTGATTCCCCCAAAGTAAAAATATATACTGATAGGAACGTAGGAGGAGGAGGAGTAGGTTTGGATTTAGGGTGGGTACAAAATTATGACCGTCCACGGGACCCCGGTTGGGAATGTTTAGGGTTTACATAGTAGGGATTGGGGTGCCATGAAGATTTCTAGCGGGAGAGCCCTATAATGGAGATGGGATTTAAGCGTGTTCATTCTGATAATCGTAAGAGCTGTGGACGAGCAGAAAGTAGAAGAAATTGGACCGCAGGGCTTGCTGCATTTCCGACACCATGCAATGCAGGTGCAGCGAAGGGACAAGGTGACAGCAGAGGGGATGGTGTCCAGGGAACAAAGACTTGAAGCACCTTGAAGGAAAATTCCATCAGCCCTGATGAATATGAGTTAGGTTAGAGAGGGAAGTGGCAAAGAATGCTAACTCAAAAATACTCCAAAGGGAACCAGAACTCCACGGAGAGCTTCCTGGTTACGTTTCTACTCACCTTTAGGAGCCGAAGTACCTTCTTCGGACTTGTGAGTCATTTTACAAAGGGGTTCCCCATCTCTCTGCTGCCTCAGGGGCAGAACATATTTAACCCTATCCACAAATTTATGTGGTGTCTGCTTTTTTTCACTTGTCTCCTTGGAGGAAATTCTGCAGCCTTCCATGGTAATGAATTCCTGCTCCTGACTGTGCCTGTGGTCAGACAGACTTTTCTATGAATGGCAAACCTCTTGGAATTTTAACACAACGACAGAGAAAAAATATGAAAAAATATGCGTCAGAGCACCCTCACCTTAATTTAATCATCAGGAGAATAAATTTCCCTTTGTTATTTGGAGACGCTAAATTAGTTTACAATAATCACTTCTTTGAGATTTCTGGGATTTCCATTTGCAATCAATAAATGTTTGTCATTTGAATGAAATTTACAGCCCCCAACCAGATTTTTGCCACACTTGGCAATGACACTTAACGGAGAACATCAACTTCAAGGAAGAAAAATAATAGCCGTTTAAGTGGGGAGATAATTGGCTGTAACATAAGAACATTGAAAAATGTTGAAACTCATGGAGACTTATGGAGTATTTTAAAAATTTATGTTGTACTTATCTTTGCCTTTGTAATCTACCACAAAAATTCCAAATTCTGGGTATAAATCAGTTAGATGTTCATCTTGGAGAGTCACAAATCAGGAAGCAACAATCTGACCCAGCCTGTGTGCTGCTTTGTTTTCAACCTCTACTGTCGGCTTATCTTGAGGGAGACTAAAGAGTGTTGTTGTTGTGTGTGTGTGTGTGTGTGTGGTCATCTACCCACCTCAGTTAGAGACTATTTTAGACTTCTTTGCCTTGATAACATCTGCCTTATCTTGGGAACATCTGGTTTATCACCGTATTTCCTCCCTGCCATTATGCTGACCGCTGGAAAAATAGGGCTCAGGAGTCCTGACCCACACGGTGATGTCTAACTGGCATCACCCCCCACTAGTAAATGGCAAGTCGCTTGCAGGTGCTGGTTACATGACCATCTTTCACCATCACTAACTCTCCTGGTGCCTGCTTTTGCTAATGTAAGTTGTGGTTACAGGAGACGAGGTCGGCGGCTGTTTTTCATGGAAGTCGATCCAGTCCTTAGCCATTTGCAACTTGGAAAGTGAGAATCTATATGTTTAATTAGGCACAATGATTGCAGAATGTACCATTTTGTGTTTTTTTGAGTAGAGACCAATTATTTCATGCCGGATACTCTAGGTGTTCTCAGATGTGGGTGAGCCATTTTATGGGCATAGCTTAGGTTTCCCCCATCTTTTGGATTCATTTAAGTGGATAATTTAACTAAAAATGACTCTGCCCAGATTTCTTTGGGGCCAGAAAAGTGGAGACCCACATTCACAAGGAGGTAAACCTAGAGAGGAATCAGGAAAAAGTGGCTCATGGCCTCTTAGATTTACTTGAAGGATATTAGTGTTGGTTAAAGTAATCAAGATTCGGGGTGCTGGATTGGACAAACTGGCTATTTGTGTAGCCACGGTGTGTGCTTGTATAGTAACCTTACCCATATGTTGTGTCTATTTGTCCATGTCCCCCTGTCTGTATGTGATATCGTGGAGACACAGCCCAGCAGATGGCTCACCTCTGAATGAGATCAACACACAAAGCAGATAAAAAGATGAACTTTAAAGCTCATGTTGTTAAACAGAGAGCCAAATTGTTCTTCTACTGTTCCCTACCCTAGACTTCACGTTTTTAACAAGGTTAATTTGTCCCTATGATTACATGCCTATTCTTTTAGCAGTGAAAACTTTTATTGTGGGTTTTATAAAGTGAATTACCTGTAATGTAAAACAATTTTGTAAGGACCATTTTTTTCTTTCCCTTTCTTTTCTTTCTTTTCTTTCTTTCTTTCTTTCTTTCTTTCTTTCTTTCTCTCTTTCTTTCTCTCTCTTTCTTTTTCTTTTCTTTTTTCTTTCTTTCTTTCTTTCTTTCTTTCTTTTTCTTTTCTTTCTTTCTTTCTTTCTCTATTTCTTTCTCTCTCTCTTTCTTTTTCTTTTCTTTTTTCTTTCTTTCTTTCTTTCTTTCTTTCTTTCTTTCTTTCTTTTTCTTTTCTTTCTTTCTTTCTTTCTTTCTCTATTTCTTTCTTTCTCTCTCTCTTTCTTTTTCTTTTCTTTTTTCTTTCTTTCTTTCTTTCTTTTTCTTTTCTTTCTTTCTTTCTTTCTTTCTCTTTTCTCTTTCTCTCTCTCTCTCTCTCTCTCTCTCTTTCTTTCTCTCTCTCTCTCTTCCCACCTGTGAGGCTACTTCCAAGATTGTGTGCTCTGAAGTATAGTTTTGAAAGCAGAGCAGGATACCAAATTTTCCTGTAGCCTGCCACAGATGCTGGCTTACAAGTAGCTAGGATGAGAGGTAGGGAAGGGGGAAGAGAGATACACAATGAAATACACGCTCTTATTCTTGGCAAGGGCAAAATTTTATGAAGATAAATGGCTTCTTATCCGTTAGGCCGTTTGTCCCAAAACAATGATGGGAGATACTTTTGTGCCTTTTCTGTTCCAAAGTGATAGAATAATTTGCATAGTCTGAGATTCTAAACACCATTACCTTGTAGACCTGCCCATCTCTATTACTACTGCGAGTTATTCATTCAGGGTTTGCAGCCAAATGGGTTAATGAGTTACCAGATCTTGCGTAAAATGACTTGGCCTGACTTTGAAGCAACTACTTTTTGCTTTCTTTTTTTTTTTTTTTGGCCAGTCTTGTGATTGGTGTTAATTCGCTCTAGAGACCAAGCCTCCTATAGAATCTTTCTTGTCCCCCCCACCCCCCAGAAGTATCTTCCTTAAATACTCTCCCTGTAACCATTTTCATTCTTTCCCAAACATGTGCTTGAAGGCAGTCAGTGCAAGGGGCTGCAAGCAGGCTGATAGGGCAGGGAGGAGGGAGGAAACTCGGTAGCCAAATCCTTGGTGGCTGATGCCTTTCCTTGTGCCAAATCAGCACCATTTCTCGGAGCCCTGTCTGCAGCACAACTGAGTTTAGAGTGAGTTCCTTGGTGTTCCTCACGCAAAATGCAGAGCTGGAGCTCTGAACTTTGAAGGAAAGCCTCAGAGCTATTTGCAAAGTGCTGGTGCTTAGTGAATACTAAATTACATTTAGGAAATCGTCTACTGCTACCCGTTATACTTCATTTTTATTCTTGACACAGACACCTAAATCAGAGAACAGTAACATTTCAGAGATTATGGAAGCAGTTTGGGTATGTTCCAACACTATAATAGGATCAGAATTTTAAGGCCTTTTGTATTATTACCAATAGTCACTTAGTTTCTGCTGCAGTGTACTTTGTGGGGAATTACAGCTTTTACTAAAAAGATTAAAATGCTATTATGCAAATGATTGCAGTATGTTATTATGTTTACAAATTAACATCCATGGCTCAACACACAAATTAACTAACTATTCTATCTATGTTATTAAGGATTTAATAAAGTAACTGTTAATAAAAATGGGTAGCTTGGAACACTTAATAGGAAACAATCGTGATTTAACACAGAACTCGAGCGTGGTGTTTAATGTTCTAGGTGATATAATGGTAAAATAAAGTTGAGCAAAGCACACAGAAGAACCAGGACCGTGTGAAACGCAGAGCTCCTTGTCTGAGATGCTGACGACCATGAACTAAGTAGCTGCAGGCTACAACGTACAGTGGGCAGCATATCAATAAATCTAAGCAAAGCACACAAGGCATCTTCTATTAATAAATAGTTCATTGAAATGATAATTGCCCTCCATTACATGTGTGATATGTTCCGTACACGCAGAGAATACTTACATTATTCTAAGATGGAGCTCAGAGCAAATGTTGATGTGGCGAGTGGGATTTCGCTGCAGAATATCACCGTGTGATAAAAGAGGAGAAGGCCAGGTTCAGACCAAGATGGCTTTACAAACAGGCTGCAAATTGCTATTCCTGGCTGTTCATAAGAGATCATAAAAGCAAGGAGATAAGAACCGCCAAGGTCCCTGAGAAATGAACGTATGTGATTATGTTATCTTGTGGGTTGGCTTTCCTAGACAGACCGACACCACCACTTTCGTCCAACGGGAAAAGGAGAGAGAGAGAGAGAGAGAGAGAGAGAGAGAGAGAGAGAGAGAGAGAGATGCCGATTCTGGATGGCAAACTTTGTTAGATTGGGGAAGTTCCAAAGCACTGTAATTAAAATGTTTCCAAAGAGACCCAGGATTCCCATCACCGAATCCTTTGCTGGATCTCAAAACAAGAGCGAGAAGTGTTACCCAACACTAAGCAAACAAACAAACAACGAGGACACAAAAGAGTCACTAGACAATCCTGGAACAACTTGCTTTCGATCTCAAATGTTGGGGACTTACTTTTCTTAGCAGCGAGATAAAAATGTTGAAGACTCCTACGTAAACAGCAGCCTTTTTAGGCCAACCTGAAAATATATAATTATGTAACAAATCAACAATTACCTTTCCAAGTCTACCTACCGAGGGCAACTAACCTGAGCTTCTGAGCGGGAATATCTGGGTATACTTAAGAAACACGAGCAGATGGGGCGCCTGGGTGGCTCAGTCGGTTAAGCGGCCGACTTCGGCCCAGGTCATGATCTCACGTCCGTGAGTTCGAGCCCCGCGTCGGGCTCTGTGCTGACAGCTCGGAGCCTGGAGCCTGTTTCAGATTCTGTGTCTCCCTCTCTCTCTGACCCTCCCGCATTCATGCTCTGTCTCTCTCTGTCTCAAAAATAAATAAATGTTAAAAAAAAAATTAAAAAAAAAAAAAAAGAAACACGAGCAGGGAAAGCAACCACAAACTTGGTCAAGGTTTGGTGTCCTTGCGTGCAATACAAGCAATTTGTTTTGTTCTGAGTCCCACCTCTGTTGGAAAAACTCCTTATGCAAATGTTTGATATCTAGCTCCAGCAAGGCGCCTGGTTCCTTCATTTCCTTCCACATTCGGATAAATTGTGTTGTTCTTCACTCTTCCAAATTTGTCCTTATGGAAGCAAACGCTTGCAAATTGGTTGAAGCTCGCCGAGGGGAAAGAGAGGGAGGGAGGGGAGCGGGAGGAAGAGGGAAAAACCTGACCCCAAACAGTTGCCGGGGACAGCTTCTGGTTTGATGGTTTGTGGCCTTGTCCGGTTCCCAGGCACCTGATCGGGAAAGTGGTACAGTCCTGTTATGCAGGCATTCTGGAACGCCTGCCAACATTCACCTGACATGACCAAGGTTTAAAGTACTTGCTGCAACTTGAGGGAGCGTAGTGGAAACGTGTGCCTGTGTGTGTGCATACACATTTACATTTCTCTTCTTTTCTTTTTTAGAGGAAAACACAAAGCGATAACTCGCCATAGAAGGGTGGTAAAATAATTAGTCCAGCAGACAAATGCCTTGGCCCATGTTTAAACAGAGCTTTAAGGACACAGTGTTCTCAACAGTCACATATCTAAATACAAACCAGTGTCAGCTGCCATGCAGACCAGAATGTAATAGCCCGTTCTCACATAGGTCATCGCCAATCCATTTTGGTCGCAGTCACACTGCACATCTGTTTCTGCATGCTGCAGCTTCTTAAGGCAGCATTTAGACTTCGTAAGGACACAAACAACCAAGCTATAAATTCCCACTGCTGGAGTTATTTTGAATAAGTGTATACTGTTTCATATTTATAATGGTGAGGCTTCCTAATATTCACAGTGAATATATAACACCGATCAGTTCAACAAGCATGAAATTGTATGTTGTCAACTTGTCACATAAATAGAGTCCTATTCAGGCTTGCGATAATGTTGAACTAACATTTTTTTCCCCCGCGATCGTCGAGAGGGTCACAAAAAAGTAGGGAGGTAGCACTTCCTTTGGGTAGATAAACAGTCAGGGCCATTGTAAAGTTGATATTCACGATGATGGGTCCCTTTTCTTCCCTCCCTCCAAAGCACTTGTTTTTCTTGGGTGAATGCTAATTGGCTAATCTGGTGTGTTTCTTCTGCCATCCAATGGTATCATTTGCAGCCAGTGCTAGAAAGCTTTTTTTGGGTTGTGTATGTGTGAGTAGCTTTTTTTGTGCTCCTTTAAAACAATTTTTTTTTTCCTATTCTTGGAGCGCAAATCAGCGCTAATTGTCATGAAATTCTCTAGCTCTACTCTGGCAAGCTTTCTTGTTGTCTCTGCACCTCTGTTAACTCTTAATTCAGTACCAGATCCCTGGTGAAAGCTGGGCATTTGGGGTGAACTCTCCTGGTCTGGAGGATTTAGAGAGATGGAGAAAAGAAATTACTGAATCCAAATTGCAACTTACTGAAAGGAGAGGAGGAGGCAGATGAAGTGTCCTCACCAGGAGCTAGGGAGAAATGGCAGGTGCCACTTTCCACAGCGACTGGTATTTCTGCACCAGAGGCGAGAGTAGAAACTGACGTCGAGTACTTTCTCACTTTTGAGAAATTCTTAGGCGTGTTCCGTCCTCCTCGTCTTCCTCAAACGGCCCGAAGACAGCAAGTGTCACAGTGTGTCTCTGCAGGTGTGGTGGTTTATCCCATCAATTGCTAACTCAACACCTCAGGGCAGTGCATTAGAAGACAGCTGTTAGGGAGGATTGTTATCCCCACCGGTCTTTTCATCCCGTATCGCTTGTGATACAGGTGGTCACATTTTCTCAGATGGTTTCCAGCTTTTGCGTATTGTCGCATTGCTTCGTGCTTCTCGATTTTAAAAGTTCTCCTAGGGGCGCCTGGGTGGCGCAGTCGGTTAAGCGTCCGACTTCAGCCAGGTCACGATCTCGCGGTCCGGGAGTTCGAGCCCCGCGTCAGGCTCTGGGCTGATGGCTCAGAGCCTGGAGCCTGTTTCTGATTCTGTGTCTCCCTCTCTCTACCCCTCCCCCATTCATGCTCTGTCTCTCTCTGTCCCAAAAATAAATAAACGTTGAAAAAAAGAATTAAAAAAAAAAAGTTATTCTATTACTTGTTTACCCATCCATATCCAAAAATAATTATCGTCGCCCACCATCATCGCCAATTTCTGGAAAGGCAGTGGTTTAGAGTCAACACAGTCCGTGGCCTCAGGAAGCTCACGGTTAGTGATAAAGACAAGTTGTTCAAATCAAGTGAGATAAGCTGTGTGATAGAGACAGCAAAGCAGGAACTTTCTCTGCCTGCTTATTACCCTGGTCATCGCTAATACATCAGTTCTACCCTTCTCTGAATTGGCACACTTACCATTTTCAGAAAGGCCTTCACCTTGAAGCGGGATTTTTCTGGAGAGCAGCTCTCCTAGTCACTGGGGCCATCCATTCCAAACCGAGAGCCTGGGCATAGGGTCCAACAAGTGCAGGGCAGTGGAACAGAATATTTGAAAATGGGAGACCTGAGCTTTCTGGTTTTCTACACATAGCGTATCAAGGAAAACAGCAGTTTGCTCCTTGGAATTGCTGAGGGAGGACAAGAGGAAGCCAACCTCAGGGAGGAACGCAGAGCTGCCAGCAGAAAGTTCTTTAACCCAAGTGCAAGGCTGACGTGATTAGAATGTTGTGCCCCTGGCAAAGTATATGGGGCTCCTTTGGAGGAAAACCATTTTGCACCATTTTAGGCCTAGTGACCTTTCTCTCTGAGAATGATATTTCTGTCCAGCCAGAAGGGCTGGCACGCTTTTGCCTATATGTGACACCCTGCATATGTGACTTTTCTGTCTCTTGGAGCCCTCTTCTCATTGACTCATGGGATAATCCTACACGGGGACTGTCTTGTTGCACACGAAGAATGTAGACCTACCCTCTTCTTCTTCTCTGTTGAGGTACCAAGCATTGTACCTCTACTGAGCTATGCTCAATATTTCCTGTAATACCTCAGTTTAAATCTCTTCTCCCCAGTCTTTTCTCAGAGGCTTATTTCTGCTTTGGAATAGTGCTTACGTAGGGAGAATTAGGTGCCTCTATTATAGGAACGCCCTTGGTTTTTCCACAGGCTCTTGGCCTAAGGACGTTAGCTTCCCTGGGTGCCATTTCATTTGTTCAGATGTGAAGTTGGAGTGTCTCATTTCCAGCCACAGTTCTCCTGGCTGCCCAGGGATTCCGGCCAACTCAGATTCTGTCCAGAAATGTTCTCATGTCAGGATCCTCTCGTGTCTTGCCAACACATGCTTAGCGGGGACACCCTGCTCTCCTCTGAGCTGCATCTATCAGCCTGGTTTTTTTGTTTTTGGTTTTGGTTTTTGTTTTGTGTTTTTCAGGTAGTGCTGCCTGATGGGCGGGCTCACCTCCTGTTCCTGCCGGAGAGGAGTCTAGGCGAATGCCTGAGCATTTGAGTGCAGTGATGCTGCATGGGATGAGTGACTTCTCTCTCCTGCTGGTCCCCAATTCCAGGGCTCTGCGTGCAGCAGATTTGAGAGTTACATTAGGTCACAGTGCCACTTTCTAGCTCCTTTAATCCTGTCACCCGGCAATCCCACCGACGTGGCCGAGGTGGCTGTCCCTGTCCTAAAGGAATGTATGTCAGTTTCTCCTGGGACAAATCTAGTCTTGCTGCTTTGCAATATTTGTTCCAACAAATATTTTGACAAAGTTTTGTCCAAGTTTGTCAAAGTTTTGACAATGTTTTGACAAAGACATTCTGTCTGCACAGAACCAAAGAATTCTCTGTGTTTAGATGCATTTGGAGGTAACTGTTCTTGGCAGATAACTGAGTCTGGTCACCCACATCGCGTGGTCCATGTCCCATCTAATTTGTCTTCGAATGGCAAAAGGTTTCTTCTCTGAGTCAGCCAAAGGCATGATACCCTCCGACAGTCCTGGGTGACCTCCCTGCTGCTTTTGTGACACAACACAACAAAACAAAACAAAACAAAACAAAACAAAACACTGATCCCACTTTTTCCCTCTCATTGCTGGTTCATTTTTATTTCCAGCTCCATGTTTCATAGCTGGAAGGGAAGATATATGTTCCACAGATAGGATGCATTTTTACTTAATCATGGTGGTTATTTTTATAATTCATATTAGGAGACCTCATTTCTTCGGCCGTTATTAACTTAGTATTATTAATTGTCCGAAACATAGCTGAGAAGCACACCATTTGTAAAACTGTCTCGGAGAAGCCAAACTGGAGGCAGAAAAATCATACCCTCACACTGAATGCATTTTCTTCCCGGATAAGCTTCTCCAGCCCTCCCTTACCACTTGCTTCCTTTTGTTTTACTTACAATTTAAACCAATCTGGTTATCTGTTTTCCAAGCGCATGGGAGATTAGAAGAAATGATTTAGAAGGTTAATGAGCTGGTAGAGGCAAGGAGATCATAGCAGGAAGTGGGCCCTGACCAAAAGAGATGAGACAAAAAATTACCAAAAAAGGAGCCACGCACTCAAAATAGGACTGGGTTTGGGGGCACGTAGCCCCGTTTTTCTTGGGGCTGTATTTCCAAAGAGCTCCCTGTGGACCTTTAGCAGTATCACCCAATGCTACAAAAATCAAATCTCGCAATTTTTAAGATGGGAGAAGTCCGAAAACGATTTTGAGCTCTTTCCGTTCAATGCTTTAAGAACAAGTTGGGTGCTTAAGTAAGTCAGCCTCTCGTTTCATCTGCACAAGTGTCTGTGTGGATTAATGCCTGACGAGGAGGATAAATGAGGCGTATATACAAACACACATGCACATTTTTGGATCTGAAAGATTTTCATGGAGTTTTGACGTCATTCTGTAAGACTTTCCCATGTAACAGCACTAAATGAGACAATGCTCCATGAAATGCTGAACTTCATTGTATGATCTGTCAGATCACTTCCTCCCTTAAAAAATGCAGCTGTTAAAATTTCCTCTGATAAAGAGGCTGCTGACTTTTTTTCTTCTCTTGTCAATACTAAAGCTCTTTGGCTACGGGGCCATTAGTCAAGACAAATACAGCTCAGCAGAGTTATTCTTAAATCAGTAATTCCCCACCTTACTTTAGAATGAAATTACCTATACTTTTCCCCTTTCTGGCTCTCTTCCCCAGTCCCCAAATAAGCCAGCGCCACAATAATGCATAATTCACGCGTGTATATTCATTTGGGGCACACTAAATTGTAATATCAGTGCTCTAAGTCATTCCCCCTTCTTTCTCATTTTGTCCGGAGACCCTTATAAATAAACCACCCACCTCAGGGCTTGCAGAATAATCACTAAAATGTGCTATTTGGTTTTGGAGAAAGGATTTCCGCTAAGGTTCGGGACTGAGTTCCCTAGATCTAATTTCTGTCTAGAAACCCAAGAAATGCTCTGACTGTGACTTCTTTATCCAAACTCTCTGGCCCAGAGAGGGCCACCTCTCACCTGAAGGGAGAGAATGGACAGCTTGGATTTCGCCACATGGGCCCTGAGCTTTGGTTAGGCCGCGACCCCTCATTACTATTCAAACTTTGGCAATTTCAAAGGCTGCTGTCCCCCCTGACTTCTGTAAGCAGCCGGGCTCCCCTGGTACTTTTTCATGCCTTAGCCTTTAGACGAAGGCATTTGTGTCTCCCTTCATGTCCCTTTCAGGAGTAATTCTTCCCGTGTTCAATTTTTCCCTTTCTCCTTATGGCTGTCGTAATAGCCCCTGATACAGTCAGGCAGCAATGACCCTGTCCATCATTCACCTGCAAGCTATTCTTGAACTAGCGGATGGTCCCTGAGTGACCAGATTACTTGTGCCAGTGGTGGGTCTTTCCACCCGACCTTTCATCCGGTGGCATAAGAGCCGGCTCCAGGCCGTGCGCAAGGCTGGCCGCCCCGCCATGTCAGTGCCCTCCGTGGAGGGAGCGGTGGGAAGGAGAGCGTCAATGCAAATTAATCGCGGAGGCAGGGATAGAGCACGGTGTGTAGCTGGGGTTACCAGAAATGACATCTGTCCTCCTCGGAGTGACAGTGGAAATACGTCTCAAGGAGTGAGCGGCCAAAGGAGATTTTCCATAGACACAATTGGCATAAACTGCCTTAGAACAAAGCGCTATTCAAAAGGCTGTGTGTTTGCCTTGGTCTGTGTTCAACCGGAGCCTTTACCGGGCAAAGGATAAACTATTAAGTCCCTACATTTAGGAAGGGGATTCGTGGCCCTTCTTGGGCACCGAGTGAGTTTTCACTGCCACACGTGCAAAGGCGCGTCTTTTCCTTTCGTGCGGGCCTTCGAATGTTGTGGCTGCGGCCGTTTAGATGTCAGCTTCCTGGCGGCATCCCTCAAGCTCTATGATGCACTTCACGAGGCAAAGGATGTGCCTCAAGTCGGCGCCTCATCGCCTTGCCAGGGCCCGGCACCAAGCCAGGCACGTAAGGGACTCGATCTCCGATGTCTGTCGATGGTTGGATTTACAGTGGCTCTACCCAAATCAGGGAGCGAGGGAGAGAATAAAACGACCTTCCCAGCCATTCAGAGCAGTCATGCTAAAAATAAGACGTGCCAAAGATCTGAGAGCGTGTTCTCTAAGAGGTGGTTTGTAAGCAGAGCCAACAGCGACAACAGTATGTTGCGTGCCTGCCCGAGAGGCTGCGAACTTACCTTCTAATTCGCTTGCTGCCCCGATGAAGACATCTGGGTGGTTTTAATGGCAGTCGGGGAGACACGTGGCTGCCTTAAGCCGGTGCACGTTGGCACATGAAGGCGCCCTTACACGTTTTACGATGGGTGTTGAGTGTTCACTCCTCTCGCCTACAGGACAGGGAGTATTTCTCATACTCCATGAAGAGCTACAGAACTGGTAGCTTTTCGAGGATCCAGAGCATCGGGGTAATTCTGCTACCCTACAAGGACCCGAATGTTACCTGGGAGCTCCCTTAGGTACGCGGCAGCCGGTTCCCAGCACGCTGTTCCCATCACTGTGCCCCTATTTCCTGGTCTGTTCTAACTCTCTTAAGAGATCCGGGCATCAGATTTCCGCAAATATTTTGTTGTTGCTGTAGTGTCCTTGTCAAAAATCACAACGGAAGGAAGGCCCCTCTCTCGGAAAAGTGATTGCGTGATTGTACAGGTTGATCGTGCCGTATCTGCCTGGCAGTTACCTGACTTCTTGGAAGAATCAAACACAAAGGCTAGAAAGAAAGGGCGGGATGGGGAAGGATGACCGATTGCCGCAGGCTTTTGGGCTTTTCAGAAGGCATGAATGTTTTTGGCCCCGCTTTCGCTTATGGGCTGGGATCATTGAAGCCAGGGTGCAAAAATAGCAAAGAGGATCCGCTAACCTGAATTTCTTAGTAGATTTTGTAGAGCAGTTGAATTCATGGTCATTTTTGCTAGTTTAGCAAAGACCTTGGCGAGTTGTCTTTGTTCGAAGGGGATGGTTTGATCAGTCCGGGACTTTAGGCTGATTCATGTGTTATAATTCAGTATGCTATTATACAGGACACTCCCATCCAGGGAATGATTTTATTCGTTCTTAAATCGATCCGTTTATCAACTGTTTAAAGAGCACCAACGATGCACCAGATTTGCAGTCAGGTACTCAAAATACAAAGACGTATGTACCGTGTACATAATCCTTCAGATGTAGGAGTTGGTGGACCGGAGAAGAAGACAGACTTAACTAATTAGAAGATAGCGGGGTGAATTCTGTGGTCAAGTTGTGGCAATGAAGTGCCACAAATACACAAAGAGAGCGTAAAAATGTCTGCTAAAACAGAGAGGAGAATTGATAAGGGTTGGTAGATTATAGGGTCGTGAGACTTGATTACATCAGACATTAAACATTCCTGTTGATTTATAAAATGTAGTAAATTGCATTTCTCCTCAGGGGGAAACCAGAACGGTCAGGAAAAAGGAGGCGCACAGTAGGCTTTTCCTGACCTTTCCAGTAAGGCCAGTCTACATGGTGCTTGGCAGTCCGACAGCTCGTTAGATTTTAACAAAAGCAACAGAACTAAGTAAGAATTCCTCAGTCAAGCACCCCGGGTACTATCTCTGAGAGCAAATGTGACATAGAGAATGAGAAATGAATTAAATAGTCAGCTACAGCAAGCCAAACTTAAAAAAAGCCCTGAAATGACCAAAAATGGAAACATATTACAGTTATCTGCATTCACAGTACAGAACAAGTTTGGTCGTATTTAAGATAATTCTCTAGTGCCTGCTATTTTTAGCCCAAGGGTAAGCTCCTCTAAGAGTCTTTCAGAATTGCATCCCTTTAACCTGGCCTAACAAACTAAGCCAATAAGCTGTCTGATTTTCCTCGTCCATCCGGGAGGAAGAGAGATAGCTAAAACAAACCATTTGCGGGGAAAATGTTTGGCCTATCTTGTATTAAGAGCTTTTTTTCATATAGATTTTTAAAACATCCCAATATTAAGTGTTGCCTGTCAGAGACCAAAATGTCAAGCTTTGCTGTTTTGAAATTGTAGGCTCATGGTTATAAAAAGAGGATTTTATAGGCCTAGTCTAATGGAAATAAACATTACTCCATTACCTTCGGTAAAACCAAATCTTTACAGTTCAAGCTATCATTATTAGTGTCTACGAGAAGAAAGAAACGTTTCCAGGGGGTTTATTTATTTTTTTTAGGCAAAGGAAGACCGGCGAGCTGTACCACAGCAAATGAAAGTTTTCTTAAAGCTTTCCCCTCAGTGACTTTGCAGTGTGTAATTTAAAAGCAGAGAGCAAAGAAAATGCAGTTTTAAAACACTAGGCTGGCTATTCCTGGCATCTTTCTTTCCTACATATTAAGAGCCCTTTGTAAAACCATTGCTCTTGTCTGTTCTTGTCCGTCTGTCTCTATACAGTATACGTAAACGGCTTTATCAGCTCTTGATTGTGCACACTTTCTCCTTAGTGCGTGCTTCTGCGTGTGTGTGTGTGTGTGTGTGTGTGTGTGTGTGTGTGTTTGTGTGTGAGCTGTCCCTGTTTCAATCGTATGACCATATTAGGCGGACGCTTGAAATGTCTTCTTTTCTACTTGGTTCACCAGAAACAATGCTGCTAATCCTCAAAGTTTACAATTGTTCCAAGGTTAACCAGTTTCCTGAAATTCAGAAGACTGAATCTGTCAGTTCAGTATGGAGTAGATTTTAGCCACAGACGCTCCCTGTCAAGCAGTCAATTGCCAGATATTTATTGTGCTCATATATTATATACGGTGTTACGCCAGGTATGATGGGGAATAGAAGGGGCTTTAGAGCAGGACCTCAGTCCTCCAGGAGACTTGTCACCAACTTGCAGAAATAAGATAGCCATGCCCACAGAGTGGCAGTCAGAAAAGTTTAGGACATTTAGAGATATCCCACCATGTCCCAGACACATGCCTAGGCTCCTCTCTGACGCATGATTCTACCTTCCTTACCAGCCTGTTGGTTAGCATTTCATTGGGCCCCCGGTAAGTTCCCCAATCACTACCTTTGGTTATGCCTGGATTCTGTCTTCCTGCAGATTAGGAATTTAGGAGTTAGTATTTAACCAGAACTCAGATTTCCTGGTTCCCATCACATCTCTTGCGGGGGGGGGGGGGGGGGTGGTGGTGGGTGGGAAGCGTCAGGAGGATGGAATTGCTCTCTTCTGTGAGCGAGCCTCGGAAACACTGGCCACTTGCACGGGCATCTCCCAGAATATGTGTGCTTTATCCAAATGCCCTATTGACTGTTAAATGATCAGAGGGTGCCAATTTCTGCAGAGGAGCGGGTGGGATATGGGCATCCATCGCCCCACAGCGGAGTCTGCTGCCAGTGAGGTGTTTTGTGCTTTGCAAGCTTGTTCCTGATCTTTACTCCCCTTTAAGACCGGCTGTTAATCTTTAGCACAGGCTGACTCTGCAACACGGTGCACACCAGGTTGCTTAACTTCTTGTTTGTGTGCTCCCAGGGATCAGAAACCAGTCTGCTGTTTTTTCCCCCAGACCACATAGGGTCACTGCCTCTGTCTCTCTGTCCTTTGTTCTCCATGTTTGGTCGGTTGCTGAAGACTTCCTCCTGGGTCTTAGGTGAATGTTCACCATCTTCCTCCATCAATTCTTTTTATCTTTCACTAACTCATACTTAAGCGAGCTCAGCCTCCTTTACTGCCTCCCTCTTCCCTCGGTCATCCTGAACATATCATACTCCACACACACCATACTTAATTATGAAAGGGACCATTATTTTTCAGCCTCTGCTGTGTGCCTAGGCTTTGCCAAAAACTATAGTACTTGTAAAAGGGGTTTGGGGATCATCGTTGGGGATGCACGACTTCATGAGGAGATAAAGCCCACGCATGTGACACAATCAGACAGTGGGTGAAAGGTGGATTGTCACTCAACAAATCTCTATTCCAGGCACCGTGTGGCACAGAAGAGTCAGCGATTTTGCTCCTGCCTTCAGTTTCCATTAAAAAGTAACTGTCCCATGAGGAGATGTGATCATTGGCATGATATTGGCAAACTACACTAAGAGTTTTAGAGGTGGGAAGAGATCCATAAGACCAGTGGGGCAAGTGGGAAGTCGGGCTGGTGGAAAAATAGATCTTCAAGATGGAGAGAGATTTCTGTCGGCAAAGAGGAAAGGAAAAGACAGTTGACCCTGAGCAACATGGGTTTGAGCTGCATGGATCCACTTACACGTGGATTTTTTCAATAAATGTCTACATAATACTGTAAACATATTTTCTCTTCTTTATGATTTTCTTAATCACATTTTCTTTAATTTACCTTATTGTAAGAGTACAGTGACTACATTTTACATGCAAAATATGTGCCCATCGACCGTTTATGTTATCGGTTAGGCTTCTGGCCAGCAGGAAGGAATTAGTAGTTAAGTTTGGAGCAGGGCAAAAGTTATACCCAGGGTTTTGATGGCGGGGGGCATCATTGCCCCTAACTCCACATTGTTTAAGGGTCAAAGGTCATCTCATTACTTACATAATACTTATTCGGCACCTGCTACGGGCCAGGATTCATGTTAGGTGTTGGCATAACTGGATAGGGTAGAGATGATGTTATGAGCAAAGTCAGTAGTGAGAAGAACCCCAAAGGTGATCGGGAAATAAGGACCCATCTAACTGGGCAGAAGAGAAAGTGATACAAGTGAATGGAATCTTAGAATTATACTCAATGAATATGAGACAGTTTTAGTCTAGCCCTAGGGACACTGAGGCCCAGGCATGTTAAGTAGGTTGCATAACGGACCTCAGCCTGACGTCAGGACGAGCAGGGAGAAGACAGACTATAGGGTTTGTTGTCACGGAAGAAGGGTTATCTTGGACGGAGATTGCAGGCAGGAGCCCAGTGAGCAGGCTGTTGTGGTTTTCGAGCTTGAAGCAATAGGACTGAATTAGGGGGTGACGGTGGGGTGAGCGGAAGGGCTGGATGTGGGCGACGTTGTGAAGAAGAATCGATACAGATCTTTATCACATGAAGTGATAGGTTCAATGTTGCGGTGAGAGAAAAGGAAGCGAAAATGACTGGTTTCGAGCCTGTGTGATTTAGAGGATGTGGGGTCAGTTAAGGAAAATAAGAGAATCAGAGGAGGATCCGGTTGAGGGAAGGAGCTAAGAGGAAAGATCTGGAATGCGATGTGCGTAGATTGTAAATGGGGTAGCTGCTGTTGGGGGTCTATGAACGAAATATAGTGACTGAGCTGGAGAGCAGTCACGGAAGTCTTTCAGAGGGGAGCTGTCTTGAAGAAAATGTTCGTTTGGCAGACACAGTGGATGGGGGAGTTGAGGGTTCCCCTCTGTCGGATGTATTACGCATTCTTCACTTTCACTCTGAGGTCGATAATTTGCCAGACTTCTTGCCAATAGTAATAGTAACTTTGGGTGTCTTTGTGTGCCAGACCCTGGGACTAAACAGTTTTCCACGGCGTTTTAATGTGAAAAACCTTAGTTTTCTAAAGTTTAATGTAATAAATTAAAAATAAATGATCTCACCTGATTTTCTTAATCACCATGTTGGGTTGGAGGGTGTACCTCATTTTACGGGTCCGAAAGTAAGGCTCAGAGAAGTAACTTGCCTAGGGCCACGTTACAAAAAGGAACCAGGAGGACTGGGATTGCCCAACTCCAAAACTTAAAATTTGAACCACTCGCTTACACTGCCTCTGACTTAATACCTCTATCGCCAGGCACTAAGCTTCTCATCCCCTCCCACTCCCAAGCCTTTTTCAAATTTTCCAAATGCCTGGAATTATTTCTGTCCTCTTGTTTTCAATCCTGCTGAATTTTAAAATCGCAGGAACCTCTCAAATTCAGGAAGTGTTCCCTGATTAATTCCACCTCTACCTAAACAGCTAACAGAGCCCAGACCTGATCTTGCTGGAGCAGATTTCATGTTATTTAGCCGAGAGATCAGCATGAAGCCATGCTGCCACAGACTGGTCAGCAGATCGCAGTTCGTGCCCTGCTGCCCATGGATCCGTAGATGTTTCCATTTGCAGAGAATTGCTCTTGAAAGCACATATTAAAATCGTAAGGCCAGTAACTATTTGTGATGTTCTTTGCTCCCAGCGTGCATGCTTTTGATACTTGTTGACTGATTAACCATGATTTTTTTGGCATTTGATTGAGAAGGAAGGCAATTCTGAAGTATTGATAATGCATCCTAACCTTGGCCTTAAAGTCCTTTATTGAACTCTTGGGCATGTCTTCGTAAAGTAGATTTGGTAGAATATACCTGCAAGATAAGTCTCCCGAAAGACAAGTTTCGTGGAGAATATAACTCTTTTAAAATGCAACTGAAACTAGGCATATTCCCCCAAATAAACCATTTCTTACAAATTGCACTTAGCTCTGATCATTCTCCTTCCCTTAGCAGGCACCAAATCATCTTGCAATTGTGGCTGTGTAGTTTTTTTTCTTAACATTTTGGCTTTCTGTTGCTCTTGGCTTAAGGTGTGAAACCACACCTTATTCATCTTTTTCTTAAATGCAACACCTCGCACATACGTAATAGAAACCAACAAATACATGCCGTGGGGTTACGTGTTATTACTGAGGTACGTATTATTACCTCAGTTAAGTTATAAGTAGGGATGATGATTTTTTAATTCCTTTTGGTTCCTGTGTTCTGCTAGCCATTCTTTAGTACCTAGTTCAAAATTCTGGACACAAAGGGTACTCCATATCGAATGAATGAATGAATGAGTGAATGAGTGGCATTTAACTCGTGATCTCCTAAACCATCCTGGAAATGTTTTTAGGAGACTGGGAAGATTACCTGCGTAATAAGATCCTCTAAGCAGTTGCCGGGCTGGGTCTGGTGAGTGTATCAAAATTTTGGTTAGGCCAACGAGTCCATTTCAGCTTGTTTTATTCACTGTTTCGAATAATACAAGTTTTTGTGCATTGATGTTTAAGATAAAGCGGTGCCCATTGTGCATTTCTGGTTATGTTTACAAAACAGTGTTTTATTGCCATCTAAACAGGAGAGGGCCCGCAACCAGCCCCATTGCAGCACCCTGAGGAAACACTGTTACATGTACTTGCCCTTCGTTTGAAATATGTTGTATTTAAAGGTCATGGTGTTCTGGGCTGGTGGCAAATTATTGATTGGGGTATCATGGTAACAGCTCTACCGCTGTTGGATGGAGATAAATCTCCAAGAGCACAACTGGTTTCACCAGTCGCATTATTGTTTTTCCCGGGAGCCTGGTCATCCCGTGGAGGCGAAGAATGGTCAGCAGGTGAGTATTACCAGGCAGAGTACGAACCAGTGGTACCCAGTGCCCTCCAAGCATCACCGTTTGTGTTCTGCCCTTTCTCTTGTCCTGCATCAATCTTTTTTTTTTTACCCCCTTTTTAGAATCCCTTAGCTTTTTAGAATTTTTCTGTTGCCCTGCTCACTTTTTTTTCTTCTTTAAGTCATACTTTCATCTACTTTTGGAAGGAATATGAGGACACAATACCATTCCATCTAATCCCCCCTCCATCTTGAGTTTAATGGTGCTTCCTCTGATACTATCCAAAGATTCTTAATTGTCTAATAGAAAGCCTTTTATCAGGTGCCCATTCTTCTGGAATTTTCTGTGCTATTTGAATACCCCCCATTGACCAGGATGTAGTGAAGCTCTTTGCTCCCCTTGGTATTTTATTTTAGATGATTTAAATGTTTTAAATATTTTAAGTGTTTTAGTTCTTTTAATGTTCTTCCTCATTTTCTGAACACATCTTTTCTCTTTCCTTTGTTGGAAGATCTTAAGGGTGCCTCTTCCTTACCCTTTCGGAATGCCAGCAGACTAGAGCTAACTGGACAAGCCAAAGATCACATCTGAAATAGCCCACCAGTGACTCCGTGTTGATTGTGTTGGCATCATCTCTGCCCTGAGCGTTGTCTTGGTCTGACTTTGGGACGGGCATTTGAAGCAATATCACTCTTCCCTAATTAAGAGGCAACCCAAGGAAGAATGGATTATGGAACGATGCTTGAGCAGGCTCCTAATATAACTTTATTCCCTGGGAAGTCTAGGAAATCCAGGAGAGTGGATAATTCATGAATACTTGGAGTGGGCTGGCATTAAAAGTCGTTACGGTCATACTTTAATTTATATTTATAACTATGTTTATTTATATCATATAAATCTACACTTTTATGTTACCTTAATTTATATTTATAATTATCTTATGAAGCATAGGTATACATTTATACGTTAAGTCTATATATAATTTATGTTTATATAATTATTTATTTAAATGCCTTAACTTAATGTTTATAATTCAACTCACGGAGTCAGCCCACGTGCGCGCAGTAATTCTCCCTGCCTTTCACAAAGACTACAAGGCAGGTGTTTTGAGGTGTGGCACTCACTCTCAGGATTAAGAGGTTTGACAACCCACAAGCTAGCAATGGCCAAGGTGAGAGTTGACTCTTCCGGGCTCTTTTGATTTTAACGTATTATCACTCCATGGCATCCTCCATGTGTGCAAAAAGAGTGACACGAACTTACAAAAGCCAAATGAGAGTCGTATCCCCACGTCACAGTGAAGACAAGAAATCAGAGGGCCTTGCCTAAGCTCCTGGACATAGGCAATCCAAGAGAACATAAAGGCACAGCAAGATGTTTTAAGAGGTGGAGGGGTACCTGGGTGGCTCAGCCGGTTAAGCGTCCAACTTCAGCTCACGTCATGATCTCGCAGTTCATGGGTTCGAGCCCCACGTCGGGCTCTGTGCCGGATTCTCCAGATTCTGGAGCTCCGGATTCTCCAGCTCCTCCAGATTCTGTGTCTCCCTCTCTCTCTGCACCTCCCCCTTCTCTCTCAGAAATGAATAAACATTTTTAAAAGGTCTTTAAAAACAGATGTTTAGGAGGCGGAGCCCTGGAGTTAGACAGGCCTGGGTTTTATATTTAGCTTCACCGCTTACTTGCAGTGGGGCCATGGAAATGTTTACTCGACTTCTCTGAGTCTCAGTTTCTTCTTTCACATAACAGTGTCTGCCTCATAGGGTTATTCATTCATTTAGCAAAGATTTACGGATCACTTACATGTGAAAAATCTGATAGACACTGGGGATTCAGTAGTGAATGAAGGGGTAAAAGAAATCCTGCCTTCCTAGAAATCCTGCTAGTGGGTTGTTGTTAGAATTAAATGAGATAATACATTGAAAGTGATTTGCACGGTGCCTGGAACATGGTGGGTATGCAATAAATGTTTTTTTGGAAATAAGAATAAAAGGTCTATAAACAGCTGTAGATGATGATACTTGCCTTTATCCATAAGTATATCTATAAAGATAAAAAAAATGTAATATTAATAAGACCTTTTCTTTTCTAAGAATCAGTCTATTCCCAGGGAAACCATTCTAAACAATATATTTAACTATAGTAGTTGGGATTTATAATTTAAAGTGCTTTGGTTGCAAACAACAGAATTCAAACCAACCAACCAAACAAACAAAAAGGGATCAAGTCTGTTTTCCTTACATAGAAAAGCAGAAGAATATCCATGGAGGCCAAGCGAGGGTATTGAACTAGGAGCAGCACTACAAGAAGGTTCCAGTCACAATTCAGATTTCAGTAGGTTTCTCCTGGGTTCTGTGCCAGCCCCTGGGTAGGGAGCAGAGAGTGGGGCTTTTGCTTTCTGGCTCTTTTAAGTTGGTTTTGTGTGTTTGTTTGTTTATCTTATCTACTTATGCATTTATTTAGAGGAGGAGGGGCAGAGAAAGAGGGAGAGAGAATCCCAAGCAGGTTCCACGGTGTCCTCCTGGAGCCTGACAGGAGGGCTTGAACCCATGAACCGTGAGATCATAATCATAGCCAAAACCAAGTGGCTTAACCGACTGAGCCACCCAGGTGTCTCCCCCCTCCCTGCTTTTTTTTTTTTTTTTTCAAGTTTGCTTTCTGGCTCTTGGCTTGTACCTAACGGTGGAGGGATAATGTGTAAAGGAAATGTTCGTGCTGTTACAAGCAGTCAAGAAACAACACATGAAAGCTATAGGGTCTTCATAGTAGTTAGAGGATCTTATCATCAGCATGTTTTTGACATTTAGAAAACAAATGGGGCTCTTGTTCCCCAATAAGCAGTGGGAGTTCCACCACCCTTGGTGTCCTCTGGGATTCCAGTCATTGAAAATAATGCTGATCTTTTCATTATTAGTGCCTTTAAAATTTAAATGTAGATAAACACACACTAAATTGCTTTTATGAAACCTTACCTCTGACATTATTTACCAAAGGTGAGCTCTCCCTCTTATGGTCTGTGCATCGCGTTGACATTTGGAACCGTGCACTCATTGCCTTTTCTGGTGATTGAACAATTCTAGAAACAGGTATGGAGCATCACTGATCAGCATCTTCTATGAGTCTAGCGGTATGCTGGCTCTGGGAACGTGGGAGGATGTGTTACACTGCACTTTGTAATTGCATATATTTGCTATCCCTGAGAATTCACTGGTATGTCTCTGCCAAGAAACGTGAGTCTTTCCATTAAGAAAAATTCCAAATAATATATGGAGAAATAATGTCAGGGAAGGGCACAGTTCAACGCTTCTACATAATCGGTAGTCAATAAGTGGCAATTTGTAGGAGCATTCAATACCCCAGACTTCCTGGATAGCTCTGTAAAACCAAAAGTGTCCTTGGGCACAAAACTGTAAGAGAATTCTAGGCAAGATTCAGATTTCGGGAGGGTGTGTCCAACAGCATTCCCCTGGGCTCTGTGCCAGCCCCTCGGCGATGTAGGGCAAGTGGGGCTTCGGAAGTGGCTTCTTCGTGTGTATCCAGTGGGTACCTTGAATCCAGTGTCAAGGCCGTGAGGGAGGGGCCATGTTTCTTCTTATTCACCATGGTACCCTTCACTGAGCACGGTTCCTAGCACATGGTATGCACCTAAGAAATATTTGTTGAAGAAATGACCAAATTGGGAAGCTCTAGACAGAGGCCAAAGGGAAATGAGTAAGCTCCTTGCTTGAGTGGCTATCATTAGTGCATAATTTTCAAAAGCAATCCTAGAACGGGCAAGATGTTTAATCTCTGTCATGAAATGTAACCTTTGGAGGGAAGACAAGCATCCACAGTGTGACTCCTCAGAGTGCCCTGCAGCTTTGAGCACGGCCCGGACCTCTCTCTCATGTGGCTGATGAGAGCCAACACGCAAAGGCATTTTGTATGTTAAAGTGAACCACATTTAGTCAATGATGTTTGCGATGACTAATGAGTCCTGGCTAAGCAGAAGCCGGGAAGCAGAGGCCTACACTACAGAAAATATCAACACAGAGGATCCTTGCTCAGAATACCGGTTGCAAAAGTTCAGCGCGTAGCATTTTCAACAAACCGCTCTGTGATTTTCTTTACAGTTGTCATGGCGAATTCTAGAAAGGCGGCAAGCTTTATTATGCATTGTGTGAGCCATTTGGGCGGAGGGGAGGAGGGGTCAGGGGCTATACATTTTTGTTGTTGTTTTGTATTATAACTCTGGCAACAAGTTTGCATATCTTGTGCTTTATTTTGGTGCAGGGCGGGAGAACCTGGTGTTAGTTATGTATGAGATGGTTTCCCTGACATGATGCTGGGGTAATCCCTGCTTATGACTGTTGAATATCTGCTACAATATGTCAGGTCTGGAGACACTCTGGGTTTTTCTGTGTGTAAGTTATATTGTTTTGTTTCGATGCAACGCATCTCCTTATCCACCTCTTTGCTTGCCTAATCCCATATTATCATCTGAGTGTTCCCTTCTCTATCACTTCTCTTAGAATCTCTCTCTCTGGTGTCCCGAGGGATCTAGGTGTCTACACTAAGTGCCCTGTAGCAACTGTACTTTCCCCACCGATTTCTCAGTCTATCTGTTTCTAATCTATTCTGCCTCTCCCTCTGGACAGGAATCTCGTTGACGGTCTGGGCTGTGACTTCCACTAACACAGTCCCATTATTTAGTGCGGTGTCTGATATACAGTAAATCCTTAGTAAGTATATGTTGAATGGATAAGGAGTTAAATAAATCTGAAATTATTTTTGGAGTACATTATACCAAGGAATAATGCTAGGTACTTGGAGAGCCATCAAGCATAAGTAGGTCCTTGCCTGTCCTAAAGGAGCTTCCAGTGAATTCAACCAATCTTGTATATTGGACAAATGCTCTTTGAATGCCTCCTATTTTCCAGGTCAGCATCTATGTGAAAGTAAAGATGGGTATTTTAAAGGGTAACTAATATTGAGTGTTCTCTGTCTTGAGTGCTGAGTGGCAGGTTCAAATAAGACAATGATAAGTGAAGTGTGGCATACGGAAAGAGATTATGAAGCTGGTAAAATATTTGAACTTATTTTATTCTGAAATAAGGCCTTTCTTTCTCTTCCTTCCCTGTTTTTCATCATAGCCATTCATTCATTCATTCATTCATCTGGGACTTACTCAGTGTATGCTGTGTTAGATACTCAGAATATAAAAATAAATGGCATATCTGTCCCCAGGAAACACACACAGGTAAACATTTTTTGAAGACGAGCCCTGCCTTTGAACCAAACATTTTAGTACAGTGCATCTTAATAGTATTAAGACACGTCTTTATTACTGACATTCAGAAAATGAACTAAAACGTATAAATGATGGCAAACGTGTATTGCCATTTTTATACTGATGGTAAATGCCAATATGTGAGGCTTTCTATATGGCATTGATAAACTTCTATTATATAGCTACCATCAAAGAAATCATGCTTCCCTCCCCCCCATTGTGGCTTCCTATTTTAATTTTAGATCATTCCTAACTTGTAAATAAAATAAAACTCCTGCATTTGAATTAAAGATAAGTAGACTGATAAAAATAACTGAATACAAATAAGCTCATCTTTGTGGGACAAGGGCATCTTGGTTTGAGTTTTTATTTCTTCTTTCAAGTTATGTTCCTATGCTAAACCTGTGGGATTATTTGACTCTAAGACCTCTCTGTCAGGCCGGGTGAGCTGAGAGGCCTTCAGAAATGTGTTTGTGCTGCCAGTAATTGGATAGGTCCATAATCAGTTTTTGTGTGAAGTCTAGATGTGCCCGTGATACGCCTTCATTGTCCAGGTCAGAGGGGAAAGCCTGGATGTGTTCATACGCCAGAATGTTAGGAGAGGTCTGTTTTATAATGGTCGTCGAAGGGATTTCCATGACCAAAATAATGTATGCTGTGGTAACCTTTTGCTAAAAATTCTGTGCCTTGATAAGCAATCCCTTGCCTAGATTCCTGGCGACATGAGTTAAAACTAAAAATGATTCTCCCTTCTCAGAACTAACCCCGAGTATCCAAATGGCTTATCTGACACTTCTCATACATACAAGCCTTGGGAGATAGTGCTTTTTTCCTTGTCCTATCTCACTTCCTCGACTAGATTATAAACTCACGGAGGAGGGCAAAAATAACATTTAACAATAATTACTATCTATCAGAAGCCTCAATGGGCCAGGTAGCATTCTGTGTGCTTTACGTGTGTTAATCCATTTCATCTTGACACCAACCTCGGGGCAGGTGTTTTATAATTGTCTTCATTACCCATGGGGAACTGAGTCCCAGCGTTCAGTAGCTTGCCACGGATCCTCAACCCTAGCGAGTGGCAGGGCCAGGATCCCCGCCCACGCAGAGTGATCCTGGACCCTCGTCCACGTCACCGCACGGCTTTGCGAGACGTCTCTTGCCTTACTGAACGATGACTCAGGTATGGAAGGGGCTCCGCAAATATGGAATGATCGATTTACCAAATAGTTTCCCAAGTGTGTTCATTATTCTAATAATCCTGTGACCCATTGTAAGAGAGCACATCAAATATCACTATCACTACCCTAGTGTAAATCTTGCTTTTGTGCAGAATCTTCTGTGCCACCTCTGTTTCTTACGTGTCTCCCACTCGAAGAGATGTTTCAGAGAGTGCCTTCCACTAAACTTCTGGACTTAACGTTTAATCAACCTGTCAAGTTTTCAGTAGTTAGAAGTTTTGATTATGGCTTTGCTTTCTATGGCCAAAACGTTCTTCTAATGTAGAAAACCAATACCCTACGTGCTGAATGCTTAAACGAAAAGTTCTTTTCTCTAAATTTTTTTTAAATTTATTTATTTTGAGAGAGAGAGAGAAAGAGAGAGAGAGTGCCCAAGACGGGGAGGGGCAGAGGGAAAGGGGGAGAGAGAGAGAGAGAGAGAGAGAGAGAGAGATTCCCAAGCAGGCTCCAATGCAGGGCTCGAACTGGCAAACCAGGAGATCATGATCTGAGTTGAGGTCGGATGTTTAACTGACTGAGCCACCCAGGCAGCCCTCCCCCCCAAAAACTTCTTCACAGATAGGTGCCTTGTACAAAAAGGAAAACCTGTGAAAATAGGTTTATCATAGCTCCATCATACAATCAGAAATAACTTTTCCTGTAATTACTTCATGGAGATCATCCTGTTAACCTGCAAACACCGCAACGCACTGTAAATTCCCCGAGGACAGTGACAATGTAGTTGAAAGTTGAAAGTTGAAGTAATTGGTCCACAAATGGCTCATGGGCAATGCATACACACTTGCATATCTCCGTCATAGATCTTGTACGTCTCTACTTCACTTCATCAGATAAAGGCCGACGAAAATGTGCTTATGAAAAGATGAAAACTGGGCTTTATATGATAAGCATAAAATGTGGTATGATGTGCTAAGACACTTTAAAAGAGTTAATTTAGTGTGCTTACAGAATATTTAACGGGACAGGAAAAGTCAAACGGGATCTTAAGCCCCACTTAGGATTTTTTTGAGGAAATGAAATGGGAAAAGCATTTTATATCAGAGATAACTTAATGAGGAGGTGCAAAAACGGAGGAAAAAACAAATCAGAGGAGAGAGTGAATCCAATGCCAACGGGAAATACCGTAAGGATGACCGCGGGAAGTCAAAGTCAGGGCTGTAAGGAGAGCGGGAGGGGGTTCTGATCACATCTCCTCATCTTCTGGGTTCCTTCGAAAAGACAGAAACTTTAGACGAAATCTCCAGTATAGTAAATCTTGTTAACTAACATAATAATGTTTAAAACCTTTTAGAGGCATGCTATTTAAATTTTTTTTTTCAACGTTTATTTATTTTTGAGACAGAGAGAGACAGAGCATGAACAGGGGAGGGTCAGAGAAAGAGGGAGACACAGAATCGGAAACAGGCTCCAGGCTCCGAGCCATCAGCCCAGAGCCCGACGCAGGGCTCAAACTCACAGACCGCGAGATCGTGACCTGGCTGAAGTCGGACGCTTAACCGACTACGCCACCCAGGCGCCCCTAGAGGCATGCTATTTAAACAAAACCTATGTCTGGACTAGTTCTGGCCTGAGGACCTCCAGTTTGCAACCTGAGCTAGAAGGAGTGAAATGACAGAAGGATGTAAGTCTTGATTCAAAACGTGATGGCATGCCTTTCCAGTGGGGACTAGTTGTCATTAAACAGATCTTCCCCCCTGCCTCGTACAAGATGAGGGCCAGTAATAAAGAAAATGTGCTGAGTTGAAGAAAACTGGAGTCTTGGTACTCAAACTGTGGTCGTGGACCAGCGGCGTGAACATCATCTGGGAGGTTGTTAGACACTGAGAGTCTCAGGCTCTGTGAATCAGACTCTGCATTTTACCGACATCTTCCGGTGATTCGTACGCACATTATTGTCTGAGAAGCACCAGATATCGGACTTAATGGTAGCTCCTGTAAGACAGATCATACCCCAAGAGTCTGAGCAGAGAGCCAAATTTCCCAGAACCTTTAGAGTTACTAGTGGAACATGGAACCGAAAAAGTTCACTCTTACTAAAGCTTGAATGGAGCAGTTAATATGGTAATGCTGACATAGTTAGTAATGCTTTCAAAGCGTTAAGTTCTGTACGAGCATTTGGCGAGCCAATACAGGTCTCGACACAGGTAGTGCATTTATTTGGTAACCAGTAAATTACCTTCCATCGTCAGTAAATGTTGAATCTTGGACAGCTGATAGGACCCTTTGCTGTCACGTGTGTTTTCAATATTGTGCTCGGCTTCAAGTATGAATTGAATAGAGTGACCTTTTGATACTGTATGAAATTGACTGCATTTCCTAAGATTCTGTGGTTTCAGTCACCATGAATTTTTTATCTTGGGCCGTTGCATGGGCCCCAGCTTAACGACCTCTCGTTATTGGTTCTGATAATGCAGTCGGCACCTGTACAGCCCGTTGTTACTAGTCTGTGTGAGAGCACGTGTGCGTGTGCGTTCCCAGTCAGAACTTCATGTCAAGTGTAGGGACAATATGTGGTTTTCCCAAATCAAATCTAATCACTCCGTGGACTGCAAAATGTGAACGATTTTGGGTCCGGTGATGGAAATTGTGTTCTAGGGTGCTAGCTGGGTCCTGAATTTGCGAGATGGATAAGTCAATTAGTGGTTCCTCAGTTTATTAGCAACTTAATTGTCAGAATGTAATGGAAACTTCTGAACTGCAACAACTCATTAGAGGCAGTGAAACATGTGACTTTCTTTTTCTAGAAGACTATTCAGTGAAGTGTGTTTTTTTTTCCCCAAAGAGATCTTGAAAATAAAATTAACAATTAAGTTTAAATGTACACCTGTGAAGGTATGAAGCGTTTTGAATTCTGCTACTGGAAAAACGCTCTGGAAAAGTTATGGGTACTGAAGAGAGGGAAATCTGGCTTCAAATTTCCAGTCTGTTTGGTATAGAATCTTAGGTGAGTTTCTTTTCTTTCTTTAAACAAATTTTTTTTTCCTCCAAATTTTTATTTAAATTCTAGGTTTAGGTGAGTTTCTTAACTTCCTTAATCCTCAGCCTCTCTATCTGCATAAAGGTGACATTGTAGATATTTCAAAGGAGTGTAATGCAGATAAAAGGAAGGAGGACGTGCAAAGTGTTTAAAAACACCCTAGCCCACAGCAAGAACTCAAAGACGACTATTTTTTTGTCAACCTAAATATTTTTCTTCACTTGCCCTTTATCCCCAAATCAGTTGGATTTTAGAGCAGCCTTCTTCTTTCAAGATTAAAGATGTAATCATTAAAAAGCACATAGCCATTGTATTATCTATCAGAAAGAAAGCTGTATCTCCCTGTCATGCTTAATACTTGAGAGAAATTGACAGTTTCTGCCAAAAAAAAAAGAGTTTACTTTTTAGTTCCCTGGTAGATTATGGTTTGATTTTATTTGGCCTTTATGGCAATAATACTCTCACGATCAGTGTCACAGAAGCTCAAAGAAAAATCTTGCTTCTCCTCTAATGTCTCATTATAGCTGTAGCCCCCAACGATCTTGGCAACGTTTAAGAATAAAGAGGAGTTGAAGAGTTGCGTGTGGTGATAAAAACGTTAGTTCACATTACAAAGAGAGTAATTATTTTCTGGAGCCCGCAGCCCCAATGAGGAATAGAACATGAGAAGAGTATTTTGTTTGTAACTCTAAGTGATGATGCAATTATGGATTATTCCACTCTTTTTCTAATTCCCATTTCTTTGGTGTTCATGCTTCTTTTCCATCTGTATTTTTATTTTTTAGTCTATTTTTCCTTCATTCAGCATTGAAATAATTATGTTGTGTTATCTACCAGTCACTGCTGGGCAGCTAGGATGCCGTAAGCATCATGAGGACAGGGACTGCGTCAGTTAGAACCACTTTGTGTTCCTGAAACACCTGAGAGCCAAAAACCTATCTTGGAAATCTACAAATGAATAAAAGAAGAAAAGAATGAATAAAGCCAAATAAAACATGGCCATTGACTTGAAACAGCTTAGATATGTATTGAGGCCTTCTTTCCTTTTTTTTTTTTTTTTAAGATATTATAAGGAATTTAAGTAAAATGTCTGCTGCATTTACTGAGGACTCTATTTTGCCTAATCATATTTTTAAGTAAAATGAATTGTTCTTCTGCCTTGTCATCTCCAAACAGATAAACTGTGCTTTTTCATATATATCTTCTGTTGATATTTCCTATGACTCAGTGGCATTTGTTTTTGTGTGTTTGTTTCTTGTTTTGTTTTGTCTTGTTTTAACGATATTTTTGTCCTAGGTCAGCTCTTCCGACTGAAGGCAATACGTGTAGGGTTTTATAAGTTACTAAACCCAACTTGTTAGGTAAGGAGGAAGGCTATTTAATCAGGAGTAAACGTTGTAAATGGCTTATCTTAGGTAATAAATTCTTATTATATAAGGTTTCTTTGGATTTCCTTGTTGGTTTTGCTCTTTTATTCAGGATAGCATTTTGAAAATGATTCTTGAAAAGGAACATCATTGGGGAGTCTGGGTGGCTCAGTTGGTTAAGCATCCAAATCTTGATTTTGGCTCGGGTCGTGATCTCACTAACCATGATATCAAGCTCTGCATCGGGCTCTGCACTGACAGCACAGAGCCCGCTTGGGATTCTCTCTCTCCCTCTGTTTCTACCCCTCCCTTGATCGTGTGCATGCGCTCTCTCAAAATAAATAAATAAATAAATAAATAAATAAATAAATAAATAAAAGGAAAATCGTTAGAAAAATATCAGGAAATACTTATGTAGTATTTCATGGTGCCCATCACGCCCAGTACGTTACTTCTTACCACACTGTTGTAGGGCAGCTATCTTTGCTGTCCGGTTGATGGCACTGGGGACACAAAGCCCAAATGCCTCTCTAAGAATATAGGTTAGTAAGGGGCAGGTTTAGAACGTGAATCTGGTCTTGGGAGACCACAGCTCTTAAGATTTTGACTACTACTTTGGAAACTGTCACAGGGGACATGCCATCAATAGCAACAGCAGCAACTTGAGAGGCCTTGGATTCATGTTTCAGAAATATTGAACTACCGAATGCTCTTTCAGGGGCAGACTGAACAGCAATTAATGCTGTAATGGCACAGAACTATTTCTCTGTCAGTTGCTAAAGCCTGGTGTTTTCCTCTTATGCCTGGAGGTGAAAGGATCTACTTCAGGGCCGCCCTTAGCTGCTACCATCAGATCTTTACCTCCGAACAGATTGCAGTTGGCTGACTTCATCCCGACAAACAGACCTGGAAAGTTTGTTTACAACCATTGATGTCACCTGGGGCAGAGAGGACTCCCTGAGGGGAGCATCCCTGTGGTTCCTCCTTTCCTTCCACACGTTGCTGTGGAGTCTCAGGCAAACTGTCATCGTTCTTATATAGGATGTTATCGTCTGTTTGATCTTGTGGGGTGATTTGAGGGAGAAATACATCCAAGTGAAGGATTCAACCATAAAAGGGTAGTACAGATTCAGTAAATATTGTTTGATTGACTTAATCTGACATGCATGTATCTTTAGCATTACATTTTTATCTAATGCTTCCTCAAAGCACATAGGTATTATGCTATGTTTACTTCTGGTAACCTTAGGGGATAGATAGCCATGGCAGATTTCATGGCTGCCAGTTTACAGATGAGGAAATTAAGGCCTAATAAAACCAGATTCTAAGCCAGGGCCCCAAAGTTGAGTAGACCTGGACTGACCTTGGTTAATTACATAGTCACACGTGAGCTTCTTCTCTTGTCCCTTTTATCACACACCATACACGTTTTACAGTTTTATATTTGTATGTTACAGATACAAAAATGCTCATTGTAAAAAGATTAGGAAAAAATTCAATTAAGGTCATCTCAAGTCACAGTTCCTTATAATACTTTGGAGTTTATTCTTTCAAATGGCTTCCAGTATGCATGCCTAGGTCATGGGCTGAACAAGTGCTCCTGGCTAACTTTCTTGATTGATTTAATGCTATTTAATGGGTATGTTTCACTTTTATGACATACATCTATGCCATCATTTTCATGGATGTAGAGTGTCATGGTGTGGCTTCTACTGGACGTCTTCTTCCTTTAAGCTCAAGCTTTCGTAGCCTGACTAGCCTATGGTCATAGTAGGTAGGGTCTTGGTTGGTAGGTGTCCCTGCCATCTGCCAAAGAGATCTGTTTGAGGGACTTATAAGTACTGAAGGAAGCATTGGAGAAAGATACTGATAGGCACAAATGGAGGGGTTCAAAGGTCGAAGCTCCCGGCTACAAGAGGGTAATTGAGGCAAGAATTGGGGCCCAGGAAAGAAAGCCTTCATAGTAAAGAGGACTGCCTTGATATGTACCAGCTGAAGATGGAACATACAGAGTCTAACATTTTATGATAGAAGACACGGGTTTCAGGTGTCTCAATGTGAGACAGCTGGTCTACCCTGATGGGAAAGCTGTCTCAGCTTTAGCCCATAAGATAGATCATGGCAAATATAGTCACCTTCCCTCAAAGACTCTACCATTCACTCTTTTATAGGAGTAATTCTCAGTCCTTGTTGCCATTAGAGTCCCACCAGGGGAGCTTCTAAAAATACTAAGTCCGTCCTCCAAAGAGACTGATTTAATTGCTCTGGGCTAGGGGTGGGAGTGGAGGGCAAGCAGAAATAAATTTTTTGAATGCTCACCTAAGTTTAATATGTAGCCAAAACTGAGACTCGTGGCTTTATAGGCATCTTCCGCTTGGTATAAAAGATGGTCAGCAGGAAACTTTTCTTTGCGTGAAGTTTTTGTACTAAGAAACTATATTTTCAACAATTTAGGGATTTAAGTGTTTCTAAGTTATTCCACCCCTTTTCTAAGAAAAATATCTGTGCTCTGCTTCCCTAAATAAATCAGATTTTTAAAAAATATTTGACTTTCCATAAATAAAAGTGGACTTTGTATTGTTTTATCCGTTTATTTCTTCCTCACAGTTGTTTATTTTGTTTACAGTAATTTATTTTGTCAATCATCTGCCTTTCCTGTTAGAATAAAGCTCTGTGAGGGCAGGAAGTTTTAGCTGTTTTGTTCATTGCTAGATCAGTGTCATGAATGCCTAGTGCACAGTAGGTACTCAACAAACATTGAATGTTTTTTGATAACAGTTTGATGTGCAAATCATGATTCCTTTTTTTTTTAAGTTTATTTATTTTGAGAGAGAAATGGATCGCACAAGCTGGGGAGAGGCAGAGAGAGAGGGAGAGAGAGAGAATCCCAAGCAGGCTCCGTGCTGTCAGTGCAGAGCCTGATGTGGGGCTTGAACTCATGAACTGTAAGATCATGACCTGAGCCAAAGTCAAGAGCCACACGCTTAACTGACTGAGCCACCCAGGTGCCCCTCATGCTTCCTATTTTCAAGAAGGTTATGCACAAACACACAAGAAGGTTAGGCACAAATGCACATGATTCCTATTTTCAAGAACGTTACACACAAACATGGAACTTTGTTACAGTCCAGGATTTCTAGAGAGGTCTGCACTGGGAACTTCCCATGTGCAATATTCTAAACAGCGTAGAGGCCTAAAGAAGAAAAATGTCAACTGTAAGAGAAAGATTCTTTGCTAGTATTTCCTCTTATTCTCCAGGGAAGCAACATGGCATAGTAGAAAGACTAGGGAGCCCATAGGCCCCAAACAAATGCAGATTTAGATCAGTTCCGAATTGACCTTGAGAAAGTCTGTTTAACACTTTATTTATCTGTCTTCTCATCTCCAAAAAATCATACAGTTGGATGAGTTGACTTTTTGGCTCTCCCTCTTCAGTATTTCAGTGACTACATCCTATCATTATGTGAGCCTATTGTTAAATGACTTTTTTCTCCTTTTATTGTCCTGTAACTCTTGAATTTTTATCCAGTTTGGTTTGTACTTCCTTTGTCATTTTCGCGTTGTTACAGGCACCTGTGCTTCCTTAATCCAGTGATCAAGGTCACTTTAATAAATGTCCCCTTGTGTGTTATTAGCCACTTAGTCTAACTGGGTGTCATTATGCTACCCTACTGTGTGTGTTCACCACATATGCATGCAAATCGCTGAGAATCATGAGTGATTCTGCATCAAGAACTGACTCAGTATAAAGTATTTAAAGATTCCTCACGAAGGGTATACTCATTCTGGTATTAAGAGAAGCTCAGTTTCTAAATCCTAGGAGATTGCAGCCTTACTCAGATGCTTTGGAAACCTAGACCCGTGTGGAATACTTAGATACAAAGTCCTTGAGACTGCTCATATTGTATTCGTTTGGCAAGTATTTACTGACAACCCACTATTCTGTTCAGAACACTTTAGTAGGAAATGGAAGTTGCTCAAGGAGTCGAAGACCCAATCCCGGGCTCCAAATGGCTCCTATTCTCTTGGGGGAAGGGCCCTGCACGGCACAGAGGATTACCAGGAAGCACACTGATTTCCTTCACCCTAGATGTCCCCACAGAGAGGACAGCCTTGCCTCTGAATAGCTCCTAACCACCTTGAGACAATTTTCTCTCATTTTAATGCCATTGCCAGATTATTGCAAGTAATCAGATCATTTGATGTCGCCTGAATCTTGGCGTCCCCAACCTTAATGTACCATGTACGTCCAGGTGCCAGGGATCTGCAGCTGCGTGGTTTGCACCCATCTTGGGGTGCTAAGCCTTCATGAGCCAATAGCATTGGCCTGTGTAATAATACCTTCTAAGCACTTCTCTGGGACAGGAAATACACTATCGTATAGAGAATTTATTGGTTGTAATGGGAAATTCTTACAAAATGTCTTACAGAGTCAGCCTAAAAAACATGCTTATGCCCAGGGTTAATATAATCTGCTAATTTGCCACAATAAAATTTTATGTGTCGTTTATAGGATAGGCCTTCTTCTGACATCCTGGTGCCGCTGTTCTGATTGATCAGTGCTCGTGTGTAATGTTTGTTAAATATTTTCAAGATCACTTCCCTCCCACTTATACCAATATGTAAACTCTGAAAATGTTAATGTCTTCCTCACTGCAAGGTCTCAGCTCAGGACTTTTATACTTTTCCTTTCTCTGCCTAGAACATTCTATTACGGCTTGCTACTTCAAATGCTATCATCTTGTCTGTCTCTGTGTATATATCAGTATATATATATAAACATTATTGGATGTATATATTTTGCTATCAAGTACGCATACACACATATTCTATTCTTATGTTATGTTTTGTGTATATATATGCAAAATGTATTATTATGTTATATAATAACATAATAATTGTATGAAATTATATATTATTATATGTACTCTGTATGTTATAGAGTACATATATTATATACCCTCTATGTTATAGAGTACTATATTATATACTCTATATTATTTCTCTCTATATGTGTATGTATACATTGCCTATCTATTTATCTATCTTTGGACAGGGCTCATTTGTTTATTATCTGCCTTCCTGCCTCCACCAAAGTAAAACGTAGGTTCCTAGAAAACAGATTATAGCATATAGTAGGCACTCAATAAATAGGTATAAGTAATCAAAATATATGTACATAAATATAATATAGGTCTGCATGTGTGTACGTGAATGGTGGATGCATCCAATGAGGATATCATGGTTCAGCCTGGTATGGATTTCAGGTGATCAGTCCATGTGATATACACGCAAACAGCCAGTGATTATGTCAAACTGCATCTGTTAACTCCAACATATCAGCCTTAACAAGTGACTGGTAGACAGTGACCTTTACACCAGTTGTAAGGATTTTTGAGCATTCTGAGCATTCTGAGGCCACGCTTAAAACCTCTATATTGTGTAGGCTTATTGTGTAGAATGGTCTTCCCTTTTCCCTTCATTTGTTCGTATCCTGTGCCAACTCAGTCCACTTTCAATGTTCTCTCCCTTATAGTATTTTCCCAGTAAATCCATTTTTGTGTATCACTTATTTTGAACTCAACCTAGTGTATAAGGACTATAATAATGACAATGATAGTCCTTGCTATCTACCAGGCACTGTGCTACATGATTTTCATGGATTGGTTCAAAATAAGCCCTCAACTGAGGTCTTATTATTATAACGCCCTTCTCCGACATGAAATCTGAGACACAGAGACGTTAAGTAACTTACTGAAGGTTACGCACCTTGTAAGTGATGAACTCAGGATCCAAACATAAGCAGTCTAACTTCAGAGTCTATATTTTGCCTCACCGCCTCTGTCATAATAACATAAAACTTGTATAAGGCTTTTATGCACTTCTTGAGCTGTAAAAAATCTTAAGAAGTCTAGAAGTGTTTCAGAACTCTGTGAAACTATATAGAAGAAAACCCTCAAGAACCAGTTAGCATGTAGTCTATGTAATCAAAGAGACTACAAAACCAAAATGAACTTTATGATAATGATGATGGTAAGAATATGTTGAAGAAAGAGGAGAATGATTGGCAATAAAAAGAGTGAAATGCCATCGGACTAATCAAAAAGAAATTCCGGGAGTAAATAACCAGTAAGTTATAATCAACAAGGAAGCATTGACTATAAAACATCTGGGCACATAATGTAAGATATTGGAGATAAGAATTCACATAGAGTAAATAAAACTATGTTATTAATGACTATTAAGAGCTGCTAGAGTTGCCTGTGTTAGTAGGGATAAGTCTAGCGCACATGGAGTCATAAATTCCAGTCATAAATTGATCTATACACTACTCAACGGCCACAAAACAGAAAATTACCCAGATCTGCATGATTCGGAAACTCTTGGGGTGCTTATCAAAACTGCAGAATCCTGGACTGTTCCTCCGGGATAACGTTCTCAACTGGGGGCAGTTTTGCCTCCTGGCAAATGTTTGACAATATCTGGAGACGTTTTTGATTATTTTGATAATTAGAGAGATGCTACTGGCATCTAATAGGTAGAGGACAGGGCTGCGGTGAAACATCCTGAAATGCACAGGACAGCCTGTAACAATAAATCATCTGGCTCATAATGTCAAGAGTGTCAACGTCGAGAAATCCTGATCTAGAGGTTTTGATGTAGTGGTTTGTGATGAGACCTAGGAATCTGTATGTCTATCTGGGGATCCGTGTTATTCTTACAAAGGCTTTAGGAGCTTGAAGATAGATAGGCTTTGAGGTAGGGATAGGATATGAAGAAATGAAGGGAAATGGAAAGAACATTTTAATAGAAGGATGGATCCCACCCAGTAGGACTGAAGATATAAGCTCCATGGAACACTGGGCCAGCAATAAATACTGAGAAGCAATCTCAAAGCCAGATCCTCTTTCTACATGGAAGGCCGTCAGGGGATGTAATTGCGGTTCCCCACCTTAGTTCTTATCTGTTGATAATTAACTCATTTTGTATCCTCTAATATGAATGTAGATTAGACTAGCGCATGCCCACTCTCATTTTTGTTCCATCAATTCAGTCATAAAATTCCAACATATAAAGAAAGGGAGTGAGAACAAGGTTTTATCAGATATACCTAGTTTGATAGCCAACCCTACCTCTTATCAGCTGCATGAATTTAGGGCCACCAATAGGGTCGATGGGGGGTTTAAATGAAATAGTATGTACGGGGAAATTAACTCCGCACTGGGCACATAGGAAGCACTCAGCAAAAGTCAGTTGCCACTCATAGTATTTTTTTTTATTAAAATAAAATGTAATGGTAGTAGTATTTATGAAACTATTTAAATGAACAGAAAAAAATGTGAAGTTGAGGCTTAAGATGATGACCGGTATCTTATATCAATCTTAGCAACTGATTATTTTGTACTCTGTTTTGATCTAAGAGGATTGAGAAAATCCTGCTTCATAGAAACGAGTATTTGTAAATGGCTCCAGGTTTTAAGCTGCTCACCCTCACTTCTCAAGGTATTTTTTTTTTTAAATCCTGAGACCAACATAAAGTGATTCAGCATGGCAAGTTAATGCAGTGGTGGTCTCCGCTGTGTTTATGATAGGAGAAATAACACATTTGAGTGTGCATGTCGCTTTCTAAAAACTAATTATATTGCTATATGAGCTCAATTATATAAATACATAAATATAGCATATAGTACAGCGTTTATTATCAGTCCTTATAGCACTTGCACTAACATCCACAGCTCCATGGACTACAGTTCCAAAAAGCCTCTGGCCACTATATATTCCCACTTTGTCGATGAGTGTGTTATACAGTAAGGAATAAAGAAGCTCTCCCTAGTCCAGATAGATTCCATCCATTGTTTTCTCTTGATTAGTGAGCCTGATGCTTCTGCATGGACAGATAGTAAGTTGGTCTGGCATGATTTTCTCTTCACAAACCATCTTGGCTCTTTGGAAATTTTGCAAATTAATTCCTTGATGATCCGTTCCAGGATCCTCCCAAACACCAGAGTTGGGGTGAATTAATCTCTCTGTTTACAAGACCTATCCCCACCTCTTCCTTTACAAAAAGTGTCCATTATTTTGACTCATACAATTTCAGTACTTTGGGGCTTAATTCAGAATCCGCCCCTCTGTAGTTCTGTTCAAATTTCCTTATCTCCCACTAAGAAAATATTGGCTGTTTGGCCTATCAGTTGATGTGTGAGAATGAATGCAAGCTAATTTTAAATTATAGCCAAAGATGAACACCGTTTAATTAGATGGAGGTGGGAAAAGGTGGGAATTATGAACAACAATGACAACAACAACAACAAGAAAATGAAAAGTCACATTATATTTTTAGGATTGGTTCAACATTTTCTTTGTGATGCTTATTCATTTTCAATAAGCATCTACTATATGCCAAGTGCCTTAGTAGTGATCAGACAGGTCTCACGGTGCTTCTACTTTAGATAGACTAGGAACACGGTAAGTCAGTAAAATATATTGAGTTGAGTTATAGAAGAAAGTGTCAAAAGGAAAAATAAATTAAGGTAATGGATAGAACGTGCTCGGAGTAGTTGGAAAGGTCCAACTGAGAAAGTGACTTTTGGGTAAATGAAGGGATGAAGGGGCAAGTCTGTGGCCATCTGGTAGAAGAGCCTTCTAGTAAGAGGAAATGGCAGGGGCAGAGGCCTTGGAGCAGGAGAATGCCTGGCATTTCTGTAGAGTAGTACTAAGATCAGAGTCGTTGGAGAGGATTGAGACAGATAAATGGGGGCATTGACAGGGTCAGATGATGTAGGTCTAATATAGGGCAATCAACCATACATCTCAGACTCTGATAGTCTGGGTTAATACCCCAGTGATTGAGTATTTACATGCTCAAGAGTGTTCTGGCTTGGGTGCTCAATTACGTGGTGATCCTAGGCTACTAGGTCACTCTTAGGATTTTAACTTTTAGAGACAAAGAGAAGCCTTGGAGGGCCACATCCAAAGGGGGGCAGGCATGACTTAGATTTTATCAGGATCACTTCATCTTCTGGGGCTCCAGGGCGGCTCAGTTAAGCAGTGACTCTTGATTTCAGCTCAGGTCATGATCTCACGATTGGTGAGATCAAGCATCGTGTCAGGCTCTGTGCTGTCAGTGAATTGGGAATCTCTCTCTCTCTTTCTCTCTCTGCCCCTCCCCCTCTTGCACATTCACAGGTGCACAGGCTCTCTCTCTCCCTCTCTCTCTCAAAATAAATAAATCAATATTTTTTTAGAAAAGGGATCCCTTTGTCTTCTGTGCTGATAATGGGCTATTGGGATGGGGAGGCAAGAGGCAAGGGTGAAAACAGCGGAGCCAGTTGGGAACCTACCAGATTATTGTTTGGGCATGTGCACCGCAGCCAGAATTGAGTCATTTCACTTGAGGCTGTGTAACTAGTTAGTGGTGCAGAAGGGACTTGGGTCAATTGTCTTGACTTTCACTCCGGTGCCCTTTACACAGAGCCCTGTTTCTTCAACCTGAGAACAAATTGAGTGCCGGACTAGATCTTTACAGGCCCGTTAAGCCTCCTGTGTGGTAGTACCACGTGGTTGCTTCCTCTTCATGTGGTGAGAAATGGACATGAAACATCTTCCTTCCCCCCTTCCAAATGATAGCTCATTTTGAAGCCTCAACCAAGATTTTCTTAAGCCTTTCTCTTGAACATCTGTATTTCCACCTTGGGCTCATGTAACCTCTTCAGAATAATGAATTCCACATGTTGGGGGCATGCTTATTAACTCATGGATGTGTGCTAAAAGCTGATAGGTTGGATGGAGCCTAATACCGATGTGAACACACATTATTTGGCTGCTTAAATAGGATCATAAATGTTAACAAAAACGAACTAGACTCCCACAGGTGTAAACATATCTATGGAGGGAAATCTTCAGTTTTGCTTATATTTATTTTCATTTGGTTCTCGTTTTATTTTTACAGGAACTGTCTTCAGTTTTTGATCATTGCTTCCCTCAGTTATAGTGGATAACCGGGAGGAAGAGTACATGTGCTGATTACACACATATGTAGTCAACTGCAATGGAATATAGGAGAATACACTTAAGAGATTGAAATGCACATCTACATGGATTCTGTTTTAAATATGTGTACTTGAGATGCAAACTTTTGTGTGTTTGTGTTGGGGGCATGGTATCTATAGGCACATTTACATACATGGTATTCTTTTTTAAATTATTTTCTTAATGTTTATTTATTTTTGGGAGACAGAGACAGAGTACAAGCAGGGGAGGGGCAGAGAGAGAAGGAGACACAGAATCCGAAGCAGGCTCCAGGCTCGGAGCTGTCAGCACAGAGCCTGACGCGGGGCTCGAACCCACGAAGTGCATGATCAATGACCTGGTCTGAAGTCGGACGCTTCACCAACTGAGCCACCCAGGCGCCCCTACATACATGATATTTTAAGTAGCCTATATGTCCATGGAGAGTTACCCAAACAGTGAAATTAAAATTTGTGTTCTTTCTATTAACCATTGTATCAGTACAACTTTAAATTCCAGCAACTTTGGCATCCAACAGAGCAAATACAGTGTCACATAATGTGCTTATCTTATCTCTTATGGGAATAAAATAGGGGAATAAGCAAATTCTCAGGGAGTATGTTAGAAATGAATAGATACAAAAGTATAAAAGAGAAAGAGTTGTTTGAGAGTGACTATTCAAAATATTAACCTCTCCAGCAGAGGCTCAGACCCCTCAGAGCGGATGCATACAACAAACCATCAGTGACGTGGATCTGTCCTGATTAAAATGCTTTAAAGGAAAAAAAAAGCCAATAACCTCAAAGTCTAATTCAGTAGTCTAAGTCTGAATTGTTATTTTTTATTTCATTTCAAAAAAGAAGAAATTATTTTTAAAATTTTAGTTCAGCTTCTTGCAAATCTTGAATCAAACTTTATACATTGAAACCAAAAATTATACATGTAAAAGGTTTTTTTTTTTGTCTTTTTGTGCCTGAAACAGAAGTACAGAACTTTATGTATGAAGATCCAGGAAAGGGACTCCTATGATCAATTGTATTTCTTATTTGAACCCCTGAATCTATCCTAAAAGTCACTTTTTCATTTATTTACTTCAACTCCCAGTTGGGGTCTAGTGGGACAAATAATCCAAGATAGTGGATAATCCAAAAATGTCATTTATATTTGGCCTCAGAATGCATTACCAGATGTTACTCTAGCAGATTTCCCTTCCTAATTAGGCCTCACTTAAAGGAGGAGTTAATTTTGTCTTCATTAGCTGCTTCCAAATCAGCGGGATGGGGCAAGGAGGAAGCCCAAGGCATGCTGGGTATTTGGGAGGAAGCTGGCCCAGTGCTAAAAGTCGGTGGTAGATCGTGCTCAAAGAATGAAATTCAAATATGGGCAATCAAGACGATGGGCATATACACTGGAGATGTTTGTTGAGCACCTTCTTGAAGAATTCTCAGGCTTTTATCAATTCTTTTTGTCTCCCTATTAACCATGAGTGCGGAAAAAATTCTGTAATAGGAATTAGGCAGATAATGACCTAAAATTTTATATAGAAAAAAAAAAAATAGAGGCTCAGAGAGGTTAAGTGACCCCTCACATAGATTGATCTCGGAGTAAACAGTACCTAAGATACTGAAACTGATTAATGAATGATAAGGAGACCCCACTGTTTCCTTCTTATTGATGATTTGAATAATGAGGAGGCAAGAATTCTCCTGGCCTAATTCGCATTAAGAGAGCTAAGATAATGAAGCTGTGATTAAATGGCTATTAAACTATTTTTATCAAACAGAGATCAAGCGAGTGTGAGAATCTGGGGACGCAGAGTATAATTGCAATTCTACAAGATGTGGAAAAAATTACTATCATAAGCAGGGCATGGTCCTTCCATAATAGCCTGCATTTAAAAATCTTTGGGATACCACATGCAGTTTTCGCTTCGCAGTTCTCCCTTCAGGTGTCGGTGAGCATCTCAGAGTCCCTCATTTCCTCCTTCATTTAGTAGATTTAGTCACTCTCTCCGCACCCGGGCAAGCTGAATGCATGTCTGCCCCACCATGTGTAATCAGTTGGAAGATCCTTTTGCCAACTGCTCACAAGGGAAGCAGGCCCAGATATGACGTACTGGATCCCAAACTGCAGTCTCGAGGTGACTTTGAGCACTTGAAGGAGCAGGATCGACCTTCCTTTAACTGTACCCTTTGAACGAGTTCACACTTAGTGCGGGTCAAATGGGGACCCAGCAGTCCCAACCAGCGATCGTAATGAAACTTCTGGTTTGATGGAGTGTGTTGAACTGTCATTTGTTGGTGACGAACGCTTCGGAATTGTTGAACATTCTAAATGTTGGGTTGTTAGTATATGTGTACGCCTGTCATCTGTCACTGGAAATTCTTTACAACTTGAGTGAGTTTTTGTTGATGAGGCATCTTTACTCCTGGAGCTCCCTTAGAGAGTGAGTGTCACAGTCACACAGACCTTTGTTCAGGCCGGAAGAATAGCACCAGACTTGCGGAAGGAGAGCCCAAGGGTGCCACCCACCATGGGAAGAGCTGCCTGATAGGTACAGAGCCCCCCTGCGGAAATGCCCATCGGCCTGGGCTCTTTCCTTCCTTTCTCTATCTCTCTGCTACCACCTGCAAGACGGAGCTCAGCTGTGTAGTTGTAGATCGCTACGGAACTGGTGACCCACTCTCTGCTTTTCTTTTCTTAACTTATATGGAGCTCATAAGTGTATTTTTGTAGGAATGGTAATTTCAAGCGATTAGAAAGCAGTAGCAGAGCAGAGTCTTTGAAGGGATATCTTGTAAAGTCACTTTACAACCTGATGTATTTCCATGCCCCGTCACCTGTGAACAGGCATGTGTTAGGAGGCCAGTGTGCTTCATCTGCAATGACTTTGATTTATTTGCTCTGTAAATTGGGACCGAAGCGATAATGGGAAGTGACATTAATTGTTTACCAGAATCCTTTTTGTCACATCCATTGCCTTCTCTGGAGTGTGTGACTGTTGAAACTCATGCTAAACTAATTGATATTGCCACAGTGAGGAGCAATGTCCACTCACCTTTATATACAGGAGTATGTGTTGAGCTTCAAAACGAAAATGTCATCAATAAATATTTTAATTTTCCCCCCGGTCTTCTATGATTAGACAAAACATGGAGAATTTGAAATAATAACATTTTCTTCTTCCATAATTCAAGAACAACTTGATTAAATGGTCTCCGAGCACCTGTCTGAGTCACCCACATTCAGGGATGGTAATAAAGAGGTTTAATAATCATTTCTGATGAACACGGATTAAATAACGATTACAGTCCATACTGGTTGACTACCAGCCTGCCCTAGCTACCTACCCCAACACGCGCACACACACACACACACACACACACACTGCCAATCTTCCGTCCCACAACCCTCCCTCCCATTGTGGTTCCAGTAGAGAGAATTTAAATGGCTGTGGTTTAATCAGATCTTGTAAATTAATTATGACATTATCAGGCTCCACTATTTCTGCCATTGTTTTTGATGTACATTCACCCGGGCTTTATTAAAGAAATTGGAGAAAACTAGTTAATTTAAGTGTTCTTTGTCATTCTGACTTGATTGGAATTATTGTAGTTTGTTTACACGAGGGATGGAACTAAGGCGCTATTGTATTATGTGATTGAAAGCAAATAGAGGCTTGTAGTGTTGCTGGAAAGCCAAACACAAAATTTAAATCGGGGTAAACAAAATTACTCACTTATTGGTAAACATTCTTAACTCTTTTTCTTGAGCTATTTTTGAACGCCATTGAAATAAGCCTTTCTGAAAATTGGGATACCTGGAAAAGAAGCCCAGTTCACTGAGTTGCGTGTGTGTGTGTGTGCTTGAGATATCTTCAAAGATTGTTTTTATTAGATAATATGCATACATTTACATTAATGTAAGTCTCGTGATTTTAGATGATTTAAAATAATATATATTTCATTTAAATATGACTTCTATTTAGGACAGATTAATAACCCGAATTTGGTTTTTTGTATGTGGGGGAATCTAAATTAAAAGAGGAGAGATTGGAATCTTTGGACACTAGGTTATGACCCTGGACAGAAAATAAGTGACAATCATTTCAGTATCTTTATTATTCAGATTACATGGACAGATCCAGAAGAATGGAGGCTGGGGGATATGCTCACTGATGTTTTGTTATTAAATCAAGCAATTTGTTTTTGAAGAATCGGTCAGTTTTGGAAGAAGTGGTGCCATTTTGGAGTTAACATTTTACCCCTCTGATTAGGATTTACCTCCTGCATTGGAGTCTTCAAACTCAGAGACTTGTCATTCTACCCCGTGTGCCCAAAACCACTTGACTCATAGCGTTAAGTCCAGGAGCATTCGAGAGATACATTATGCAAATGTAAGAAATGCTAGTGAAATCCACCGTGAGGACAAATGGCTCTTTTTGGGCCCTGGAATCCAAAAGAGAAAGAAGTCTGTAGTTTTATTCCTGGATGGGGGACTCCTCAGTAATGAAGGAAAACAATTTTTATGTGAAAATAGAATGTATACGTGATAAAGGCCTGCCTAATTTCTCTAGTAATACAATTTGATTTTCTGATTAGCTATCTTATTCTGTGATTCTTGTAATTTTGTCAGGTCAATTAACTGGAGTTGAGTGCTCGAGAGAAAGGACGTGTGGGCACTGCTGGCTTCATTAGATGTCAGTAGCTTAGGTGCCTTTTGTAATAGAATCTGTGTGGGATAATTTAGCCGATATTGTTAATGTCATAGCATACAGAACTTAAAAAAAAAAAGATTTATGAAGCAGGTCAAATTGGACAAACAATGTGATGTGCTATCAGAAGGGGGAAAAAGTGGGGCGCCTGGGTGGCTCAGTCGGTTGAGCGTCCGACTTCAGCTCAGGTCACGATCTCGCGGTCCGTGAGTTCGAGCCCCGCGTCGGGCTCTGGGCTGATGGCTCGGAGCCTGGAGCCTGCTTCCGATTCTGTGTCTCCCTCTCTCTCTGCCCCTCCCCCGTTCATGCTCTGTCTCTCTCTGTCTCCAAAATAAATAAACGTTAAAAAAAAATTAAAAAAAAAAAAAAGAAGGGGGGAAAAGTGATCTACACAACATACATTCTAGGTACTAAATGCAGATCAAGGAATTATTCAGCAAGGAAGCAATGACGATACCGTGTGCCAGCACTGGCCCTGGTTGCCCAGGCGCATGGGGTATAACACATTTTCCTCTAAACAAGGTGTATAAGCCCCAACTTGGGAGATCTTGAAAGTTTTTGTGCAGAGTCCTGAAATAAATATCATCTTTTATAATGCATTATTTACACATTCTTCCCTTGCACTGGAAGGTTTATGAGGGCAAAGGTTGGTCTTTCTCTTTTTACCTCTAACACCAGGCATGGCCCTGGTATTGTAGGTGTGCAGATGTTTATGGAATGAATACCTGAAGCTTAACTCTCCAAGGGTGTGTCGATGGGCATGATTGTGGGAGTTGGAGAAACGAGTTAGGATATGTTTTCAGGAGCCCCCATTCAGAGTAATGTTGCACTAGACTAGTACCCCAGCCGCAAGAAATGAATGCATTTGAGAGACGTTACAAAGCAAGACTCTACTTAATGACTGACCAGATAAAGAAGACTCGGGGTAGTTTGAGTCTGCAGAACTGTTACCCAAACTCAGGAAGTCAAGGGAAACAGCAGTTTGGTTGTGAAAGGGCCTGAGTTTGGGTTTTGAAGGATGAGGGAGCCATTATCAGGTAGAAATGTCCAGCGGGCAGTGGTAGATTTATGACTAATGTTGGGAGAGATGTCAGGGAGGGAAATAAATGGCTGTGGAGTGTTCAGTGATGAGATTATAATTGAAACCATGAAAGTGTATAGTTCCTCTTGGTATCGTTTCAGTTTCTGGTGCTGTTCAAACTGAGGGTTATCTAAACATTTTGCCTGTACAGGAGATTGAAACACTGCATCCGCAGATGAAATAGATGATGGTTAAAATGCTCTCAAGTTCTAGAGATTCTCTAGACCTTCTCCTTTGGTTAGGGAAACAAGACATAAACATGGGGAAAGTGCGAGCAAGACGGAGTCATACCCAGTCGTGATAAGCACTGATGCTATAAATTGCTAAATTGGACAGCTCAACAATCAAAGACTGGCACCGAGAGGTATCAGTTAATTGTCGGATTCAGACCCAAAGTGAATTTGGAGTTTGAGGAAGACAGGATCTTTTGTATTCCGGCATGAGCCTTCAAAATTTCACGAATAGTTTCCTCATTTGGATAAACATGATCCGCCTATGCTGATTGATGGCGTTACCTATCGCCCAACGTCAGCTCATCACGACGTCTGTTTTTCCGTTTTTGCAGAAGATAGATGAAGAGAACGAGGCGAACTTGCTAGCAGTCCTCACAGAGACACTGGACAGTCTCCCTGTGGATGAAGACGGATTGCCCTCATTTGATGCGCTGACAGATGGAGATGTGACCACTGAGAATGAGGCTAGTCCTTCCTCCATGCCTGACGGCACCCCTCCGCCTCAGGAGGCAGAAGAGACGTCTCTAGTAAGAACCCTTCCTAGTGTTTAACGGGAATTGGAGTTGCCTCTGGCTACCCGCTGCGTGGGTATGACGTAGTACCAATAAGGTTTGGGTTTTTAATTTAGACTGATGCCAAAATAATTCCCGAGCACACTCGGAGCTGCAAATTCTTGTGATTTTGTGTTTAAGAATGTTGGTCGTTAACAGTCTTCGCATAGGCTTACGGAAGTTTGTTTTTAACTGTCTATGGCTGTGGATGTGTGTGTGTATTGTTATTTCTTAGCAATTTATGTTCGTGGTAGAAACTTAGAAGACGTAGACGACCCGAAATGAATGCACCAAAAATTCACCCTGTGATTTCAAATAATCTCTAATATGAAAAAGGTTGAAATCTCCTCTTGTTTTAAGATCTGTCATCATATTTATGAATTTTAGATATGCATAACTGTTAGTGTTATACATGACTTTACTGTTTGGAGATGTTCTAATTCATTAAGAGATTTCTTATGGTTGGATATTTGGTCTTTGTCCTGTTTTTTCACCATCATAAATTATGTAATAATCGACATATCTGTAGTTTTATTCTTATGCCTGTGATTCTAGAAATAAAAGGTAGAAAAAGGGATATGCAATATTTTAAGGTTTTAGATCCATAATTCTTATGAAGATTGAAAAATAATAGCACATTTGCAACCTAAGTTCCCTAAATTTATGGTAGGCAATGAAGAGTGAATTTGTTGGCAATGAAGAGTAAATTTTCTTTTCGATGCAGTGCTTGACCAGAATTTTATTAGTTCTAAGACACAGTTTACCTTCTCATCTATGGTAGCCATTTGTCATTTGCCATAAATCTGATGTAAGACCACACTATGTAAATTATGGAATGCTGTTCTCCAAACTTTAATAATGTTCCTTGGCATGCCATTTAGAGGTTGTTTCTCTCCCATCTCTAAGTTTTTTAAATGTGGAAAGCACTCCATGTAAACATATGGAGACTCTATTCGTATGCCTGTGCATTTTGAGTTTTCTGGTTTAGAAGAAACTGTCTCATAAGTAATTGTTACCTGGCCCCCAACACACACACACACACACACACACACACACACACACACACCCCGTTTCTCCATTTCTCTGATTGCTTTACATTGATATCAGATGATTTGCATCCGCATAACTGATTCGACTAGGAGGAGTTGTTGATTCAGGGTCATCCTGCCTGTCCAAGCAGGGAGGTCCCAGCAAGCCAGCAAGTCAAATGAAGAAACAGGGGTCAAGAAAGAGTAAATGACAGGGCGACTGGGTGGCTCAGTCGGTTTAAGCATCTGACTCCATTTCAGCTCAGGTCATGGTCTCATGGCTTTGTGAGATCGAGCCCCGTGTTGGGCTCTGCGCTGATAATGCGGAGACTGCTTGAGATTCTCTCTCTTCCTCTCTCTCTGTCCCTCCCCTGCTGATGTACACGTGTGCACACACAATCTCTCTAACAATGAATAAATAAACTCCAGAAAAAAAGAGAGAGTAAATGCTTTGCGTGAACCAGAATCACATCTCCCGACTCTATCTACTTACAAATCTTTTTCAGTGATAGCCACACTTTCATCACAAATATTTGAATCAGTAAAGTTAAAATGGATTGTGAAATATCCTTCAAAGCGTTGCGGAATATTGTATATATTTTTTCACTTGATGCATTTGGGTTATTGAGGGGACAGAATACATAGATTCTGTCCCCAGTCCCCAGTCCCCTGTTCCTCATTTAGCAAGGCAGCATTTCTCATCTAGTAGGTATTTAGAAACCCTTTCAGGAAGATCCTTTTGCCTGATTTTATCTTTAAAAAAAAGTCAAAGTAGACAACACTTAGTCTCAAATGTAGGGAAAGGACATACTTTCACAGTTGGTAGTGTAATGCCAAATTTTTCTTTTTCGAAATATGTTTCCTTTAGCACTATTGTGCCGAGGTGTGAATATAATTAGAGAGTGATGGAATTAATGTTTATAATTAAAATTAATTAATTTTAAGTTTAAAATTTCAGTAGCTTATTCAGATGCTTAAAAGATGCATAACTTCTCTTGCTTTTCCCCTTGATATGTTTCTAGCTTAAGAAGCTCTTACTGGCACCAGCCAATACTCAGCTAAGTTATAATGAATGCAGTGGTCTCAGTACCCAGAACCATGCAAACCATAATCACAGGATCAGAACAAACCCTGCAGTCGTTAAGGTACGATGTGAACTTTGTAATATAGGAGGGAAACTAACAAAGGATTTTGCTTGAAGCTGTAAAACAAAGGATAGGTTTATTTCTACGTATTCAGTTGGGATCCCGCAGTTGCTTTCTAACTGTGAAACTATACGAAATGGGTTTCCAAAAGCAGCGCTCCAGCTACTTTAAACTAGAAAGAGTTCATTTATGCTTTGTCTTCGGATGATTGGAATGGAAGTTCCACCGTCTGTTACTCCTTGCCCACTGTATTAATACGTGCGGCAATGTGGGTTACAATAAAATTTGCTGATAGGCTGGTATTATCTAGGAGTGACTTTAAGATGCAGGACTGCCGTTTTGCCAGCTGTCTAACCTGAGAAAGACTGTTCTGGAATCACCGCAAAAGATCTGTCTCTGCCATTAATTGGATAGAAGGCTGGCAATGACATAATTCGGTTAGCGGGCTGTATTAAACAATGTTTGTCTTGCCATTCACTGTGAGTGAAAACGGAGCGTTAAGGGGTACTTAAGAGAATTGTGAATACGGGGCTCCAGCAATCAGTGGCAAATTAAGGTTTAAACCAGCTTATTTTTTTTTATTCACAGTAAAGGCGCTATAGGGTCTTGTTAGTTACATGTTGCTGAGTAGGAACATTGAAATGTAGGAGAAATGAAATAAAAAGCTGCCTAAATGTCATTTAGGAATTTTAAATGTAATTTTCTTTCCTTGTTCTGCAAACAATTATTCACAGCTCATAGATCTAGTACACTTAGACTGAACACTTCATTGAAAATCTCATCTCTTCAGAAAACCTATATCCATTCTGATAAGGTTCAGTTCACTAATTTTAGCTTTTTCTTTATGCCTCGTTTTTAAGACCGAGAATTCATGGAGCAATAAAGCGAGGAGCATTTGTCAACAGCAAAAGCCACAAAGACGTCCCTGCTCGGAGCTGCTCAAGTATCTGACCACAAATGATGACCCACCTCATATCAAACCCACAGAGAACAGGAACAGTAGCAGAGACAAATGCACCTCCAAAAAGAAGTCCCACACACAGTCGCAGTCTCAACATTTACAAGGTAGGCTGGGGACCCAAACACAGGCTGCCAGGGAGGGAGCCGAAGGCAAACCCGGCCTGCACCGGGCTGCGATGCCCCCACTTTGGGCTTTCGCTCCGCGGCCGTCTCTCTGGAAAGAGGATTCAGCACTTGGGGAGAGATTAAGCAAAATAAAAAAAATCTTTCCTTGGACACAGGTTGAACATGTCCTCTTTGGCTGATATGCGGCCGAATTCATAATCACCAAAAGGCACCTGAAATGTGAACTGGACGGGGAGGGGGGGGGGCGGGCGTGTAAAGGGAATAGCTACCTCGGACAAGGTTTATGTGAAATCTGAATTGCTGAGATAATTGAAATTCTGAGCAAGCTGGGCTAGCCAATATTAAAAAGATTTTATTTTTTCCCCCTTCTAATAATGGCAAAAATGAGGCATTGTTGATTTGCTGTATATACCTTAAGAAATAATACATAATAATGTATGCAGCCTCTCCTGATTATTAAGTGTATTCTTTCCTTTCTTTCTTTTTTTTTTTTTTTAAGACCACATGTTACACTCATAGATTTTATTTTGTAAATAATGATTTGGAAATTCCTGGAATTTATTTTCATTTGCTTTCTATTAAAAAATATGGCCGAGAGCAAACTAAGCATCTGGGGTGATTTTTATTATTCCCATACATTGCTGGAAGGCCGATGCTTCTGAGGCAGATCAGGGTGATTTGGGGAAAACCTGCCTTGGCCGAGATATAATTTTCTTTCTTTTTGGCTCTTCCCTCACAAAAGTCCTGTCTGAGAAGCTTATGAAAGTTGCTGTTGCTTTAAAATATCCCAGCTTCCACATTTGCCCTACCTTTAACCTTATAGTGGAAGCAGGCATATTGTAAAATAGCCATTACAAACACCCACTTCTTTTTTTCCCCTTTTGTTTCCTCAACTTCCCCTTCCAGCTGCAGAGTGGTAGTCCCTGATCCCTGTTTTGAACCATGATTATTTCATACAGGTATGCCGTTGCTGCTGCTTTTAATAAGTATTTTCTTTCCAGTGTTTTGAATTTCCCTCTCTCATCCCTACGTCCCCATAAACCTTCTCTTTCAGAGTTTGAAATTGGCTTTCAATGAGGTTTTCCCTGGTGGTTATCTCAAAATCACTTGGCCATCCTTTTCTGTCGGTTCAGGGAAAGAGATTTCTTGAAATGGGCCAAGCTGTTTTGCAGCTCACCTTGCCCTGATTGGCCCCTCACACGCATGCGCGGGAACAGTTTCGCTACGAGCAGAACCCGCGGCGCTTTGGGACGCAGTGGTGTGGAGAGAGCCTCAGGGGAAGGGGGCGCAGCTGGGCTTGCTCTAGTGAGGGGATGAAAAATTCACTGGGCTGCTCTCCCCCTGGTCCTAGTGTGTCCTAGTCATGAGTTCAGCGTTTTTGGAGCTGAATTTAGAGTCCTAAGCCGGCTGAAACCCTGTAGTGCGTGAAGCCAGACAAGCAGCACATGTTCTAAACATGGTTTTGTGTTTTTTTTGTTTTGTTTTTTGTTTTGTTTTAGTTCGTTAATTTATTTTGAGAGAAACAGAGACAGCGCCAGTGCAGGAGGGACAGAGAGAGAGAGAGGGAGAGAGGGAGAATCCCAAGCAGACTCTGCACTGTCAGCACAGAGCCCCCGGCGGGGCTTGAACCACCAACCATGAGCCTGACCTGAGCTGAAACCAAGAGTTCAGTGCTTAACCGACTGAGCCACCCAGCCATCCCTAAACATCTTTTTAATTTTTACATTCTTAAGACTTTATTTGGCTCTTTTGGATTTTGAGAGTTTGGGGGTTCTTGGTTTGTTTGTTTTTTAAATCCATTTACTACTAATATTACTGTAACCTCTTACAAAACCATGACAGTGAGGCGTTAACGTGGCCTGTGGAGGATATATTCCTTAGAGACCTGCTTTGTATGGGTATTTATTTATTTAGTTATTTAGTTATTTATTTTTATTTATTTATTAAAAAATTTTTTTTAAACATTTATTTATTTATTTATTTATTTAAAAAATTTTTTTTCAATGTTTATTTATTTTTGGGACAGAGAGAGACAGAGCATGAACGGGGGAGGGGCAGAGAGAGAGGGAGACACAGAATCAGAAACAGGCTCCAGGCTCTGAGCCATCAGCCCAGAGCCCGACGCGGGGCTCGAACTCACGGACCGCGAGATCGTGACCTGGCTGAAGTCGGATGCTTAACCAACTGCACCACCCAGGCGCCCCTAAACATTTATTTATTTTTGCGACAGAGAGAGACAAAGCATGAATGGGGGAGGGTCAGAGAGAGAGGGAGACACAGAATCTGAAACAGGCTCCAGGCTCTGAGCTGTCAGCACAGAGCCCGATGCGGGGCTCGAACTCACAGACTGTGAGATCATGACCTGAGCTGAAGTCGGCCGCTTAACTGACTGAGCCACCCAGGTGCCCCTGTATGGGTTTTTAAAAAAGATATTTTGTCTGTGGCAAAGCATAAAATGTTTATCCCAGAACAAGGCCTGTTAACAAAACACAAAAAACAAAAACGAGTGACCAAAAAACCCGCAAAATTCCTGAAGTTATCAAAAGCCTAAAACAAAAAATAAAATGGTTGGCTGTGGATAACCAACAGGAAATAAATGCTCAGCTTCAGGACTTACTTAAATTATTATTCAAACCGAAAAAAAGTATATTCACAATTAGAGACAATAACCAAGGGTCTACGTGGTCCAAAATACCATGATCTGAAGGAAAAAGATGCATTCTTGCCCTCAAGGATCTTAGAGGCCCTGGTCTATCAGTCATTGGAATGGTGTGGATTAAACTCCCAGGAAACCATATCAATACTCCCCTAGTGGTAGTTTTTGTGACCGTGGGCATATTCAGGAATCATGGTATCATGATCACCTATACCCAACTATCAGAATGTTAGGAATCTTCCTTTGAGCATTTCAGGTAGCCTACCCTACACTTTGAAAACTGGAATTTCAAAGACCAATTTTCAATGTCTATTTATTGTGTGACCTATAGCACACAGTTCCTATCTGGTGACATTTTCCATGGAACCTGTATGCGTGATCCTAATTATTAGTTGAACACTGAAAAAGTTGGTAAATTTCTTTCACGAGTGTGCTCTTTTGGAAAGGCTCGTTATATCAGACATACTAAAACAATTAATGTAAAACCCAGTTCATTTATCTGTATATATAAAAGCCGATCAATCAATGTACCTAATTTGTAGAAGGCAGCATGAACTTCATATTTCTGGATGCACACTGGATAGATGATAAACCATTCAATTGTTTAAAAACCAAATCTAAATCGACAAATTAAATATGTAAATACTATTTATCCAAGTAAAGTATGTAATTTCAGCCTAATTTGGACATAAATAATATTTTCACATTTCAAAGGACCTTAATTACTGGGGTTGATTAATTTACTTTAATATCTATCGAATGCAATTCCTTTCGGTAATAGGAAAAAGGAAACATATTCTGGGCTGACTCTGCCAGGAACTAGTTTTATGGCCCTTCGAAATATCATTTCATATCGTTAGACCTCAGGTTTTTCATCTCTAAAATAAGAGTTTGTTCTAGAGACCTTTTTATTTTCAAGTCTAGGATTTTCATTATGTAAATGACTACCTCTTGACCTTTTGAAAGTAGTTATGTTAATGAGAAGAAATTGACATAAACTTACTTACATATAAATATATCTTTATAGATAAGCACATATATGCATAATATGTGGATGTATATCCCAAGTGCGTTTCTCATCATGTTTTCCCCTCCTTCTGTTCAAAATACAAGACTGCCAAGGAGAAGCAATTGAAATTTTGGAGTGAGAATATTCTTACTCCACCCCTCCTAATTAGGAAATGCCACCTGTAGGAGGTAAGATTTAGGAAGCATAAAAGGAAGTAAATGAGCTCTCTCTTTGCAAGTCTGTTGATCTCTCCACTGATAAATGCAGTATTTTACTTCCGTAGTCTGTAAGATTTGGGGATCTAAACCTCTTTTAAACCATCTGGGTCAATGTCCACAATTTGTCATAATCTCTCAATTAATTTTCAGTAAATGGAACGGTTATTGCTTGAGCTTTGGCCTCATAGATATAACCTATTCTCAGGGCTAGATATAAAATTATACATTTTAGGAGAAAAATCAACTGAATATTCATAACGTTCTGTTGTCTGATAGTTATTCTGCTGTTTTCTTGTCTAAACAAACCGTGTACTGTATTCCAAATTAAAATAGAAAACATTATTTCTCTCTGATGGTATGATGCAAAATTTGTATCCTTAACTGAGATGCTACATTTTGGGGAAAATTCTGGTTTTTGTATGTGGTTTTGAATGATAGTTTACTGATGCAAATGTTGTTTGGAATTTGTTTTAGCATAATGGACTGTTGTCTGACTTTGATCCAATATTCAGGGATTTCCGTACTTTAGTTTTCCAGTTTCCAGTTTCCAACCTGATTGTAGTAAAAAAAAAAATCTAAAAAAACCCCTCAATATTTCATAATTAGTTTCCTTTTCTTTCCTTTAGCCAAACCAACAACTTTATCTCTTCCTCTGACCCCAGAGTCACCAAAGTAAGTATTAAGAAATGTAACCATTTTCAGAAAGGGAAGGGGGTTCTAATACATTTGGCTACAGCAACTCCATTTCAGTTTGTTTTTATAAATGTGCCATATCTTCCAGTGACCCCAAGGGTTCCCCATTTGAGAACAAGACTATTGAACGAACCTTAAGTGTGGAACTCTCTGGAACTGCAGGTGAGCCTTATATATCACTTGGAACCGTGTGTAGTTATGTGTGTGTGTGTGTATGAAATATGTGTTAAATGATAGCGTGTATTCTCTATGTGATTAATGAAATTAACAAATAGTACAAACAACATTGGATAAGAAGTTACCTATAAATATTTTCATTTCTTCTTCTTTTTTTTTAAAGAAGACATTTTTTGTGTGTGTCAGACTGGGGCCAGATCCTCTGATGTGTATTATTGCTTTGGATCCTTGAATAACCCTATTTCAGATTGAGACCCCAAAACTTGAACAGGAGGAATTAAAAAAAAAATCTAATGTTTTATTTATTTTTGAGAAAGAGAGAGAGAGAGAGAGAGAGTGTGTGTGTGTGAGGGGGGGAGGGGCAGATAAAGGGATACACAAAATGGGAAGAAGGCTCCAGGCTCTGAGCTCAGTACAGAGCCCGACGCAGGGCTCGAACTCGGAACTGCGAGATCGTGACCTGAGCCGAAGTCCAACGCTTAACCGACTGAACCACCCAGGCGCCCCAAACATGAGGAATTTTTGACTGGTTTCACAACAACCTCATGAAGATAGTGGTAGTTTTCCCATCTTTAAGATGAGGAAATAAGGTTCAGAAATGTTAAGTAACTTGCCCAAGATCACAGAGCTAGAAAACAGGGAGCAAAGTTCTGAACCCAAGGAGCAAAGTGATCATATCGATGTTTTAATTGAAATATTTTCTCACTCGCCATTGTACTTAACAATATGATCTCTCCTATATATGTTACCATCTTTATATCTTTTCAGCAAAGGAGAAAAATAAAAATCTGCCCATTCACCAAAACGAAATGTATTCCCATATCCTCAAACAAGAGTGATTTTCTTTACCGTTTGGACTTCTGGACTCATTTAGTGAGTCTTACTTTATATACTGAAGAGGAAGGAGCCTTAAAAACTTGGAGTAACCCCTAAGTAACTTAATCATCCAGGGACTTCCTAGGAAGACTTCTAAGTTGGTTACAAAAAGTGCCTTTGCGGGGCGCCTGGGTGGCGCAGTCGGTTAAGTGTCTGACTTCAGCCAGGTCACGATCTCGTGGTCCGTGAGTTCGAGCCCCGTGTCGGGCTCTGGGCTGATGGCTCAGAGCCTGGAGCCTGTTTCCGATTCTGTGTCTCCCTCTCTCTCTGCCCCTCCCCCGTTCATGCTCTGTCTCTCTCTGTCCCAAGGATAAATAAACGTTGAAAAAAAAAATTAAAAAAAAAAAAAGTGCCTTTGCACTGAGTGCTTTATGTGGAGGTACTTAAATTACACCAGAGGGTGAATCTTAGGCTTGTCTGAGTAAGAAGTTCCTTGGCTCTGGCCCTTGCTGATAAGGGTAAAGGAACAGTAACTTAAACAAGATTCCTTTAACCAGGCACTATAGTTAGTGCCTATATGCACCATGGTCATTGTTGCTAAGTTTAATTTTGCACTTTGAGTTTGCTAAATTACCTCCTTACGAAAAAGGTCTTTCGCATGATCGCATGATTTGGTCAAGCAGTAGATTAGTTGAATTCATGGTATTTCTATATATTTTATGTGTGTATGTGTGTGTATACAGACATATACATATGCAAATGTAAACATATCTTTATATGCCTACATACATATACGCGCACAGAGATTTGCTTAAAAGCATATGCTTTACATCATTCCTTAAATAAATTATAATTACTCCTATAAGTAGCTTTTATGTGTGTGTATCATACGCAGCAGAGACCTTCTTATCTGACCATTTAGAATGAGTATTTGGTGGGTCTGTTGAAAAAGTTGATTAAAGTATACAGCTTTGTCATTTTACTTTTGCCTAAATCATATAAAGAAACATTCAAGTATCAAATTTTCTGTATAAGAAACAGAAACCTTTGCTTTCAACTTTAATGTCCTAACTGTCAATCCATTCATCTTTCTGGCACAAACTGCACTAATAATGTATCATAGATGGTATATACTGTTCATTTCTTGATTTTTAAAGGAAAAGAATTAAAGATATTTGTGTTGTAGCCTGAGAGCAAAATCATCCTAGATTTTTATGATTTTCACATAATTAAATAATAATAATCATTTCCCATGTTTTCCCAGTATTTTCAATACCACCTGTCTACAACTTATTTGACAACTCTTCTTTTAGTGGGATACCTTTATTGGTTCTTCTGATGGAAACTATTTTTCGTATATGTCATTCAATTTTGTAATATTTTATTATCTTACATAATTCCAGTTACCACTATAATAGACATCACCTTGTTTGGGAAATACTACTGTGGATCATGATAAGAACTCAGTTGAATCTGTTAAATATGAGTGTGCAGAATGTTGTAAAAGGCAGTTACTTTGTTCCAAAGAGGATTCAGAAAGCTTCCACCGTGTATACCCGCACCCAGGTTTCTGTTAAAACATTTTTATTGTATTATGTATTATATTATGAATAATTTAATCTTCTTGTAAAAATGTCAAAAATATAAACTAGTAGAAAAGTTAGTTGTAATTCTAAGATGTACAGTTATCCATAGTATTTTTTCCCTATGGATAATTTTATACATTGTATTTATACCATAGTCATTTTGTATATATAATTTTGCATCCTGACTTTTCAGTTAGCATTTTAATAGGAAATTTTCATATCTTCACCGGCCTTTTACTATCAGGCTTTTAATGGGTTGTATGACATTAGTTTTAGTAAGTACGTCAAAATTTGTTTCATCATACTCCTATTATAAATTTTGGTTGTTTTAAAGTGTTACTGTTTTGAAATGGCACTGCATTAGAAATGTTTGCTCATAATTTATTTTTTTTTTTACTGAAGTATAGTTGACATGTAATGTTATACTAGTTTCAGGTATATAACATAGTAATTCAACACTTCTATATATTATGCAGTGCTCACCGGGATAAGTGTAGTTACTGTTTGTGAACATACAAGTTTATTGCAATATTATTGATTAATTCCCTATGCTGTACTTTTCATCCCCATGACATATTTATAACTGGAAGTTTGTACCTCTTAATCCCCTTCACCTATTTTGCCCATCCCCGCCCCCCCCCCCCCCCCCGCCTTCTCTCCCCTCTGGTAACCACCAGTTTGTTCTCTGTATTTGTGAATCTGTTTCTGGCTTTTGTTTGTTCGTTTTTTGTTTTGTTTTGTTTTTTAGATCCCACATATAAGTGAAATCATATGGGATTTGTCTTTCTCTGTCTGACTTATTTCGCTTAGCATAAGACTCTAGATCCATCCATGCTTTCAGAAATGGCAAGACTGTATTCTTTTTTATAGCTGAGTAATATTCCATTTTATATGTATACTATATCTTCTTTATTCATCTATTGCTTTTATATCTTGGCTACTATAAATAATGCTGTAATAAATGTAGGGATGCATATATCTTTTCTGATTAGTGTTTTCATTTTTGTTGAGTAAATACCCAACAGTGGAATTACTGGGTTAGATGGTATTTCTATTTTTAATTTTTTGAGAAACCCCCATATCATTTTCTATACTGGCTGCACCAACTTACATTCCCACCAGAAGTTACGAGTGTTCCTTTCTTTCAGCATTCTTACCAACTCTTGTTATTTCTTGTCTTTTGATACAAGTCGTTCTGACAGGTATAAGGTGATATCTCACCATGGTTTTAATGTTCATTTTCCTGATGATTTAGTGATGTTACGCATCTTTTCATGTTTCCGTTGGCCATCTGTATGTCTTCTTTGGTAAAATGTCTGTTCAGGTCTTCTGCCCATTTTAATTGGATTATTTGTGGGCTTTGTTGGTTCTGTTCATAAATTTAATCTTATTGTCTCAAAACAAATTCTTAGTAGTTTTTAATAATGAATATAAAGATATAATATCTTAGGGCCTTCTTGTATAGATTGCCACACTGCTTTCCAAAAGAAGTGCTTTCATTTATCACCCTATGGATATCCTTCCATGGATATACTTGCTTTATTACATCCTTCCTGGCATTGGGTATCTTTTTTTTTTTTAATTTTTTAAATGTTTATTTATTTTTGAGACAGAGAGAGACAGAGCATGAACAGGGGAGGGTCAGAGAGAGAGGGACACACAGAATCCGAAGCAGGCTCCAGGCTCTGAGCTGTCAGCGCAGAGCCCGAGGCGGGGCTCAAACTCATGGACTGTGAGATCATGACCTGAGCTGAAGTCGGAGGCTTAACCGACTGAGCCACCCAGGTGCCCCTAGGTATCTTTGTCTTTGAAGTGTTTTGCTCGCGTGTGTATATGAGAATATCACTTTCATTGCATTCCTTCTATTAGTGAGATTATGGTGTTACAAAAAAAAAGCACTTCTTTTTTCTTCTTGCAAAAGTTTTAGCATTTTTCTTCTTGAGAGGAACCTAACTTTAAATAATTTAATTATCATTATGAAAGTTTAGTAGCCCACGCTATTGAGAGAAAAGTAGCGATTTATAGAAGATACATTTTTTTTTTTTTTACATATTTAGAATCCTTAAAAATATACACAGTGGATTTATTTCTGTCAGTGAATCAGAATTTGTCTGACTGGTTTAAATCCTTTCTTCTTGGTGCTTTGAAAGATTATTGGGTACAATGAAAATCAGTTTACCACCATTTTTAATACCTGCTCAATGCTTGCAATATGATAGGTCTTAGTGGATGTACAGCAAATATAAAGCCTAGAGACTGATCCCTACAAAGCATGAAGCATTGTACTTGGCCTGCTCAATAGTCTTGTGTTTAAGATGTGAGCTTATCCTTCGGATTCCGTGTCTCCCTCTCTGTCTGCCCCTCCCCCGCTCATGCTCTGTCTCTGTGTCTCAAAAATAAATAAACATTAAAAAAAAAAAAAGATATGGGCTTATAGTCTGTTGGGGAAATAACACACATGGGACAAGCAGGATGAAGGCGAAATATTTATTACCTCTCATGTTTTGTTATCTTCTAAGAAAGGTGGGCCCAGGGGGTGGTTTTTAGTTTCTTGAGCATGGTAGTTTTAAGTGTAAAGATGCAAATTAGAGAAAGTGAGGTGGGGTCAAATTGCATTACATACTAGAAAGAATTTACAGCTCCAGGAAAACAAGGGACTGAGGAGAAACTTGCAGCAGTCAGAAGGAGGTTAGGAAGAGAAGTTTGGAACTTGACCGGAGAAGGATGTGAGGAAGTTTTTTTGTTTTTTTTTTTTGGATAGAGATATTGTGGGTTTGAAGCGCTCTGCCGTATGTGATGGTTATGATCTCCATCTCCTGAAACAATCTCTAGTAAAACTTCTTGCATAGTAGTGTTTGGAGGATGTGATACACACTGATTGCAGCTCAGGAGAATCACCAAAGGGAGAAAAGAAGTTATCAAGTCACTTTGCTTCAAGTTAAATACAATGACTGCGCAGAGGATTGAAAAGGATTACAAAGACGGTTCAAGGACCAAAGGAAGCATTGAGGTGATATCATTAGCCAAGGACCCAGGCGATCCATGGAAAGGAGTGTGGAAGGAACCCTGCTCTCTGTAGGCAAAACTGACTGGGGGAGCCTTAGGGAGAGGAATATTTGTATCAGACTTGAACTGCCCAGGGGACTAAGGGGAGAAGATATTGACGGAGCAGAAGCAAGAAGGCAGGAAATCAAAGAGATGTTTTAGTAACACTGAACTTGGCATGGGCAGTGACATCAGTAAGGAACTGCAAGACAGGCCATGCGCTTTTCCCCCTTCGTCTTTTAATTGCTAAAACGCTTTTCTCTCTCCTTAATCTTTTCTGGGTCTGAGTTTCCTTAATGTTAAAATCATACTTATAATCCCCCAATCGAATTACTGTCTGACTTAAAGGACTAAAATATAGGTTGGAAAAATAAAATTGCCAGCATTCAACCATTTTTGACATCCTAAAATGGCAATTTTGTGTGCGTCCAACCAGAATTTTAAAACTTTATAAGCAGCAAAGCTCCAAATAAAAGTAGTCTACTATGATTTTCTGAAAACAGGCAGCATAGCTTAGTGAAGTTATGCAAAACCTTGGCTCTGACATTGGATAAACCCAAGTTCAAATTCTGGATCTACCATCTAGCAATATGGCCTTTGGTCATTTTAATTAACTTCTGTAAGGCTCAGGATCCTAATGCACCAAAGGAAGATAATGACAGCACCAGTATCTCATTGGGTCTCTCTGAGGATTGAGATAAAATGTGAAAAAAGGTTTACTCCAGTGCCAGCATATATAAGTATTCAATAAATATAAGGTATTTAATTACTGATTCTGCCTTAATTTTATCTGCCGAGGTGTCTGTACCCTGTCGCTCATCTTTTCAACTTGTGATATCTTCACCTGTTCCCTTTCATTGGCCTTCATGTTGTTTTCTCCTTGGCACACTCATATGAAGTTACATATTCTCTTTGTGGCAAAATCCCTCTAATTCTCTAATATGAAATTCAGCATATGCCATTTTTGGTATGGGTATGGATTTACCAAGTCAAGGAAGAACAATCTCCTCCCTGATACTCTGTCAATAATAGCTACTTCTATTATTCCTACACATTCTGGAGATTAGCCACTCCCTAGTAAGCATGTGCTATATACTATCTTTTTGATTCTCTGGCCATTTCATGGTTGAGGAAAAACCTATATGTTGACACTGGCTTCGTGGTGGACCCTGGGTTCAAAGCATGTCTGTCCAACTAGAGATGATGTCTCCTTCCTGAAGCGTGAATTTTAAAGATAGTAGTCAACATGTGTTATGTTAAATAGGTTTCATTTCACTTGCCAAGTGTCATTGATTGGTATTGGCTGCCAGGAGCATTGTGTTGAGGAGGATTCCAAGGCCAAGTCTGTATTCAGTGAAAATGTCATGACCAATTAGTGATGTCTGCCGTTGGTGCAGCAAGGGGGTGGACAGGGTGGAAACATTCATGTTGTTGATTTGTTGATCTTTGGTCTACAGGCTTAATCCATTTCGTTATGGCCAAGGAAATGGATCAAGCTGTTGCCCAGGACCTTCTGGTGTCTCCTTTTTCTTTACTTTCTCAAATTTTAGGGACATGTTCCAAACATTTACGTGCAGATGTAAAGAGTCAACAAAATTCTGAGACCTCCAGAAAAATCCCTCTGCCCCATCTGCAGAGTCTTTGGGAAACAGGAGGGATGAGACAGGAAGTTTGCTTTATTAGGTATTGCCAGCTGGTCTGACTTTGTGATTGTCCTAAACTAGCTCATTTTGGCTGATAAAAAAAAAAAAAACCGCTTCTTTTTTACAGGTGTAAAAACTAATTTGATTTCAAAATAGCTGTTAGTAAAACAAGATGAGAGGAGAGAATGCTCTTTTGGCAGAAGGCATTTAAATCTATTGCATATGGAGATTTTCAGAGTGCTAGACTTTTTGTTTCTGAAATGGAAATGGCAAGGCAATGTCAGCTCAACTGGATGATGGCTTCAGCCAGAAGACATAAAAGGAATTTGGTTAGGGACCAAAGTGGCTGACCCCCAGGTTTCACATGTATGTATGTGTACATGTACACGTGAACTGGTTTTAAAATTATTTCTGTGGAAGTAATAAAAAGCAAGATGGCTATTTTATAACTAATTAGGGGGAAGGGGAAGAAGAAAATAATCAGCAGTTTCATCACCCTAACGCACTAGGTCTTAGCAATATTTTCCTCCATTGGTATTGCAGTTTCCTCGTGGTTTTGATGATAGAGGACAAGTGTTTGGTGTCATTTGTTTTTCACTGTATGTTTTCCCTTGGCTTAAATTGGCCAACATCCAAACTGAACTTTGGTGGACTTGTTCTTAAAAGAACCCACTCATTAACCTATCAGTTTGTCATTTCTTATTCTTTTATGTAGTTTTATTTTTTTTTTAATTTTTATTTATTTTTTGAGAACAGAGAGAGACAGAGTGTGAGTGGGGGAGGGGCAGAGAGAGAGAGGGGGGACACAGGATCCGAAGCAGGTTCCAGGCTCCGAGCTGTCAGCACAGAGCCCGATGTGGGGCTTGAACTCACGAACCGCGAGATCATGACCTGAGCCGAAGTCGGAGGCTTAACTGACTGAGCCACCCAGGTGCCCCTAGGTAGAGTTTTATATTGCCATTTTTGGACTTCCCATTTAAAAATCTGTTTTGCTGGACAGAATATTGACAGAGAGCATAGATTTGCTGTACGCTTTTGGTATATACTTCTTTTGTATGTGACTTATCTTTGGGGAAATGAACCAAAGCCAAATATGAGCAGTAGTTGGTAGTTTTCAAAGGAAAACCATAGCATGAGAGAACTGGAAAGTGATTTTGACAGGTCATATAATCCTTTACTGAGCCTGAAGACTCCAAGAAAGAGAGACCCCACAAATTCTCTTTACAGCCCATTCCAGTGTTTGGCACCTCTTACTGTCAGGGGTTTCCTCCATATTTCAACCCCATTCTTCATTTTCTTTTTTTGATCTCATTCTTCTTGACCCAACATCTGGAATGATCATTCCTTTGTTATCTTTTCAGGAAATAATACTATCCAAATTTCTTTTAAGCCAAGAATAACACAGTGATTTCCTCTCCCACATCAGCTTGTGGGGGGAGTTGGTGATCGACGTTCCCAGAAACGTCACCCCCTCACCCCCACCCTCATCCCTACTCCTGCCCCAGCTCTGTGGGAAAGTGCAAGGGGAACCAATTAGTATCTCCATCTTCCATGAGCAAGAGTTGGGGAGTTAGGCACATGTCCTAGGAATGTTCTGAAGGCTTTCCGTGAGGCCGGTTTGTTCTCCGGGAATCAGGGGTGATGTAGGAAATACTGAAAAAGCAGCAAAGTCAGGAGCACTGGCCCTCAGACCAGCCGGGGTTGATGGCAGCCAGAGTACTGGGCAGAGTACTGCACAGGGGATGTTCCCCTGTGCAAGCATTAACACTTCCGTGGCTGGCTCCTCTGGGGCTCCGGTGAGTTCCGGGAAGTTGGGGGTGGGTGAGACCACAGGAGCAACTCCTTTAACGAAATATTCTCACTGGCAGAGCAGTCGCAGTTCATATTGAGTGTCAGCCCTTCCTATAATCTCCAGATTCTTGAGGCATAGATTGTATGGGTAGGAGGAGCCACACGCCTCTCTGCCCAGTCCTTCTTTTTTTCCGGGAAGGCTTGAAGCAAATGAGAACCTCACCTTCCCACTGTTTGTCCTTAAGAAATATCCGAATCGACATGTGGCCTAAGGGAAATCCCACCGTCAAAGAAACTGCGAGGCAAGGCACAGATACAGCGTTAGGTTCTGCAAAATACTGTAAACTATTCAAAAACAAAAAACAAGAAGCAAAACCCTGCTGAAGTCACTGCGTAGACAGTGGAACAACGCAAAACACAGAGGAGTCACCGTTTATCAGAGTCATGCAATTAAACAAACAAACCCAAGAGAGAACTCCTCAAAGAAAATCGTTTTATAGCCCATAATGAAAAACGAAACAAAACTTGTCTCTGACTTTTTTTTTTTTTTTAAATAAAAGGGCTGTTTAAAAAGATGACTGTGGAGTGTGCACCACTTTTCCCAGACTTGCTTTGCAGAAGTGCCTAAGTGTGAGTGATGCAGAGGTACTTGTTTATTATAGAACACATTTCAATGCAGTAATCATAAATATTGCTAAGGTTGTGCTCTGTTGAAATATGACCTACATACTCTTGATTGTTTGTGTTACGTGATTTGTCTGACACCCATTACATTCCGGGTAATAGCAGCCATTTGTTGCTCTGCACAGCAGGCTCTTTTGACAAAAGAAAATAGGCAGTAATAAAAAAGCTATAGTCTGAATTACATTCTGCACAGTGCTGCACTGCTGAGAGTTTGTGCAAGTGTGTTAGCAATGCTCTGAACTGCCTCTTGTCAGCCTTCAGCCTGTAATGGCCATCTGTCCTCACATAAATCTGTCAAAACCTGCTAAGTTCAAGAGAGAGCATGGAATATACCTTGTACTGTCAACACCGAAATGTACACATTCCCCGGAAAATCAACACACAGGAAATAATCCGGAGGTTATGGGAGGCATTAGCCCTGTTGATTTAAGCTTGTGGGGTGAAATTGAGAGTCTGGCCATTAGAGGGAAGATGAGCAAAGGTAGTGGCATTAAGGAATTGAGTATTGACTGCACTCCTCCCGCAGGGGACAGAGTTCTGGGTGGGGAAATGGGAGAAATCCAATTAGTTCAGGTGCGGCAAGGGGTCTCTGTCCTATCAGCGGCTCTTGAAAGTTTGACACTATTTTATATATATAAGTATATACAGTGCTTCTCACGCTTCTGTTTTGCTTTGTTTTGCTTTAGGTCTCAACTATATCTGGAAATAGATTTTCACTTAGGCACTGGTGGTTGCATCCTTGAGATTTCCCAGTCTTGCTTGGAGGTATTCTCTGAATAAAGATATTTCAGTAAACAGTACAAAAGTTTAGGGAATTATCTGAGTTGTTTTCCCTTACCCACCTACTCACTAATCCTGAAATAACTTCCATCCATGAAGCAGGTATTACTTTTTTTTTTTTTTTTTTAACAAGCAGTGCCCACAGAAATTTCCACCCCTCATATTCTCCCTCGTGGGGTCTGTTTGGTTATCTCGGAGTGTTTCCGGAAATCTTACGCACATATGCAAGAACATACACTTACTTCAAGTTTTAGGGAATTGCCCGTTTATTAAAAGGAACCGTGAAGTCCCTAAAATGCCAGCATCCTGGTGTCTTACCCAGCACAGAGTACAAGCCCAGTGAATGTCTGCTCCACCCCCATAGGCCCTCCAAAATGTGCAGAAGGGAAAAGACTATGTTTTTAACTCAAAAAACAAACAAAAACAAAAACAAAAAAACTCAAGCAAACAAACAAACTACCATCAGGGTGTCGCCACTCCCCAGAGCAACTTGAGAATCAGTTATTTAAGTGATAATGAGCTTAGGTACTAGGACAAGGGTTTCGAATGTTCAAGACTAAAAAGAATTTCTATATTTAAAATCCCTAGATAGCTGAGCTATTTTTAGAACTAGTCTCTCTTTAATAGTGGCCTAATTTGGTGTTTCTGAAGTTTAGGGTTTCTTTTTATAAGTCTAGAATGTCAGTCAAAATACATACACCTGAGAACAAGGCAATGTGCTACTTAGACATGACAGGACAGAGGCTCTCCATTTGCGGCCCATGAACCACCTCATTAAAAATGTTTGACCAGCTTCCCAAGGTATTCTTGAGCCACTGAAATATAAGACCCGCGACTAAAGGAGAATCTAGAAAAATTTTTCTAAAAAAAGTACAAGAATTTTTGCACAAATAAGCCCAAGCAACATTCTACTGAGAGCATATAATCTATTTGGAAAGACAAGATAAACTATACATTCAAAAAAGAGATGAGCAAGAATATAGAGCATTATCTGATAAGTATCAAACGAGTGATCCTGGCAATAAATTATTAGGAATGTAACAACTACTCTAATTTGGGAACCACGAGAAGATTTATGGAATTGGATTTTAGGATGTCGAAAGTCATTTCCCCTATTCAAAGGCTATGTCATTTGCAATATTTGACTTTTATTGGCTGAGCAAAGAGAGATTACTCATCATTATTTCTTTGGGCATCTTAGCCTCCTGTGAGAAGTATCTGAGAATTTATCGTTTCTTTGGAGGAGCATTAGTATCTTTAAATTTGTTGTAATGGTAACTGAAGATAGCACGTGGTAGAAATGAGTGTTAGAAACGGGGCAGTGCGAAAGGTAAAGGAAACAAGGGGGAAAAAGAGAGAGAAAGATTGAATACATAGGAATCTCTTAGAGCGAGTAAGAGGCATACCTGTCCATGAAAGAGGGGACAAAAGGAGAGTGTGCCTCAGTGACATGGAGGTTTCATTGTATAATATGCCGCCTCCCTATTACCTTCAAATGAAGAGTACGGAAGGCATGTGGGGGTGCCTGCTAATCAAGGGAGCTTTTCTGGGACTCTGCTGGGTCCCTTCTCTGTGTTTGTATTCCCCTGTCTTTCTGAATTTCTCTGGGATGGATTTCCAAAGTCACATTACTTTGCATTTTTGTAGCCTTTCTCCCCTCATTTAGAAAGCTTTAGCCGTACAGAATAAAAATTGCCAAATAGTGGTGTCAAATATTTTATTATACAGGAAATATTAATTTCTTCCAGATTTTTATTGCAAAGTAGGAAAAAGAGGCAGTATCTTCCTGTTCATACCAAAATTGCATGTGGCTTTCTGTGACCTACTTGGTCGTGTGTGTGTGTGTGTGTGTGTGTGTGTATTTTTTTCCCTTTTCTCCAGCCAAGTCAGGTTTTTCTGCCATTTCCTTGAAATGTGCAGTTGCCTTAAGTCTAACCCCAGACTTGTTAGCAGACTTGAACTCTGCTGAACAGCGTTCACCCATCCTCCCGAATAGAAAATGGATTGTAAACTCAAATGTTCCCTTGTAAGCGTAAAGTCATTTGAACCCTAGCGTGCCCTTCTTCAAAGTTCCTTGGACTCTGGAGCCATTTCCCAATTATCCTTCCTCGGTGTGAAGGGATGAGTAGAACTTTCTCGGGGGTGAAACATAGTGGAGGCAACTACAGCTCACAGACTCTCCCACCATGGCCATCTGATGGCATTTTCTGCTCTTCTGTAGAAAAGGACGAAAGACACCAACCGATGGGGTGTCTCTGGTCTCCCTTTATTTTATTATTATTTTTTTTAATTAGTTGGTTGCCGGAGTTTGGGTCCGTTTCAGTCCTTCAGCCTCCTAACCCGCCCCAATGTTGTGCTCTAAATAAAATGGTCCACTAGCACTGCAATATTTAGTGTTCCTGTTCATTTAGGTTTCTGTTGCAGAACCATATTTTAGACAGAATGTATTAGTTATGCTTACAAGAAAGTATTATACCTACATTAGCCATGGTTTACTAAGTTAATGAACTGTGGAGACAAAAGAATCATTGCCGTCAAGTTGCACAGTTGTCTGGTTCCCTGCTTTCGTCTGTCGTGTTTTACTGGACTTCCTTTGAAGTTGTCTGTGTTCTTCCCACCCTGCCCCACATTTGCTGTCATCCCATCTTTTTTTTTTTTTTTTTTAAGTTGCCGAGTTCTGGGGCTCCTTGGGTAGTGATCCTCGATTAGGGAAATTTTTCTGAGCCACTTGTGTGCTCCTCAGAATTCCTTGCAGACAAAGGCTACCAAAGCTATTCTGTGATCCCCCTGGGCCGTGCTGTGTTAATGTTCCATAAGGCAGACGCACGGTGCCCTTGGAAATGCGAGCTTGGGTAATGCCTGGTGCCCGTGGAGGCCGGTAGGGAGGCGTTCGAGTTTTCTGGGAAGCCAGGTCTGTTAGCATTGGCATTTAAAACACAAAATATCACAGATTTCACTGCCGCCTGCCAGTAGTGAAATCTGTCTTTTCTTGGTGACAGGGGCTTACAGGGAGAGAGGTACTTTTTCAGGTCTTGCATGAATTTCGTGTACCTTCTTTCTCGCCATTGTCTGAAGCCCTGGAGAAGTTAGGAACACTTGTCCTGGCATTTAACCACATGATCTCCATCTCTTGTCTCTCTCCCCACCCCCCTCCTTCTTTTTCCCATAGGCCTAACTCCGCCCACTACTCCTCCTCACAAAGCCAACCAAGATAACCCTTTCAGGACTTCTCCAAAGCTGAAGTCCTCTTGCAAGACTGTGGGACCTCCTCCATCAAAGAAGCCCAGGTACAGTGAGCCTCCTGGCACCCAAGGCAATAACTCCACCAAGAAGGGGCCCGAGCAGTCTGAGTTGTACGCACAACTCAGCAAGACCTCCGTGCTCACCAGTGGACACGAGGAAAGGAAGGCCAAGCGGCCCAGCCTACGGCTGTTTGGTGACCATGACTATTGTCAGTCGATTAATTCCAAAACGGAAATACTCATTAATATATCACAGGAGCTCCAAGACTCTAGACAACTAGAATATAAAGATGCCCCCTCCGATTGGCAGGGGCAGATTTGTTCTTCCACAGATTCAGACCAGTGCTACCTGAGAGAGACTCCGGGGGCGGGCAAGCAGGTCTCTCCTTGCAGCACCAGAAAACAGCTCCAAGACCAGGAAATCCGAGCCGAGCTGAACAAGCACTTCGGTCATCCCAGTCAAGCTGTTTTTGACGACGAAGCAGACAAGACCAGTGAACTGAGGGACAGTGATTTCAGTAATGAACAATTCTCCAAACTACCTATGTTTATAAATTCAGGACTAGCCATGGATGGCCTGTTTGATGACAGTGAAGATGAAAGTGATAAACTGAACTACCCTTGGGATGGCACACAATCCTATTCGTTGTTCGATGTGTCGCCTTCTTGCTCCTCTTTTAACTCTCCGTGTAGAGATTCCGTGTCACCACCCAAATCCTTATTTTCTCAAAGACCCCAAAGGATGCGCTCTCGTTCAAGGTCCTTTTCTCGACACAGGTCGTGTTCCCGATCACCATATTCCAGGTCAAGATCAAGGTCCCCAGGCAGTAGATCCTCTTCAAGGTAACCTTGTCATCACCCACCCCAGAGCGTCAGGTCCAAAAAACAGACAAACCAACCAACCAACCAAAAAAAAAACCAAAAAAAACCAAAAAACAAAAACCAAAACACGCACTCGCAACCCACAGGCAGCCGGGCCCCTCAACACCGCATCCCCAGTGCCTCTGGAACTAACGAGGATGTTGTCACACAGACAGTCCTCCTCATCTTAAATCTGTCAGCCTTGAGCACAGTGGCTTGAGCCAGTCGGATCACAGAGAGCAATTTGTAAGAAACCTACTTGCTCCCCTAACTTTTTCCATTACCTGGAGGGTTGCCCTGTGCCAGTACAGTTGAGATCCACGCGAGATAAAGCTGACATTGTACCAGACTGGCGCTCGGCGTTAGCATCAATAAGAGAGGCTGGGAAAGCACACATCACTCCCCAGACCTCTAAGCTGACTACACCATCACAAACCGCCACCGGGAAATCTCACCAGTAGCTAGGAAGAAAAAGCCGCTCTCTGTCACACGGTGTTGCGGGGGCTATTCTGTCGTGCCAGTAAACCGGGGTGAAGCGGCGGTTGCAAATGCCCTCTCTGTTTTTCCTCTCGCTCCCAGATCTTGCTACTACTATGAGTCGAGCCACTGCAGACACCGCGCGCACCGAAATTCTCCTCTGTGCGCAAGATCACGTTCCGGGTCGCCCTACAGCCGGAGGCCCAGGTGAGGGTGCCTGTCATTTTCCTTCTGCTCCTCTCACCCCCTCCTCTAGATGACGCGCTGTTAGCTCGAACCCTGCCCCCTCCCCCGATCATGATTCGTTTTGCTTGGGTAAATGGAGGCGGTTGATGGTTGACTTAATGATGAAGTTATGTTTCTCAGGTATGACAGCTACGAGGAATATCAGCACGAAAGGCTGAAGAGGGAAGAATACCGCAAAGAGTATGAGAAGCGGGAGTCTGAAAGGGCCAAACAAAGGGAGAGGCAGAGGCAGAAGGCAATTGTAAGCAGCTGGGAGCTCGCTTTCATTTTAAGGGAGGGTTTCTCTTCCCTTCCCTTCCCTTCCCTTCCACCTGTTTTTGTTTGTTTGTTTGTTTGTTTTTTTGTAGACTAGAAAATAAACTAAAGCGAAGGCTTTGTTAGAATATGCAACATTCAGCCTGTTGACTTTGAAACAGCGGTGGGTCCCCCATCCAATCCCTCTTGACGCAGATTATTGGGAAGCAACATGGTAAATGAGCGTAGGTTCCTATTCAGACTTCACGTTCCTCATTCATCTTGAAGCTCGTTGCTGTTCTCTACTTTTGTTTTCCAAAATGGAGGGGGCAGGGATTTATTCAGTCAAAGACTGGTTCCATCGGGTCAGAAGATGGGTTTTTCTTACCGTCCTCTGCGGCTTTTGTGAGTGGAAGATGAGGCAGTGCCCGTGTTTGGTTTTTTAGTTTTTGTCTTTTCTGCATACGTTAGAATTGGATCGTGTGGGAAGGGACCGGGTTCAAGTTAGATTTAAAGGAGGTGGTAGATGAAGATTTGCTAAAAAGTCATCATTTCTTACTTGTGCTGGGTCAGCATCTAACCGGGTAGTTGACCCATCCACATTTCTTATGAGCTACTTTGCAGTAACCCATTATGTATTTCGTCACCACGTACTGCAAGGCATCGCATCTCCTTGACATACAGACATCACTGACACTTCGATGTAAAGATCTAGGCTATGTTGAACTTGTTGGTTCTCTGCAGGTCACTACTTCTCAGCACCTGCTCGCAAGTAGGTAGATTTTACCCCAGCTCCCTCCTATTGCTTTTCAACCCAGAACTTAGAAGGCGAAAGCCAGTGGCCCCAGTTGTCAGTCTTGCCCATGGCAGACATTCCTAATCAATTATGGAACTCTTCCCACTGAGCCCGCGGGGAAACTTTGGGTCTCTCCCAACTCAGGGCTTCAGGGAGCCTTGAGTAATCAATCAGAAGTGGCATTGCTTTCGTCCGCCGTGGCTGCCTGTCTGTGCTTCGTTGTTCCTGAGAGTCATTTCAGTTAGATCAGCTGTCCCAGGTCTTGCATATAAGGGAACCAAGGTTTAGGGAAATGACTTTCAACTGTAAAGGTGAGATTTATATTGTACCTTTAAGAAAACCTACAACCATCAACAAAATCTTGAAAAAACTACCTAAAAGAACTGACGAATGGGGTCAAAATCAAGCACTGGCCAACAGTTATCAACCAGAGGGAAAAGGTTAACTGAGAGGCTTGTTAATAGCAGGCACTCGAGGAAAAAGAAGGGAGAAGTAATTGAATACTTAGGCTAAAGGTCTAGAGTGTTTGCTGTCATTTAACGTTGAAGCTACCTAAGACTGAATCAAAAGTCTTGTGCAAATTACAACACCTTTGCTCATTTTTCTCAACTTTCAAATGAGCTGTGATATTAAGAGCTGCCAGAGTGTCATTCGCTAACACTTAAAGAAGACTAATGAAAATTAAAAATTCAATTTTTCTAATTTTGCTGTATTTAATTAATAGCCTGTTCAATAATTATAATAACTCACATTTATATAATGCCATAGAGTTTACAAAGCCTTTTGGTATGGCACATTACAGTGAATCTTTACAAAAGAGAATCATGTTGAGCAAGCGTGTAGGAAAAGAGTTATTTCAGTGTTTGCAAATCCATATTTTGTAAAATCCTTCATGTTTCTTCCCAAAAGTATCACAGCGAAGAGAACGATTAACTGTTTCATCGTGCGTTTGTGCAAAATACACCACTATGACCAAAGCTGTGCAGATAAATGTGGCTAAATGGCATGTGTTTCTTTTTTTCCTTCCGAAGATAATTTAGTGCCAGATACTTAATGAGAGTGCATAAAGGAGAGAGGGGTCTTTTCATTAGTTTGGCTCTTTCCAAAATATCAATTGGTGTGGCTGGTCTACATTCCACAGTTACGCCTGTGCCAAAAGCAACCTTGAGGTCACTAGCCCCAGACTGAAAGCAGATACCCTCTGCCTTCTCTTTGTGTCCCCAATGTTGACCAGTTCTTTAGTTAATTCTTTGAGTAAGACAGTCTTTATCAGTTATCTCTGAAAGATGGCTTATATAGTAAAAATATCAAGTTGGCTTACACTGAGTCATTATAAATTAACTAGACATCTGGCTTTGAGATTTTTTTTTGTTTTTGTTTTGGAAAAGGAGATTGGAAAAAAAAACTAGGACATAGGGATTATTTACTCTGTAATCAGCGAACTATAGATAATGAGAGCTGAATATAAAGATTTGGGACTAACTCGTAAATTCACCCCCTCTTGGACAATGACATGCTGTTTCTGCTTCACATAAGCGAGAACTCGTGATCCTTTATGTGATAAACATTTGCTAGTTGCTTAGGATATAGAATCAGGTAAGACCTGGTCCACACATCCAGAGAGCTTCAAGTCTCCCGGCAGATAAAGATATGCAAACGAGCAATAAGGTATGTTCAGTGCTATGGCAGAAGGTAACCTAAGGTACTGGTGGCAAATGGGTGGACACCTAGACCTGAGAATGAGGGAGGGCATTCCTGGAGAGGGTGAGATTGATCTGAAATCGAAAGAGAAGGAAGGCAAAGGTTTTCTACACCTGTGCTTTCCAATATGGCAGCCACTCGCCACACTGAATTAAGATGCACTATAAATGTGATTGGCTGTTGAAGATTTAGTTCAAAAGAAGAGGGTAAAATGCCTGATTAATACTTTTCATATCAATGGCAAATTGAAATGATAATGTTTTGGACATATTGAGCTAAACAAAATACATTATTAAAACTAAATTTTCTGTTTCTTTTTGCTTTTTAACATGTGCCTCCTAGAAAATTTAAGCTTGCATAAGCTGCATTATGTTTTTAGTGGGCACTGCTGTTCTAGGCAGAAGCTATAGGTCACAGTAAGTCCCTAGACAAGAGCAAGGTATGCTGAGAAACTGCTAGTCATTTAACCAGAACACTGGGGAACAGAATCGGTACTGGAGGGCTCGATGGAAGCGAGATCCTTAAAGTGTCCTGTAAGACATGACAAAGATTGTGAAGGCTATCTTGAAGGCATAGTGGAATTTCTTAATGAGTTTACCATAGGAAGATTTTCTGATTGCTTTCCTTCATCAAGATGATTTACTTTCTTGTGCCACAGTGCATTTGCAAAATGTATTTTAATGGACTTGGGCACAGAGATACATGTGATGAGCTTTGACTCATTTGACTGGATCAGCTTGAGAGTTCATTCGTGAAACAGCTAAAGGAACTAGGGCAGTCCTCTTAACTTGGTTGGGTAGGTGATTTCCATTCATATTTTTGAGAAACCCTTGACGTAATGAATAAGTAGTAAATTTTGTTTAGAATATCTAGGGCGCAATGTTGGGTTATCTATTAATTCAGATCAATCATATAATTAGAGGACTAGCAAAGCAGAGGCCCAGAAAGGAAATGAAAAAAATGTTAAATCATCGAATGACTGATATTTTACAAAATTAAAGCGGTCTTTGCCGCCTTTGGCTTGCTGTCTATATTGCTTTTATTTTGAGTTCCGTAAGGAGACGGTTTAGGAGGTCTGTATAAACTTTTGTCATTGCTTATGCATCTAAAAGTCTTTATCCAGACCAACCTGGATGCAGCAAATCAGAGAGTTAAGAGAAGTCTAATAGTCAGTAGTTACTAACACAGAATCTTATATTGGGGTTGACCATTGCCACCTTTCTGATTGTTCCTTTCCTCCACTTTCCACCTAAATTCTTTCTCAAGAACCACGTCACCCTGTCTTTCTCAGCCTTGCAGTAATTTAGGTTAATCGGAACTTTGCAAGCCAGAGTTTGGCACTTAATGTCTAAACTGTCACTGCCCTAATTTCTCGTAGAGTTCTAAGTCCCACTCATTTGCAGTCAGTAAAATTTTCTGCCAGAAAACATGATAATGGGATGTTCATTTAAAGGGTAAATGTACACATTATGATACGGCTCAGTGCTTGAAACCCAAACCAGATGTGCCTGGGCAATGACTAAGCCATTTCATTTCTCCCTTCCATTCGTCAGTATGCAGCCCAGGAGTCAGGAACAGTGCTTCATCATGGATAATTATCAGCTTCTTCCAAATGGGAAAAAAAAAAATTGTGTGTGTGTGTAATTTCTCATAGTTAGAATTTTTGGAGAAAATAGTTTTCTATCCAAGCCTTTTTCAAGAGATACTTCATGTAGGTTAGAATACATGTTCTATTGTGAGTTGAACCTCACTATTTAGAAATTATCAGTTTTACTGAAAGCTGTCCTCCATCCTCTCAGTTTCCATGCTGTCTGCCTTATCCGTGTGTTTACTTGCATACTGGCGCTTACGTAGACTATCCTGGATTTATTCACCCTGATCCAAATTTAGGCTTAGAAGAATATTCCTGGGTAGTACTTAACTGCAAGTAACTTTGGAAAACTGAGTACTGTAGTTTTGTTTCTTCCCTAAGAGTATTATTATAATCAATATGAAGGGAAAGAGAGGGAAAAAACACAATTTGACTTTTGTCAAGGTTTGGCATTTCTTTCTGTCCATATGTGCCTTTTCACAGCCATCCACCCCCTCACCTTGTCTTTTAGATGGAGGACCTCACTGTACCATTCAGCCTAGAGGGCATAGATTTTATCCATACACCTCACATACAGTATTTGTAATATCTTTGAAATTTCTGAGGAAGTCAGGTTGGTAGCTAATCTGGAAATGAACATGAGTCTTTTGTGGCTGAAGTTGACATGCAGCTTCCTTAACATAGGAAAAAGAATTTTTATATTATCCTGACTTGGAAATGTAGGCTAAGAGTTCTGAGAATCAAAATCTAAATTCTGTCAGGCTGTTCCTTGTTGTTACCTGGTGTTGCAAAGCATTTTAGGGAGATAACCCATAAAGAAGCATCAAGCACAGTGCTTGGCATATATTAGAATTCAATAAATGTTAACCTCCCTGCTAAATTCCCTTTCTCTTAGTCAAACCCCTTTTACCAAAACTAGCTTATTATTTGACTGCAGCCATTGTATGTTTCCCCAGCTACCCGAGAGGCTCTATTCTCTTTTTGATAAAGATTTTGATCATGCAAAGTCAGTTAATTTCAGTCAGTTTTTTCCCCTGTATTCCCCCCCCCCCTGCATTTTGATATAATGATGATTTACTATCCCTGTTAATGCAATATAAATCTTCAATTTTGTTATCCACACCATCAGCAAACTAGCTTTTGTGAAAATTGAAGCTAAAAGATATTTGATAAATGTTCCATCCTCCTCAATAGTGAAAACTGGTCCGAAAATCATTTTTCAAGGAGCTTTTTCCAAAGGTTTAGAGTTCCTCCAAGCCTTTAAGAAGTTGAAAATGTTATTAAGCATTTTGATTTCTTTTCCTTTCATCTCCTGTTTAGAAATTAATGTCTTGAAAAATTGGCTGCAAATGTTAAGGTTTTTTAAAGATATGGAATCTATTCATCTGCCTAATAAAACTGCAACATGTTAAAAATAATCGGTTCTTTGCTAGACATTTTGGCCAATCTTGGAAAGATTTTTGTCTTTGCTTTTAGACCTTCAGATGCCTTTTAGTTTCATTTTTAGCACTAGGAAAACCAAGCACTCTAATCATTTTCTAAAATGAGAATTTCAGCATGTATTCAATCTCTGATCTTTGTAAGGAAGCAAGACGTGGTTCCATTCCTGTGTTTCATAAAAGGAGATGATAGACAAATAGGTAATTTAAGTGATTGTGCACCAGCCCTTTGGGTTTCTGTTTTTTCCCATCTAGATTGTGTCTTCTTTTTACTGCAGAATGTATCAGTATCCAAAAAGGTCCTCTGGTTTATCTTCTTTGTGGGATCGTTGTTGCATACAGTTTTGTATAAAGAAGCAATTCAGAGACTGTCCCAATATGTTTGCATATGGACGTGCATATGGTCGATTTTAGCTTTAACTTCAAATTTCCTTGAATACGTAGGCTGTGTGTATTCCCATAATGGTAGTTGAGCAATTTCTTTGTGATGGTTCAATTTCTTTCTCTCTCTTCTGCCTTTCCCCCTCCTTTTTCTTTATACAGTAGTAACCTTCCTAAAAAAGGCCTATTAAAAAAAAAAAAGTAACACCCATGCAAGCAGGCGCCAGAAAGTTTAGATAACAGTCCCATCACATTTGGCTGTTTGGCTAGAGCTGGCTGTAAATAGAATGGAATGTGGTGTTATGAGTCCCTTACTCCAGTGTACAACACTGCCCCAGGATGAGTCTCACCATCCATTTATATTTATTGATTTCCAGGATGTGCTGGGTGGTCTGGAACAACACAATTACAGCCTTCAGTTGAGACATACAATCTACATGGAAGTGAATCAGGCACTCCATTCTGTTTGTGGGACTTCACCCGGTCAATCATTTAGGCCTGATAGCTGTTGTCAAGGGAATTGTGTTTTACTGAGTGTTTCAGTGGAGGCCCACCTCGGATTTTCAGAAGTGATTTTTAGGAGTGAGAGCTCTGCAAACATGTAGTTACTCCACACTTCTTCCACTTAAACCTGTAAAAACAAATCATGGAAACCTTTGTCAATTCACTCAGCTTAACTACCTTGGCAAGGTCTTTCCTATGACTAGGCATCAAACCTGGCTTTCATTCTCCATTTTCTTAGAGAGTCTCAGGGAGTAAGGATTACCCTTCAGCCTCTTTGATGCAATGAAGGGTGTAAGGGTAAGTGTTGAAATTGATTAACTGACTGGTGATTGATTGATTTTTCAACAAATATTCATTTAGACTCTGTGAGGTTTCAAGTACCCTTAACATACAGTTGTCAATCGGACAGATGCAGATTGTAGGGGGAAACAGACATGAAACAACGAGTTAATTATTAATTATTTAATTGCAATTGGTCATCAAACTCTGAAAGAGAAATAGTGTACTATAAGAACAAATGATAGGAAACCTGACCTCATCTCAAGTCTCAGAAAGGAAATGATTGTTGAGTTCGGTGTAATTTTAGACAGTATGTGTATATCGGAGAAGAGGAGGAGGAGACAGTGTGGGGAGGCTATTATAAGGAGCAAGGGAACAGCTTGTGCAAAGGCCTTGGGGAAGGAAAGGAGCACAGTATATACTAGGGACAGAGTAGCTCAAGGTGGCTGGAAAATAAAGGGATGAGTGGGAAGTAGGAGGGAAAACCCACGAGGGAGACGAGTCTAGACCACGCAAGGCCTCGTGGGTCCTGTTAATGATTTAGGTCTTTCCTTAAAAGTTATGTGAGGCCATTGAAATGTTTTAGACAGTAATTGACATGATCAGATTCCTGTTCCCTTAGCAAAGATTATTCCGATTGAAGTGAAAGAATAGATTGGAGGAGAATAAATATAGACCCAGGATCCAAGTTAAGAGACTGTTATGCTAGTCCACAAAGAGATGCTGGCACCTCGGTTTAGAGGAGATTGAGTAAGAGAGACAGACCAGACAGGTATTTAGGAGGTAAAATCAACAGAGCCAATGAATGATTGGATGTATAGAGGGGACTAAAAGGGAAGAATCGAGGAAGGCGCTCAGGTTTTTGTCCTGAATCTTGGCTAGATGACATTAACTGCACTGACATTAAGACCATTGGAGAGAGACCTACTGGGGGGAGGGTGGAACTGGAGCACTGGGTTTGGGTAATGGTCTAGTTTGAAGTGCTCAGGGGACATCCAGCTCGAGATGTCGGATAGACAGTTGGCTATTTGCATCTGAGTCTCCGAGGAACTTCTCTTATCAAAACAGAAATATGAGTGTTGCCTGTGGTAAAAGAAGATGATGAACGGATGATCGGATCACCTAGGAGACTCTAGTCTGTAAATTGCTCAGTTACGTTTCACAAGCGCTTACTGAGTTTTCACTCTTTGCCAGGCCCTTTGCTAAATACTGGGCATATGAAAAGGAAAGACATGCAGGGAATAACATAGAGTATCTCTTTGCCATAAGCGCAGATTACTTTGTACCTCATCCGAGACAGGACACCCTCAGTACATCTGGAGGAAACTCTTCGGCAAGCTGAATCCATGCCTTAGTCCTGTGTGTTTCCTAATCTTGGCTCCCATCTAACTTAAAGCTTGCAACCTATAAGTTCACTTCATTCTTGTTTGTTCTCAGTAGGCATATAGACGAGTTCGTAAGCACATTCTTTCCATTGACGCCCTATGTTCTCGAAAAACCTTGCCTTGGTTTTGAGGGACATCATCACCTTTGGCCTTGTCTTCTTGGAACGACAAATACAGGATTGCTTCTTACACTGAGAAGTGTTTTTTAGTGTTTCCTGAAAAAGGAGTCCATCCCTGGGCTGTAAGATATTATTCCCATATTTTGTAGGCTATAAATTGCTGATGACTTTCAGATTATGATGATATTGACTCCACTTCTGAAAATTAGGCCACACCCTTCTAGTCTGTTCCTAAAATAAGATTCATTGCTAAAGTGAAATTTATAGCTTCTTTTATAGCTCTTATTCTGCAGAGACCCATGGCTTAAAATAGCCTACATTTTAAGACTGTATTTTCATATTATTGTCTTTGGACCACCTGCATCAGAATCACTGGGGTGTGCTTATTAAAAATGAAGATTGTTGAATCGTACTTTCTAATTTTTTTAATATAGCCAGGATAAACCCCAATAATTTGCATTTTTAATAAGCATCCCAGGTAATTTTTATTTATACTGGAGTTTAAGAATCGTTGTTTCGAGGGATGTCTAAATTTGTACATCTCATTATTCGAATCCTGAGTTAAATGAGAAATTAAACAGTTTTGCAAGCCAGGTCAGTTTCTTACCAATTTGGAAGATGAATAATCACGTCACAGGTGTTAAAATATTTAACCGGTATCTTCCAGCTGTCCAGAGATAAAAAGATTGCATTGCCCGTATTTCTTTTGTAATACATAGACGCTCACTTGAGAGAAGAACAGAGCTGGAGAGCAAAAGCAGAAGAGTGAGATCCAGGGTAGGGTGCGCGGGAGAAAGAGCAGTACTGGAGAAATGGACACGAAAACTGGGGTCACGTGTTGTCTCTCATTCAGTTTTAGTGTATGTTTTGCTTTCTCTGGCATGCTCCGTGGGTTCTTGGTGCGCATGAGCATACATGTATGAATGTTTCTAGAGATGTAACTTCCTTCCTATCTCCAGAACTGGCAAAAGTCTCTCCTTACTCCCCCCCACCCCTTCCCCAGGAAGAACGCCGTGTGATTTACGTTGGTAAAATCAGACCTGACACAACACGGACGGAACTGAGGGACCGTTTTGAAGTTTTTGGTGAAATTGAGGAGTGCACAGTAAATCTGCGGGATGATGGGTAAGAATCTTCAAGATTATTTCTTGTTTAGAGGCTGACATATGTAAAAAATTATGGCCGTAAGATTACTAGGATGGGAATGCTTTGACAGATGACATGTTGAGTTCAGAACCTTATTTATTTTCTTTTATCCCTATTTATTAATCTTTCTAGTTGAGATTTCCTGTCCCAGAAATAAGTATTTAGCTGCTTGACAGGACAATCACACTGATAAATGGATGCAGCGGTTGAGACGTTGGCACCAGCGAAGTCTCCCGAAGTAAGGAAGGGTTACAGGCATATATGTTAATCCTTCCTCACCAGCTTTGATCCTCTCTTCTTTGTCTGTTCCAGAGACAGCTATGGTTTCATTACCTACCGTTATACCTGTGATGCTTTTGCTGCTCTTGAAAATGGATACACTTTGCGCAGGTCGAATGAAACTGACTTCGAGCTGTACTTTTGTGGACGCAAGCAATTTTTCAAGTCTAACTATGCAGACCTAGGTATGGATTTTATTGTACATGGAATGAGGAATCCATAATGTAAGGCTCAAAAATGGAAGCAGATGTAAACCATAGGCATATTGGGTTGGGCCATCATTTTATTTTGCTAGGGGGGATATTTGAATACATATTTTATCTTATTTCTAATTTTTTATCATCTGGGCCATTCTCAGAAGCAAGGGGCTTAGGTTTTGGAAACAAAGGGCAGAAGTGAGTTCTTTGGAGTATCTTCTCAAATGCTGAAAGTCTGGGCTATTTGCGTATGTGTATGTTAGCAAGCGCTTATGTTGTGTGTGTGTGTGTGTGTGTGTGTGTGTGTGTGTGTGTCTTTATTGTGTAGGTTTGCAGTGCGACTCCTTTTGTATAAACCTTAGCATTATCATCATTGGCTCATGGAACAGAATATGCAAAAGTCTGGTTCTTTTTTCCTTATTGTCCTACAAACTCTTAAAAATGTTAAGACATATTCTACAAATTACACCTTGAGAAGAGAAAATATAATTTCATATGCTAAATCACACTATACTTTCTTTAAAACAAAAGGAGAGGGGAAAAAAACAACAACCCTGTTCTGTTTTTAGTGTTTCCAGATGCTAGGCACTGTGCCCGGGGCTCTGCAAGCATTTTCTTATTTAATTACTACAGAACAATCTTAGAAGGTGGCTATTGTTACTGTCATCTCCCTTTGACAGATAAGGAAACTGAAGCATTTCTAAGTATTCATTTTTCCTGTTACAAAAGTTATACAGACTCAAGGGGTAACATTTGGGAAATATAAAAAAGTACTAAGAAAAATAGTCCTATCACCTATCAGCACATCACCTAAAGGTCTGCTGTGTGATTTGCAGTCCAGTGTTTTGTCTCAGAATGTCTAATTTCTTACAGTTGAGGTCACATCATATAGATTTATAAAGCTTTAAATTCTACTTTTCTCAGTTAATACTATAGAAGTTCATTTTCCACTGTGATTCATGGGATTCAAAATAATTTATCAACTTATTTGAATGGTTGCACTGTATTGTGTTAGGTGAGTACCATTATATTTAATCATTCCATTACAGCTAAACATTCATTTAATTGTCAATTTTTTGGCATTATAAATAATGCCAAAATGGACATCTTAATTTTCTTCTCCATTTTAATTTGGTGCCTTTGCATGTCGGTCCCTATTTAATGTGTGTATTGTAAGCCTTTAAATTCTTAGATGAAGGAATGAAGGAAGGAAAATGGCAAATGTCTTGTGCATATGACATAATTATTTAAATCAATTTGTAACAATAATCATAAAATTAACATAGAAACCTCTTCCGAAGCATTACCCTGTATCTGTCTGCACTTGCTTTGGCTTGGTATAAAGAAAGAAATGAATACCAAATACGGGGATTTTTTTTCTCCCTTCCACCGAAGTGATGTCTTCCTAAAGTAATTGATATAGGTGGTGTGCATTGTTCGGGGGGGAAAATGCTATAATTCACTTCACAGGCTAAATAGATAGTATGAAGCAGGGGAGAGGCAGCTGACTGTCAGAGAGATAGAGGCCTAGGGATGAAAATATAAAAGGTGGCAAGTCATTTGTTCAAATGTTGGCTGATAAAAACAGTCAAGACGGATTGAAGTCTTAAGTTGATCTGACTTATTTTCTTCAGTGATGAAGGCCAGGGTGTTTCCAGTCTTTCAAAACATCTAGAGTTTAAAATAAGCTACCTAGAGGGGCCTTTAAATCACGATTCATCACTGGTAGAGGGAGGATTGGATGGTATTTCCAAATTGAACCGGAGCCTCCCTGAAATATTTCTAAGAAGAATGTTTCCCCTCTTGTTATCTCTCTGTCTAGCCAGCAGCAATAGAAACTTTGCCGTCGCTAAGCTGGCTCTGTATTCTGTGAAAAGTAGGTTTGATGTGTATTGTAGCAGCATGGCTTTTTCCAATTCCCTCAAGCCCTACAATTTCACGAAGGGTAGTCGATTGGAGCGTAGTTGCTCTGTAGTGGAAAGACCCCTGGCTTTGGAATCTTACAGACCTGGTTTTGAAACCTGACTTAAATTCTGACCTTGAACAAACAATTACACTTCCTCTGCTTCCAGTCCTTCATTTGTAAACCACTCCATAATGTTGTTGCAGAGATTAAATAAATGTTTGTGAAGCTGTTAGCACAGTGTCTGTGTGAAGCTGTTAGCACGATGTCTGGCAGAAAGTAGGTGCTCAATAAATAGAAGCTATGATTGTGATTATAAATGATGGTCATGAGAAGTTAGAAATACCAGTTATTTTATTTTTTTAATGTTTATTTTTGAAAGAGAGAGAGAGAGAGAGAGACAGACAGAGACAGAGACAGAGACAGAGTGTGAGTGGGGGAGGGGCATAGAGGGAGACACAGAATCTGAACCAGGCTCCAGGCTGCAAGCTGTCAGCGCAGAGCCTGACTCGGGGCTCAAACCCACTGACCGCGAGATCATGACCTGAGCTGAAGTGGGTCGTTTAGCCGAATGAGCCACCCAGGCGCCTCTGTAATTTCAAGTTATTTTAAAATGAAAGCGTCAGCGTCAGGGATCAGCTTCGGAACTGAATGACATTCATATGTGTCTTGTTTTTGTCCCCTGAAGATGTTCGGTGCAATGCTTCAGGGAACGTCCGGTGAATTTGGTGAACATGAGACCAGACTGGACACTTGGAGGGATCAGGAGCTCATATGTGTGTCCAGAGTTAGTGAAAATGATGTGATATAGATTAATTTTACCAGGAGTAAAGTGACCTATCATTTTAGGTAGATTTAACCAGTTTTTTTTTCTGTTTTTATTTGCTCCCCAAGCCAAGTTAGCTCACACATCCTATCCCTCTGCTATGGAGGCCACCTAGTGATTACCACAATGCTATTAGTGCACAGTGTAATGATTCCAAGTTAATATCATGAGCCACTTTTATAAGTGAGACTCAAGAGTTTAAAGGGACAATCAAAGTTACCGAGGTCAAGCCAGGATTTAGGCCTGGTTTCCATGAATCTGTAATCTGTGAGTCTGTCTGTTTACTGTCTTGTAAACAGATGGATCTTTCTGAAAGACCTCGATGAAAACTCTTGAAGAGGAAAGATAGAAATTAAATTAGGACTGTAAGACCAGAAGAGAAGGATGGGTCAGTATTAAGAATATAATAATTTGGGGTGCCCGGGTGGCTCAGTTGGTTGAGCACCTGACTACGGCTCAGGTCCCTAGCTCCCTGTTCGTGAGTTCGAGCTCTGCATCGGGCTCTGTGTTGACAGCTCGGAGCCTGCTTCAGATTCTGTGTCTCCCTCCCTTTCTGCCCCTGCCCTGCTCGCACTCTGTCTCTGTCTCTCTCAAGAATAAACATTAAAAAAAAGGTATAAAAAGGAATATAATAATTTGCTCATCAGGAATTAGTTATCGCATAAAACTTATACTAAGAAAAATAAAATAAATAACGTATCCATCACAAATTATTAACTCAAAAAATGTATTACATTATCAGCATCTTGAATATATCCATAACTTTATATATACCCTTGGCATTAATTGGTAAATCATCCCAAGATCTCAACACAAATATTTTCAACCACTTTTTTTTTTTTTTAGTATGCTGGCATTCAAGATTAATACATTCATTCAAAAAATATTCATTTTAGTACCTCCTTTGTGCCAAAAGTTTTCTAGGCGGTAGGAATACCGTTGTAACATGATGTGTTTCTATTTATACGGTATCATTATTTGTAACAACTTATTCATTTTTAATAACTAGAGTGGCTTTGGGGTTATTCCCGTAAAACTTTTATTATGTCTTAGTTGTGTTGCGACATCCTTCTTTAGTGGCAAGAAAGAGGTGTTGTCGATGTTATTTTCTCAGGAATTGTACCTAACCACGTTCTGTATTCATGCGACGACAAAGAGTTTGCGGATGCCCGTAGTGTGACATAGTATGCCCGTATAAGTGATTCCATCTATGTGAATACCAGCCAGCATGTTTCATAGTGAAGAAACTCTTGAGAGCCACGGTTTCGAAGCATCTTTTGCTAACGAAAATATGGAAACCCTGAAACTCTGGGTTTGATGTAGAGTGACCCAAAGTTAAGATATCTTAAGTCTTCTCAGAATTTCCTTCAGGAAAGATATGTATGTGTGCTCTTGATGTTTCAGTGATGACCTTAATGCCACCGAGTCCGGCCATCAGGGAGCTCGTCTAACTTTATTTGTAATGCAAGTGGAATTCTGATTTCAAGTTAATGTCAAGCCACGAGCAGGACTTCATGTGTGTGTGTGTGTGTGTGTGTGTGTGTGTGTTTCTACAAGAAAGACTTTGATTGGAACAACCGCTGGTCGTGAGGCTTTAGTGATACGAGCCAACTGCTCATCAGGCTATGAAGAGAAGGGTGGGAGCCAGTGTGATTTAAGAATTGACTCCTGGAGATTTTAGTGGGGAGCGATTGGCTGTTTTTTCCCCTTTCTTTTATGTCCGAGGCTGACTGCAATTGCTGTTCTTACCTGGAAAAACTGGATTGACAAAACGTCAGTAAATACAAGGGATGGTAAGAATGAAAGGAAAAACAAAAGTGAAGGAATCTCCTTGCCTTTAAGTCTGAGATGGTTAAAGGAGCTCGAAGCGAGGAGGGGAAATCAGCCTGGTACTGGAGAGCTTGAGGGATTGCAACCTTTTCAGCAGAACAGCTTGTGAGGTCAATGAGTATGCCTCCACATTATCTACTCTTACACTCTCTGTCACTTCGGACATTTCTATTTTGTAACTTATTCTGGATAAAACATACAAGGGTTCATATTTTAGTAGGATTGTTAATGTTTCCCAGAGAGGTCTTGTTTTCCCTGCAAATAAGTGCTTTCAAATGAATGAGTTCATTTGCAAGAGGCTTCCTATTCTGTCTCCAAGATACCTTTTCCTCGTTTGCAAGACCGGCAAGAAATATCTGACTTTTTTATAAATGTCAGTGGAGGAAAATCAGAAATATTTAGAATCAGAATTTCATTTCACACCCATTGCTGCTGGAACATGACAGTTTTGTTAAGGGCTATGTGAAGTATGTGGAACTCTTCACAAAAGCGGACTTGGACTAGTGTAGGAATTCAAAGAAGGCCGTGGTTTTATTCTTACCTGTGAATTTTTCCTCTCGTATTCTTGGGTAAAGAGGTTGACTTTACCTTCTCTGGACCTGAAGTGTTTCCCTGAACCTTCTCATGTGGGCATAATTTGTGCCACTATTGCTGGGGTTTCCCCAAGGTACTGGAATAGATCAATGGATCATATGTCCCTCCTGCCTCAAAGGGGAGCAGTCAGGTGGCGAATGGGTGAAATTCTAATGATTCTCCCTCCTGCCCACTCTCCTGGCTTTTATGCTCTGTGAAATCCATCCTGTTGGATAGGGAAATTAATTCCAGCTTCTACTCTTACCTGTCCACCTAAGTTGTCGAGGAACCTTGGGTAAGTCATTTAACATGCCAGAAAGGGGGCAGGACATGGTTTTTCTTAAAGTATATTGATTGAATGTGTTGCTATTGAATAGAAATACTAAGTTTGTTCTGGTTATCTCCTAGGATTGTTTAAGACTAAAATGAGTCAATAAATGAGTGTTTTGAATGCTTCCCACCCCTTACCCTCTGCAAATATATGTGTATTTTAAATACTTATTTTTATGTATTATATATAATTATATATATATAAATTCATAAGTATACTGATATATTATTCATAAATTATTATGTGAATTATATATATGTATCAATAGCATGCCAATAAAGTATAAGTATACTGATATATTATTCATAAATTATTATGTAAATTATATATATGTATCAATAGTATGCCAATAAAATATTGGGTGTATATACCCTCTGCAAATATGTACTTATATAAATTTACATCAATATTGATGTTGATGTCAATTATATTTATATCAATTAATATCAATATTGATATTTATGGCAATATATCTATATAGATATAGATATAGATATAGATATAGATATAGATATAGATATACCGACAAAAGTTGGGTATATTTTTTTTAACTGGACAAGTTGTGTTTGAATCAGGTAATCTTGAATTGGATGATTGAGTTAATGACACTTGGCAAAGGGTGTCTCTAACCTAGCTTGGGTTTCTTGCAGATTCAAACTCAGATGACTTTGACCCTGCTTCCACCAAGAGCAAGTATGACTCTCTGGATTTTGATAGTTTACTGAAAGAAGCTCAGAGAAGCTTGCGCAGGTAACATGTTCCCTGGCTGAAGATGACAGAGGGACGGTGAATACCTCACGGGACAGCGCGTCCTTCCCTAACTGACTATTGCAAGTCATACTTAGGAATTTCTCCTACTTTACACTCTCTGTATAAAAACAAAACAAAACAACAACAATACAACAAGAACAACAACAACAATGGTTTACATGAACACAGCTGCTGAAGAGGCAAGAGACAGGAAGGATATCCAGTAAGCACGTTTATTCATGGGTGTCAACTTTGCTTTCCCTGGAGTCTCTTGGTGACGGAGTGTGTGTGTGTGTGTGTGTGTGTGTGTGTGTGTGTGTGTTTGCGCGCGCGGGTGTGTGCGTGGGTGCGGGTGTATGGGCGTGGGTGTGCGCGCATGCGCACGGCTGGTGTGGGGGAAGTCTGTGTGTACAGGTGGGGACTGGGGGCACGTGACCAGAGTGTGCCCGGGCGAATCGCTTCAAATGGCAGCAGTTCCATGAAGACGCACGTAAAACCTAGAACTTCAAAATGTTCATACTCTATTCAAAAAGAAAAAAAAAATGCATAAATTCAAAAGGAAAGCAAACTAACCAACCGACCACAAACCACCCTAAAATGACAGCCACCGATGTCTGGGCATCAACCTCCGTACTCTGTTTTTTAAGAAAGTGCAAAATCAACTTGAAGCAAGCTTTCTCTCGTAATGTAATGGTTATCTGACAATCCCGAAGAAACCACAGTTTCGGTAGAACTAATATCCTTTCTCTCTCTCTCTTTCTCTCTCTCTCTCCCCGTCCCCTCCCCGTCTCTCCTCTCTCCCTCCTCCTTTCTCCCTCTCTTTCTTTTTCTTCTCTTTTTCCTTTTGCCATGGAGTCTGGGTGGGAGAGGATACTGCGGGCGCCAGAATGCTAAACTTTCCTAACATTTTGAAGTTTCTGTAGTTCATCCTCTATCCTGACACCCATGTAAATGTCCCACATGTTGATCTTCCACTGCAAATCTCAAAAGCCTTGTAAATGGTCGAGCGCGCGGCTTATTCAGTGGTTCTTTCTGAGGAGCGGGCACGGTGTTACATTACTGAGGAGAGTTGGGTAGAACTCTCTGGTATGTGTTCAGATAGTGTCATTGCTACATTCTCTGATGTAGTGAAGTATTTACAGATGTTAAATGGAGTATTTTTATTTTGTGTGCATACTATACAACGATGTTCTTTTTTGTTACAGCTATGCACTGTAAATGCAGCCTTCTTTTCAAAACTGCTAAATTTTTCTTAATCAAGAATATTCAAATGTAATTATGAGGTGATACAATTATTGTACACTAACATATTTAGAAGCTGAACTTACTGCTTATATATATTTGATTGTAAAAAACAAAAAAGACAGTGTGTGTGTCCGTCAAGTGCAACAACAAAATGATGCTTTACTCACATCCATCCCTTCTTACGTGAGCGTCAATCTGAGCATCTTGTCAAGAAATACCCCAGCCCCCCCCCCCCAAAGGTATTAACCACTTACGCGATATTTTTCCACATTTTCTTGTTGCTTGTTTTCCTTTGAAGTTTTATACACTGGATTTGTTAGGGGAATGAAATTTTCTCATCTAAAATTTTTCTAGGAGATATCATGATTTTATGTAAAGTCTCTCAATGGGTAACCATTAAGAAATGTTTTTATTTTCTCTATCAACAGTAGTTTTGAAACTAGAGGTCAGAAATCTTTTTAAAATGCTGTTTCGTTTTAATTTTTGTGATTTTAATTTGATACAAAATGCTGAGGTAATAATTACAGTATGATTTTTACAATAATTAATGTGTGTCTGAAGACTATTCTTGAAGCCAGTATCTCTTTCCCTTGGCAGAGTATGATGATGGTATTTATCTGTATTTTTTACAGTTACGCATCCTGTATAAATACTGATGTTTCATTCCTTTGTTTACTAAAGAGACATATTTATCAGTTGCAGATAGCCTATTTATTATAAATTATGAGGGGATGAAAATAATAAAGCCAGTGGAAATTTTCTACCTAGGATGCATGGCGACTGTCAGGTTGCAGTTGAAATGTTTCATTTGGAAAATTCAGCTTTTGCAGAAGCGGTGTTTCTACTTGCACTAGCTTGGCCTCTCACGTGACCATGATGTTGTTCTTGATGACATTGCTTCTGCTAAATTCAATAAAAACTTCAGAAAAACCTCCATTTTGAGCATCAGGATTTCATCTGAGTGCGGAGCCCCTGGAAAGGAAGTCAGGAAAGTTTGGAGTGTGTATTCAAGTTTCTAAATTGAGATTCGATTACAGTTTGGCCGACATGACTTTTCTGGAAGATGTGATACACCTACTACTTAATCGTTCTTTTCCTTTCTCTCGCCCAACACAATCTTAGAGAACGGATTTCACCCCCAGGCCAATGCAGCTAATTTTGATAGCTGTATTCATTTATCACCAGCATATTGTGTTCTGAGTGAATCCACTGTCTGTCCTGTCGGATGCTTGCTTGATTTTTTGGCTTCTTATTTCTAAGTAGATAGAAAGCAATAAAAAAAAAATATGAAATCAAAGAACTTGTTCACAGGTTCTGCGTTACGGCAGTAACACATCTTTAATCCGCCTAATTCTTGTTGTTCTGTAGGTTAAATGCAGATATTTTAACTCTGTGTGAACGCCAAACTAAAGTTTACAGTCTTTCTTTCGGAATTTTGAGTATCTTCTGTTGTAGAATAATAATAATAAAAAAAAGACTATTAAGAGCAATAAATTATTTTTAAGAAATCAATATTTAGTAAATCATATTATGTGTTCAAGGACCAGATGCGTTCTCTATTTTGCCTTTAAATTTTTGTGATCCAATTTTAAATACATTCTCCTTTTTGCCCTGGATTGTTGACATGAGTCAAATATTTGGTTTCTTTTCTTACTTTTCAAAAAGACAACACTACAGATTTCACGTTGAGGCTTAATTTATCCCCACTCTGGCCTGACAAATATTGTCACCATGAAGATAGTTTTCCTCCACGGACTTCAAATTACATCTAAAATTAGTGCAAAAAAGAGAATCACTAAACCGTCCGAGTAGAGCTTTTTGTATCTTATGCAGACCCTGTGGGTAGGCCATCAAAACGTAAACTGTGTTCCTCTTACTTTTATTTGTAATTTTTTTTGGAGAGAATCTTTCCAATGAACACATGCACACCATCATCACTGGAGGCAAATTTCAGCATAGATCTGTAGGATTTTTAGATGACCGCGGGCCATTGCCTTCTTGCTGTGGTAAGTACCACATCTACAGTTTTGGGAACCGAACCGGTGCTTTAGAGATGTGGGCTTTTTTTTTTCTTCCTTTTTGTTTTTAAAGAGATGTAGCAGAATAATTCTTCCAGTGCAACCAAATCAATTTTTGCTAAACGACTCCGAGAACAACGCGGTTGGGCTGTCAACATTCAAAGCAGCAGAGAGGGAACTTTGCACTATTGGGGTGTGTGGTTGGGTCAGTTGAAAAAAGGAAACCTTTTCATGCCTTTAGATGTGAGCTTACAGTAGGTAATGATTATGTGTCCTTTTTCGATGGCTGTAACGAGAACTTCAATCACTGTAGTCTCAGACCTGATCTATAGATGACCTAGAATAGCCATGTAATATAATGTGATGATTCTAAATTTGTACCTATGTGACAGACATTTTCAATAATGTGAACTGCTGATTTGATGGAGCTACTTTAAGATTTGTAGGTGAAAGTGTAACACTGTTGGTTGAACTATGCTGAAGAGGGTAAGTGAGCGATTAGTTCAGCCCTTGCCGGGCTTTTTTTTTTTTTCTTTTTCTTTTTTTTTTTTTTTTCCTTTTTCCACCTGCCGATTCTACATGTATTGTTGTGGTTTTATTCATTGTATGAAAATTCCTGTGATTTTTTTTAAATGTGCAGTACACATCAGCCTCACTGAGCTAATAAAGGGAAACGAATGTTTCAAATCTACTTCTGCTTTTCTTATTTATTGTAACCAAACTCCTGGCATGTTTCTCAGATCGGTACCCATTACTCGCTTATTATTATTCTATTTCCTCTCTGGACCTCCCTCCCTTTCTCCCCGCTTTTCCGTATTCATGGATGGATTTCAGCTGTAAGGTAATGTAGACCTTCTGTGTTTTACCTTCTCTTCTTTCAAATGGCAGAGGCAGAAGTGCTTTCTATCACGAGAAGTGACGTGAGACTTTATGAAATGGATTGCCTCTGTTTTTGTACAGAAATTGTGTCTTCCTGAGTACAAGCCATTGCCCCTAGTGAGAAACCTGCTGAATATTCAGCTTAGGAAGCAATTCCGTGGACGGACTGAACACGTTTCGAAGACTTGTTAACAGGACGCAGCCCCCATCATATGTAAGTCATCAGGTTAAATATGGGACGAGCCGATAGCCGCTGACACAGCTTGCCGTCAGGATGTCTGTCCGCTGTGCCTCGCAGGTGACTGGTGGTCCTGATGATAGAGATGACAGAGGGCACACTTATTAGGGCTCTGTCCTCTCCTGATTTCAGATGGTCGTCCCCGGTCCCAGCCACCTGCACTGCAAGACCCACCCTAAACATTGGGGCACTAGGGGGAAGGTGGCTAAATGTATCCCAGCCCTCGCCTCCCTCCGTCTCCTAGAGCAAAAAAGTGTGTGCAATTCTTGGAAACAGTACATTGGAACCTGCCAAATAACACAAGAAGCGCTGCCCATTATTTCTATTTTATGCCACTCTAAGATTTGCCAGTCACGTTGGCAAAATAGAAAATAAAAATTGCCATTATCTAACCCAAATACCATCCTCATCGACAACCGTGGGCATGAAGCACTCCTGGAGATTCGGTAGATCACCCTCAGATTCTGACCCGTCTCGGTTGATGCTTAAATTGTATACGACATTTTCAATCTTCTGGCTGGACCCAGCAAGGACATTAGAATAATGCAAGTATTTCTCTTAAAGGGTTTAAAGGTTAACTTTTTACCCTTCAAAACCTTTGGAGAGTAAAGAGGGAATTTGCAGAAGCAGCAGTAGTAGCCGCTGGTCTGATACGAGGATGCTCTGCTTCAAAACAAAAGATTTCTTTTTCATGTTGTCCTCAAAACATTAAATCACTCCCATCCTTGATGACACGAATGGCAAAAACAATTATTGGGACCAAAATTAGGCTGATAAAAAGAAATGAGCGCTGAATATGAATGGTTTACTTAAGGGGAGCTTGTCTCAATGCAGAAGTCCTCTAAACGAAATCTGCCTAAACTGTACAATGTGATATTCAAAATTCTTTTTCAGCGTTGCCGGTTTTCTCTCCGTTGTAGGATTATTTAGCTAATCATTGGATATAATTTACAGCCCCAACATTAGTATACTCATTTGACACTAGTGTTACGAGCTACACAGTTGTAACTCAGCATTAATTATAGAATATTTTAACCAAAGCATCCTTTTCGCAATATTTACTTTGTATTAATCTCGTATTTTGCAATTCCTGTTGCCATTCCTTGTTTTCAAACACATTATACGCCATTATAAATCAATCTTCGTACTTTATCAAACAGCAGAGAGTAATAAAGAAGGTCACAACTCATAGAGGAGTTCCTTGGAGGTTTGTAACATCATGATTTAAATCTCAGAAAGATTTAATCAAAAGCTGAATTAATCCCTGGGGGAAAAGATGCTATATAGATTCTATTGATGGGCACAGAGCAGCCTATTTCTTTTCATTGGTCTCTGTTAACATGTTGGGGAGAAGAGACACAGTTTTTCGGCGAGAACGGAAACAGGATGTCTTGATGGGGGAAGGATAGTATGAGATGGCCTTTATGCCACGTTTCTTCCCTTTCAGAATGGTCTGTTTCATTCTACTTACAGAGGCATTATCTGTTCTAATGCACGGTTAAGTTCAATGTCCTCCACCTCCTCGTTCCCTTCAATATATCCCACGTGATTCTAGTAATTCTGCAAAGTCCCCAAAGCTCCACTCCAGTCAAGCGTGTGGAATGTGAGGGTCACATGAGCTGACTCTTCTGTTGTAATCAGGTGACTGCCCCTGGGCAAATTCTCAGTATTTGGGGGACACTGGAAACTTGCGGGAAGAAATGATCATAAAATGCGAGTATTTCTAGGATCAGGTTCCACTGAAAAGCTTATCATCATTCCATGACTGGGATGTATGCTAAAGAGGCCATCACCTTCCCATATGCCTCTTTTCTACCCATAATTCCCTAGAAATGTGGCCATATTCCTGTTAGCTCAAAAACCCTTACTTACCATCAGCTGACTACTAGCAGGGGCAAAGTGGAATTAATTAATTGAAAAAAGTGAGAGAACTTTTAGAGGAGAAAACCAAATGATCCTATAATATTTTCATGATTAAATTAAATGAGCATAATTATACATGCACATATGCACACCAAGGCATTATTATAATCAAGGAACCTTAGAATATTATATTGTTCCAAATTTATGCATATAGCACTTACTGAAGACAAGTAGCTGGTGTGATATTTGAGTCTGCATATTGACCATTTTCATATATTTTCATATATTAATTTCTAGGAGGAAGACGCTGAATTATTAGGAAAAATCCTGGGGTGATTTAGAAAAAATATTGTGCTTCCGCTCGTTTTTGAACATCAGGGGCACTTAGCAACATTATCTTTTCTCCCCACATAGTTGTCTGTGATGGATTTTCAACAAGATGACATCCAAGTGAAAGCCGAAATTAAATGGGAAGGAAAGAATGTTAAGTGGTAAAATCCTAAATAGCTTATTAGACTACTTAATTGGAGGGAATTTATTTTTGCTGCTGTTAGGAGCTCCATAGTCAAGCTTCTCTCTAACAATACTAATTGATGGGGGGAAAGAAGTAGCTATAGTAACATAGTTACCGCACAATACCCTCCAGCAGGTCATTTAAGGGAATTCACCGGTACTTTCCTTTGATTGACTTCTGTGTTGAAAATCATGTCCTGTCTTCATTCATACCATTGCTCTCTCACTTCACTTCCAACTAGGCCTCTTGCCTATTCTTACTGAGATTCTCAGTGCGCTGAAAGACTTGAAGGACAGTGAGACCATGCTTGTTCCTGGTTTAACCATTTAGACCATTTTCAGCTTGATTGCTATATCCTTTAATAAAGTGATTAGTGTTGCATAATGCATAGAGGTATTGCCCCGCCCATGAGCATTTTACTATTTGTTGGCAGGAATATGTGTACCCTATCAGGGAGTAAGGATCAATTACTTCCTAGAGCAGTTTAAGTTAGTAAACTGGCCACACAGTATGTGATGTCACCATATTACTTTCATGTCACGTAACTTAATGATCAAGTTCAACGCGTGGCCTAATTTTCCTCCAGTTATCTGGCTACATGGGAAAAACATCCTGATCCCTATTCAGTAAGGTACTTTCCCAGGGTCAGCAATCCAAACTGCCGTGCAGACCGTCCAACAGGAAAATAACTGGAGGAAACGTAAAAACTGACAGTCACTGCCCACTGTTTGCCTCAGTGTCTGAAGAAGTACTTGTGTATTGGAAAAGGACATTTTCCAATTTTTAATGGCAGGTTTGGTGGCCATACAAAGGAGTGCCAGTGAATGCACCTGATGAATGAAACAATTCATAGAGAGCCCATAAGAGTTTCTTTGTCACATGGTACGAGAGTCTCACTGAGCCACCTTCTGCCATGGCAAAGATGAAGACTAGAAAGGTCAGCTGGTGAAAAGACAAGAAATAAATAGAAGGTTAACCAAACACATTGGAACTTTGGGTACAAAACAAGGTTTGGGCAAAGATTCCTCATGGTTTCTTATTTGCTTTTCATGCCAACTCATTCCATGGGATTCTATAAACAAAAGAGGCAATTGTACAGCTGAGGCAGCAGAGTTGTGAAGAAGATAATGGACTTGACAATGCTTGTTCCATGTGTACGCGTGGCTGTGTGTCAGCTACACAGCAGTTGGCCTTCACTGACCTGATGTTGTTCTGAGGAGTTGATTGAAATCCTGCCTATTGCCTCAGCTACTGGATTGGTGGAAGGCTTTTAGGGATTTCCATAGCCAGGTTTTTGGATGGAAATTTTCACCTTTAATTTTGTGGAAGGATAAAAAGATGCCCCTATGTGCATGCAGTAAACAATGCTTTTCACATCCCAATAATTCATTGAGGAAGATCCCCTTTTTTCTTCTGATTTATTCAGTTTTACCCTCCCATAGCCATCTGAGACAAGGAACCTTCTCAGACTTTCAGCATTTTGAAGGTGAAAGTTGAACCCCTTCAAAAAGTCTTATCTGTTAGACACTGTGGAGACATTTAAACTCTGGCATTGGGGTGATTTACAAATATTATTTCATTTTTTTCACGCTCTCAAAAACTTAGCCTCATCAACTCCATTTGGAAACTGGATCAACCTGGAGACTTCCTTTCTTAGAATCGGCTCTCAGCAACGCATCTGCTTTCCTTGTTTCACAGTAATTCCACTTCGGCTGTGATGGTGGTACTTAATCTGGCCAGTTTCCCCTAACATCTTCATTTTAAATTAGACAAATCTTCCTGTTGCAATGAGAAGACCAATAGGAAAAGCCATCCTCCATTTGAAAGTCCAGTAGACTCAGGGGTGATTAAAGCACGAAGATGATGATGACCATAATATGATCAGCTAACATTTATTATAAGATTATTATCTCCTCGTCACTTTGCTTAGCTCTTTATGCGAATTTTCCTAATTGGTCCTCCACACTGAAGAATGAAGTAGATATACAACTGTTCCCATCACATACATGAGGAAAGGGCGATGTAAAGAAGTTAAGGGACTGCCAAGATCTGAGCGAAGTCCAGTTCACCCCAAAACTTACTTCATTGACCATCTCACTACATACAATGCCTCGACAAATAAAATCTAAATGCCCAGAAGAAAATATTTTGCATTGGAGGTCATTGAAAAGTTGGGGTAGGGTTGTTGTTACCATCTGGTTGAAGCCAAATTTAGCACATATTGCATCCATTCATCAAACTCTTCGAATTGGCCAGAATCCACATGAGGTTCTAAGAGCAAAAGGAGAATTAGATAGGGACCCTACCCTACATTCTAGCTGGAAATATAGTAAAAGAAAAATAAAATGTGTGTTTACTAATAGCAACAGCAGGACCCTCTTGCCAGGACCCTTTGTGTGTGTGTGTGTGTGTGTGTGTGTTTTCTGGAATATCTATGACTGTGTAACAAATTTCTGTGAAGGTTAAGGTCAGAGATCCTCATACTTAATGGACAAAACTAACACAGGGCTGTGACACCATAGTATACAACCTGATTTAAAAGGACTGGCAGCCAACTTAAAAGGAAAAAAAGTAGACTTCCTCCCTACATTAAAATGGATTTGGAGGTTTAAGTTGGCACACTATTACCACTTAGGCATTCAATAACAAAACCAATTATTTTAGAGCTCTTTATGATTTTACAAACACTATTTAAAAGTTTCTGGTTTAGGCTGGGATGTATAAGAAACAATAGGCATATTGACAAGTTACCCTGTAACCGGATGCTTCCTCATTCCTGTGGTCATGGTCATTGTTATCTTGACTATCAGCTGTTCGTGGCAGAGGGCCTCCTCAAAATTTCTCAGATATATTCATCTGGATTTGTCTCTACAGAGCTAACCTTTCTACAGTTGGGTCTGAGGATTACCATGGAAATCAATCACTAGACACTCACAGTCCCAGTTTATGGGTGGTCTTTTTGGGGTAGTGTTCTCGTTGCATCTAGCACCAATAGTGGAGAAGAGGGCTCGGTTTCCAATACGGCAATATCTGGGCTCCATCTCCAACTCAGTTGTCAAGCTCAACGAGGTCAGTTAAGATCATGTAATGGGAAAGAGGGTGGTTGATCAGTCTTTGGAATTCTATGAACCCTGAATAGTCCAGGGTTTGTGGTCTCCATGGTGAGGTACAAATGTTCGTGAAATGACTAACAATGGCTACAAAACAGGTGTTGTCAGTGACTCTTGTAAAAAATGGCTTTAATTATAAAATATTTCAAACAAGCATCAGGTCATAAAATAATGAAATAGAGCCCTGTATATCCACTTCCTTGATTTATAAGATCTTAACATGTTGCCTTGTATGCTTAAAATCTCTCTTCAAACAAATCACACACCCATCTCCTTCCCCTCTCAGTAGTGACCCATCTCTTGTGGTTGGTGTGTGTCATTCCCCATCCATTTCTTTCTCTTTTAACTGCATTTCCATATATCCAAAATTAAGATGCAGTATTATTGTGTGTCTTTTGAAAATTTACATAATGTTTTTCTACTGTACTGTATGTATCCTTTTTGCAATTTGCCAGTGGTGCCTTTTAATGCAAATGCAATTAGAACAATTCAGCCCTGGTGTAAGCCAGAAGGAAATCCTTCTTTCCAGGTGTTTGGAGTTGCCTTAGCAGCTGCTCCAACTGTCCCAGCTAATCATTCTTCACAGTGTTTCTGACATTCATCTTGGTTTCCTATTTATCACTTTGGCTCATGGTTAAGTGCATTTATGCAATATCTTTAAAAATCTTCGACCCTTGGTCCATACCCTCATCTTGCTTATTGAGTGGTTATAAACTTATTCCAGAGAAACAGGAGGTCATAAAATCACAGCAGAAGATGAAAACCCATACCTAGGTTTTTGTTCTGTTTTTTTTTTATAGGAGAATGGATTCTTTGATTTTTTTTTTCTTCTCTGCTAAGTCAGAGATTTTTGCCAGACTCCTAACCTTCCCATTCCCACATACCTGTGAATGGCCATGCCCTCTCAGAGAGGACATCGGGGAGCCCGGCACCGAAAAAATTATTTCTTGTAATAGTAACCGATTTAACTAGTTACCAGCTGGGGAGCATGTTTTAGCACTTAAGTTAATTGAACTGTTGCAAACTAAATATGATTCTAAATTGTTTCAGTATTCCAGAGTACTTCAGGCGTGCAGATAAAAATGAAAAAAAAAAAAACCAAATCGGTTTGAAATGTGCAAATCAGGCATACAGTGCTGACATTTAGATCTATGACTTGATAACTCTGCAGTAGGTACCTTGAAAAATTTTGTGGGCTTTTTTTTTTTTGGTCTCCTTTTGCTGAGCTCTCCTTTGAAACCCCTGACCCACTACTTGATGTAATATTCAATAAGGGGAAGTCAGACTGCAATCAGAAGGGGAACTGTCTGCATTAGGGTTTTCCTGCCATTTTGCCAAGAAAATAATCTCTTTGTGATTCATTTCATGAGCCAAGTAAGAAAGGAATTGTTGAAAAGAGGCTGTGATTTATAGAAGAAATGCAGAATTTTATTCTGGAAGAATCTGTCTAGAACTTGGTTCTAGACTCTGTTTGGAGGGCATGTTTCTCCCTGAGGTGACCTTTCTGTATTTAGGACTGCTATATACAACCAGTGGATGTTTAAATTCAAAAAGGAGGTAGTTCTGAAGTAAGTCTGGATGCAGAAGACACTACTCCCTGATCTGATCTGTCCCTGATCCTTCATGTCTCTCCCATCACCCAACAAATATATGGATGACATTCCAATTCCAGAGTTCTCTGTTGCTTTGCATTTTCCAACCCTCTGCATAGATCAAACCAATGGTTGGGATTGAATAGGTTGTTTTATAGGCATAGTTAGGCTGTGAACCTCTTGGCAGCTTAACGAATCATTGTTAATAGGTTATACAAGATCCGTGGCAATTTTTCCATCCTTCCGAGGTCACCCCTCTCCCTTCTAAAGGAAATCTACTTGTTAGAGTGAAATGCCATCCCTGTTGTCTTCATGGATTCTCACTGAGAAGATAAATAAAACTCAAAGGATTCTAGAACTAGCATGACAATGAGGATCTTCAAGGACACATACGAAGATGCTTGGGGTCACAGAAGCTAAGTTCCTGGCTTCAGGTCTTGCAACAGTAGAGCCTAAGTTAGAACAGGCTGCAGTTACATCACTTATGCTACCGGTTGCTGAGCGCCATACAATATCAGAACATGAACCAGCAATACAGTGACAATAACAAACTCTTACAGAAGAAATTGAGTCCACTAGGACAACAGGGATATTGACTGACCAGTCAGGTGTGGCCAGAACAGGAGACAGAATCAGTCTCATTAAAGATCAGGCAGCTGCACCCATAGTGGGAGTTGTGAGGTCTGTGTACAGGTTTCCTTCCCACAAAATATCTCTTCGATGGGTGACTTACACATAATTCTTACAAATAATCAACATTTGGTGATTCACATATTTTAAAAATTTAAAATAAAACTGAAAAGATAAAATGATAATAAATAACGAAAATGATGTAAGCCAATGAACCAGAGACATTACCAGTTCTAGCCCACTGTTGCTCAGATTATTTCAAGGTGTGTTAGAGCAAAAGTGAAACAAATCTGGGTACCCAAGCCCTCACTGACTGGAGAAAGGCAGGAAAGACAATGACACTGGGCGATCAGAAAAAGGACATATAGTGGGTGTGTCATTGACTTCACTATCACATTGAAGTTTGAGTGGGCTCCAAGAAGATGTAGTATTTATATTCTCAATACCTAAGAACTTTCTTTTTCACTTATTTTTTCATTCATTAAAGTTATTGAACATCTACTTTGAGTGTTGTACTAGACCTAAAAGGGATAAATCATATAGTTCCTATCTTTCAGAAATTCTTAATCAAGTGTGGAGACATGTACTGTATTGACAAATGCCAGCAAAATACCTGCTCTGTCCCAGACACTGTTTCAGTTACCAAAGTGGAAAAAAATGAGTTAATGAGAGACCCTGTCTTTGAGTAATTTGTAATCCAGTGGATTTATTACAATGTCATGAGCATATAACTAGGAAATGTCCCAAGATCTATGGAAACAAATCCACTAAGAAAAGGGGGCTGGACAGTGAAGTCTCTATGGGATCTTTACTTCCTGAGTTGACCTTGATATGTAGAACTGGGCAATGGCAGAAGTAGAAGTAGTACAACAACCTTTTCCCCAGGTCTCTCTAGAATGCTTTCAATTCTAGAAATTGAATTGAACTCTGCCTATGAACTCTTGACGTATTTCCTTGACTCAGTTCAAGTGTTGCCGTCTTGACAAAAACCCTTCTGACCTATCCCCACCTCCTACCCCAGATTTGTAGAACTGGCTCGTTTTTGTCTTCTACATCCACATCTATCACAGCCATGACAATATCATATTTTAATTTATTAATTTACCTTTGTTTTGCCCTTTGGGTTTATGAGGATACTGACTGGACGGAGGGGTGGGTGTGAATTGTCATGTTTAGCTAAACTAATCCCCAAATTCTGTGGCTATGGAAGCATTTCTGGAGTATCATTCTTCTGAGGCTCCTGTAAAAATGGCAATTTATGATTCTTGAGATGGGAAAATGATCCCTCAAGCCTTCTGTAGCAAATTGGGTGTAAGGAATACTCATATGGTGGCATTTGTCCTCTCATGGCTCAGAGAACCGCCTCCTGACACAACAGTTTTGCTAGGACAAAGATGTGATATCTTCATTTGAGGGTAGTTGGGATGAACTTGGTCCACTTGGTCCACGCAAAACAACCGTCTTTTCTCAGCACTTTAGGACATCTCCTCCCACGGGGTAGCTCTGGGGAAGCTGTCTGCTGCTTCTTGCTTCTAAACATCATTTGCTCTTCTTTTCTAGCTGCTTGGTTCTGATACTGGATTCCTTGCATTACATACTATGGAGGCCAGGCTTTTGGGTTCTTTACCCAAGAGCGAACTTGGGTCAGGCAAGGGGGCTGCTAATGCAAGGAATACAGGGCCTGTTTTCCTTTTTTTTTGTTAATTAACTACATTTTTTTAATATGAAATTTATTGTCACATTGGTTTCCATGCAACACCCAGTGCTCCTTCCAACAGGTGCCCTCCTCAGTCCCCAGAGCCAGTTTTCCAAGTATTTGGTCATTAACAGTCTGGTTACAGTTTTAGGGCAACCTTTCTAGGGGCCTAGCAATTTCTGCTGAATATGAGGACTCCGGGAAGCTCGAAACTTAGTGCAAAAGCCTCACCTGATCTGAAGGTGGATGAAGCCGAAAGAGATTTCCTCATGCCTTCCAAGTATCTGTCCCAAAAGTCTCATTTCTCCTATTTCCATGGCCAAATGAATTGTCACATTCGTGTGCATCCCTTCCCCAGCAATCTGTTTATCAAGAAAGAGAAGCCTGTTGTCTCCCAATTTCTGCTTTCCAGGTGACTGATATTAATTAGGTTGCAGCAGGCACAATTTATCTCTGGTAGAAACCAAAGCAGATGAAAATGCTGCCGTGCAGTAAGATTTCTTTTTCTTGAAAGGATGAATGGGATGAAGATACTTATCTTCGAGAACAGGTTTTAGGTGGAGCTTCCATCAGCAGTGCTTTGAAATGCATTGTTAGAGTATGGCTGATCCGGGTAAGAAATAAAAATAGCATGTCATATTTTGACTACATTAACTCATTTCCCACAGAAGAGGCTGAGGCCTCTGCACATTGATAGACTTGCTCTGAAGGAGCAAAGCACCAACTAATAACTCTGAAGTTGGTTCTCAGCTATTGGCATTTCTTGAAAGATATTGTTAATTTCCCCAAAGCTATGGCTCCACTGTAGAATTCATCTCAGTCCCCCAGTACAGAGAACAACAGTTTTAAATCAACCTAGCCTCCCCCTTTTATTATTATTGTGTGCCCCTCTAAAATTGTCCCTTCTGTCGAGTTTGAATATGGAGTCAGCTCTGATCAAGAAGTTGGCAAGTAATGAGAACAGTGGGACAGTGAAATAACTGTCTTCTTTCCCCACGTGATCCCAGGAAATTTATTTCTTTACATCTCTTAGCTTCAGTTTCCTCAATAAAAAGTGGGAAAATTAAGTCCATTTTGTGGGGTTGATATGATATTTCCTGATCTGTGTCAAAGAAACTGGCAGACAATGAGCACATTCACATCCCTTCTCAGTGACAATTGAGATGCCTTTCAAAACATGGAAATTTGTAATGAAATCTGAGTTCCAAAGAATACTTTTTCAATCAACATTTTTTAGTCCTCCTACACTATTCCAGATAGACTAAGGGAAACAAAAACAAAAACAAAGAAACCAAAACCCTGGCATCAGTTGGACTAGAATCTCTGGGTGTTAGTTCTGGCTTTAGTATTAGTCAGCTATACGCACCTTGCCAATACCCTTTATCTCTCCCAGCCCCACTGACCACATCTCAAAGCAAAGGGGGTAGATAGCTTCCAATTCTAAAATGGTATGCAAGTAGAAAAATATGCTCTCATCCTTCTCTTCTGGCTATCCTATCATATTCTCCTTTGTTAGTTTCTTTTCCTCGACTTAACTCTTTCATGTTGATATTCCCCTGGCTTTTTTCTTGAATCATCTTTCTGTTCTTGATGTGTGCCACTGTATCCTTGAGATGTATCACTGACTCCAATAACACTGACTTCCCAAAGGCCCTGGGAGATGACTTCTGTATCAATTTCACCAACCCAACCACTGCTCAGACTCATTGACCTACTGGACATGTCCTTTTGAGTTTCCCCTAACAATAAGATGATATGTTCCCAAGCCGAACATATCATCTTATTCCCTAAAAACTACTTACATTCCTCTTTTCAGAGATTGTCATCAACTCAACCTGCCCTGTACAAAAACCTAGGAGTCACTATAAATCCTTCCTCCTTTTCCTCACCACATCTAATTTCACCAAATCGAAGATCATCGCATTTTCTTTACTTCTTTCAAAGCTCTCAAATTGATCGTTTCTCATCGTCATTATTTCACATATAACCAATTCCACCATTTCTTCCATTTACTTCAAAATACTGTTTCTGGAACCCCAATTTTATCCTACCCTGCCCTTACTTAGAGTCCACTGATGTGCTCCCTGGAACCAAGTGCCAAGTCCTTGGCATTGAGTGTGAACTCATCTATGAACGGTCTCTCCCCTCACACAAACATTCTTTTTCCTCATGTTCCCAGCGCTATTGCCCCCGGCACGACAGCTTCACTCTTACTGCATCCTTTACAGCTTCCAGAATACAGTATGCTCTATTCTATCATGTTTCCGAAGCTTTGCAAAAGCCATCCCCTCTACTTGGAATGCCCTCCTTCACCTGCTCTATGAGAGAGCCCATCGGCCTTTTCCCCATGGTGATTAAGAGCCCATGCTTTGGGGTAAGACATACTGGATGTCAAATCCCAAATCTAGTACTTGTAAACTTTGTAAGCAGGCTGTTACTGCTCTCTAAATCCCAGTTATATCACCTTTAAGTGGAAATAGCAATATCTGCTATATAATGTCATTCTAAAGATTAAATATGATGTATCTAGCATGGCATCTGGCACATAGGAACATTCAATAGTTGTTAACTAACACGTGGCCTTTACAACGAGAATCTAAGCACCCCCCCATCCCCAACTCCATCTCTATATGTCCTGAGCTGGAATTTAAGCTCCATGATGTCAGCACAGAGTCTATTTTGTTGACATATATCTAGCACTTGTCACTCTGTCTGAGCCACAACAGGCCAACCATAAACAGTTTTTCATTTCCATTGAGATTTGACTCCAACACTGTTCCTTCTGGAAAGCTCTTATTAAATCCCTAATCTTCACTCAGCATTGGTTAAATACTCCTCTTAAGTAACAGGCTCTGCTTATATGCTATCGAAATGCTTTCACTTTCTCTTCTAGACTCTTGAGGTTCCGGAGGACAAAGGCCTCAGCCATGTGTCTCCTTGACTCCCCATCACCTTTCCCAGATCCATATGGTAGCACTCAGAAAAAGTTTTTTGAATTAATAGGTGAATGAATGGATTCTTTCACTCGTGTCGCCTTCTCTCTTTGATTTCCTCTCGCCAGGCTCCACTTACATTCTGCTTGTAAGAATCAAGCACGGAATGTGGAAACCAATGGATATCAGGCAGGTGAGACCACTCCTTCACCCTAGAGTAGACATCATAGCCTCGTGGCAATCTGCTAAAATAATCATATTGACAGTGACACCTGGGTGGGAAAGTTTCTTCCATCATAGGAGCTTTAGACAAGCTTTCCCTTGAGCAAGGGCATGAGAACAGAACAGACAAGCTGCTGGAGCCTGTGCAGACTTCCCTGAAGGAAGTCTGACAAGCTGGAGTGTAGGTAAGAGTCCACCGCGTGACTCTGCCTGTAGGGGTTTAAATAAGAACCTGGGAGGACTGTGCATTTCTAAATGGTTGGGTGAGAGTGGCTGAGAGATGGTTTGAAAAGGAAGAGGAACACTTCTCTAGCTGTTCCCTGGGCCATGGCCTCCAAACCACCTTGTAGGTAAGGCAGAAAGCCGGGCTGACCCTGATATGCATCGAAATGAAAGGGTTTGTGTGCAAATCAGGGAAAAATTCTTTCAGCACCTACAGGACTGATGCCAGGGAGTTAACATTTGGAAACCTCAGCTCGGTGCCAGGTCGTTGTTTGAAAAGCAGCAGATCTCGGAGCAAATGCCAGTGAGGTACAGAGGGGAAGGAGTGAGGACAAGGACTCCAGGAATTAGCTATTCAAGAATGTTCAAGAAACCTGATAGCTCTTTTCCTTGTCAAAAGAAAAAAGAGAGAGAGAGAGAGAGAAAGAGAAAAGGACATTCAAAGGAGCGTTCATCGAAGCCGGCTGCTCAGGGTTTTCAGGGAATTGGGAGGGCAGATGCTACAAGGTTATTGGAGTCAGTGTCAAATGCGCGAACAAAGTGGCAGTGACATGAGCTAAGAAATGACTAAGCACTCGCGGCCCGGAGTGGCTAATAGATGGATCCAAATGCCAAGTGAAGCAGTTGTCTCAGCTCATTTGAATACTTCTGAAGAGGTGATGAACAAATAGCAGGAGGGATGCAAACTCTTCTCTTCCAGAATTTCCCAAGATTATAAGCTCATACTGCCTGACTCTGTGACTCCGTGATTCTGATTGCTCAGCCGTCCTTCTTGGTCCCTTCCCCTGGAATGTTTGAACCAGTGCACACCAGGTTTCCATTTGCTACGGGGCTTGTGTTCTTAAGGGATCGCTTCCTTTTATTTTTAATGCTAATTTACTGTGGGAGAGAGAGAGAGAGAGAGTGAGCAGGGGAGGGGCAAAGAGAGAGAAGGGGAGAGAGAATCCCCAGCAGTCTCCGTGCTGCAGCACAGAGCCCAATGCAGGACTCGATCTCACCAACCAGGAAATCATGACTTGAGCGGAAATCAAGAGTTGGATGCTTACCCGACTGAGCCGCCCAGGCGCCCCTAAGGGATCACGTCTTATTCGCAGTGTGGGAATCTCCCTCTCCCCTATGAGGCTACTCAGAGTTTTGAGATAACTCAGAAAGTGTCCGGGTCTGACACTCCAGCAATTAAGCTTTCGGTTTATACAGAATTTTCTTCTTCTTCCTCCCACTCACGTTTCTCCTTTTCCATCAGTGTTTCTGTATTTTTGGGAGCCTGAAGAGTTGGGGTCTGTGGGATATGGTGATGTGAGGGGGGAGACAGAGAAGGCTAGATTCATATGACACATTTTGTTTTTCCTCAGGGTGTGTTCTTATGTGAAGGCACCTTGTAGATGCTTGATAAATATTCCTGTCCCTGCTCTTCCCTCTCCATATTTAGTTACCTCTTTCCCTTGACCCTCTTCATTTTTGCTTTAGTAACAAGGCTAAAGATTGCTTCGAAAAGAATTATTGATGATTACTGAGGGTGATAAAACTACCATTCACTGTCTGCACTGGACTCAATCTTAGGCATTTTCATGATCTCAATTATGCCTTATTTCGCCACCAAATCGGAGGGGCAACTATACCCATTTTACAGGTGAGGAAACTGAGTAAACACAAAGTAAGTCATAGGCCTGATAGCTAAAAAGGGATGAAGATGGAACTCCAATTTAGGTTTTTCGGACCCCCAAACCTATTATTATTATTATTATTATTATTCATGATGCTGCATTTCTCTCGTGAACAATGCAAACATGGCTTTCTTGCAGCAAACCCATGCCATTCATTTGGTGTCAGGGCCAAGCTAGTTATGTTGGTGAATTGGGTTTAGGTGGCCCTCCCTTTAGCATGCTCTCTTCAACTTCCTCTGCTCAAACAGCAACCAATCATGCCACCCTTTTGGTTGAGCACTTCTGATTACCTCCTGGAACTGGGACTCACCCACCCCATATCTTTGTCCTTCCAGGGCCCAAGGTCTTTATTAGCTAGTCAAATAAACTTATCTGGGCTAACAGCTCTGAATTCCAAAGTTAGTGCCCTTCCTTAGGGAAGGGATGGGAAATTCAGTTAGTAGAAGGGATGGGAAATTCAGTTAGTAGAAGGTTGCCGGAAGAGAGAGAGAGAAGAGAAATGTTTGAAGTAGACAAAAGTTCATTGCCTCCAGGTCCTCCACTCCACCTGCATGTTGGTAGTTTGTTTCTCACAAAAGCTCCACTGAAGAACTACTGAGTGTTGAGATTCTAGCCTCTAATTTTATGAATAATAAGCTCCAGTTAGGAATGACTTTTCCTGATTTGTTCCATATTTCTTGAGCGCCTACTATGTGCTAAACTCTTTGGTAGGTGGGTGATTCAGTGGGAGAATAAGTGACGTCTCTGGGGAGGTCCTACGCTCCTGGACATTTTCTCACCATCTTTGTCTGCCATTGACATCTTTATGGCCTGTTGAATGCTTAGGAAGACACCCTTGAAAGGACCAAGTGTCGAGTAGCTAGGGAGAAAAAAGATTAAAAAAAAAAGAGGGATATTAGTTTTAAACTGCTCATTTAGAATTACTAGTTTCAATCAATGACAATTTTAAGATATTAAATCCATTCTGGAGTAACTTGTCAAAAAAAAAAAAAGCAAGCGAGCAAGAAAGAAAAGGTGCCATTACTGATATTCTCCAAGGTTTTTCTAATAAGATCGGGGTCAGTGATGGGAAATAATCTGGAAGATGAATAAGATGTCAGAACGCAATTGAGTTCCAAGGAGTTAACGGCACTTCCCAGTAAATGCAGCTGGAGCAACTTTGTTCTGAGATGGAGGTGTTTGGCGAAGTTGTCCCAAGGACCCGCTGCTGATTTCTTACCGCATACACGGTGTTGGACCTTCCTTGTCTTTAACCCATTAAGAAGCATTTTTTTGGCCTTCTCCTCTGAGACAAGGAGAGAAAATGGCAGCTGTGTGAGTCTCTCTGTTCCTCTGATTCTACACCCATTTCTATTTTGTCCAGAAGCCTTGATGGATTCTTCACGTACACCCGGTGGAACCAAAACCTGGCTCCATCAATTACTAGGTGTGTGACTTTGGGCAAGCCTGGAACTCTTGTAAGCCTCAGCCTCTTTATATATAAAATGGGACTAATATTACCAGTGACTAATAATAACAGCAAATATTGATTATTTCTCTGTTCCAACATGGCAGGAGATTCATCCCCTCCCTGGGTGCTCACAGTCCCCAGGAGTTAAGTGTGATTACACCAGCCAACAGCTATTATGATCAAGAAGTTTGGTCAGTTCAGGAATCCCTAGAGGTGAAATATAAAAATATTCATGGTTACCTTTTTTAAAATTGCAAATGACTGCAACATCTGTGATAACCATGTCTGCCAGGGAAGAGTTTTCATTACTTAATAAATGGCATACTTCGGAACAGTTTCTGCAACTCAAGTACCTGGTGCTCCCTGCATGCTCCATAACCCCAGTTCAGTAGGATAGTAAGACATCTGAGTGACTGAAAATATATACTAGCTAGTAAACAAGCATGGGCAGGGCTTATGTGCAACAGGGATTTCTTGTCAAGTGCGGAAAGAGATGGAGAGAGAAGAAAGGAAAACGGGTGTGTGTGTGTGTGTGTGCGTGTGTGTTTACATGCATGAATCAGTGCCCTTGAAAGTGAAGCAGGAAATCAACGTCCTCTCCTGTGATCCTCATTCTGCGACCTGCTCTGTGATTTGGTCTGGAAATTCCCAACCTTGAAGAGCTCAGGAGATGCATGGATTTCATTTGCAGCGGGGCCCTGGCCCGGGCCTGAGCCTGGCAGAGAACACATTCTTCTTCTTCAGGAAAGAAGGGAAGAATCCCTTCAGCTCTGCCAGCTCTTCTCTCCATCCCTGCTGGCTTCTTGTCTTTTCTCTGTTCTACTCTTGTTATGAGATTTGTGAGAAAAGAAAAATCAATTCTCTAGTTAAGGTCAGCCAGTAAAATTTGCTCATAGGTCTCCTAACCACAGCCTGATGAATCCAGCCACATTTCTCCCGAGTTACGATTCAATAGAGCCTCCTAACAGCCTTTATCATGACTTCCCTTCACACCGGTCCCTCAGCAGCTACCTTACATGATCACTCTTAAACCTCCTTGTAGGGAGATGATTTTGTCTTTTAGTTTTTCTGGATCATTTGGAAAGGTGAACTGGGCTGAGGGGGTTCGGTGAGGGTGAGGGTGAGGGCTCAAAAAACACAGCCCTGGGTTTTCAGCTACATCTAGTTGTCCTAGTCAGTGCTCACCGCTAGTAAAGTAAGAAAGGGTAGCTTCAGAAAGTGCTCACTGGCAAAGGCTTAAGATAGCTTTTCCCTGGCTTCACCTGGTTCTTGAATCACCACGTGACACCTCTTCAAGCATTCGCTCATTTATGTTGGCCACGGGTGAGAAACATCTTATGAGCTGCTTCCATATGGGAGGTAAAGATGCGTCGGAGAAGAAAGAGTGCTGGTTGTTGCTCATATTCTAAGAGAGGGGACACAGAGAAGCAAACCAGTAACTCATAGAGGTTTTATTTGCTTTCCAATAGCAAGAGAAGCACCTGTTCTCCCCACAGGAGCAGAGGGCATCAGAGGAAACCTTTCTGAACATGGCTGCAATGCATTGAGTACTGAGAGTCAAAGATGAGTTAATTAGGGGACACCAAAAAGACCTACGCTAAAGTTGTATGTCCACCGCATACTATCAGTGTTACCTTAAGCAAATTACCTATCCTCTCAAAATGTAGGTTCCTGAACTCTAAAAAGATATATAGCCTGCTTTGCAGGGTTTGGGTGAAAATTAGTAAAATAGAAGCATAAGACTTATGTCTGGCACTGAGTAAATATTCAATACACGGAGACTCTATTTTTGTTATTATTATGTATAATAATTAGTTGTTTTATATTATGAATCCATCGAGGGTCAATTCAATAATTAATCAGAACTAGAGCATGATTCATCGAGGCAATGAGAGAATTTCAGTTTGGCAATAGTATGGAGGAGAGGAGCAGAAAGCCTGAGCAGATGGCATGTGTGACTAGTGAGGCCGGAGCCAGTTAATTAAGGGCCTGTAGCCTGCATTAAGGATTGGAGATTATTTTCTTGAAGGGAATGGGAGCCATTGAAGGTTAACTACTTTCTGAGAGAGGTTGTGTGGAAGCAACTAGACATCCCGCTGATGTGGCCCTTCTTGTCGTCAGCTGTCTGATCCCAACTCACAAAGCCTTGGTTCATTTACCAGCTAGCCATGGAAAATAAAAACTCAGGCACCACTTTGCCTCTGAAGAATTCTCAGCAATTTTTCAGAGTAAAACATTGCCTGTGAAATTCTTGAAGATTTCTCCCCCTCACTCTGAAATGCCCTGAATTTCAAGCAGCTATAATGTTGCTGACTCACTTCTAGTTTCATAAGGATCTGGGTTGAGTTGTCATATGTTATAAATCTCTAGTTTACGGAATCTCTCCTACTGCTCTTAGGTAGACCTAGAAGTGTGTCAAAGGAATTCAAGGTGGGCTAAACAGAAGTTAAGCTTCAAAAGTGCCCTGTGATTTTGCTCATTTTTCCCCAGTAAAAGGAGACCTTTAATGTTTTTACAGAGAGTCATTATTTAATTTTTGTCTTAAGGAAGAAATGTCAAGGAGTGGACTTCCAAGATATATGTCTATATAAGAGTGATTGTGTTCAACATAAATCTCTCAGGAATTGCTTTAATGCTTTATAGAATCTACATCATACAAAAGTATGTCAGATCTCTGACAGCAGGCAAATTTCTCTTTGTAGGATTTTGGCTTGACTTTGTCTATCACAAACACGGCTATCCAGCAACTTTGGGAAATTGGATACCAAAGCCCATGTGTTAAAAAAGAATTTAAAAAATGTAACAATGCACAGGACGAGAAGAAGAGACTGGGCTGGAGACAAATATGGCTGGTGTCACAAGTGCCACCCCCCTCCCCCGCATGAATCAACTCTGCTGACAAAGCCTACAACATAAACTCCATGGGATTTGAATATGATTTTGCAAGTCAACTTGTATCAGGGCACCTCTTTCCTAGTGAGGATAAAGTTGCCTGTGCCTCTGCATAGCTCCCTGCTCTTCCTAGAATACATGGGTGGATGGATGGACGGATGGACAGATGGACGGATGGATGGATGGATGGGTGGATGGACAGATGACCTAGAACAGCAGCCCCTGCCTGAAAACATACTTCTTAACCTATCCTTATACTAACTTTTTTACCTTTAAAGAAGATGTTATCTCTGAGTGCTTTGGCCTTGAGTATCTTTACTAATTTCTTTGAGATTTTTCTAGTGCTAAACATTGCTTGATTACCCCTTCTTTTGAAGGTTTAACCCTCCTTAACCTAAAGAGCAAGGCCAGGGGGAATAGCATATAAGACTGCCTAGTCCACTTTACATCTCCTGATCAAGAAATTGAGCTTCTAGCAAAGCATGGTTTCTTATAGGAAGGGATGCTGACTCATAAATAGGCAAGGCAATATGTATATGCAAATACATAATTTCTCTCTTACACTGACTTCATTAGACCATAGGTCAGTGGAATCTGAAAAGTTGTCAATACTTAGGCTTAATTTTACATGATTATATAATACAGTAGGGATATGATCTCTACAATTCCTTAGAGTGTATCACGTCTTTCCCTTGCTAGAAATGAGGGCAGGTATTTTGAGGCTTTTGCTAACTGACATACACTCATCACCCAGCACAGTGCCTAGCATTAGTAGAGATTCACTAAATATTTGAATAATTGAATGACTGAATACAAAGTCAAAATGCCCTTCTTCATTTGTTTACTGTCTTTGCCTCATGTGGTTTTTGTTTCCTCCCTTGGGGGAGGGCTCACAGCATCACCTACAATGAGAGAACTTACACTTATTTTTCCAGATCATGCCATTTTGTCATGGGGAGCTGGAATTTCCATGCCCATTCTTTCTTACTGACACCAGCTGATTTTATGTCAAACTTTCTCTATTTTTCAGATTTCTTATACTTCTAGGGTTGCTTTTAGCAGAAGTCCAATTTTCTTAGACCATTTTTTCATATATATATATATACACACATACATACATATATATGTATGTATACACACACACACACATATATATATGTATACACTCATTTCTAAAATGTTACTCAACTTAATTTTATGCTTTATTTCGTTCCCCGTGACCTATATTTTCTTTTCCTTGTATTTTATCCTTTGCTTTTCTCATATGTAATTCTTTCCTTTCAGGTCACCAAACAGCAATTGCCTGAGTTTCCCGATAGCATCTCTTTCTATTTTGGTATCTTCTGTAGTATCTTTTAGCACTCTTTCAATGCAGCCCAGATCAAAGAAGGACATTCCATGTACCTGGCAGGAAAGTGTTAAGCATTAACTCCTAATAGTTCTACTCCTTTGTATCTATCCTTTAAGTTGCCAGATAGATTTGAAGTAGAAAATGAAGTCTCTCAAGCCAGGATGTCTTTTCCTGTATAGGAGAGAGGCTGTCTTCCAAAAAGTCATATCTAGAAACAAATGTGTGTGCCCATTTGTCCAAAAGGGCAGATACACAATCTTTTGTAAAGAGGTAATAGAAAATCCTTTTTATACGTAAGACTAGTTTTGACCAAGTTTCAAATGCTCAGATGCAACGACAAAGGGATCGAGATATAATCAATCAATGATTAATACAAAGGGCGTAGACTGTTTACTAGCTATAGTGATGGGCACAAGGTCATAATAATGGGGCTTTTCAGAACTCAATGTGATTTTATATGTCTTCTTGACTAGGTAGTCATGAAGATGACAAGGTCAACTAGGACTTAAGAGAAATAAGAAGGGGTACAAAATGAAATTGAAACACTCAGTTGGTACCCTCCAAACTCCCTCCCCCAAAGATATTATCAATTTCTAGTGAACATGGATTTTTGTTCGGATTGTGACTATATATATAGCGTGACTATGCAGTTATTAGGAGATACAGTTAGGTTTCACATTATGTGCCAGCTCCAATTACTGGATAATGGTTGCCTAGAACCATTATGAAGTATTCTCAGGTATGAAGTGGTATCTCTGAAAAAAGATACTGTAATCATCAGCAATATCTATCATAGGCATGGTGCTTGGAAGTGCTAGCTTGAATTCTATGATTTTTTTTATTGTTGATTCATGCCTAATTGCTACTTCAATTATGTTTAGTTTTCTGATAATTTTGGGGGGTTCTAAATTTTTTATTATAAAATTTGCTTCTGGAAGGATTGATGTATCATAATAGCCATCTGGCCCTTGTATTGTTTGCCCAGTTGGGGTTGCTACAAAATTGTACCCTGACAGATTTCGTAGCAGAGAACAGACATCCCACATGGACTGTAAGAAAACAGAGATGTTGATCTAAGAAAATATAAAAAATGTGCAGTGCAAAATTCACCGTTGTTTTCACTTGGGTAATGATGTTAGAGACTTTAATTGCATCACAAAGGGCTCTGTTAGTAAGGATGTTTTCCGCGGCAAACACCAGCAAACTCAATCAGCAGTGGTGTAAAATAATATGAGTAACTGTTTTGCACTCAAGAGTCAGGAGGTTGATTATTGCTGACGTGTGTTCACTAGCATAGTAGTGTCAGGGCTTGCACCTCTTTAAATCTCTCGGTTGGTTTGTTCGTTTGTTGTTCATGGTTATCAGATGGATACCACATCACCAAATCTCATGTCTACTTAAAGTTAGGAAAAATGGGGTAAGGTAAATTATCAGTGATGTCTGTTCATTTCATCAGTAAAGTAAAAGCTTTCACACCTTACCTCTGACCTTCACATCTTTTTTGTTTAGAAGTATGTCATGTGGCTCACCCTGGTTGTAAGGGGAGCTGGGAAAACATGTATGTAGCTTCTCTGGCCTCTGCGGTGGATGGCGCACAGGAGAAGGAGGTTAGAGGTAAGTACTGAATTCAACAATGAACAGTCTCTGACATTCCTTAGACTAGTGGGCATCCGTGCATACCATTCTTCATGTACACATTTTAATAGAGTCTACTTAGCCCTTTTCTAGAGGAAGTAACCCCAAAGATCATTTATTTTAGGATCTAGCTTAAAGTGTATCATCTCTGAGTAATGTCCACTCCTCGCTATCAGATCCAGATGTGAATTTTCTAGTCTAGAGACTATTAGGAAAGATAAGTTGTCTATTCCCTTCATCCAGTATCCAGGGGTGGTGAAGGAACAGGGTAACTACAATAGAATCTTCATCTTAGAAAAGGAAGAATGGGAATTACATACAAATTACTGGTCTATAACATATGTCAAATAGCACGGAATTTCCCTGGCCCTGGAGTCCGCCTTTCTTTATTAGACAATCTACCTATTTTTCCTATGAGGATCCCTAGTATTCATCATAACTATATTTGAAGTTGACTTTGGAGAAGATACTTTTCCTGAGGAATGTACAAACTTCTAGTTTATTTCTTGTTCACGAAGTTTCGAGGGCTTATAGGGTTAAAAATAATAAATTTGAGGTTTCTTGAATAACATCATCCCCTCAAAAACCTAGTGATTTGGGGGATGATTTTGCTTCTAGCAATTTTCATACTGGACAACTAAAGCCAATATATGTGCATATGACATTTTTGTGAGCAATCCTGTCAATTAGTGCCTAAGTTTAGGGATTAGTCTAATGGGCAACGCATTATGGAGCATGAAAAAATAGGCTTGTATTAGAAAACACCAACCTAGATAAAATCTTGAGGTATACTCTAGTGGTTGCTAAAAATTAGACTGCTTGGTAAGCAGCTGTTTCCCCACATCCCCAGTCTGTAACCTTAGATACAGCTACTAACGAATCAGTGTTCGACATAGTATGGAGACCTTCCAGGATCCACCTCCAGTCCTCTTGCCATCATTCATTTTGATTCCTCATTGCCTCTGTTTTATCAGATATTAAATATTTTGCATATCACCTCTGGCTTATACCCACGTAGGGCAGTACAGAAGTATGCCCATTGGTAAGGGGGATCCTGGGACCAAGCCAAACATTTTCCGAGGAAACGTCACATTAGAAGAATGCTAATCAAAGCCTTAAAAAGGAACAACATCAGGTTGAAAGGGCAACTTGTAAGGAAGTAATAAAAATAAAAAGAAGGTCAAAACTAGGTTGGTCTGAGACAAAGTATGAATTGGTTGAAAGTAGATTCAGGAGATAATTATGCTAATGCAGACCAACCACTGTGGCATTCCTCTCCCGTGTGTCTTGGCACAGTGCACTGCACAGGGGCATGTCCTTAAAGCCACTGACCCACCCTGGACACAAGCCAAACAAGAAAGGGTCAGGAGCAGAGCCCAATTAATCAGGTACCACCAGTATAGACAGGCAAGGGACCAAAGACCAGAAGGTCAGGTAAGAGAGCAGGGAGCAAGAAGATGTCATAGATCTCAGAACACAGGCAGCATCCAGAGCCTAGGGGTGGGAATTTGACAAAAACAATTCTAGTAACAAGGGTTGAACTTGGATCCTAGGGCAGAAAATGTTTCATTGTACTCTATTATTGTATTGCTTGCTGAATGTGGGTGAGTTGTGACCACAGATGTTGGGCATTATCAGGAAATCTCAAATGCTTTTTTGTAATTAAGGGCTAGACAGAGATGCCGGAGAGAATGTATCTAGATTTTACTACTGAATAATCTTTTTAAACCCATTCATTTATTTGTCATATTTCTTGAGAATATACCATATTAATATTAATATTAATAATAGCTGACTTTTTTAACGTTTATTTATTTTTGGGACAGAGAGAGACAGAGCATGAACGGGGGAGGGGCAGAGAGAGAGGGAGACACAGAATCGGAAACAGGCTCCAGGCTCTGAGCCATCAGCCCAGAGCCTGACGTGGGGCTCGAACTCCCGGACCGCGAGATCGTGACCTGGCTGAAGTGGGACGCTTAACCGACTGCGCCACCCAGGCGCCCCACTAGCTGACTTTTTTAGAGGAGTGCTTATAACATGGCAGACACAGTCTCAAATACTTTACATATAATAAATACCTCATTTAATATTTATAGCCATGATATGAGGTTAGTATTTTTATTATCTCCTCTTTATAGAGGAGATACAAGCCTCCATCCGCTTTCTTTATCAAGCTCTCTACAAGCTCATCCTTATCCATCCATCCATCCATCTATCCATCCAACAAATTGATATGAATGCTGCACTAGGTGCTAGGAATACAGTGGTGAAGAAGATAAAAAATGATCACTTCTTTGCAAGTTTACAGTATGGCAGGAGAATAGGCAGTTAAATCATTACCTGTGATAAAATGTGATAAATACAACAATAAGATGTAAGATTTAATATGAGCTCATAAAAGGGGCATTTGATGTTGTTTACCAAAGGGTAGAAAGGCTTTGATGATGATATCTAAAAAGAAAAAAGTGGCCATGAAGAGTTCAGTGGGTAAGAGTAAAATTATGCTCAAGAACTAGAAAAGTACACATTTCTTGATTTGAACCTAAGGTAGGAAGGACAAGAGGGTGAGCTTAGGGAAGAAAGGCAGGATGCCAGGCCACAAAGGGCATTCTAAAGGGCTTGGACTTTATTGTAATAGCACTGGGAAACACTTGATGAGTGTTAAGTAAGGAAGCGACATGATTCATTCATTTTGCATTCTAGAAGTATCACTCCAGCTGCAGTGTGGAGGATGGATTGGATGGGGCAAGACTGTAGGCAGAGTCATTTGGGATGGATTCAATTATAGCCTCTGAGTGAGAGATAGTAGTGGCTTGAACTACTGGCCATTGGGATAGAGGAAAGTGAATGGGATGAAGAGATCATCTAAAAAGTTGAGCTAGGCAGAACTTGCCATAGTCCTTCGACATGGAATATGTAATATGATACATATTCTGGTATCCATCTGGAGTAAATATGACTTCATGCCATATTTTTAACATCTGATTGAGTGACTGGGAGCTTATGAGAAACCTATGCCCGCAAAATGTACACTTTTATAGTTGGTAATACAGGGGAGGAGAAACTCTCGTTTTCGTGAAACAGGCCCAATGTTTATGGCAAAGGATGGGTAGTATTAGAGCATCAAGGTGCTTTGTGTACACTTGAATGCTTTCCTGTAGTCATGAAGCCAAGTGGAAACTCCGCTGTGAGGTATTAATATATGGGCTCACTGGGGAAATCTGGGGGAGTTCTTCTTGACAGTAGCTGTTTATTTGCGAGAGGAGTATGGTAGAAAACATTTGGCCTCGCAGGCAGAGGTTCTACTGTCCCTTTCCAGGTGCCTTTTCCTTAGATGAAGAAGGACTTGAAGGCAGATTCTAAGAAAACAAAATGACTACAGCGATTTGGAAGAATCTGAACCCAGCGTGGATGCTATTGAAATGAACTTCTGTCCCATTGAAAAGACTCCTATTTTACGGGCCAGCTATCTCAGTGGTTATTCAGCTGCCCATCAAGATCTTCTCTTGCCCATGGAACATACTTTCACTGTTGCTGTTTAGTGCAATATTCTGTGGCCTCCTATTCTTTCTGGGGCGTGGCTGGCCAGGGCCTAATCATCAGCCTGTCACCATTTCTGAGCTTCAGCCCCTCACACCATGTTTTGTTCAGGTTTGCGTCATACATTTAAACTGGCAGCATTATCAACAGTAGCCAAATTATGGAAGCAGCCCAAGTTGCTTCATCGAGTGATGAATGAAGAAAGACGAAGGGGTACATATATACAATGGAATATTAGCCACCAAAAAGGAGGAAATCTTGCCATTTGCAACCATGGAGATGAGACGGAGAGAGTATTAAGCCAAGTGAAGTAAGTCAGAGAAAGACAAATACCATATGATTTCACTCGTGGGGAATTTAAGAAACAAAACAAACGAACAAAGGGGAGAAAAAGAGAGACAGAGAGACAAACCAAGAAACAAGACTCTTAACTATGGAGAACAGACTGATGGTGACAGAGGGGAGGTGGGTTAAATAGGTGATGGGGATTAAGGAGGGCACTTGTGATGAACACTGGGTGTCGTATAGAAGTGTTGAATCACTATATTGTACACGTGAGACTACTATTACACCGTATGTCAACTGGAATTTAAATAAAAACTTTAAATAAATGAATGAATGGATAAATAAATAAATAAATAAATAAGCATCCAAATGAAGTCAGATATAAGGGCTCCCCTTGCCTTCACGCTATAGCTTTCCTCTCATTTCCCAGTGAGGGAGGCAGGATGTTAGAGCTCCTTCAATGCACAGCAGCTTTCCTCAGTCCATGGTCACAGGGGCCAGTCTTAAAAAAATGTTGGAGGTGACAGAGTTCCTATACACTGCCACCACCGTCTCCTACTTACATGACCGCATGTAAGTCTTTATTCCTGCCTTCCTCCAAGCCAGCCTCCATTCTGCAGCCAGTGTGATCTTCTTAAACATAGCATGATATTTTCTGTCCCTTTTTTTAAATCCTGGGAGATATCAAAACCCTTCACAATCTCACCTCCCACCAACTCTTTCTGAATTACCGTGATCCATTCAGACCGATCTTTAAATTCTGTGGCTAGGGTGTGCTTTTCTTCCCACTCGGGACATTCACATGAAATTCCCACTGCCTGGAATAGCTGTCCCCTCCTCCTACCGATTCTCCAGGTCCCAGCTTAACTGTCATTTGCTCTGGAAATTTACTCTAATGATCCAGAAGTAGGTTTGATGTCCTCTGGCCCCGATTTCTCATAGTTTTCTTTATTTCCCTTATCATATCCCTTAATTCTCTTGTGTAGTTGCCTATTTTCATGTATGTCTTCCCCCATAGAATATAAGCCCTACTGAGAGTAGGGACTATATTTTTTGCCTTCAAACTAAAAGTGCTTGGCACAGTGACTATCCTAGAGTCAGAGCTTGGCAAATATTTGTTGATTCTTTAAGGTTGTAGGAAAGAAATATTCTCCATTTCACAAAGGAAATCTCCCTTATTAATCAATGGAAGTGCCTAATAGTAACTAATTAATTAATTAATGCTTACACAATAAATATTTTCAGCACCTATGAATATGCCAGCAACTATGTTGAGCACTGAGGATATGGAGATGAATAATACATTTTTTCTTTCCCCCAAGACATTCCAAGTCTGATTGGGGAAATAGACAGGTAAACAGGTATAATATAATGTGACATATGCTGTAACGAATATATGCATATGTTGCTGTGGACCATAGAGAACGTAGTGCTTAATCTACCTGAGCATTTGAAGATGTGCCACCTAAATGAGTCTTGATGAAGTACACTCACTCGTAAGTGAGTATCTGTCACACAAGAAGAAAGAAGAAAATCTTAGGAGGAATCAACATATACATATGCAAAGGATCAAAAGTTACAGAATACATTGTCAGTCAGTAAACTGACTGGTTAGTAGAGTGTCCAATGATAGTAACTCATTAAACCTGCAGGGTAGTGAGAAGCTAAATCATATGTCAGGATGCAATTTGAAAATTGGGGGTTATTGATTTATTTGGTTTGATTTTTTTTTATTTTATTAATTTTTTTAATTTACATCCAAGTTAGTCAGCATATAGTGCAACAATGATTTCAGGAGTAGATTCCTTAATGCCTCTTACCCGTTTAGCCCCTCCCCCCTCCCAAAACCCCTCTTGTAACCCTCTATTTGTTCTCCATATTTAAGAGTCTTTTATGTTTTTGTCTCCCTCCCTGTTTTTATATTATTTTTGCTTCCCTTCCCTTATGTTCATCTGTTTTGTATCTTAAAGTCCTCATGAGTGAAGTCATGATATTTGTCTTTCTCTGACTGACTAATTTCACTTAGCAGAATACCCTCCAGTTCCATCCATGTAGTTGTGAATGGCAAGATTTCACTCTTTTTGATTTCCAAGTAATACTCCATTGTATGTATATATATATATATATATATATATATATATATACCACATCTTCTTTCTCCATTCATCCATCGATGGACATTTGGGCTTTTTCCATACTTTGGCTATTGTTGATAGTACTGCTATAAACATGGGGGTGCGTGTGTCCCTTTGAAACAGCACACCTGTATCCCTTGGATAAATACCTAGTAGTGCAATTGCTGGGTCATAGAGTAGTTCTATTTTTAGTTTTTTGAGAGACCTCTATACTGTTTTCCAGAGTGGCTGCACCAGCTTGCATTCCCACCAGCAGTGCAAAAGAGATTCTCTTTCTCTGCATCCTCACCAACATCTGTTGTTGCCTGAGTTGTTAATGCTAGCCATTCTGACAGGTGTGAGGTGATATCTCATTGTGGTTTTGATTTGTATTTCCTTGATGATGTGTGATGTTGAGCATATTTTCGTGTGTCGTTTGGCCATCTGGATGTCTTCTTTGGAGAAGTGTCTATCCATGTCTTTTGCCCATTTCTTCACTGGATTGTTTTGTTTTTTGGGTGTTGAGTCTGATAAGTTCTTTATAGATTTTGGATAGTAACCCTTTATCTGATATGTCGTTTGAAAATATCTTCTCCCATTCCATCGGTTGCCTTTTAGTGTTGCTGATTGTTTCCTTCGCTGTGCAGAAGCTTTTCATTTTGATGAGATCCAAGTAGTTCATTTTTGCTTTTGTTTCCCTTGCCTCTGGAGACGTGTTGAGTAAGAAGTTGCTGTGGCCAAGGTCAAAGAGGTTTTTGCCTGCTTTGTCCTTGAGGATTTTGATGGCTTTCTGTCTTACATTTAGGTCTTTCATCCATCTTGAGTTTATTTTTGTGTATGGTGCAAGAAAGTGGTCCAGGGGTGCCTGGGTGGCTCAGTCGGTTAAGCATCCAACTTTGGCTCAGGTCATGATCTCACAGTTCGTGGGTTCGAGCCCCGCATCGGGCTCTGTGCTGACAGCTCAGAGCCTGGAGCCTGTTTCAGATTCTGTGTCTCCCTCTCTCTCTCTGCCCCTCCCCCACTCGTGCTCTGTGTCCCTCTGTCTCAAAAATAAATAAACATTAAAAAAAATTAAAAAAAAAAGTGGTCCAGGTTCATTTTTCTGCATGTCACTGTCCGGTTTTCCCACCACCACGTGCTGAAGAGACTGTCTTTATTCCATTGGATATTCTTTCTTGCTTTGTCAAAGATTCATTGGCCATACGTTTGTGGGTCCATTTCTGGGTTCTCTATTCTGTTCCATTGATCTGAGTGTTTGCTCTTGTGACAGTACCATACTGTCTTGATGATTACAGCTTTGGAATACAGCTTGAAGTCCATTTAAGTACTAGAGAGTTATGCTCAGAGAGGCACTTTAGAAAGATCTGTCCAGTAGCCATGTGGAAGATGGATTGGATGAAGGTAACACTAGCGGCCAATGAGAGCTAATGAAAAGGCCTTTTTAATTCTATTGGTGAAAAATATGGTGGCTGGCTGTTTGTAAGTTTCTAGCAGTGTATCTGGAGAGAAAGCCAAAGGGCTATGAATGATTTAGGAAGCAGAACCACTTTGTCAAACCTTGCCATAGGCTGCTCCTTCTTGGATTATTGTTCTCTTCTCTCCTTAGCTAATTACCATTGATCCTTTATCATTCAATGCAAGGATTGCCTCTGGCAAGTTCTCTTTGACACCTCCACCTCAGTCTGATTCAGAGAGCCCTTCCTTTAAACTCTCATTGAATATAGCCTGTAGCCTCTGCAACATTACAATGTAAGCAGTTTGAGAGCAAAGATAAGGTCTAATTCAACCTGGCAAAGGGTTAGCAGAAAGGGTTAGCTGAGTGGCTGGCACATGGTATATACACTCCATAATTATTTATTGCACATATAAGTGTATGATTGACTAGTCACCATTCAGAAATGAAATGAGTAATTTAGTGTGATTCTCAGGTTTCTGCTTGGGCAACAAGGGAAATGGTGGAGATAATCACTGAGATAGAAAAAAGAGAGGGGAATAAATTTGGAGAATGGTTTGGGGAGGGTAACAATGATGACATTTACTTGGGACTGGTTGTGTTCAAACAACGTAGGAGAAGACTGCCTCATTTTTTCTTTCTTTTTTTTTTGGAGAATTCCTAAAAGTGATCAAGAGTTTTGATTCATTGATTTATAGGTAGGTAGGCAATAGTCGAAAATATCATGCAGTTTGGTCATTCAGCAATTGAGTGAGAGTAAAAAGAAAAAAAAAGACTTAACAGAGAGACCCGAGGATCACTATCACAGTGGTACTTGTTAGAACAAGAGGTCGGAGACCCACAACATAGACACATAACAGAGAAGTTTGGAGAGAGTATTGCTACAGAAGACAAGAGAGAAATGAGTTTCAGGAAATAGTCAACAATAACAAATATTTCCCAGAGGACAGGTATAATCATTGAAAATAACCAATTCGGTTTTTTTCTTTGTAATTAGACCATTTGGAAAATTATTTATTGCTTGTAAAAAGCAATTTTAATGGAGTGTTGGGGATGCTAGAGAGTTTGTAGTGATGTGAGAAATGGAACCATTAGAGACAGCGAGTTTTTTGTCTCTGCTTGGCTGTGAAACAAAGGAAATGCATGGGGTAGAGTATGGGGAGGGGTGAGAAGTGGGCTCCACAGTTGAGGGAGCTTTTTTCTTTTTTCCAATGGGAAAAAAAAATGTTGAAATCTTGAGAACGAATAGCAATTTAAGGGGGAGACATGAATAATACAGGTAAAGGAGCTGTTTGCAAAAATGGGGTCTAGGATAGAGTAGCACCAGGAGCCCAAAAGGAAGGAATAACATTGGCTGCAAGAAAGTTACATCTCTTTCGGAGATTCAAAGGAAGAATGGAGGTGCATTCTTTAAATTATGTTTAAATTAAGTTTAGATTAAGTTTAAATTAAGTGGGGATACTTATTTATACCCGATTTCTTCTATTTTTCAGTGGAGTAGGTAGCAGGATGAAAGAGTGAAGGGGATACAGGTGATAAAGAACATTTGTCAACTGGCTTCTGTGGGCGTTAAAAATAGAACTAAAGAGACTAATAAAAAAAATATTGTGCAGCTGCACAGACCCTGCAAAAAAGGGATGAAAGCATATCTTTAGTGCATTAATTTGCACAGTTGCATGCCTTATCCTGCATCATTCAATAGCTTAAGTTCACCTAAGATAAAGAAGGAAGATAATTATACTGATCCAAGTTGACATTAACAGACTGCACACGTAAGTTTCTAGCCCGGGGTCCTGCTTTGTGGTCCACGCGCAACTTCAGGAGCAGGTATATTATGGACTCCAAAAAGGATATGCAAAAATTTGTATATATGCAGATTTTTACGGGAGACGGAGTGAGTAGTTAGTTTTCATACAACTTTTAAAGCAACGCATGATCAACATTTTAAGATTAAAAGATTGAGGAAGTGAAAGGGCGGGCCTACGACAGCAGACTCCATCTGGTTCTGTGTCCTTCACCTAGACCATGCCTCCTCCCCTTGAGTAACCTCCCGCTCACCCGTGCAAACTTCCTGATCAAAACATGCCCAACGACCTGCGTAACAGGACTTCGACCCTTCCCCAGCCAATCGGCTGAGGCCACGACCCTTTCCCAGCCAATTGGCTGAGGCCACAGCCATTACCTCACCAATTGCCCCTAGGACCCAATAAAACCTTTGTGCTTTTGAAACTCTGCTCTCTCTCCCTGGTATCTCACCGCTTCGTCCAGTGCAGGTAAGGGATTGAGCTCCAGCTAGCTCGAATAAAGGCTCTTTTGCTTTCGCATTGGACTCGGCTCCCTGGTGTGGTCTTTGGGGATCACGAATTCTGGGCATAACAGAAGAAGTATAATTGCTTGAAATGAATGATCCTCAGAAGGTGATAAAAGAGTTAGGAGGTGATTCTTTTCCTTGGGGTTGCAACGTTATGTAAAGGAATTATATGTGTGTGTGTGTGTGTGTGTACACATTTAATGTATATACTAAATGTATATATATAATAAATATATATATATTTTTAAAGGCAATAATTTGTAAAGAGGAGTAATCATACTATATAAAGAACTCTCAAAACTCAATAATAAGGAAAGAAACAACCCAATAAAAAATAAGCAAAATAGTTGAACTTACAGTTCATTTGAGAAGATACACAGATGACAAATACATGAAAAAATGTTTAACGGCATTCACTATTAGAGAAACGTAAACTGGAACCGGTACACAATTACTGGGGCACAATTACTGGTGGCTCAGCTGGTTGAGCGTCTGACTTCGGCTCAGGTTATGATCCCACAGTTTGTGGGTTTGAGGCCCACGTTGTGCTCTACACTCATAGCACCAAGCCTGCTTTGGATTCTCTGTCTCCCTCTGTCCCTGCCCCTCCCCACTCAGGCTCTCTCTCAAAAATAAACAAAAACATTAAAAAAACTAACAACCAGAACACGATTATTAAAATAAAAAATGGCAATAACCAATGTCAGTAATGATGTGGAGAAACCGGAACTCTAATGTCACCTTCAAAATGATGTAGCTTTTTATAAAGCAGTCTGGAAGTTTCTTATGAAGTGAAGCACATACTTACCACGCAACCCATTAATACATTCTCTGATATTCACCAAAGAGAAATGAAGATACATGTCTATACAAAAGGTATACGTGAATGTATACAGTGGGTTTATTCATAATTGTCAACAACTTGAAACAACTCAATTATCCACCAAATTGTAGGTATAATTCAGATACATATTGTAGCGTATGATACAATAAAATGCTCTAATAAGTGTTCTATTCAGCAATAAGAAAGAAATGAGTACTCAAACCTGGAGCAGAATGGATAATTCTCAAAAAACATTATGCTAAATGAAAAAAGCAGACTCAAAAGGCCACAATACTGTACGATCCCCCTCACACACCATTCTAAAAGCGGCAAACATACATGAGATCACAGGCTGTCAGGGACTAAAGTTGAGGAAAGGGGATTTTGTCCAAAGGGACACAAAGGAATATTTGGGGGTGACGGAAATATTCTACAATTTGGCTTTTGTGTGGTAACATGACTATGTCAGTTTGTGAGAATGTGTAAAGCTGTGCACCTAAAATTATGTGTAAATTGTATACCTCAATACAGGTAGGAAAAAAATTGACCACCAAGTTCTACCAAAAAAACATGTTTTTCAGAAGCATGGTGTCACAGTTGTGTAAATGGGTTTGGACTATTTTCTCCTCAACAGCACCTTACACAAAGTGTTTATTGTCTGGTCCAGCTACTTCCTCCGTTACAGATGTCAAGCACAGAATCCTCCGATGTGTTTACCAGGAAGAGCTCTGGAAGGGAAATCCCCATGTGGTAACAGTGGGAGAAAGGATCCTAGCGAAAAAATGAAAATCAGTGGAAAACATCTGGACTACTCCCTACCCGGAGTCTTTTTACCAATTCATATTCTACTAAAACTTTGAATTGAATCGATAATAGACTCTATTGTCTTACAGCATTATACTCAAAGGCAAAGTTTTGTCCCAGGAAGAGGTAATCAAGTTAGTCCTTACTGGTCTCATTTAGTTAGTCCCACCGTTCTCGTTTCATCTGAGAGAACCATAGTGAAGAAGATGCCAACAGGAACCCAGAGAGATGAGAATTTATTCATGTAACATTTATAAGTCATCCTCCTGAGGCAAGAGGCAGGGTGAGGAAGAGCAGTGAGCAGATCTAAAGACACAAGGGAATTATAATTAGCACAGTCAATCCCTTTGGTATCTTGACAACTGGTCTTATCCTTTGTCCCTTTCAAAACTTATGGCCCAAACACAGGAGACAAAGTCACTACTGTATTATTATGGGGAGTAACATGGATTCCTTCATCCTTCTCCCTGAAACTTAAAACATTAGTTCCTGGTCATCATATAAAACATGTAGCAGAGGAAAGAGAAAAAGTAAAAAATCATCATATTTAATCAGGCTTTGGAAGCTGGTCATGCTGCTGTCAATATCATCATCATCACTATCCCTTCCTACCATACATTTCCAGTTCCTCGTAGCTTGCGGCAGCACCTCAGCAGGGAAAGTGGTGACCTGAGCCTTCATTCCCATAATTTTGCTTCCCTAGGGGTCTTTTAGGAAGAATGTGTGCGTGTGTGTGTGTGTGTGTGTGTCTGTGTTTGGGAAGGGGGTTGATCCAGTTTTCCAATCATTAGTACTTTGAGGCAAGGGAGCATTTAGAGGCGTCCAGGAGACATCCTATGTTCCATATACAGCCCTTCTTGTACTCTTTGATAGCAACAATCCAGTGACCCAGGATCAATCATGGCTGCAGGTACAGTGACTTTCTCTGCCTATTGGTGCAGCCACATAAGGAGCCTGAAGTGGCAAAGGGGAAGAATCAGCTTCTATTTAAAGAGAATCAAGGTTAGTAAGTACTTTGTTTCAGGTGTTCCTCCTTTGGCATTAGGATCTCCAAATCTATTAAGCTTTCGTGTGGCCACACTAGTAAATATTACAAGGATAAGCCCATTGTTGAGTTGTTCTTGCCTTAAAAACTGTCATCTGGTGGAGGCTGTGTTCTGAAGGGTACTATACTAGTTTTTTGGAGCTGTTGGAACAAAGTACCACAAACAGAGTACTTGAAACAAACAGAAATTTATTTTCGGAGGCCAACCGTTCAACGGTAAGGTGTTAGCAAGGCCATACTCCTTGCGAAGGCTCTAGGGTAAGATCTGTTCTAGGCCTCTTCTAGCTCTGGTAGTTCATCGGCTTGTGACATATAGCGCCAATCTTCACACGACATTTTTGCTGTGTGTGTATTTCTGTCTCTGTGTCCACAGTTCCCCCTTTTTTAAATAAAGATGCCAGTCATATTGCAGTGAAGGCCCATCCTACATCACTGTGACCTCATTTAACTTAACTCATTGGATATGCAATGACCCTGTTTCCAAATCAGGTCACATTGCGAGGTAGCAGGAGGGTTCGGACTTCAACATATGAATTTTGAGGAGTTATGCAACCCATAACAGGAGACATGCAAATCAATACGGCTGTTTCCCCTGCCACACAGTGCAGACAGCAGAATGTACCATCTGAAGCTGTACCCGCTGGAAGAACTACTGTCTGCCAGGAAAATGGAAGGTGTCCATGACTGTTCCTATTCCATGAGGCTAGGATGATTTAAATCATCACCTTTATTATTTTTATTAGGTCTTGGATTAAAGAATCCTGTCAGATACCCATTATCCATGAACACCATGACTGAGCTGGCCACCAGAGTAGGTAAGTAGCTTCCTATTGAAGATTGCCTTGAGAAGTCTTCTTTCTGTCTCTGTGTGTCCTGTATAACACACGTTTCCAACGAAAGTTGAAAATCTTCCTGAAACAGGTCTTCATGGATGAAGATAGACTCAAGTAAAAGGAAATCTTTGCTTTTTATTAGATCCAGTCTTTCTGCATTAGCACCGACATTTTTTTCCCCCACCACTGGGGATACTTCTAGATATAGGTCTTTATCCTTTATTATTATACTATGGGTTCTGTAATCATGTTTGACTTCCAATATTTTTCCTAAGACCAACACACACACACACACACACACACACACACGCATGCAAACAGTCATTTGCAAGATACAGGTTTGAGTGTCAATACAAGATCCCTTCCTTGACTCAAAGTCAACCTCCCTTTAGCCCACTTTGAGTTCCAGAATTATCACTGTGTGACAGGTACAAATCCTTCCTATTATAGTATTATATTTAGAAGTCCTTTGTTCTAATAAAATTTTTCTTTGGAATAAGATGGTCTTGTGCAACAAAATGATGATGGGCTCAGGGATGGGGAAATATAGACAATACCTCCAGTCCCACTGCCAATTGTCCGTATAGACGTGACAAACCAGATCTATTTAGTCCTCTGTGACCTCACATGAATGATAAAGATATTGAATAAAATCAGAGTTTCTAAAATGTTACTGATCAAAATGATCCCATGAAGAGCTTGCTGAATGACAGTCTTCCAGACCCCATTCCAGACAAATCATGTGTTGAACTCTCTGGAGGAGGGACCAGTGAATTTTTTTATACCTCTCTCACCCCTACACTCTACTGACAAGTTAGGAAAATGACAGATCAGATTATTTCTAAAGGCCATTCCTGTTCCAATTATCCGTTGGCACCAAATAAAAGCCACTGTACCAATTAACCCATTAACTCACTTTGTTCCTTATGTTTCTCTATTTACCATCAAGTAGCATAGGGTCTTGAGGAGTAAGGCCTAGGATGGGTAACTTCTGATGAGCAGACAGTTTGGGGCAGCAGGAGGCCCAGATGTCAGGTGTGACTGAGCTTGAGGGTAGAAGGAGGGCCTCGTGGATAAATTTGGGACTAAGAAAAAAACTGTGAATGTGTATATTATCTATGAATATATATATATATATACACACACATATATATATACATAGATATGAATCAAGAAGAAACAGACTAAGTGTGCAAATTATGGATGCATTTATAGAGACTGCTAAAAATGGTAGTGTAGATCTATATTTATTGAAATGAAAAATGCACAAGATGGATTTCTAAGTGAAAAATAGATATGTCTCATAGGTTTCATTTAAAAAACATTCTCTTAGAATTTGAAGACTCTACACTTGCAGTATGGGTGAATTTCTCTGAGCGGTGAGAGCGTAGCTAATTTTTATGCCCTCTTACTTCCCTTTTTATATAAACTGATTTTTTTTTTTACAATAAGAATTCAGCATTTTACATCATAAACAGCAAGAAAGCAATTTCCATTCGGACAATAAAAGAGAGCACAGGTGCACAGGGAAGGTGAGGATGGTGTTTGTTGCTGGACACACGCGAGGCCCGCACAGGGCAGGCGAGAGGAAGAATCGGATAGAAAGCAAGGAACCAGCCCAGGGCTGTAGAGGCGAAGGGAAACCAGAGAGGCCAGAATGGCTGAGCCAGGTGAAGTCTGCACTCTCCTAGTTTCTGATCACTCCCCTTGGCTCCTTGGCTAGGGTAGCAGGGCTGCACTTCCCGGGGCTAGTGAGGAACCCATGGGTCAGTGCAGGAGGGATAATTGCCATGCTGGATTGTTTAAGATTTAACTCCTGTGCTGCCAGTTGCCAGCCTGCAAGCTTGCCTGGGGCCTCTGGCTCCACAGACCAATGTGTTTATTTCTGATGTGCAACCCACGATTGCAGGGTTGACTAGTAGCATGAAGGGAAGGCAAGGGAATGGAGGCTATTTATAGCAGGAGGCAACAAAGGTTTCCTTTCTTTCTTTTACCACGAGTTGTATTTCTCTGAAACTCTTCCCATATTGTGCAGAAATCAAAAGGGCAAGAGAACAAGTTCTTCGGAGCTGGTTGGAAAGTTCCAGGGTTCTGTTTTTAGAGCAAATCTGCCAGCTTCGGAGGAGGTTGCAACCACCCTCGGATTCTAAATCAGCTTGATGGCAGTGCAAATAGATGCAAATGAGGGTCAAATCAATTTCCATAATGAACAGCAAGAGCAGAGCGGACTCCTCTCCACCTGACTGAAAATTACTAGGAAATCCAATGAGGGGGTGAAAAGAAACAAAGAAAGAGAGGGAACGCCAACATCTTAGTAACTTGAAGAGCGTGGCCCTTTGGATCCTGGCAATGAAAACTATGAAGTCGGAGAATGATTCTGGATGATATTGTGGAAGCCTGTCCAGGAGCGGAGAGGTCCAGTATAGCTCTTCTAAGGATTTTGGTCGCGATCAGGCCTTTTGGTCTTTTTTGGTCATGGCTCATCCTTTCCCATTCCTAGACTTCACTTAATACCACACCCTGGTTGGCCTTTTTTTCTTCCCCTTTAATAACAGCTTCATCGAAATATAATTCACCTGCCATAAAATTTCACCCTTTAAAGCTTACAACTTGGTGGTTTTGAGTGCATTCGTGGATTTGCACAATAATCACCACAACGTAAATTTGGAAACTTCCGTTACACCTGCTCATCAACAGTTACTCCCCAAGCCCTGGCATCTGTCTCTACAGATTTGCCTGTGTTGGAGCTTTCATACAAATGGGATCATACAATGCATGGCCTTTTGTGACTGGCTTCTTTCACGGGACATAATGTTTCAAGGTTCATCTGTGTTATAGCATGTATCTGTACTCCATTCCTTTTTGTGGTAGGTTGGCCTTTTTAAGCCCAACCAACATGAGGGCTATAAACTCGGTATCTCACAGGACTGCAGTGAGCCCCACATATTTCATGGAAAACCACAGGAATTTGCAGATAAGAGTAACATGACCTAACCTTATTACTTTTCCATTAAGTCTTTACCCACTGTGTTTAGTTCTCGAGCTCCCTGCGTTTCAGAAATTAGCTTCATGTCATTCAGCTGATACTGGGCTGAGTTGGCTTCCATTTATAATTAACAGGTATTTTTTATGAGCCACAATGCAGAGGCATTTATTTCTAAAGACTATTTTGGTACTTCTGGCACAGCCTATGTCACTGCATATGGTTGAGAGTTGCTGGAACTATAATACATATGGGCCATTGACTGAACCATCTGAGGAATTTTTAATTGGTATGAATATGGAATGCAATAATTTCTATGGATCCATTACTTTTATATGCTTAAGTACATGGAGGGAACTCATCGAATGGGTTTTATTTTCCGGAAGGTCCCGAATATCTGTGGATAACCCAAAGTTTCTTTGTATAAGGCTATACTGCCATGTGAGTCATTGCCTTTAAGACACATTTGTCAAATGTTTCCCTGGGCATGTCCACGCTTCGAAGAAATGTGGTTGCCATCAGTAGTCATGCACAGCAAACCTTCTGCTTTTGACTACTCAGCCAACAAAACCTCACATTTCACTGGCAAATGCACAGGCAGATGACAGGATAAAAACGAAGGTTCTTGATGATGTCTCTGAGGCATGGCTGGGATCTGTTGGGGGATAGAAGAGGCACATTTAATTGTAAGTTGTGTTTATGGCTGGGATTTGGCCACGTCAGGGCATGTTGGACAAATGAGTAGGAAGAATATGCCAGAAATCTATTTCTACCAAGTTCTACCAAAGGAGGAGTCTCCTGAGAGAGAACTCATTTATTCCAAGGCTGATCTGGGATCGTGACATGGGATATAAGTCCTCTTGAGTTTGGTGAGGTATTCCAGGGGGTACCCAAAAGTCATGAAATGGACTAAAAAATCCAGAGGAATAACGCCATTATTTTATATTAACATAATACTATGGAGAGGATGCCAAATTCATGTTTTTTTTTTCCCCCTAAGATAAAAGATGAAACACCAAATAGATTTAGCTTTCATGTCAGGCCATTTTTGGCCCTGTTCCCAGGCACACAGAGTTTGCGTTCACTATGCATAGAACTTGGGTGGGAATGTTTGGGGATGCCAACTAGAGTGACTTTCTCTCTAAGGGAAGAACAAAACAAACAAATTGACTATGTCTAGTGATCTGACTCTGTTATCGGAAAAAAGGAAAGAGTGGTTCTTAAAAAAAAAAAAAAAGGAGTGGTTCTCATAGAAGAACGCTTTCAGTCATTCAGATATTTCCCCAACCTTAACGTCTACTTCCCAGACAGTAAAAACCCTATAAAATGTTGGGCCACAGGGCCAAACCATTTTTGTGTCTATGTCACAAACGTAATGTAACAGATGGTGGCAAAACATTCTCTTCATTTTGGCACAGAATTCAGTGTTCCTTTGGCACATCAAGAACAGTTGTACATTGGAAATACCCAGGACTCAAGTGGCAGGAAGATATGGGGTGGCCGTGCCTCAGGGTGGCCGTGTGCACTAGGGCCATGCTCAGAGGATGGAAGGGTGGTAGAGTGTTGGAGGAGGGGATTACGGCTTTTCTGGCACTGGCAGGATTGATAAAGAGGAGTCACACAGCTTCCTGCATGGATCCATTGTGCAGGCGTAGATCTTCACCAAGAGCGCCCATTCTTCCTTCCTATGCTCCCTATGCTCAGAATAGGTAGGTGAGATTGTCAGGGGCCTGGAAGTCTGCAATAGCAAGTTTGGGTGAGAGCCAGAGAAATAATAATAATGATTGGAGCCATAAAAATAACAGCTATTGAGTGTCCTAGGTGAGAGGCTCTGTGCCAAGTGCCTTCCATTCGGTATCTCTCTCGGTCCTTACAACTCTTCAAGTTAAACATGTTTAATAAGTCCATGATAGTTGAGGAAACCGAAGCCTCATTAAGTTAGATTTTCCTGTAATGTATATTGTCAGAAATTTGAATACAGGTTTATTTCTCACCCCCTAGCTCAAGCTCTTAATATTACATTACCTCTCAGATTATTACTGTAAGGTATTATTTTTAGCCACTCATATATATGTATGACTATATGAGTATTTAGCAGAACAATGATTTCTTGGGTATGCCTTTTAAAACTATGGCTTATATACATAAAGACACAACTATACATATATGCTTTAATAGGTTATGTTCACATAGATAAAGAAGTCCAAAAGTAAATGTATGAACTTTATAAAAGAGTAAAGATGTGCATAAAGATTAGTGTTGTACAAGAGGCATTTTTATTAGTATTCAAAGTGGAGCCAATGAAGAAAATCAGGAAGGAAGAAATGTTTACTGAGCATTCTGGAATGTGGCAAGTGTTAGGGTAACACTGGAGCCTCTCATCAACCTTATAAGGTTGGTATTGCTCTATTAATTCTAAAAGTGAGGGAAAGGGGGCTCTAAGGTAAGAAATAACTCACCTAAAATCGTGTCAAAAGTGAGATTCGAAATCATGTATGACTTCAGCTTATCCTCTGCACCACTGAGGGCAACTTCTAGCAAGGTGTTAGAGAATACAAGGAATCATCATTTCCTTAGTTCTCAACCATTGGTGAACATGAAAGATCTATTTATTTAATTCCGCCAACAAGCACACCTATCATGTTCCAAGCACTATGCTAAATGCGGGTTGTAGTTAAGTCTTGGCATTGACATTAGGGGGAAATGTCATTCTTCAACGGGAGAGATGAAATTTAGGCGGATCATTAGTTAATATGCAAGAATTATAAGGTTCTGTGGGAGAAAAAGGGAAGAAGAAGGTTCGTATACTTGGTGGACCGGGAAGCACTTTATGGAGGAGGTAGCGTGGAGGTAGGATATGGAGTAGGTGTATTTCAGGCAAAGAACAAGAAGAAGGAAAGAGCAAAGAGCATCTTCAAAGTGTAGACAAGCTCAATCTGGTAAAGAGATCATTCTTTGCTGTGCGTTCGGGTCTGCTTTGGAGATAGACAGTGGAGAAAGAGAAACCTGGTGCCTTGTTTTTAGGGACTGGTCTTGGAGGATTTTTCACGCTGAGGTAATGAACCTGGACTTTTTCCTATGGCAGATAAGAAACCATTAAAGCTTGCCCAGAAAGTGTGACCAAATTTTTATGTTAGAGAGGTAACGATATAAGATTTGAGATGATATGTTCAAGTATAGAGAAAAGAGATTAGTGAGAACTTTAAAATGCTAATCATGCTGAAGACATCCTTAGCTTCTCCTGTAACACTCCACATGACTAGTCACCCGTTCCTAAAAATTTCTTTCAAATCAGATGCCTGTTCTCTGTCACTGCCATTTTCACGGTCCTGCAGTTCATTCTCTCTTATCTGGGAGGTTGCCCTAGTCCATAGTTCTTTCTTCCAAACCCCTGGTCTCCTGCAGCTGTGAGTCCCAGGCCTAGAGGGTCCTCTAGCGTATATGACATCACACGCCTTCAGGTTCTGTCATAGTTTCGTATCTTTTTCCAAGCAGAGTGGTTGATCTTGGCAGGAAGTCGAGTTTTGTAGAAATGTTGGATGCTTCCTCATTAGTTTGATCCCACTAGATCACAGCGGACAGAGATGCCAGTGCCTCCATTCTTCGAAATAAGTACACAGGGCCTGCAATGGCTAGGACTTGAAGTTGGTCGCCTAGCCATAGACATCACCATCCATTTACACTCATTATGTGTACACTATGCCATTTTATGTGTACTCCATGATGTGGAAATGTAATTGAGAAGAATTGAAAAGGCAAAATTGCTCTTGGGGGATAAGACTGTAGAAAAGAACAGTGCGGAATTAGAGCAATGTACTTCATTTAACATTTCCCACACTAGACTGCAAACATTTCCAGAGATCTGAATTCTGTTCTTGGCTCTCTCTATGGCTTGTTTTACGACCTTGGCCATGTCAATTAACCTTTCCATTCCACAGGTTGACCTAAGTAAACTTAGAATAACATATCCCTGCCTCTCTGGCTCCCAGGTATGTGAGGTTGAAAGGGTTAATGGTAGAAAGTTTAGAAAGTATCCAGAGCACTGTTTATCAGAAAGTCTACAGTCTGTTGTGATAGGCAATCTACAAGTGAGTGTGCTAGATAGTGGAGGGTTATGAAACCTTGGTACAAAAGATTATTGAGCAGAGTTATCTCTTTTCCTTGGAAGCCCTCAACTTACAGGTGAATGAGCACCTATGCACAGGGTGATATTCAAGGTTAGAGGAAACACATGCCTTACTACTGTATTGTAGCACATCGGTTAATTACAGGGCAACCTGTTCTTAACAGTCCCTGAAGGCACTGCCTGACCTTGTACCAGGGCTGTGAAAAGACATCTTCCTAACACGGAAATAACCAGACTTTCAAGGGGAGCGGGGCGGGGGGGGGGGGGGGGGGGGAGGGGCTCTCTCTCTATTCAAGTATTTACAAGGGTAGCCAAATGCCGCAGTTGCCATTTCCTTTCAAAGTCACCACACCTCTTCTCTGTCTGTGATTTCTCAACTTTCCCCAGAAAGGACAGTAGCAAATAGCAAGTGAAAGTCAGCTTGGGCATTGCAAAGACTAGACAGGGAGAGGCCAGTGATGCAACAAGTACCATCTCATCACTGGTGTATAGGTGAGGTTGAGTACCAGCATGGCCTGTGGATAGATTGGGAAAACAGAAGAGGGCCTGTTGTCAATGTCACATTGAAATCACATTGGCATCGCATTTTAAAGAGTGGAGTAAAGAAATAACAATTGGCACGGGCTGATCAGTACATATGGCGTAGAGACGTATTTGTCAGTATCTGTTAAGATTAAACTTTCATGTACTCCATGACCCAGAAATTTCACCTCATAGCTTTATATAAACAATCACATGTGTATAAGAGCCATGAATGTGAACAAATATTCTAGCACACTTTGGAATTTAAAAAAAGGAGAGAAGGATGCCTTAAATATAAGGAATGGCTAAATAAGCAATGGAGTATTCATAGTGCGGAATATAATGGGACAATTTTTTAAAACATGGGAGATGTATGTCCAATCCACCAGCAAATCCCATTAGTTCTTCCCCTGCAATGTACCCTGAATCTTGACATTTCTAACCAATCCCACCATAGGCCTCATCTAAGTCACCACCCATGATGGTTCCTCCTTCATGAACTCCAGCAATAGCCTCCTTAATGACCCCCAGATTCTTCTACTGCCTCCTACAGTCTACTTTCCACTCAGCGACGAGAGTGCTTCATTCAAAATGCAAATGTCGTCGTTTCTCTCCAAGGGCTTCTCATCACACTTAGAAAAACGCCCAAGGGTCTCTTAGAACAATACCTGCAAAGCCATATGGGATCTGAGCCCTGGCTACCTCTCCAAATTAATTTTTTACCAGTATTTGTTCCCATGCCTACACCATGCCACACAGTGGGTGATCAAGGACACACTGCTAAATCAGTGAAAGATGGGCTCTGTATGCACCAGAATGGAGGGAGCAGCAAGGCACACAGGCTGCAGTGTAGATAAACAGATTGGCCATCAATTTAAATGCCTGTGCTCAAATCTCAACTTCATAGCGGTTTTTCGCTGCATGGCCTTCTGCAGGTTAGTAAATTTGATGCATCCTAAATTTCTTTGACAAATGGGATGAATGATACTCTCTATCTCATAGAATTATTGTGGGGACTTAATGATCAATTTCATGCAAAGCTCTTAGAGCCATGCCTTATTCACAGTAAGTCTCCACATCAGTTTACAACTATTTGGAGGATCTATGGCTCTTTGTTTTGCCTCTTAATATTGTCAGCACATCAGGTGTCATGGGTGCTATGTATTTAGTGTGGTCAACAGTGCCTATGGGTAAGATGGTTTTAGGAGAAATCTGAAGGCAGTGAGGCTGAAGACCATGTGGTTTTCAGAATCAAATACTATTTTGGTAGAGGGAGTCGTTGGAGAAAATGCTCAGAGGTGGAGGCATCCCTGATAGTACCCATGATACACTATGTGTTAAAAATATAAAGAAGGAGCAAAAGCAAGACATAGGAGCTCCAAATAATAGTGATGCAATATTAATTAAAACTTACAGTGAGTTAGATGCAGCTCAAAATGCTGTGTACGTGTTAACCATTGAATCTTTTTTTAAGTTTATTTATCTATTTTGAGAGAGAGAGAGAAAAGAGCAAATGGGGGTAGGGAGAGAGAGAGAATCCCAAGCAGGCTCCACACCATCAGCATGGAGCCCCATGTGGGATTCAGACTCACGAACTGCAAGATCACGACCTGAGCTGAAACCAAGAGTCAGACGCTCAACCCACTGAGCCACCCAGGTGCCCCAACCATTTCATCTTTATGATAGTTCTACAAAGTGGGAGCATTCTTGAATGTTCCAGATAGAGCAGGAGGGCCAGAGGCAAGCAAATGGAGAAGAAGGGGTAGGAGGAGAGTTAGAGATGTGCCAAACTGGGGCCGGTGGTAGCAGAGGGCAGACCTTTGGGAGCCATGGTAAGGACTTTGGGTTATACTGTGAGTCAGCTAGGAAGCTGCTGGAGACCTTACACTAGAATATTAACATGCTAAAAGCAGCACCAGGTGAAAGTAAGGCTATATCTGTTAAGATGACGTAGTAATCTGAGTAAGAGACAGCGGTGGTTTCCACAGGAGTAGAGTGCAGACATCGCAGTGGGCTTTGCTGAAGAATTTGAAGTGGTATGGGAGAGAAAGACAGAAGTCAAGATGGCATTGAGACTTCCGTTTGAGGAATGATAGATTGGGCTGCTGTGTACTGCATTTACTGAATGATTGTGGGGGAAACAGTTTGATAACCTAGCAGCAGCAAATTCGATCAAAAATTTGGTTTTGATATCCAATTGGAGATATAAGATAGGCAGATAGATATAAGAGTTTCAAATTCTGGGAGAAGGTTAGGTCGATTGAAAACTCAACATTTGAATCTCTAGAACTCGACCTTGTGCAAAATCTATGTTGTTGTTGTCACTGGGATGTGTATGTTGAGGTGTGTGTATGTGTGTGAGGGGGTTTTCTTGTTTTTTTTCTTCTCTAAGATTCAGTTCCAAGATTTTTCTGTTTGATCCGATTCTTCCCATCCATTGAGGATCTGAAGGAAAGAAAAGAGATAAACAAGGTGTTTTTTTTTGTTGTTGTTTGTTTGTTTTTTGTTATTGTTGCTTTTCAGTTTCCATTTAAAATGGTGCTGCTTGGGGCACCGAGGTGGCTGAGTCTGCTAAGCATCTGCTTGGGCTCAGGTAATGATCTCACGGTTCGTGGGTTTGAGCCCCACATCAGGCTCTGAGCTGTCAGCACATCCGGAGCCTGCTTCAGATTCTGTGTCTCCCTCTCTCTGCCCCTCCCCTGCTCATGTTCTGTCTCTGTCTCTCTCTCTCTAAAAAATAAACGTTAAAAAAAAACCACTTTTTCTTTAATGGTGCTGCTTTTGGAAGGAAACAGGATGCGGATTGGGTGACCACCGAGACAGAGATTTTCTAAAGAGAACTGACACGTGATCAGAAATATTTGATCTGAGAAGGGAACAGGTTAATACTGTGTTATAATGTAAGCTTCCAGTAAGATGTGCTTCACACATTTCTTGAACAGTGGATACAGATGCAAAAATATATTAGCTAAAATAATATAGAAGGTATTAGTTCTAATATTTCAAAGATACATTAGCTATAATAGTAATATTCTTCTTAGCCATTGTTCTCAAGAATTCATCTTGTTAACCTCCATTGTTTCTGCCTACAATATAGCATGTTGGGTGCTTTTCTTGGTATGTAACATTCATTACTTTATTTGATCCTTACACTTTGCTGCAATCTTACTGGTATCTCTGTTATTCAAATGAGGAAATCAACAAGCGGTAGTTGCTTTAATATGGATAGTCCTGGGCCACAATTTCCCAGTTATTTCACAGAATATTAAGTACTATGAAAAGAATGGCAGCCCTGGAAGACTGGGGTAGTGTTAGATTAAACAAATGTAATCATGCTTTTAAACAGGTCTTTTTATGTTATTAATATGCTCTTATGATATTATAACTATCCAAAAGGGGCTATAGCATGTAGCATTTCGCAGTTACTTGAGCACAGAACTGATTTTTTTCTTGGAGCTTTCTCACAGTTTAATACTAGAAAGAACGTATTTGGGGATATGTGTCTTTAGGTCAAGTCAACCCTGAGGAATGATGTATGTCCATAACTCCATTTTCCTGTGGTATTTTTCTCCAAATTGTCTTTCTTGGGCCTTCTATGTCATATTGCTACAGGCATTTGATGCTATCTTGTACTTCAGATTTCTTACTACATCCTGGACTCAAATGCACATTTTGATTGATGCACTGTCATTGGCCATGCAAACACGATTTCACTTTGAACATGATTCCATTTTGATGGACGCCCAGAGTGTTTGTTGTATGAATGGGGCCTGGCCACACAGGATTTTCTTTTGTTCAGCTTCAGCTATAGACTCTCACCCCAATGCTATGGCTATCCCTTAGGCACTGAATGCTTTGTGCTAGTCTTGGTCTCTGTCAGCCTGCCTCTGCTCACCTCAGCTCCTCCCAGTTTGGTCCGTAGCTGTCCTTTCGTAGATTCAGCCATGCCCCAGTTGACTTTGCACCTACGGACAGAGTTCTTAGTACTCTAAAACCTCTTTGTCTGCTGGGGCTTCATATAAACCGCTTGCCCTAGACATGGGAAGTTATACTCCTTGCTAAGAGTGAGGTCTCCTTACCTGGCCATGGAGTTACGGCCTTTGTTTCTACTGGGCTGTGTCTTTATGTGGCCACATAATACTTCTTCTCTGGTCCCATTATTAAGTTCCCACATCATTGTCTGTTCAAAACCCTCAGTTTTGCTTAAGAGACCCCATTTGGCTTTTGTCAAATGTTTCTAGCAATTAAAAGTTTAACTGTTAACCTTAGTCCATGGTCTAGACATCAGCTATCCATAGACAGATGCCTCAGATAATGATTCACTTAGACTTCTAGGCATCTCTTAACCAGGAGACTCTTTAGTTGTGCTTTGTCTGCTGTTGTTACACTGACACACTGATGGCAACAGCAGAAGCTCCCATTTTATGAGTGCTGACTCCATGCCAGGCTCATGCTAAGGTCTTTATAAACATTATTTTATATAAAAGCCTAATAAGATGAAGGTAATTATCCCCATTTTTCAGACAAGGAAATCAACTCACCAAAAGTGATATCCCTTCCCTTGGGTAAGGATGAGATTCAAATCCAGGTTTTCATCCTTAACTTGTGCTCCCAAGACAGCACTACCGCCCCACATACATTTAGGGCATTCAATTGCTATGCTTTACCTGAATTTGTCTATGTTTTCCTTAATATAAATTTAAATAGTACCTACTATAACAAAGTTACTTTGCATCAGACTTCATTCATTCATTCACACGTTTATTTGCTAATTAATCAAACATTTACTAAGGGCTACCTGAGTGTTAGACCCTGTGCTGGGTGAAGACAATGAAAAAATATTTTACAAGGCATAATCTCTGATTTCTAGGGGCTCCTGGTTTTAAGGAGACAAATATAAACAAATATGTAGAGAGTATAATGGCTACTGTTATAAGCAGTTACATGTTTAGCATTTATAATCTTTCAAGTCAGTACAGTAAAAAGTAGGACACTGCAAGCACCATTTCCTTGTCTCTATATGCAATATATCTTTAAAAAAAGTAATGCACATGCTTATTGAAAGTATGTTTTTGTAACTGGTGGTCGAGTGAAATACTACTTCTCTAGGTATGTAGGTGATGGTGCGTCCTTTGGTGAGTCGTTTGGAATTCTCGAGATGTGTGCAAAACTGTGGATAATCCAGAGGTGGAAGAATCAGGTTGCTCGAGGGGATCGCAGGTAGAACACCTCCTTGCAAATTATGTGTGCACCAGGCTAGACCCTCCACCAGGAAACAGGAGCTGAGTGGGAAGGCCTTAGGTGTCTACACGGTTTGAACTAGCAAATGTTGTCATTTAATGCATTGATATTCATCCTTAGAAGGATATAATAAATAAGCAGTTCTATATATGGGTGATAGAGAGGCAAGATGGTGTCCTCAGGCAACATGGCTTATAGCCAGGCTGAGAAGGAAGAACCACAGTGACAGCTGTGCCAACGCTTTCAAGAATGTCATTATGTCAGGAATAGGGAATTTGGGGTGTGAATGCTCTTCACTGCATTTTCTAGGATGTATAGAATCAGAAACATGCACTTGTTAAGATGAACTCTGTAATGAACTCTATAATCTGCATTGGATCTGGCTATTTTCCCATAAAGTATCCGGCCAAAATGTCAGCACGTTTCAGTTATTCTAAGGAGAAATAAGGAGAGGGATTTCTATCCAGGTTTGGACCAGAGAGAGAAAGAAGAGCTTCCCTGTTAAGATAGAGATGGGTAAAAGGGAGGAAAAACTCAATGGGAGAAATACAAACTCATCATGTCAGAGGCAAACAGGAGAACAGGGAATACTGTCAGTGATACCAGAACATTCATCTACTCAAAAATCAAGGATTTCGGTAAGAGATATTAGGTCCCTAGAATCCTCTGGTAGACAAAAAGCAGGAAAACCATCCCTGTTTTGCTTGTATTACATCAATCAATCTTATCACTGCGTCTAGGATCCAAAGGTCCCTGGAAGAAGAGACATCGTTAGCACAGACAACAGTTAAGGGTGATAATTTGTTTGCTATCTGCCTCATCAAGCAACATTGCACTGGCCTTTCAGAAATCGTAGGATTCTCTTCAATTCACCCTGTCCTTCTCTCCCCCTATTCTGACAGGTCATTACTGACATCCTAGAAGAGTCTGTTTAGCTTTCTAAATCCTGACATTATAGGACTGTTGGAATTTGGCAAGGGAATAATACTAAGTTTTAGCCAGAAGATAAATTGGTCTGTTTGTCAAAGAACCTTGTATCATTCTTATTATTTGCTAAAAGAGAAAGGTAAATGTGTTTGTTCATTTATTCATTCAAAACTCCTTATTGAGAACAAACTGTAGACAAGCAAGATAAGCAAGAAAATAATTTTAATACAGGAGTTCCTATGTTTTGATAAGTTTAAGTCCAAGAAGCTCTAGAAACAGAATAGTGACAACTTACCCAATACTGGTAGTCAAGGGTGGCTTCTTAGAAAAGATGGCATTGATGTAGAGGCCTACGGATATGATTTGATTCACATATTAAGCACAGACCATGAGCTAGCACTGAACTCGCAAGATCTGGAGGAAACAGAGAAGAGTCTCCGCTCTAAAGTGTCTTCTCTCTCTTTAGAGGTACAAGCAACTCTAGGGGCGCCTGGGTGGCTCAATTGGTTTGGCGTCGAACTTCAGCTTAGGTCATGATCTCACGGTTTGTGAGTTCGAGCCCTGCGTCGGGCTCTGTGCTGACAGCTCAGAGCCTGGAGCCTGCTTTGGATCCCGTGTCTCATTTTCTCTCTGCTCCTCCCCCACTAGTGTTCTCTCTCTCTCTCTCTCTCTCTCTCTCTCTCTCTCAAAAATAAATAACTGTAATTTTTTTAAGTAAAGATACAAGTGTGAAGGTTCCTCAAAAAATTAAAAATAGAACTACCTTATGACCCAACAAAAGCACTGCTAGGAACTTACCCAAGGGATCCAAGAGTGCTGATGCATAGGGGCACATGTACCCCAATGTTTATAGTAGCACCTTGAACAATAACCAAATTATAGAAAGAGCCTAAATGTCCATCAACTGATGAATGGATAAAGAAGATGTGGTTTATACATACAATGGAATACTACTTGGCAGTGAGAAAAAATGAAATCTGGCCATTTGCAGCAATGTGGATGGAACCAGAAGATATTATGCTAAGTGAAATAAGTCAGTCAAAGACAGATACCATACGTTTTCACTCCTATGTGGATCTTGAGAAATTTAACAGAAGACCATGGCGGGGGGCGGGGGGGGAAGCGAAAAGAAAAAGTTACAGAGAGGGAGGGAGGCAAACCATAAGAGACTCTTGGATAGTGAGAACAAACTGAGGGTTGATGGCGGTGGGGGAGAGGGGAAAGTGGGTGATGGGCATTGAGGAGGGCACTTGTTGGGATGAGCAGTGGGTGTTGTATGGAAACCAATATGTCAATAAATTACGTTAAAAAATTTTTTTTAAAGATACAAGCAACTCTAGAAATTAGCATAAATATGAGACAGTAAATTATTATTAGCTCTAATGTGTGGTAGAGATAAGTATATATGCGGTCAGAGGAGGGAAAAGATCTCTATGGTTATTAGTGTGGCCAATTTATAAATGACTTAATGCGTATACCGACTCTTATACTTTGCCATCTGCTTTAAAAGAATTTCCTTCCATTATGTAAAACACCTGATCATGGGGTGGTGTCTGTATGAATGCATGCTTTTTCTTTCAGGGAAGCCTCGTGTGTTCTATCTCAAGTTGAGTTCCAAAGTCAGATTACATTAGTTGTTCATGCTGTTTGCCACTTGGCAATTCTAATCTATCAACAGCTGTCTGGGTAGAGCACTTTTGTGCATAGGGCCTTTGGAAGAAGTCGGAGCTAAGGAAACTCAGCAGCTCCTTTAGAGACAAAACTCACAAGGCACACACCTAACGGTCTAATCTTTATGGCTGAGCAGTAGACCCACAGTATAATTTCAGACGTTTTCTTGGTATGTGGAATGCTACTCCTGAAACTTCAAAATGTACGTATTTTCCCCAAATGAGATGTAATTCTGTTGAGTTAATTATCATACAGTTATAGCAATGGAAAAGAAAACCCTAATCAAACCTGAACAGCTTGTCTAACTATTAACCAGGCCATGGTGAACCATTACTTAGCTCTGACTTGCATGATCCATCATAGACTTTTGGCCCTCTGTGAACAAATGCTTAAATGAGTCCACGGTCATTTAAAACTGAGAGGCCGGGCCGCCTGGGATCCTGTGATTGTCTTTAAATTGTTTAGTCATTATATTTTACTGGCGTGAAGTTATGGCAACCTTCCTCCTTCTTCCCATCTTCCCTGTGTGATGGGAGTGGGCAGGATATGACATGAGAGGCACAGCTTCCCAGGACTCTGACCTACAAGAGTGGTGATTTGTTTTAAAACGTTTCTACTTATAGTCTCTTAAACTACTAAAACATATTAGAAGTCACGTGCTAAGGGATAACTTCCCTTTCTAGAAAGATCCAGATTTCAAAGCATCAAATTCGAGGTATCTTTTAATATTAATCCAGCTCGATCTACCTTTAGGCCACCTCCACTATTGCCAATATTGCAGCAGTCAAATACACAAAGACTCAGATATGAAACTTTTGGTTCCACAGTCTCAAATACAAGAGGTCAATTCATATTGATACAGGGGTACGGAAGTAGAGTTTGCTCTGGTTGAAAAGGGCTACTTTGTTAGAACAGGAAAGGAAAAACAGGGAGGACGAAGCCAATTAGATGGTCTGATACCACCTTCAGGGTTAGGTAATGAGACTGTGGGTTCAGGGGTTCAGTTTCTCCCCAGGCACACTAGAAACTAGGCACGGTACCTAGTGACAGCCAACTATTTATTCATTCTGACCCCTATCACGCTGGACTTGCCCTGGTATCAGCCACAGGGACCTCCAAGCTATCAGCTGCTCCAGAAAGGCAGGAATTGGCATTTCCTTTGGGATTATATGGTGTCAGGTACACAGTCAACATAAAGGCTGATTGAATGTGGAGCAGATTCATTTGTCTTGGGCTTTGACAGAGTGGGACATTTAGAAATGGAGGCAAGTAGCTGACTTTAATTCTGCAAACACAGGCTTAACTATGGCAAGTCAGCTCTTCTATTGACAAAGAGGTCTACATAACGTTTTAGTTTTCTACTGTGTCCTGGTAGCTAGGGACTGAGGAAAGGTGGGAGGAAGGAGGTGTGGGGAAAAGACAAGGTGGTGGTAAATCTCTGCTGATGGTGTTGTTGAAGCTGCCACGGCAACCAGCAATGGAAACCACCCCCTGGGCCCTCACTGTAAACAAACAGTCTGTTCCCATGAAAATATCAGTCTCATAAGACCAAGATCAGCAATCATATTGTGTCTTCGTTTTCTCCTCTCCAGCATTCTGCTAACAAGAAGAGAAAGGCAAACATCTTGGGAATAAGACCCAGTTGAGGTGAATATTCCAGGATGCTTTGAATGTCAAGGCTTGCCTTCCAAGCTTACCTTACTTCTTGTAAGAGTTTTGAAAAGTTGAAAATTAGCGTTGGAAGAGATACCAAGTAGAAGTTTGCATGGAGAGAAAACACCAGTGAGAATGAAGCATATGAAAAGGGCCCAGCACAATGCTAGAAAGTCAAACTAATACGAAGGCACAGAAAAGGAAATGTACTAACAATCTGTGGAGGCATGTGGCACCTACAGCATAGGGAAGGGAGAGGGAGAAAAAGGAAAGGGAAGAAAAGCAAAGATCCCCAGAAGAGGGTAAGAAAGTACTGGCCAATGGGAACAGTCTCAGCCTGGGTTGGAATAAGAGTGCTTAAGCATTCCAGGGTTGTGTGCCAAGGTCATTGTATAGAAACTCTTTGGCATCAGAACTCAGAGTGTTCTCTCTCATGTTTATATTAGGTGAAATCTACCGAAGGTGATACATCAATTTCCTGCATGTACCTTGTGAAAGCATTTCCCCTGGGAAGATGGGGGATACAGATGTCTTCAAAGAAAAATAGGTTGGCTTGGTCATGGTCCACATAGCTATCTTCTGCTTAGGAAGTGAAATGACAGTAATGTATGGGGAGTTAATAGTCAAAGGGGACACGTGATCGTTTCATCTTTAACGTGAAATTGGGCTGGAATGGATGCAGGCTCATCAGGGCTACCTTTCAGTGTTCTGGAGCTACATCACTGCCTTGTTTCCATCACTGTGACCCAGAGGTTTCTTGCCTCTGATAAAAAAAAAGAGGCAAATTTAGCTTATTTGGATTATGTACCCTAAAGATTTTGGAATAGCGTGGACTATAGGAGTTTTAGCATTTTTGTGGCCGTTAATGACAATTTCTCCCCTGACAAAATCATTGATCAGAATGAAGGAAACTATCCTGGATGAACTGATTCTTTAAAAAGCGTGTGATGCCCCTAGGCCAGCAGCGAAACAAGAAATTTAAAGAATAAAACAACTGGATGCTGGGAGACAATAGTAAAATTCTTAGGATAATCCATACCTCCAAAGTAGTTTTGGGTAGCTGCTGCTCATTAGATTTCCCCAATCAATGCTAATTGTCACATGTTTTAGTAAAGTTTTGCCCTCTGATATTAAACCAACCAAACAAAACAAAACAAAACAAACCCAGAAGATTCTGTTAACACAGGCAGGTAAAAATCTGGTCTCTTGCCATCAGTTTGCTGTATGGCTCTCAGACTTACCATGGGAGAGTACTTGTAATATTCTCGTTTTCCAGAATGTCTGCATAACTGTGTAGGAGGTATAATGCTGACTGGGTTGAATCATTCATTCATCCTGAATAAGCAATGTTTGTCCACTCTTCGTCTCTTCTTTAAGAACAAGTGATTTTGGCACCTATTTGCTTACCTGCTTCATTTAGATTATGTTAATTTGTGAAATAGTTTTGTATTAAGAGAGTGTTAAAAAAGAAAAAAAAAAGGCCAAATTGGAGTAATTTTCCCCCACATCCCCCACAAGGACAGCAAATCAAGATTTAAGATTTAATTACAGTTTCAACCTATCCCAGGAATGTGACCTTTTAAAAGTCAATCCGAAATTTCCTAATCAGTGCCAGTGAGGTCATCTGAATGATAAAAACCATACTGGTTCCTTTCCCACCAAAAAGAAGAGGTCATGGCCCGAAACAATCCTTTCCTGTCTTTTGGAATAACTTCCATGCCATGCCCTCCTTCCTATAAAAGCCTTCCATTTTGTTCAACTCCTCAGAACATCTCTCTGCTTGCTAGAAGGGGTGCTGCCTGGTTCATGAGTCATTTGATACAGCCAAAGAGAGTTTCCAATGTACTCGGTTGGATTTTGTTTTTTAACAAGAGTAATAACAACTGCTACCATGTATCGAGTCCACATTATGTCAGGCAATGGACTTTGCTTTTATATGTCATCTTGTTTAATCTTCATGGAAACTGTGCAATGTAGTTATTTTTGGATTCATTTTACAGATGAGGAAACCTGGGAATTAAGCACATTTCTTTAAATTGACACAGCTAGTAAGTAGCAAAGCAGAAATCCATCTACCAAGAGAATCTGACTCTAAAACCCACAGGCATAACTATTAAGGTATATAGCTTCCCTAGGGCAGTTGATAAAAGTCTGTAATGGTAGTCACTAAATAAATGTTTAAAGAATTGCATTGAATTCAAAACTGAATGGAAAGCCATCCCTCTCCAGCCCTTGTCCTCAACGTAATATGCTTCTGACACTTTATGTTATCTGTCTTTTTAGTCTTATAGCCAACCTGAGGTGTGGAATCTAAATCTGGACAGAGCTATGTGTGCACCCCAATACCCCCACGTCTAGCTGTGTGCCCTTAGATTCAACCTTTCTGAATCTCAGTTCACTCATTAAAAAAAACCTTTTTTTTTAAGAAGTTTTTTAAATGTTTTTATTTATTTTTCAGACAGAGACAGAGAGCGAGGGAGGGAGGGGCAGAGAGAGAGGGATACACAGAATCTGAAACAAGCTTCAGGCTCTGAGCCGGCAGCACGGAACCCGATGCAGGGTTGAACCCAAGAACCATGAGATCATGACCTGACCCGAAGTCAGAAGCTCAAACGACTGAACAACCCAGGCATCCCTAAAAAAACCCTTTTTTTTTAACATCTATTTATTTCTGAGAGACAGAGAGAGACACAGCATAAGTGGGGGAGGAGCAGAGAAAGAGGGAGACAGAGAATCCAAAGCTGAGCTGGCAGCACAGAGCCTGACATGGGGCTTGAACCTATGGACGGTGGGATCATGACCTGATTTGAAGTTGGATGCCTAACTGACTGAGCCATCCATGAGCCCCTCAGTTCACTAATTTCAAAACTCGAGATAGTATTTTCTTTATAGAGTCATAAAAAGGGTTTTGTGACTTGAACAATGACTGCTCTATAAGTTGGCATAGATTAAATGTCTGAAATACCTCCCCTCTGTAACGCTCATGCGCACTATCCATTTCTTTAACCAGTCTGAAAACTTCCATTCCTGGAGAATAATATTAAAAATGTCACTCTTTCGTGCTTAAATTCATTTTTTTTTCCTTTTAATAACACAGAACCATATTGTACTTATGTAATAGTTTTACCTTGTTACGTGACATCTCATAAACGTTGGTGGAGTCACCTAATTTTCTCTTTATTATATCTTGATTCACGACTAGGAACTATCAACATCTCAATAAGTAACCACAATCTTCTGCAAGTGACAGAAGCTTTTTTGGAAATTAACACTGTCTATTGAGTGCTGATGCCTCTTTTCTGTCAATAAACTTGCGGTACTGATCAAGGCCAGTAGTGCCAATTGTGGGGCCATTACAAATGAGTTTGGATTTCCTTGAAATCTGTAGAACAGGGCTAATGGGATACACTGTCATCCCATAGACAGCACAAGATCGGCTGTGCTTTGCTTAATTTGAAGGGACATTTCATAATTCTGGCTAAATTGGAATCACAAATCAGATGAAATTTAGAAGCAAATTACAGTGATCTTTCTCTCTAGAGTTTTGAAAGAGTAAGTCCTTGCCACAGTGGTAATTGTTGTTGACGAAGTTCCTTCAGCTCAAGAAGAAAAGCTACTATTTCAGGAGTTGAGGGTTTGGGGGGGTCTAATGACACAAATGATCAATTCTTCAGAAACTAAGAAGTCTTATGTTTTAAAAGGATGAGAAATATTAGTGTCCAATGAAGCAGTGCAAAACTGAAGTATTTTTAGAACTATTTTAGGAAGGCATGATGAGAATGTAGGAAAATGGCTGCACCCACTGGTAGAGTTCTAAGATCAAGTTAGAAGAAAAAGTATTAGATGCAGATATCGGTTAATTATTCTGTGCCAAGAACTGTGTTAGTTATACATTATATGTTATGTTATATAAATTCTTATAACAACTTTGAGGATAATATCTACATTTTAAATCCATAGTTCAGAAAGGTTAAATAACTGGCCTTTGTACAAATACCTAGTACACTGCATAACTTGGACTTGAACCCAGAGTTAGTCAAGAAAGTGTGTTTCCTTTCTATTATGTACGTTTCATCACTGTCCTCTTGGCTTGTAATCTTTCAGTATCCCTCTACTGTCTGGTGGCCTCCCTCTGGCAGGACTGGATCTTCTGTTCATTTGTCCAAAGTATAAATTCATCTACTTTTAGTATTAGGAGTCAGTAGTACCCAAGAAATAGCCAAAGGTGGAATCTGAGATCAGTAGCACATCATTGGGACAGATATTTGGGAAGCATATTTGAATTGGAGATAATCCATAGGCCTCCTTTGGGTTCACATGGGAACCGTGCTCTGCACTATGGTTTATTCAGGCATCATCATGTAGAGAAAAGGGAGATACCCATGCTGAGTATAAGTTAAGACATGATCTCAACAGTCATAAGGCAATAACTATGTATTTATCAAGCAGCTACTCTCTGTCAGGTGCTGTACTAAATGTTTTAGTGCTGATCCACTTAATCTGTACAATTATTTTAAAAGGCTTATTTATTTATTTTGAGGGAGAGAGAGAGAGAGAGAGAGAGAGGCAGAGACAGAGGAGAGAGAATCTCAAGCAGGCTCTGCACTGTCAGCACAGAACCCATCTCAGAGCTTGATCTCACAAACCATGAGATCATGACCTGAGCCAAAATCAAGAACTGGATGCTTAACCAACTGAGGTACCCAGACGCTCCCCACAGTTTCTATTTTTAAGATAAGATGTGCCAAGTTTTGAAAGCCAGCACTTAGTGAGATCCAGTCGGTTGTGTAGAATCACATACCTAGGAAATGAAAAGATCTGAGATGTAGTCGGTCCACTTCCAAATGTTAACATTTGTTCTACTTTAATCTACTCATTGGTTAATTACCACAATTAACCAACCGTGTGCTAGGCCCTGTGCTAGGTACAGGGAATCACATGTCCTGCCTTCAGGGTTTTATGTTTTTCATGTTTTAGTCAATTCTCTCCTATTACAAAGAAAACTTCATTGCTCCTTGAACAGGACTGCGTCTTCTGTTTCGTCCTCCTGGGATTTGCTCTGCACTGTATTAGGTAAGAAGTAGGCATTCAGCAATAATACATGATTGGTTTATTTATCCCAAGACCTTGCTCATCCCCCCATCTCCCACTTACAGAGGTGAATCAAGGCCATTCTCTCCTGAAACATGATCTCTCAATGCTTTGGAGAATTCCAACTTTGTAATTCCCTTGCATTGACACAATTAGCGGAATTCTCTTCTATTAACAGAAATGGAAATAAGAGTGGTTAATGCCTCTCTGATATCATGCCAACTGAGCATGGAAAGAAGCTGGAAGCATCAGCAGGAAACAATGTGTCATAATCTCATAGGTCTTTTCCCTCTTGGATTTCAGTACTTTTCTCCTACTGCCAATTTCTTCTGTGCTTTTGCCCAGATCAGTAGAGGAAACCAAAAGAAAACACCTATGAATGGAAGTTTCAGGTGATGTAATCTTATTTAGCTTCTCTCCATTCTCTGGGCTAGTGGATGGAGTGGGACTTCACAGGCAACCAGCTTCCTCACCTGGGCTGTTAGAGATCTCCACCTCTCAACCTTTGTCGTAAGAACACACACAGTTCCCCAGAGATGCCACAAGCCTGAAAAGATGTGCCTCACAGAAAAAGGTGAAATTTGTCCAATTCTGCCTTTTCTTTTAGAGCTTGGAAAAGCACATAGTATGTGCACACACTCTTTTTCTTTCTCTCCTCCCATCCCCCTTTCTCTTGGTCTCCCTGTCTCTCTCTCTCTCTCTCTCTCTCTCTCTCATATTGTGTGGATATCAGCATGATTTTGAAAAGTGAGTAAATTTTGGTAAAGGGCTCTGCTCACTGACAACCAAGAGTCCAAAAGACTATAGTTTTTACTAAATTGAACAATCATTTTGATATGGATACGAATAGACTAATAATACTGATCCATTTATTTATCTATTCAGCAAGTAGTAATTAATTAATTAAGAGACAGAGAGAGAAGTAGGGGAGAGGCAGAGAGAGAGTGAGAGGGAGAGGGAGAATCCCAAACAGGCTCCCTGTGGTCAGTGCGCAGAGCGCGAGCAAGTCCTTGAACCCATGAAACTGAAACCGTGAGATCATAACCTGGGCTGAAATCAAGAGTCAGAAGCTTAACCGACTGAGCCACCCAAGCACCCCTAGCAAGTAGTAATTTAGAGTGGTTTCTCTGTAAAAGTCATGGCTCTAGACCAAGAAAACACAGTGGTAGATTAGTAGACACAATCTCAACCCTAAAAGACTTGATAATCTGGCGAAAGAAATAGTTTAAAATACGAGAATAGATACATGTCTGTGCCATGTTATTGTATATTAAATTACAGAAGGAAATAGCTAAGGTTTTGATCTCAAAGTAATAAAGAATATTTGTCTCCATGTAAGTCTTTGAGTTTTTGGTCTTTTTTTAATGTTTAAATATTTTCCAATTTCTTTTGTTGTACTCCCCACATACCCAGCACATTGTCCTACACTTAGTAGGTACAACAGATAAGTATATACTGCCAAAGGACAAGTGTTTGTTGAGTACTTGGTATGTGTCAGTCACTATAAAGTTTCCCCATCTGTGCATCACATTGTGCTATGAGCTTAATAAGAGCTAACATTTATTGGGTACTTTTTATGAGTCAGTAGTTTTCACGTAATATTAATTCACTTTGTCTTCACCACATCAATGTGTTAATCAGGGTTCTCTAGAGAAAGGAATCAATAGGAGAGATATAGATATAGATATCTATATGAGAAGTCCCATGATCTGCCATCGGCAAGCTGGAAAACCTGGAAAGCCAGTGGCATAATTCAGTCCACGTTCAAAAGCCTGAGCATTGGAAGGGCTGATAGTCCCCTTAAGTTCTGCTGTGAGTCTGAAGGTCTGAGATCCAGGAGCCCCATGTCCTCAAGCAGAAAAGTAGATGTAAGGGCTCAAGCAGAGACAGTGAATTTGCCTTTCCTCTACCTTTTGCTCTATTTAAACCCTTCATAGCTTGGACGATGCATATCCACAATGTTGAATGTGATCTTTTTACTTGGTCTACATATTTAAATGCTAATGTCTTGGGGCGCCTGGGTGGCGCAGTCGGTTAAGCGTCCGACTTCAGCCAGGTCACGATCTCGCGGTCTGTGAGTTCGAGCCCCGCGTCAGGCTCTGGGCTGATGGCTCAGAGCCTGGAGCCTGTTTCCGATTCTGTGTCTCCCTCTCTCTCTGCCCCTCCCCCGTTCATGCTCTGTCTCTCTGTCCCAAAAATAAATAAACGTTGAAAAAAAAAAATTAAAAAAAAAATAAATGCTAATGTCTTGTGGAGACACCCTCACACTCACAGAACACCCAGAAATAATGTTTTATCAGCTATCTGGGCATCCCTGAGCTCAATGAAGTTGACAGATAAAACTAACCATGATAATTTCTCTGAGGTATGACCAGTAATATAGATTAAGTAATTTTTCTAAGTTCACACAATTGGCAAATGTCTGGACTCAGACATGATCCCAGCTGGCCTTACTCTACGATGTGTACCCGCAGCCACAATGCTAATGAGTTCACAACAATATAGTCTAAAATTACATTTGAACATATAAGAATGCATAAATGAAAATGTTACTTGAGGAATTTTTTTCGGTTATAAATATACATACATAATAAATATCATTGTACAGAGTCACAATATAAGATTTATTTCGCATGTGAATCATGCTCAAAAAAGTCTCAAAACCACTGCTATTAAACCATAAGAACCCCGAACACATAAGTGGACAGGGATCTACTTTATCCCAGAAATGTCTGCTATTTATAATGGGCTTTGGAGAAATGGCAATGCAACTTTAAAAGTGGATACATTGGGCCTGGGAAGTGAGGAGGGTAGAGAAAGGTTGGTAAAGGGTATAAACTTCCAGGTATAAAATGGATAAGGTCTGAGAATCTAATGTATCACATAATGACTATTTAGTTGCTAACACTGGATTTTATAATTGAAATTTGTTAAGACAGTAGACCATAGATATTCACATACATAAAAAGGGGTTAATATGTGAATTGATGGATGTTAATTAACTCAGTGCGAGGGATCCTTTCACAATGTGTACATGTATATCAAATCATCATGTTGTACTCTTTAAATGTCTTACAATTGTATTTGTCAATTATACCTCAATAAAGCTGGAAAACAAAGTAGATGTATTTTCTGTGGTTCACGAGGGTTTGGAGTCAAAGAAAGCTGAGTTTACCTCCCAAAGCTATAGCCAAGAATGTGGAGATTCTTGACAAATCCTATGTTTCCCCAATGAAAATGGGGAATCAACAGATTTTCTTTGCACGATTACTATAAAGAGAATATGAGATCAGATTTAAATTGCTTAACATACCACTGGTGCTCAGCAAATATCCTGAGTGCCTTCTCTTTTCCCAACACCCTTGCAATTCATCGTCTATGGACCTTGAACCCTGCTCAAAGAAATTCCTAAAGATCCCATGAGTTGCCTGTGTGACCCCCCAGCTGTTTGGCATACTTGTCATTTCCAACCATTTGGATAGGCTCTGATGACTGCGAAAACACAGGCCATCTATTCTTTTAGGGAATAAGTAATGGGGCTACCATTCACAGTAGCCAGCAGCCAAGATCTACAAATATACACACCCAGGTCTTACTCAAGGAATAAAGCAATGAATAGGAAATGTCTTGGGCAAAAGTGAACTGGGCTTCTCTAGGTCTCTTCATACCAGTAATGTTTTAGAAGGTGAAACTATTACGTCAGTTCACACGTTGGAAGGATTCCTGAAGATTCATTAGGCTTAGGGCTCTTTAAAAATGGAAGACTGTAGAAACTTCCTCCTATGCTACAGGCTACAACCGCCTGAGAACTCTGGAACCTGTATTTTTCCAGTTCTGCAAGGACTCTTGCTCTGAAATGAAAAAAACAGATGCTCCTTGCAGCTGGTTTCACCTATTAGCTCTTTAATCTATCCTAGAAGAGAGCTCTGCTTCCGTAATAGCAATGTATTCCATCTGGGTAGTGTGCAAGATGCCGGCCTGACAGCATTAAATTGCAGGGGAAATACCAGATACTAATTCTCTTTTTTACTTCAATGAATTTTCTCATCTCCTTGCCCCTGCTCCAAGCTCCTACCACTTGGCCTCACCCCACCTGCTTCCCCATCACCGCCTTTGTAGTTAAGACATGGATGAAGATGTGTTTCCAACTACATAGTTGCAATCAATCCCCAGCTTTCTTTAAATATTGAAAGACTCTTTTTATGTTGTTTTCTTTAGCAACATTTGCTTTTATTTGACTCACTGTTCCAATAATTGGGAAATGGAATCTTTGCCAAGAAGGTGTAAGTGAATAGAACCTAACAGTTTCAATTCAGCTAGAGCTATAGGAAATGTATGGGGGTTACAACCCTTGTCAGAGTGAGGCACTTGCTTTTATGAAGAGCATATATTTCAACAATTGCAACTAAATACAGTCGTCCTAACCCCTGTGCCCATAAACAATGACTATAAATGGTAACCTTTAAAAGAAAAAAAATAAAAGATTCTTCGATGTAGAGTTGACTAGGTTGAATTGCATTTTTGTACCAGTTTTTCAGATTTTGTGTGTGTAAAAAATTATATCTATTTACCTATCTATTTATCTATCTATCTATCTATTTATCAACTATCTATATACACATAGACAGATATAAGATTTATAAAATAAGATATATCCATATCTATCTAACTATGTAGATATCTTATTTTTTTGAAAACTTTCTTCCTAGTTTACCATGACTAACCTTTCATCTTAACTCATTTCTTTTACTTCACATCTGCTTCCTGATGCCCAGGTTAAGAAAACAAATATTCACCTTTGAGCCATAGGCATCTACAGAAGCAAATAGCAATTGAAACATGACCAAAAGTCAATTGAAGGAGAAACACAACAGATTGGAATTCCTTGTGGCCCCCCTCCTGGTTTCTTTCAGGCCCCGGGCAAGCGAGCATGTGCTAATTTGCATGGTTGACTAAATGGCATGCTCAGACCCCAAATTTGCATCTCTGCTTGGGTTCAAAAGTGGGTCCCTGAGCCAGTTTCCCTTAGCTCCTCTGTTATTTCCCACTCATAACTTAACCCCCTTTGGGAGCGCTGCTCACCAGGGTACATCTTAGTGCAGAGAAGCAATAATTGGCTGGGCCCCATTCTTCCTCTAATGTGGGGCACAGCCAGCTGGTACTGATGTGATGTAGGGGAGAGGAAGGGATTGAGGGAAGAGAAGATCATTTCCAAAGCGATCATACACAGGATATGGAATGATTTGCCCCACTCTGCTCCCTTTCCAAGGAAAGAAACTCACTACAGTTCAAGGTCATCCAGCTTTTCCTTCTTCTTCCACTCCCCACCCCCAGTCCTGAATGGGGAAGAGAGGGGTTAAAAACAAGCTGAACAGCTTTACGTAAGCCATACATTTCTCTGTACCTCAATTTCCTTACCTCTGAAATGGGAATTAGGAACTTGCTGGGTCTAATACAGTGAGTTGTCAGAAAGGCTTCAATGGTGTTTTCAGGTTATTTAAGGTTCAGGAGTGAAAAGCAAATTTCATCTTGTGTCCTGTGTGGAGAAATCTTCTGAAGCAGATTAGAGGGTCCTTAGGAAGAATGCTAGGATCCATACATAGTAGCTACCACAGGGTGTGTGTCTCCCTTAGTCCCTCTGACCATGACCATCATTCCATTGGTGAGAAGCCT